>NC_139350.1:110463126-111663126 GCF_055883805.1 Amblyomma maculatum | reverse complement strand
GCAATTTGTCAGGAAATCTCTCAAGCAGTTCAGCATCCTGCCGCGGATACCTAGGTCTGCTAGGTCACGGAGGATACCGAACCTCCACGTGATATCGTAGGCCATCTCCAGATCGAAGAAGACCCCGATGCAATGCTTTCTGTGGATGAACGCTTCCTGGACTGTGTTTTTGAGGCGGATTAAGTGATGAGTTGTTGAGGACGGCTTTTTTAACCCGCACTCATGTATATCTAGTAGTTGCCGAAACTGAAGAACAAAAGTGAGTCAGATATTTAGTATGCTTTCGAAAGATTTTGCGATAAAGCTGGTTAGGGCTATTGGTCTGTAACTGTCAGGGCTTGTAGCTGGTTTTCCGGGTTTCAAAGCTTGTACTATTATTGCTTTTTACATGCTTCAGGTATTTCACCAGTTATTTATATTTTATTAAAAACTTTCAACGTGACATCTATGAATGCTTCGGATAGATGAGCAATAATGTCGAGATTTGGGCTAGTTGGTAGCGATCCATCGAAAATAGCGCACATAAAACCCGAAACACAGAGGACGTCAGGACGGACGAGAACGCTCTTTTCCGTCCGGCTCTTCTCTATGTTTCGTGTTTTATGTGCGTTGTTTTAGGCAGTTCAGCAAGAATAGCATAATGTAGCGTCTTTGCCAAAAGTAACCAGGCTGCATGTTTTGCTTCTCACTCGTATTATAAAGTCAATAATGATTCCCAATGAATCACAACTTCCTAAAAAGTGAGAATGGGCGCTGACCTTTAGTTTTCACAAATTTAAAGCTTCATATGTAATATGAATTCATTACCATACAGCCGAGAAGCAGACGCTGCAGCCTGGTTACTTTTGGTAAGGACGGTACATTGTCTGGTCCTGGTTCTCTATTTCACCACGAGATAACACTGCATTTCATTGCTGTAATGTAATTAGCTTGTTGTATTCTTGATGTGCCTGCACGAAAAGGGAGTTTTTGCTTTTCTGCTATTGTCTTGTTTTTGGAAGTGTGTCTGTATAGTTTGAAGAGCTCGAAATCTTAGAACAGTGTTCTGCTAAAATGGTCACCTGTTTTTTGAATGTTGTTTGTGTTCCGGTTGTTGTCAACATTGGAAAAGTAAATGGGATATAATCTCCAGTGAACTTTTGAATCTGTTCCCACTTTTGTTTGCAGGGATTGAGCTGTTAATGGACGATACATAATTATGCCACAAGGTTTTCTCGGCATTTCGCCGTAAGTACCGCACTCTGGCCATTGCCTATTTAAAGGTAATCAAGTTATCTACAGTTGGGTATCGACGGAGGATGCCCCACACTTTTTGTTCTTTTTGGGTGTTTTGCATTCCTCCGTTCACAATACTTTGCGCTTTCTCCTTGCGTGTTCAGATGTTTGCGGGATTGCTAATAAAGCTGCTCATATCATGCAAGTGGAGAACCTTTCATTTATTTTGTCTGTAGGTAATTCTTCGGAGTACTGTTTTTCTAATGTGGCACTTGATTTAAAACCTGACCAGTCAGCGAGGTCGAGCTTCCACCGTCATTGTCTTGATGGGAGGATGGGTACAGAGGATAGCTTTAAAATGGCGGGTAAATAGTGACTCCCTCTAGGGTCATCTAAAGCATCCCAGATAAAATCGTTAAAGATAGATGGTGATGAAATAGCTTAATCAAGGCAGCTCATGTTGCCTCAGCTGGGGCAGCAATATGCCGGCTTTCCAGTGTTCAATAGACATATGTTATTTGACAAAATAAATTCTTCTATAATTTGCCCTTTCTTGTCGGTTCGTTCACTCCCCAAAAACCAAGAGTGCCCATTAAAATCCCCAACTACCACGTATGGCTCCGGTATTTGTTGAATGAGTTCTTCTAGGTCATTTACTGTATGGGTTAGGTGTGGCGGTAAGTATACAGAACATAATGGTATTGTTTTGTGGCTAATTATGTTAATTGCGACCGCTTCAAACTTTGTTTTCAGTGGTATTTCTGTGTCAGGGACATCGCTTTATGCTATGATCGCAACGCCGCCTAAGAGTCTGTTTGCCTGTTTTCGATTTCTTCGGAAGGTTTTATATTTCTTAAGGATATTTGGTGTTCTTTGGGCCAACGTTTGTCGCCTGGAGGCATAAAGCTGTAGGTGCCATTAATGTAAGTATATTCGTGAGGTCTCTATAATTTCTGAGTAAACACCTACAGTTCCATTGTACTATGTAGGCCATATTGTGGTATATTGGCGATTAAAAGTTATTTAGTTTCGGGTGGAGTTACCCTCGATTTTCCCTTCTTTTTTCAACGAGCTTCGTCGCCCCTGCAACACAATCGTGTTGCGGGTGACGTCCATCGCCTCACTGGAGGCGCTGGAGGCCGCGGCGATGCTACGGATGAACTAGTTAGGGGCCTCCCTCTGGATTGGGAAACCTTGTGGGTTCCCGACTCAGAGGTTGGTAGATCCTCTTTTGAAGCTGGCAGAGGAGCCTTGGCTGTATCTGCCTGGGGGGGCATGGATAGCCCTTCCATAGGGCACGAAGACGCTTTGGTAGGTGCCAAGTTGTGGTCTGGCGCTCCGCCTCTGCGCGCCATTTCCGCGTAGCGTGTCTATGCGATGCAGATGAATGGGTTGTTTTTTTAGCCATTTTCTTGCCCAAGTGAACTATATGTTTTCTTTTGTCTTTATTGTGATAATTTCTATTTCTTTCTTCCAGGTTGGACATGATCTTGAATATGATGGATGTTCTCCTTCACAGTTGGTGCAGTATGGCACTGGAGCATCACAGTCTTACGCAAGGTGTTCTTTAGAAGCGCATTTAGCACAAGTTTTGTGTCCGCGGCAGCTTTGTGATCCATGTGCTGTCTGACAATTGAAGCATCTTCGAGGATTTGTTATATATATGAGAACCTCGACTTTAAGGTATCCTACTTCCATTGTCTCTGGCAGTGTGCTGGAGTTTAAGGTCAAGATCAGATTGTTTGTTGTGATTGCTCTGTTGTCCTTCGGCATTTTGATTCTATGGACATTCACGGCATTTTGATCAGTGAAACCATCTAGCATTTCTTCTTCAGTGAGGTGAGGAATTCAGAATCAGATATGACTCCACGAGCGGTGTTTAGGGATCTGTGTAGGGTCATGGTCACGGGGATGTTGGCGAGTTTCCCTTGTTAGTCTTCATGGCATAGCTCTAGAAGCAGGTCTCCATTTGCTGTTTTAGACACTTTATACTTAGGGCCTAAAGCATCAGTGACATAAAAATTAGCATAGCTTTTTTTTCGTTTTCGAAGGAATTCTGCTGTAACTTCGATCCGCCTCCGTTTGTCCGGGCGATCAGCTTTCAAGGAAGTGGAAGCCAAAGAGGTAGGTAGTTGTTCGGCAAGCAGTCCTACCCACGCCAGCCATACACCCTGACTCTAAACAAGTATGGCTTAACACAGGGTGGTTAGCCACACAGGGCTAACCCTAGCCGCCAGGAAAAATGGAAAAAGCAAGAAAGGAAGAGGCAGGACAGTTGTTAGAAGATAGGAAAGTTAACAATGTAGGGGAGGATAGGAAAGGGCCACTGCCAGCTTCCCCTGGTCGGGTAAGGCCGGAGGTGCCCTCTATGGGAAGCATGAACCAAAGTGGTGTGTTGCCTCTACCAAGGGGCCTTAAGGGTCCAAACACTCGGCATCGGCTCAACCACCATAATCCCCTTTTTCCTAGACACCGCAACGCCACGCACGCCTAAGCGTGGATGCTCAGGGTCCGTGGTGTCGTACAAAACACGCAAACATCTGTTTTAGTAGATGCCCCCTGCGGGGGTGCCATACATTGCAGGCTCCATTGTTCGGAAAGTTCGTACAGAGATAACATGTGAAAAGTGTACAGCAGCCATACATTCAGAGAATCTGGCACCTTTATTTATTCAAAAGAGTCAATGTGGACGTCGTTAGCCTGTGTGAAACAATTGAGAAGGTGCGGCGATGGGTGCAGGCTGAATACAATACCATACAACGGTAACGTCAAAAGAAAGGCACCTCACCCTTCAAGTTCTGCGTACCTCCTCAAAGAAAAAGTAGCTACAGAAACCGGAGGAGCGAATTCTTGACTTCAATCCACTTGATAATCATATTTACAATTTGTACAAAAATATTGCGGAGGTATGTGCAAAGATACACCACATTACGAAAGAAGGAAAGCGAGAAGTGATCAAGAATAAAGGGGTAAGACCACTTCTATCGAATAGGATTTAAAATAATCACCCTCTACAGACATTAGGGTGCCTGCCATCATGTTTCTGACTTCCGTGCGAGTTAAGCATTCCTCCTTAATATTTTTGCAGGTGAAGTGTCTGCTGCATACCAGTAGGTTCAGGTTTAATGGAAAATAAACTTCTGCAACCAGAACGGATTGTTTCCTTTTTTTGTAAACACGAGCAACTTCATCAGCAGCTCGAAGAAGCGGGGCATCGCTCTGCTGCTTTTTGCCACTGGCAAATATGGCCGCCGCAGGCTTCACTGTTTTCTATAGGCACGTGTAGGCGGCTCCACTCCAGCAAGTGTTACATATCCTCCTCGGCTGCGATGCGCTGCAGCATAGTCTACGGTGTATGTTCCGCGAGGCGCTGTGCGAATGTACGGTTATTTCCCCTCTTGAGTGTTGTGCGCGTGGTTAATAACCCTAGCTTGCATGACTTTAAACTATGGGTAGCCGTGATGAGCTGTTGCACTCGTGGATGCCGAAGCAGGTTAGGCGAAGGTAAGGAGCTTTTCGCTTTTCCCCATCCCTTCCGGCGAATGAGATGCGTTCTGCTAATGGGGTTGGTTGCCTATCAGCCAGCCCATTCGGCAAAAAGTACAGAAACACAGGAATGCTCGTCTGTATGGTATAAATGTATCTCATACAGTCGATAAGAATAAGTGACGCAGTGCCTCAAGCACTAAAAGCGTAAATTGATTTATAGTTACAGAAAAACGCAGTCACTGTCACACTTCTCCGCGGGCACCAGATTCGCGCTATAAGGGGAAGGAGGAAGTTGGGATTGAAATATATGGATAAAGAAATGCCGCATTGGAGGGCTGTGGAATAATTCCGACACACCTAGCGATCTTCAATGCGCGCGGACAACGCACAGTACACAGAAGCCTTTGAGTTTCGCATCCTTGGAAGCGAGGCCGCCTAAGTCGGGTTCGAATGTGGGTACTCCGGTTAAGTAGAAAACAAACCCTTTTTTGTGTAGCGGATACTGCACACGATTCGTATTTCGAATCAATTTTCATTCGATCGGGCAAATGCGTAATTCAAACTGATATTACAAATGATAGGCAGTTATATGCTATCTCGGCCAAACTTCAGATCGAATGAACGGGTGGTTTAACCAGTAGAAGCATAATGATGTGTACTCGAGAAGACGGAAGACATGAATATTTAAATAATGTTGTTTATTGGTTCAAGGCATAAAGGAAGTGAAGAAATAAAAAGTGGAGGCTGGTAAATGAATTATATGGGTTGATTGTCTGCGGTCTGCTCTGGGTTTGTAGGAGGAGGAGGAGGAAGGTGAGGAGGAGGAATGGCAGGGAGGTTAAAGAAACTGGTTTGCTACCCTGCACTGCGGAAGGGGGTGACTGAATATAAAAGTGATGGGTAAGAGAGGGATGGGTGAAGTCATTATAGTCACATCACGTCACGGTCATATCACTGCCGACGATCGCCGCGGCCAGTGACCTAGAATTTTCATTTCTAAATGTATTCTTGGTCGAGGAATCGGAGCTGACGGCGGCGGCATGGAAAGGTGTAAGCATAAAAGGTATAAGGTTGCTGTAGTAAGACGCAGTGGGAAGTGGGCCCTGCTTCCTGGCAGTTACTTCGGCGTAAGTAAGCGGTGCTTGCACAGGAAGAAACGAAAACACTCGGTGGCAGGACTTCAGCGACTTTCTTCTCAACAAATTTCCGAGATCACTGCAGAATCTCTACTGGCGAAATGCGTAACCCTAGCGTTGCTAGTTGTCCGCAATATGTGTCCGCGCACTTTCGTGAGTGATTGATACTGGGCGTTTCCTTTCCTGCAAACCACGTAACTGTCTCGAATAAATTTCCTAATTAGCCAACACCAGCTATTTTGTCAATTGCACATCTTTCTTTGATGCTCTATTATCCATTGGTATCATTCTTTTCAGATATTCCAACTAGTTCCTCTTCCGCGAGTGACAGATACTGGGCCTTCCCTTTCCTGTAAACCGCTTGACTGGCTTCAAATTTCGATGGAGGCGAAACGATGAAGCGTCCATCTGCTGTGCAATATCCGTGCACGTTAAAGATACCCAGCTGGTCGAAATTACTCCGCAGCCCTCCATTGCGGCACCCCTCTAATTCTTTCCGGTTTCATTCTCATCTTTCTCTCTTCCTTTAGACCGCGTTTAAGATGTCCACAGAACAAGTAATCAAAAATACCATGTTCGACAAATTGGGCTCCAAACAAACCTTGGTACAGAGAATGGATTGGCTATGCTCGTTGTAGAGGCCATACACGTGTCGCCTTAGAGCCACCTTGTGCGCCTTTTAATGGCTACCGACATGGCTAAGGCATACGGCAATGTGTTACAATCCAAGATTCTTAGCAACATGGAATGTATGGGCATTCCCTTGCAGGTCATAAAAGCAGTACGTATTCTGCTTAAGGACAGGACGTTTTCAATCCGGATAAACGGAAAACTAATTGGCAATTACCTCGAACTGAGGCGTGCCACAAGGATCAGTGTTAGCACATTTGCTAATTAATATCGCACTCATTCCATTGGCGCGAAAATTAGCTGAAATACCAGAAGTGCGGCTCATAATATGCGCAGATGATGTCACGATTTGGTCTGCTCATACAAAACTTGAGACAGAATTTGTATCTGCAAGAGGCTTAAATACCATAAATGAATACGTTCAAGAGGCAGGTCTAGAATCGTCACCTCAAAAGTCCAGATACATTCAAGTTGCAAACAAGAATGGAAGAAAACAATTGGCAACGCAAAGAGTCACCCTAAAAATTAGAAATCAGGCATTGCAAGAGGTGGACGAGTTGAGAGTTATTGGCCTAAAAATTCACAAATCCGGCGAAGGAACACAATGGCTCCATAAGGAGAAAAAAATGGCTGCGACTTCCTTAAAGTTGATCAAATGCATTTCTTCTGAGGGAGGGGGAGCTCGAGCGGACATGGCAAGGCGTCTTGTACAATCGGTGTTACAGCCGAGAATACTAAACCCGGTCCAATTCCAAAGACTCACGAGGCGGCAGTGGGCGGGATTGGAAACAATAAATAGAAACGCAATACGCTCAATCACGGCTTTACCAAAACTTACCCCTATCCCTATTCTCCAAGAATTTGCACATCTGAATACGTCGACAGAATAATTTGGACCACGAGAGGCAACAAGAAATATGAAGCGAAAGTACATCATGAATTGACGACGTGACAGTACAATCACCAACAATGGCTGACTCCCTTTGTGGGATTTCACGACTATTATGACAAACCACTCGACTTCGTTGTAAAGAAAACCTGGCATCTCGGTCTCTGGTTGATGCACTTCCAGGTACCTGCATTGCATATACGGATGCATCAATTATAGAAAATGGCGGTAGAACAGCAGCTACTAGTCAACACACAGTGAACTAAAAGTACATGTTGAATATGTATCAGAATACCCTGACCCGCTTGTGATGGAACTAAATGCAATCCGTGATGCTATGGAGGCCATAAATAAAATGGATTCCATAACAGAATCCCATATCTAACAGACTCCTTAGCCGCCGTGAAGCAACTGAAGAAAGTGACAAAGATACTATGTGTAACCCACAAAATCCACGCACTCAATAAAAACAAAAACAAATATACGCATCCAGATACACTGGACGCAAGACGATTCTCAGAACGCTGAGCAAAAAAAACGTTGACCACCTCACACACGAAGTTCTAAACACTAATGCACCCCCAACAGGCTCCCTTTTGATGCCCGCTCCGCTATTCCCATCTTAGCATTCTCTTAAGGAAAAGTGCACATGATCTCATTCCCCGTGTACTTTCCCTCTCCTTCATGACTTAACGAGATTGGAGGAGGTTTCCGTTAGAAGGGTAAGAGCTGGGACGGCCCCGTCGGTAACATGTCGATGGGAATTTCAAGAAGAGATCGAACCCACCACATGCCCGAAGCGTTCCACACCAGCTGCAGAAGTGGATGTTCGCCACCTGCTTCAAAGACACAGATTCTGCGGAAACTGGGACTAACCGCAGCAAGGGAAGAGCACTTCTCCAAATGGCTCACCGACAACAATAAGAGCAGGAGCCTTCTCCGGTTCCTTGCGGAAAATAATTTACACGGGTTTTTATAATACGCCTTATGGCAAGCTTGCGTACTAAAAAAAAGCAAAAACGTGTGACAGACATTGCGCCTTTTCTTTTCTGTTAACCAGTTAGTTTTCTTATTGGCTCTAATTATTTACCTGACTAACCCAAACCAAGTTATTTTGTCACTTGCACAACTTTTCTTGACACTCTATTCTATGGTACCATTCTTTTTTCCGATATACCAACTAGTTCCTCTTTTACAGCTCTGACAAAGCACTGTCCAAGCGAGACTAGCCTACGTAGCCATGCAATGCTTACGCATTAATAACTTGACGGATTGCCGGCGCCATGGATGGCGCGATGTGCGGAGGACAGATAGCTAGTTAAACGGGTTGTATAGAAGGAAAACTGGCGCGTGACTCCTCCGCATATGCTCTGCATGAACAGGGACTGCAGGAACAGAGACAGGGACGATGGAGCGAGCGGGAAGCCCGCGGTTCCCTAGGCAGGAGCGCCAGATTGCCGCGTAGAAGCGCGTTGCTGCCGCAGCTCATCAAAGCTTTGGCGGGATTATAACATCGCCTACGAAAGTAGGATTCCTGGCCAGGAGAATTTCGAATGCGTTATCAGCGAACCCTTTTAGTAGCGGGCATGGACGCATTGACAGAGAAAAGGTCGACAGATCGAATGAAGACGAGGAGGGAGCTATGTGAGGCCCGTTCGTCTAGGCTGTGTATTAGATTGGTTTGTTTGGGCGCTGTGTCGAACGACAACGACGTTGAAGTTATGATTTGGTGTATTGGTGTGTTCGCTGGTCGTTAGGAGATGCTCCTGACAGTAGTGTGGTTCTCACCTCTCGGTAATGCCCCGTAACAATATTATAGTTCGCATTTGCGCCTGACAAGCCGTCAGAAACAGTAGAATTCACGCATGCCGGAGCCGGTGTTGGTATCGTCTGCGCCTTCGTCTTCAACAATACACTGCTGTGTTTTCTGTGCGTGCCATGGCGTCAGAGTGAGCTGGTTTTGGTGCTGTACCATTACTACCCACAGTCTCGCAAAACACAGCGTCAGAAGCCAGTTTGGAATTTGAGCCTTCTAAGTGCTGCTAGGGGAGAGGAGAAGTAACACAGCTTCGTCATGGACACGAGCAAGACAGGTGTGCCGATTTCGGTGTTGTGAAGGCCGAAGTTTTGGTTCGTCGGAGAAAGGTCGGTAACATATACGATTTATGACGCTCGGATTTTAAAAAAATTGGCAGTGGTTTATCTCGGCTATGCCAGGATATACTTAACGTTAGCTAAGGTTGAGTTTAGTATTTTTAGCTTTCCCTGCATGTTTAACCTTCTTATGTTCGCCCTTATTGTGTTCAACCGCCAATTGCGATGAGTTAAGCTTCTCCTCTCTTCTAAGCCGCTAAGCAAGAATTTCACTCTCCTTCTCCATGGCTATTCGCGATTCCAGCAATCCATGCAGCACCTGGCGGCAAAACCATGCAACGCGCCAAAGAGGTCCAGTAGCAGACGCCTCTTGCTCGCGCTATGGAAACCCGCTAGCAAAGCGCTCATAGCACCGCGAAAAAGAAAAAGAAACAACTGAAACATAGAAACAGCGCTTTTTAAGCTCGTTCTGCTAATAAAGTCATCATCAAATGCGCGTAAGGGAGCAGTCTACGACGTTCAGCTTAATTCTTCGCCGCGTGAAGCAGGCGTCCCAGGCCACGCACCGCGTGACATGTTACGAGACTTGGGTCCGTTGTGTGATCGCGCTGGCCTATTCGCGTTCCAGCTTATCACCTTTGAATAAGATCCGAGAACTGGTATAGTTTTGTCGGCGACAGGTCTGTGACGACCGCCTGATTAACTGATCTCGGCGGCACCTTTTTTTAATATATTCTCAAATAAAGCTGTAAATCGCCTTCGACAAAGCTCGCTTGCAGGGTGCTCATTTGGTGAAGGGCTTGCATGAGTATCACACCTCGTGAGTTATCAAAGGAGTAGTGGTCAAAAGTCCTGAAAACAAAGGATGTTTGTTTCACCCGCAAAATGAACTCGTCACGCCACCAATAATGGCTGAAAAGCATTTAAAATGTATCGAAATGGTTTATTACCACAGCCAGGAACTAAAAGCGTTTCAAGGCAATTCATTCTTTAATGGCACCGTGACGGCTTCATTTTGCAGCTGAGACAAAAATCATTTGGCATCAACACTTCTGACCACGACTGTACATGACACGTCAGATTCGAAATTAACCTAATTACTATATTATTCAAACAATTAAGGGGTCATTTAATTAGCTCAAATATATACTGAAATCAATAGCTTATCTATGCCAGTGTTCAAAATGAAACTTAGATGAGCTCGTCTTTTGAACTGAAGTTCCTGATGGCCCTATACATGTGCCTTCCATCCATCTTGCCCCAATCAAGTTTAGTTGTAGGATATTTCATACACGTGATATATGCTGAAGTAAAAGCGCAGTAACCATTGCACAGTAAGAAAAGGATATCAGTAAAACAAATGAATGGTTTTACAGATATATCCAAATGTCACCTTGTCAACTGTACCATAAATGACCCCCGGGAATGAGTGAGTGAATGCAGACTGGAAATACCGAACTGATGCACACAACCTTCCTTGCGCATACGTAAAGTGTGCTTTCTTGGACACCTGGCGATTAATTGCAAGAAATGATTTGCAGCTGCTCTAATGGCCGAGACTCATAAAACAGCTGTCAAGTGGAGCTTGAAAGGATGAGGCCCATCAGCTGTACAAGAAAGCCAATGCACTAATCATTTTTTCTTGTTTGATGACACACTATGAAAGGTGATGGCATTCTGCACAACAGCTAAAATTTAAATAATTCCTCAGCTTCTTGAGAATGTTTTTCTACATGTGCAGTGCATGAGAGTATTGTACAGCCCTTTTTAAAGATCTAGAGCCCATAGGGTCTACTTCTGAGCCATGTAGTGGCGTTGATCTAGCATTAGTGGAGGTGCTTCCCATTGGAACGGGTACGACAAAAAATCTTCCGAGACTCGAAACACTTCAAATTCATTACAAGCCGCACGAAGTGGCTCAGAACCAGACCCTCTGGGTTCTACATTTTTGAAAAAGACTGTACATAAGCTCTCACTACATGACCGGGCAAGAATAAAGGGAAGACCTACACACAGAATCAAAGAAAATGAAGCAAGGGTTGCAATGAGAATTGAATTGAATCCTTATTCAGCATATTTACAGAAAAATGCAGAGAGCGGGGACAAAAAGATACTCCGAGGCAAGCTTGACTCAGTTTGCAGTTGACTTGGCCTCAGTTCGCAAGCAAATATTTCAACAAGAGGATATGTCTTCACCTGGGCAGAAGAGATGTTTTGTTGAAATGTTTGCTCCGAACTGAGGCTCCCCCTCAACCCTTGTTTGCTTTTCTTTGATACTAGATGACCAAGACTTCCATTTGTCGCCTTTCCATTATTATTTGCACACTGCTAAATGCAAGGTTAAAGGCACATCATTTGGCACAAGCATAATATCCGTGTGCCTCCTGCACCTGATGTCAGATTTCTTGTTCTCTTTGCTGCAGAGCATTTTTGCATGTTTACACCCAGCCGCACATGCTTTTGCATCCTCCTAATTGCTAAATAAACCACTGAGTCTCACAACAAGTTACCTCAGAAAGGTGTCACAAACTTCTTTCAGTAAACTGCACTATTGTGTTAGCAAAACACTATTGCATCAATGTATAAATAGCCGCGACATACTGTACCTGAATACGTGCCTGTGCCCGACGTAGAGTTCTCTTGAAAAGTATCGCTTTCTTCACCTTTCTCACTTTTTCAGTTTACACCTTTTGAAGCCAAGTAGGCAAACAGCAGCAAGTATGGCATTGTTCGAGTTGTGTGGAACTATAAATTGGTAAGAACGTAAGATATGGCCGCCATGCACCATAAAGCCCAAGTAAGCATTATTAACTGTTCTGCAGTGCAGCTTACATGAAAGGCAAAACTACTTACCACATACAGACAAGGTAATCAACACAGCCTTTGGCTGCAACATAGTGTTTCCACAGTCAGTGAGGGAGGAGGTGGAGGAAAAAAGGAGGGCGGAAGGCAGGGATGTTAACCAGAAAGAATGAATTCCGGTTGGCTACCCTGCACTGGGGAAGGGGAATGGGGGAGGGTATAAGAGGAGAGGAGGTGCGAAAGTCACAGTCTGTCAATTAGGCTAGTCTCTCTTAAAAATCGAAGTAATGCCTTGTAGGCTTTGAGCGCAGATGACGTTTGTGGCCACGGTCCCACGATCTTGCCTTCCGTTAAGGGGTGAGCGTGCCGACGATCCAATGCAGTACGCAGCGTATGTCGTTCAGTTGCAAAAACAGGGCAATCACAAAGAAAGTGCTCAATCGTTTCATCAATGCCACATCGTTCACAAGCAGGGCTGTCAGCCATCCCTATCAGGAAGGCATATTTGTTTGCGAAAGCAACGCCAAGCCATAGGCGGCACAGTAACGTTGTTTCACGACGTGTTGTGGGGTGAGGAATACATAGACGCAGTCCGGGGTCCAATGTCTTGAGGCGACGGAACTCTTCGGTGTTCCACGCTAAATGTGTCAGCTCTACAGCCAAACAGCGAAGCCTGCTTGCTGCGTCGGCTCTCGTTAACGTAATTTGGACTAGACGTCCGTCGTTGTGGGCAGAACGGGTGGCGTCGTCCTCCTGGTTATTTCCTGCAATGCAACAGTGTCCTGGCAACCACTGGTAGATGATGTCGAGGCCTTTGGATGTTGCGGTGTGGTGCAGCGTGCGGATCTCGGCAATTAGTTGTTCATTTGAGCTGTGGCTTAGTGCCGCTTGCATGGCTTGAAGCGCTGCTTTGGAATCAGTGAAAACTGACCATTCTTGGGGGAGTTCCTGGCTGATGTACTCGACTGCAGCCCGTAGGGCAGCTAGTTCTGCGCCAGCCGAAGAGGTGATATGTGGTCTTTAGCTTTATCAAGACGGACCTTGCCGGTACTACCACTGATCCCCCGGAGGTGACTGACGTGACTGAGCCACCCGTGTACACATGTATTCGGCGATTGTGCTTAGAGTGAAGGTGATCCAGCGTCATTCGTTGCGAGGCAAGCATTGGTGCCCCAGCTTTTTTCTTTATGCCAGGAAGCGATAGGTGAATCTGAGGTTCATGTAGGCACCATATGGGTGCGCATGGTCTTGAAGCAGGGTGGAACTGCGAGGGAAGATAAGTGCGCTGAGCTTCAGTGGTTTTGGAAAAGGCAGTACATGGTCTAATTGCTGGGGGATTTTCCAGGTGGTGATTGGAAACTCGTGCGAGGTGTCTAATGTGTGTTCTCAGGGTCTCGAAAGCAACGTAGGTGGTGACAGGATGTTCCCCTGCTAGCAGAACAGTTGCTGTCGTTGAGGTGCATTTAGGCAAACTGAGGCAGATGCAGACTGCTTGCGCTTGCACACTTTGGAGAGCCTGAATGTTCGTCTTCGTGATGTTGTTGAATATCGGAAGGTTGTACCGCATGTATCCTATAAATAATGACCTATAATGTTGTAGCATCGAGTGCACTGATGCGCCCATGACTTCCCCCCGAGGAAGGAGAGAACATGGAGAATGGCAAGTAGTCTCTTTCATGTCATTCAGATGTGGGCTCCACAAAAGATTCCTGTCAATGACAACTCCCAGGAAGCGATGGTTTTTTTTCATAGGGAATGGCTTTCCCGTTTATAGATATAGTATAGTGTGACATTGGTTTCGTGTGAAGGCCACAAGAGAGCATTTCTCCCTTGAAATGCTAAGGCCCTGAAAATGTAGGTAAGACGTCACGATTGATGCTGCCCTTTGAAGTCTCGCACGGACTTGGAGACGATTAACACCTGATGCCCAGATGCAGATATCATCAGCATAGATAGACATCTGAGCAGATTGTGGCAGCAAATTGACCAGGCCGATGAGAGCAAGGTTGAACAGAGATGGGCTCAACACCCCATCCTGTGGGACTCCGTGTGAGCACCGGAGTAAAGAGGTGATTCGTCCTGAGTCTGGATAAAAAGCAGCCCCCATGGTAAATAGCTGCGTATCCAGCTGAACATACGACCTCCAATCTCAGCGGTTTGCAATGCTTCCCAATAGCCTGATATGTAATGTTGTCGTAGGCGCCTTTAATGTCCAAAACAATGCTGCAGTCAATCTTTTCTCATTCTTTGCACCTGAACGAATGTGACCAGGCCAACCACGTTGTCGATGGACGAACGGCCACGTCGAAAACCGGACATAAAACCTGAATACACTTGGTATCTCTCTAAGTACCACTCAATGCGCGTGAGCAGCATTCGTTCCAAAACTTTGCCGACACAGCTGGCAAGTGGTATTGGACGATATGATGAAAGCTCGAAGGGTGATTTCGCGGGTTTCGGCAGTGGAATGAGCCGGCTGGTCTTCTAGTCATTGGGAACTGTGCCGTCGCACCATGACATGTGGTAAAGGTCCAACAGAGCCTGACGAGCCTCCTGGCCAAGGTTGGTAAGCGCGACGTACGTCACACCACCGGGCCCTGGCGATGACGACCGTCTGCAGAAAGCTAGCGCGGTATCGAATTCTTCTAAAGAAAATAACTGATTCATACGGGAATCCCTCGATGGTGGAACACCACAGCAATACTTCGCTGCTCGTGGGCTTGGGAGGCCAGTCATCTTTGCACAGAATTCTCTACATCAACCTTGCTGCGACGCTGGTGCAGCGCGAGGGATTTGAACGGGTAACGCTGTTGAGGGGATGTTCGGAGGCCACGAATTATCTTCCAAACTTGTGACAAGGACTTCCGTGGATCCAGTGTTGCGCAAAAAGTCCGCCAGCGTTGACTCCCAAGTGTCTGAATTCTGCGCTGTATCTTCTTTTGTATGCGCCTGGCATACCGAAGGTCTAGGTGCGACTTCGTGCTATGGTATCTACGCTCTGCTCGCCACCGTCGCGATCGCAGTCGCTGTAACTGCATTTCAAAATGGGTGTAGTTTGCCACAGGGTTGAGGAAGCGGGTTACTCTTTCCATAGCCTCCTTAATCTTTCCTTCGATACCCGTTTAGAAGCCTTCAACGCAAGCATCTTCCATTATTTTCTTGAAAACTTTTCAGTCGATGTAGCGCATATGTGGTGCTAGGAAGATGTGATATGGTCGGAATGGAAAGGTAGGTCGGGATGTGGTCACTGTCATGGGTTTCAATATCTGAAAACCAACGGACGCGTCTTGTAAGGCATTCCGAAACGAAAGTCAAGTCCAGGCAGCTGCTATAATTCACACCTCTAATATACGTGGGGTTCCGTCATTAAGGCATTGAAGGTTATGGTCTGAGGTGAAGGTGACGAGCTTTCTTCCCCTGAGGTTCATCTTAACCCCTCCCCACAAAGTGTGATGGGCATTGAAATCTCCTGTGATAATCCATGCTCCACTTGTGACTCACAGCAGGTCACTCAGTCTCTCGGTGTCAAAACGGCTTGATGGCGCCAGGTACACAGCCACAAGTGTAAACGTCAAGGCGCGGCTCTTCACGGTCATTCAGACATACTGGTTATCATTGTTCGGAGGAACCGGATGAAGCACGTATGTTAGTTCATGTCGAATATATACGATAACTTTGCTAGTTCTGGTGCACGCATGCGAAGAAAATGCCTCGCAACCAGCTATTCGCAAAACTTTCGATATGTTCGGTTCAAAATTAACGATAATAGGGAATTGATTTTCATAGACATAGCAGCGAATATCTGAAATCCGAGAGTAAAGTCCACGGGAATTCCATTGAAAAAAAGCTTGCTTGACGTTTTTCTGAAGAGGTAAGTCCAGGGAAGCCATGGTGCCTAATTTTGTAAGGCCGCAAGAACTGGATGTTGTGCGTCCAGTACTTGCAGAACATTGTTGCTGGCGTGTTCAGGCTTGTCAGCAAACTGCGCATGGCATTCATCAGGGACATGAGCATAACGATCACTTGCAGATCTTGGTTGCTGTCAGTCTTGTCGTTGCGCTGGCTCGATTTTAGATGCTGGACGTTTGGATGGCAGCAACGTTTCTGGCCTAGTGCGCATTGAAGGCTTCGGTAGTAATGGCCAAGAGGTGGGGCTGGCTTCCGGTCTAGCATCACTAGAAGGTGGGATTTATGCGTTCACTGTATGTGGTCGCGGAGCCACATACACATACTTAAGCTGACTTACCTTTATTTCCGTCCCTGTATTTTACCCACCCAGTCTGAATATATGTGACACAACTTCCTTTATATCTTTATTTGAAGCATTTGAGTACAATGTCCCGCCGTGGTTGTGCGGTGGTTAGGGTGCTAGACTTCTGTGCCCGAGGATGTGGGATCGAATCCCGGCGCAGCAGCAACTTTTCGATGGAGGTGGAAAGCAAGGCTCTTAAGTGCTGTGCAATGTCAGTGCACATTAGAGAACCCTAGGTGGTAGAAATTTCCAAAGCCCTCCACTATGGGGTCTTTCATAGTACTCGCAGCAAAAATTTCTGCCATACCATATCACACATCATTAAATCACAATACAGTTAATGGAAAGGAAATACGCCTATGTCACTCAATATCTATTTACGGAGTTTAATTTTCAAGAAACAGTGCTACAATACACCAATATATGGAGTAACAAAACACTGATCTCGTGCTAAACGAAAGCAAATAGAAAGTCCGGACCGCAGATCTGGATAGGTTCCAAACTTTGGATGCAACGTGGACTGAAAAGGAAGAAAACGAGACACAAATTAAAGAAGGCTTTTTAACATTCAAATTAACAATCATATACTGCTACAAGAACTAGCTTTAGAAACCAGATGGTTCGTTCCTTCCTAACATAGTTATGAATGATGACAAAACAAAAGTAAAAAAAGCTGAGCTGGAGTTGGAAACTGCAATGTCTGAAACACCGTATTTTAAATGTAGACTATGGCAAAGCCACCAACCTGTAATGGAAACCACAATGGGGCATTCTGCTTTTTGTTATCTGATTCTGACATGAATATAACATTTTCATTTTTCAGAATACAGGTGTGCGGGCTAGAATCTTGGAAGCATAAATTTTTATCAGAGAATGAGAAGTGAAACTTCCTGTTTATGCATGAGGTTCGATAGCGCGCATCAAAGAAAGGACCGAACACGAGCGCTCGTGTTTTGTTCCTTCTTTAATGTGCGCTATGGAACCTCATGTAGATTACCCACTAGCCCGAACCCTGACCCTTCCTGTTTATGATTCTTTACTTGCTTTCTTCAATGCACGCGCTGCATTGTTGAATTTTTGACGCAAAAATCCCTGGACCATAGAGTAAGGCAGGTGGGGAAATTTGGACATCGCATCAACGGAAGAGGAAGGAAACAATACACAAATTAAAGAGGGCTTTTTAAAATGTAAAACAATCAAATACTGTAACAAAATAATAAATACTGTGAGCTTTAACAAATATGGCAGCCCTTATTAACGCAAAATAAGTGAATAGAATTCTCAAATGCAGCCCGAATCTGACCAGGTTAGATATACCAGTACCGCCCTTACATTGTAAATAAGCACTATTAGCAGTGCTGTACGACTGTGAACATAGCATAGTCAAGCAAACTTATTACGAAGACGAATGTCAAATGGATTCCTTTGGTTACATGCGAAGTTGACAGTAAATGGACTTCTCAGACTACAGCACAAAAACATAATTTCGGTCCAAAAAAGGGTATTTCCCCTTTAAACACTGTGTGCACGCAAAGTTTCTTCAAAGCTGACTATCCAGCCATTTTCTAAGTTCTTCTGAGCTGTTAGGGCCTGGTCCAGGCCCTTTCAGTGGACAAGCTCCTCTAGGGACATGACAAGTGATTGAGGTGTTCGCAAGAACCAGTTGTAAATCTGCAACCTTGCCTCCGATCGTTGACAAAATTGCAAGGATGCAGTGGCAAACAAAGCTGCCCTACCACATTACCCTTTATGCAGAACATCCAGTATGCATAAGCTTTGAGAAAAGTGAATGCATTAGGCTCCAAATAAAGTGACACCTTGCCGCAGCTACTAGGTTACTGATCAATCTTTCCCCTTCAGTACAGTCACTGAAACCTAGAAATCAGGTGGGAATTAGCACTCCGAATGAAAGCCCCCCTCTATACTATCTGACCACAGTCTTCATTGATTGGTGTGCACACCTGGGCCATTCTACACTAGAATAACGGAGACTGCTGTGATCCGATTGGGCATTTGATGCAAGCAACAGCATCACGTTGACCACCAAGGCGTATCTCTTGTGTGGTACTGAAAGCTTCGCACATCTCTCTCAGAGACTGATCACCGTAACGCAGAATAGTTTGTGTCAACGCTACCGTTGCTTCCACTTACCACACTTGTTCCACTCTAGGTGCCTTACCCAGCTGGCACATAAGCACACGGCAATTGGTCTTAAAGCCAGTCAAATGCAGTTCCAATAAATAAATTTCAATTCCTTCTCTGTTTTCGGAGGGGGAGAGTGAGTTGCTTTCTTTAAAAGGTCATGGCAGCTAAATATTCTATCTTCCTGCTGGAATGTAAAGCATGCCTTTTTTGACCATTGCGACAATTTCACAGTATCTAGAGTACTGCAGTCTCTGTTCATTATATTTGAGATGCAATGCCATAGGCCGAATACATATTTTTGTGATAGCTCCACCCATACTTCATAACATCAAGCGTTGATTATAATTGTGGCCATTATAAGTGGGTTTGACTACATACTTAACACACACTGCATATAATTACATAACTGCATAAGAATGAAATTCTCACTCAATTTGGACTAGGTGGGGCAAGAAACCAGCTAAGCTTTTCAATTTGTGACACATGTAACTGCACCAAGTGCTTCTATCTCGCGTGTGCTAAATTTAGTCCTCAGCCAATGTACAGGGTACTATTTTAAGGAGTGCCCCTAATATCATTGAGAATATGCTTAGTCGAATCCGGATATATCGAACTCAAAGGGGATCATGAAGCAATTCGATAAATTGATAATTCGAATTACAGAAATCTGCTTCAGATGCCGCTTGCGATCGTGAAAAATGATACCGTATTTGTCGCGTAATCAACTCACTTTCATAATGAACCCACCCTCCACTTTTATTCCCGAGAATTAAAAAGTAAAAAAAAATAAAACGTGTTGGTGGATCGTCCCTCCGTTTCGGCCATCGCATCCGCAGTTCATTGGCAGCGTGCCAAGATGATGCGCATTAATAACGTCACGGCATGTTCACCTTCCGCTTATACTTTCGATAGCTCCTGCAGTGGTGGGGAGCGAATTTGGCAGAGCGCCAGTGATGATTTGATTGCTCAAGCCTGGTTCGATTTATAACGCCACGCTTGGGGCGGGCATAGTCCACTGCCATGAAATCATTGAAAAGAGTAATAGCTGCAAATGCCATTTGAAGCGAACAATGCTAAAAACCGGTGTCATGATCACAGCTGACCGCATGCTTTCGTTGATTCATAAATGTAATAATCGACAACTCTAGCAAAAAAAAAGATAAATGTGCCGCTTCTTAACGTTCGCATCCACCATAGCTTATGCTACTCCAAACGTTCAGACTACAAGGGCGGTCGACTCTGGCAAAAAAAAAACAAGAAAAAAAAAACATCTTTTGCCGCCTCTTACCGTCCGCCCTAATCCATCCTAATTTACAACCCAATTTTGTTTTTACAAAGCAGCATTTATATAAAAAACACTGTTATGTTACAAACTTCACTGCATAAACAGTTTGTCTTTTAGCGGTGTAGAAAATACAAAACTCAAGTTGTCGAACCCTTCCCTTTCCGCTTAATCTTGAATGCATGCATTTGTGACCATAATACAAACGAATTTGGAAGAAACAGCAAAGTAAAGCTTTGGTAACATACAATTGCATACCTCAAAATATCAGTACAGTTGAAATTTTCTGTGGAGCCGAGCTGCTCCCAACAGATTGCTCTAGATTAAATTTACCCACAAAAACCCTTTTGACCAAGCTGGGAACCTCTCAATTAAAATCCTGACTGACAACTGTAGGTACAAATATTGCTAAAAAATTATCATGAACTTCGTGTGTTAATACAACTGCCATGAAATGGGTGCTCCCACTGAATGCGAAACCAAGTGGCGCTGTGAACGTTTTAACGGTGCCATGAAAGCCTGCAACTGCACTGGCAGGTATAATAGGAATGGGATGTGCAAACTGAAATTCGCCGCAATATAGTCCAGCAAGTTCAGTTTGATTCTTGTACTGTAAGTTCTCAACGGTTTTCTCACATGAATGCCAACTAGCGCCCATATTGTAAACATGCCTCGACTCGACGCTCCCCCACCAGTGCGTGGAGTGGAGAAAACAGGCACTCCTCCACTCCAGGGCCAATTTGGATTCATGAATCCAACTCGGAATTTCCTCCGATAAGTTGTCTCTCCACTCGAAGCAGCGCAAATGGCATATGGGGATGAGATTAAGGCATACGTTGGGCTCGAAAACTGTGTGCTAAAGTAGCACGCTTAGTTTTTCATGTTGAGTCTTCTAAACAACCTTCGCAAGCAAGTGGCCTAGATGATAAGAGTGGGTGTGAAAAATAACCAAAAATGCTTTTCCGCCTGGAAACAGTCATTGCTGGTGACGTAGAGTTTACGCAGAACATGACGTAGGCTTTAAGAAATGGTGTGAATACTTTGGCTTATTTGTTTGGTGTGAGATTTTCTCGCCCTTTGCCGCTTCGCCTTTTTTTATTGCCATGCTTTCAGAGACATCAAAATACATTGAAAAGAAAAGTTAAAGCCGGCACTTTCTACGAACATGGCTTTGGCCTTCAGAGGGCTCGGGGGAAACGGTGAAAACCTGCATGCTGCTTCACAGTGCGTTTCAGCGCATGCACACTGAATTCGGAGCCCTAACTGAAAACATGCTTAAAGAGCATGCCTTCGCTGGCAGCGAATATCCTTCCTCAGGAAAAGCACACCAATGCACTCCCTCGACAGTGCCACACGTCCGAAGACGCACCACGTACCCTCAGGTGACAGGCAAGCCTTTGATGCGTGGGGTGCAGCAAAGATGTCCGCACAGCCCCACCGCGCCTTCAGTGCACCCCAGCTTACTGCATGCGACATGCTGTTCCCCCACGACAAGTTCGCCGCCGTTCATCAGAAAGGGCGAGCTATGGAAGGAGTGCACCTCCCCCACAGCTCGAGTCCACCTGCAGGCGAGCTCACCATTAACCGTGAAATGCGCGCTTCAACTCTGCACTCAGTAGGCTCCCAAAAGTTGTTCACTTCATCGGCAACGACTTGAAATGTACCCACACCACAGAAGCATAATGCGATAATCAATGACAACACTGGTACCGGCGGCTGATCACAGTTATAAGTCCACACAGCGAGCAAACGATGTGATGTCCTCAGTGTTTACAAGTGGAGTGGTTGAGGAGCGGCGCCAAGGCAGCGTCATTGCGGACTAGAGATTCTTGAGAAAACTCGAGTTCTCTCTGCCACTGTGGGAGTTATTCGAGTAGAGGTTGTTTTCTGAAACGAAAAACAGGCCTCAGTGTCCGCTTGGAGTAGAAGTTCGAGCGATGGCGCAGTCGTGAATATGGCGGTAAGGCTAACTGCCACATTCACGAACATGCCTTCACTGCAACTTGTACTCCAGGCCGCTTGGAGCGGCAGATCTGTTTTTTTTTTTGCCAGTCGACCATCCTTGTCGTCTGAACGTGCGGCGTAGCATAAGCTTTGATAACTCTGATCCGCTGCTGGTACCAGTACTGCAATTGATCATCGCATTGCACTTTTGTGGCATGGGCACATTTCAAGTCGTCACTGGTAAGCGAAAGTTTCGTGGCTCGCCCTGCGCGATGGCTTCCCCAGACGACGGTGAACGTGCGGGGGAACAGTGTGTTGCATGCAGTAAATTGGGGGAACTGAAGGTGAGAAGAAGCTGTGCGGACATCTGTGCTGCACTCCACGCATCAGTGGCTTGCCCATCGCAGTCGAGGAAGCGCATTCATTTGCTCATCCTACAGAGGGATATTTGCAGTTAGCAAAGGGCATGGCTTTTCAAGCAGGTTTTCAGTTATGGCTCCGAAATTATTCGGAAATCACAGGCGGCATTTGCTTCTGGGAGAGTCGAATTGAGTGTGCATGCGCTACAGCGCGCTGCGAAGCAGCATGCATGTTTTATCTGCCTGCTCCCAAGTGCTCTGAAGGTAAAGGGCATGCGTAACGGAGATTTCACGACAAATTTGAATATAATAAACCCAAGAATTCACAACCTTTCTCAAAGCTTACATCATGTTTTATGTAAACTCTGCATTACCTGTGGTGACAGTTGCCAGAGGCAAAACCGTTTTCTGTCATTTTTCTCAGCCATGTTTTTCATGCAGCCCGCAACACAAGTTTTACTATACTCTAAAAGTTGAGGTCGCTTGCAAAGGTTGTTTTGAAGATTCGACATAAAAAAAATTAACGTTACACACGTCTAAGTAGAACGGAGCGCATTGGAACGGCCGGAGAGTAACACTCGCGCGAGGGTGATCTCGGAGGCCATGCCCTGGAGTGGAGAAGCTTTTCTCCACCTCACGGAGTGGCGGTGGAGCGTCGACTGGAGGCACGTTTGTGAATACGGGCTTAAGAGCATGAGCACCAAAACCATATTCGCACAGGCATTCTTCTCGTGCATTAGCTGCAACTGTGCATTCATTCGAGAATGTAGCAAGCATCTGGCTCAACTGTAGTTTAAGGAAGTATAGCTGGAGTGCATTTTTAACAAAATCTTGTCAGGAATATGCTCAAACACAGCCAAAAAAAATAAAGGTTGCTTGTGTTCGCCTCACCCTCCAAACCGCTCTTGCCTCGATGTGATTTGCTCCACTGAGAAAACACATCACCATTCCAGTCTCTGATACCACCATGCCCGCCTCCCTGGCTTTTCCCTCAATGCTTCTGCTGTACCCCTACTCTGCTCTCCATCTCATATTGCCGTTGTTTGCTTTAGTCCTCTCCTTCACTAATGCTGCACTTTAAAGCTGACCAGCACAGAATATTTGTCCTTTTCTTTTAAATACCTTCTGCAGAATTTGTACATTACCTGCAAGACAACAGAATGAGCAACAGAAAATATAGCAATGGGACAAGCAAGATGTTTAAGATCATCAGTCCTGTTATTAATTTTACTTTCATGAATTTACATGCAGTCAAAGGTAGTTATTCAGACTTCAGTAATTTGAATTATCCCATAACTCAAGTTGTAAGACTTGTTCCAGTCTAGCTCCACACGAGTCCATGCATAAAAAGACTTTATTCAAGTGTGAGTGGGTTCTGCCATGGATCATTCAAACTATTCAATGCACTTGGAAAGAAAAAAAAAACAATAACAACAAATCATAGTAAACCATACCTGCCAAGCATGGCAGAAAGGAATTCAAGGGGGACCAAAGTATGAAAGGCGGGGGGGGGGGGGGGGGGAATGTACATCGAAGAGGCAGGGCAATCAATGAACACAAGGGTAAATGAACATCGGGCAGACACAGGCAAAAACCTCCCGAAAGCAGTTTCCCAGCATTTCAATCAGAAAGACCATAAGTTCGAAAAAATTAAATTATATGTTCTCTAGTCAGGTTTTAAATATGCAAGGGACAGAAAATACAGAGAGGCATACCTAATTTATAAATTTAGAACATTGGAACCAGCAGGAATAAATATATCTAAGGGAACGTTAGAATACCTTAAACATATTCCCTCTGCATCATAACTATTTGGGAAAACAATCCCACATAGCGTGAATTGTACAGTTTATTCACAATGCACATGAATAAACTGTACAATTCACATCAGCATAAGCTGTACATGTTTCTCCAAACACATTTCCTCTTATCACTTGTTGTTTTGAGTTTGTTCTCGAACTTTTTCTTTTTTTTGCATGTCATTTGTGGTCCACTGTGCGGTTATTACCCTGTAACTTTCTACTTCTAAAGTTAAGAATTGTCCCCCTCAGATATATTCCTTATCAGGGCCCTTTGCAAAGCCTGTCCCTTTGTAGGGTGTATCTGCACCAAACTCGCTTAAGTGGTGACTAATCATCTACCCGGTATTGTAGTTTTGCAGGGTACTTCCGCTTTTACTTCTTTTGCAGGCCACAGGATCCCTGGTTCCAGGCTGAGAAATACATACTGAAAATTTATTTATTTTTTCACTTCATGACCTACTTCCTTCTCACCCATCCTCCCCTCCACACTCCTTCACCTACTTTATTCTCACCCACTTTCCTCTCCTAAACCTTTCTTCTTCGGAAGCAAAAGCGTATTTGAACCCCTGCCAGTGATGATCGCTTTGTCCAGACGAAAACAAGTCCACTTCTCGAAACGTTGGCTCGACCTGCGAACTGAGGCGTGCCCTTTTTACCCTTGTTCAGTACTTCTTCATACCAGGTAAACCATCTTCTTCCTTTCGTTCTACCTGTCCCCTTTCAAGAAACACCTGTCAGCATCGAACCTGCTTTAGGTGCTGACAATCGTCTACTTCGCATATTAGATTTTCTTGCTGCTGCTGCTTTTCCTTTTTTTTTCTTGGGATGATGGAAGCACTGGTTCCATGCTCATAGAAATTCATACCCAAGGAAACATTCTTTCACTTCTCGCCCTGCTTCTTTCTCCCCCCCCCCCTAGCTTTTCTTCTTCGGAAGCAAAAGCATATTTAAAACCCCCGCCAGTAATTGTGCTGCCCAGACGAAGACAAGTCCCCTTGTCGAAATGTTGGCTCGGCTTGCTGAGGCTCCCCCTCTGTGCTTGTTCAGTGCTCTTTCATCCTACAAGCAAATTCCCCACTTTGATCTCATAGATGTACCACCTTCATTGTCCCAACAGCGCAACAAACTTTGTTTAGACTTGATGTTAAACTCATCTGTTCATAGTAAAACTCAAGGTGTATCTGGGACGATTAAATTTCTTACTGCTTAGACTGTGCTGCTCTGTCAGGTCAATTTTCAGTGCCCCAATGAGGCATTTACACTGCCCAACTTGACACAGAGTACTTTCTGAGAAAATCATGCTTAGCAACAGGTATAAAAAATAATGCAGAATAGGTGCCTCTTATAAAGAACTACAGGTTAACTTAATTTTCATTGCAACAGTTGATCAACACTTACAGGACGGCCAAAACACTCAGCATCTCCAGTGTTTCCTGCTGCTGCATCAGCCATCCCAAAAGTAGTGATGACGTCAACAAGTTCTGGCAACTCTATAAAACAACAGAACATTACAGAAAGAAAACATAAGCAACACTGCGCATCGGAGCTACCGACAGCACAGGGCAACACAAGGATGCTGCTCAGCTAGAAATCATTTGCACTATGTCGCGCAGCAACCAACAATGCTACTGAGTAAAACTTGCCTTCTCTGGGTCTTAGAAAATAACCTCTTTTTTTCATTTGCTCCTGCACAAGGTCTGCAGACATAATCAAAGAGGTATCACTTGCAGAGTTTACAAATCGTCCTTGAGGTGGCACTACAAAAAGCAGCTATGTATTGCACAACTAACGCACATATGAGCTACCACTGCACAGCACCAACTATAAGATTGGAATGCAAGGAGGCAGTGTCCGTATTCCAGTGTACATAAAGCAATACCTACAGGAAGGTGTGCCTACATACACACCCGCCAGCTTCTCGGTTAAATGGACTCACTTGCTCAAAATATTGTGCAATGGTCTCAACTGCCTCAGATGAAACAGCCAAAGTAAGCACTCAGATTAAAATATTGAAGGTGCATTCTGAATGAGTGAGTCCAAGAAATTTGCACTTTTCTTTCTAGATGCGAGATTTCTGATTCCCAATTCAACGAAAATGTTTGTACTCTAAAAAAGTAGTCGCATACAGTGCTAAGTCTGAACGACAAGCACCGTATCGCAACAGTGCTCAAAAGACAAAATTTTAGCGCACATTATTTGGATTACATAACTGGTATCAAAGCCTCCCTTGACCTTCACCCACTGGAAATTCCGACGGAAGATTGCACAACTTTGTTTCATAAACAATACTATCATTTTCCTCATTGACCAAACTTGATCTTAGAGTCGCCACTATGCACTTCTCGTTGCCTTTATAATTCAATGAGCGTTCAGCGTCTTCATGGTCACACTGATGCTTTCAACAGGTCCTTTTTTCCTAGACCAATTGCAGCATGGAATAAATAACTCGAACCAATAGCCTCCAAGCATGGCATTTAAATTTACGACTATACGTGCTGCCCATCTAAACGAACAACTACAATGGTTTGCTTTCTTTGCAATGTTTATTATTTCGAGTTTATGTGATTGTTGTCTATGTTGCATTTGTTTTTGCTCTTATACTGCCCATAGCCTGTTCAAGGAGTTTTTGAATTGTGCTCAGGTACAATTTATGGTATTCTTGTATTGCTGTTGTATTACTGCATTGTAGTGCCTGTTCTCGTTTTTCATTTACCGACCGTTGATACATATGTTATCGATCCCCCCCCCCCCCATGTAATACCCCACTTGAGGCCTTTAAGGGATAGAAAATGATGATGAGACAGACTATTTGGCTGGCATAAAATGTCTGCTCCTTTCCAGATCTTGAACACAGTAAAGGCTACGTGAGCGCATAACTTCTTTTATCACGCAAATAAGACAGGCACTTTTGCGCACGTGCCAATAACTTTGGCATGTAAGTACGCGACATAGTGCACCTAGAAGCAATATAAGAAAGAACACAGGAGCGCATGGCCTCCACACTTTGCAAAGTGCTGCCACCGACATGTGATCAGAATCAGCAGTAAAGGCGAATGCAAAATAAGCTTGGACGGCTCCTCTTTCCGAGGATGCCCTGTACATTATTTCTTTACACAAAGAAATAAGTGGTCAGTGGTACCATATACTCATGGATTGACCCATAATTTGATGAAGATTGGACACAGACATGGCATCCGGATTTCTCCCTGTGACATGAAACAGAGCCAAAGGCATGTTTGCTCGAGTGAATAACCAGGAGTTTGTCTAGATGCCAAACTGCGCACCGGACAAGGTACTCCGATTGTATCCAAGGGATTGTCTACCAGATTCCCTTACATTGTGGGAAGCAATACATTGGACAAACAGGAAGATTCATTAATGACAAAATTAGAGAACACACTGCAGCAATATCAGAGAAGTCAGACACCAACATCGCAGTGCACTGCAAAGGCTGCTTTATTTGTATTTGCAAAGACCAAAAATGTCCAGCTGACCTTCACAATGTGAAGGTTTTGAGAAGGAATAAGGACAGGTTAACAAGGGAAATTTTCGAAGCCCGTGCAATTAGGAACTCGGGAGCCCAATGCGTTACCACGCCTTCAGTGGTACTTTTGAAAAAGGAATTAGATTTCTTCCGCTTGTTGGCAGGATGTTAAAGATAAGGAATAAAAGAGCTGCAGAGGTAAAGCGAAGGGAGAAAAGATGCATGGGTTCAGATCAATATAGTTGTCAGTGCAGCATTGTCCTTGTGTCTGTGTGTGCTTCTTTGGTTTTGTTCCCCTGCTCTGCTGCCTCCTTCCAAGATGTTACACCAACTAGCTCAACGTTCTACTCTATTATTGTCGAACTGAGTCTGATTTCATGTGAAAACCAAAGCCTTGAATGAACACGGCATTGCGTTCCACTGTTTAGGATATTTAAAAGGCAATAGATGAAAAATGTATGCGACAGTCAAGCACAGCAAAACTGAACATGCCGCCCCTACATTTCTTGCTATCACTCCCTTGTGTTTCGCCCTAGAGAGTGCTGCGAATGCTCTAAAATTTTTCTTTCTCTACTTCTTGTTACGCTTTTCCTCTCTTTTACTTCTGAGTGAACTGCGCCACCTTCCTTCCATATTCATAGCCAACTTTACTTTTTTTATCCTATGCACTGCATTCTTTCCCTCACGGTTCTAAGGCTTATGTAAAGTTGGCTCCTTAGTGTTGGTGAGCCTGGTGATAAAGCCATTAAAAAAGCAGTTTCGTGTTTTTTTTATATATAAGTGCCCTTCGATTCTAAGGAGTGCGCGTGCAGTGATGTAATTTCAAGGCAGGTACATCCCCGTGGCCAGGTACACTTTTCGACAGCTGATTGTTACCAAAAATGTTTTTACCATTTAGGCAAAAGATGTCATTTATGGAAGAGAAATTGAGACTTCAGTTTAATTTTACTATATCTGAATTTACTATAGTAGGGTTCCACTGTATTAGCACTGTGCTGCGTTTTCGTTTGTCAGTTTCGCTGAGCTAAGACAGTGCACTCTTAGACCGGCCCTCCAATGGTTAGCCAGCTTCAAGACATAGCAATAAATGAACCAGTTGTGAATGAACCCCTTTCTAAATCAAGCCAGAGCTTTGAAATCAATACTGGGTTGCACGCAGTCACAAATTTGCAGTGATGGAAGATAGCACTGGAACAGGCACTGAAAAACATTCTTCATCATACGTCGAATTCTGCACATGCACCATGCCAATCATTTAACGCGCCAGAAAGAGTGCCATGTAATGATTGATCACTGGCCTTTAATTGTGACACTCAATTGTACAGTGAAAATCATTTCTCATTTACAAAAGTAATCACTAGCTGTAACATGAACTGTAGCAATTAACACAGAGCTGAGGCTGTGTGATCACTACATGCATAATATGATGCTGCATTCCCAGGCCTTAAAAATTGCAAACAAGCCATTCCTTTCTCCAGTAGACACAATATGAAAAATGTTTTGACTGGTTTTAAAACTCGTATTTATGTGGAGGATCAGAATATCGCAAAAGTGTATTTAAATTGCCAATGACAATCAATTTTTAATTCAATATGAGTTATGCATAGATAAGCCTTCTAACTACTTCAACATAGCCAAAAACATGTAGTTGCTTACCTTTTGATCAATTCCAGCCTAAGATGCTTCTCCCCCTTTCGTTTTCCTGACTTCTATTATACATAAAAGAAACACCATAATTTTTTTTCAAAAATGAGGTTTAACTGCTTAAACACAGTTTAGAACTGATTCCTAGCTTTTAACAAGCAGCAGTCATTCATCAACAAGAGGCCTGGATGAATGTAAGAGACTAATGGTATAACGAAGAATGCAATTTGAAAATTATTTTCAATAGCAACCTGTGGCACTTAAGAGAACTTTGAAAGCTTAGCATCAACACTAAGGCAACAGGTGATGCCTCCAAGCTGCCCATTAAGGCTCAGAAAAATAATTTCTTTTGCCGATGTACTGCATGTTAAACTCGCTGAAATTGGTGTGCCAGACGTACTGAATAACAAAATCTTTCTTCTGAATAATTTGACAATCTACCAGCTCCAAGATTCTGTGGAGCTGGCAGATGCACATGGGGTTCACGACCATCCTGTACAGGATTTCTGGCTCAAACAGGTTTTGCTGCACACTGCTAACCCGAATAAGGAAGTTGCTACATGATGATCTTAAAACATATCTTAATGGCCTGCAGATCTATTTAATTTTGGCTCTGTCTTAGGGATTAGATTGCAAACGTAAGCATTTTATGCTGTGGTCAAAAAAGGAAAACAATACATTTTTACAGAAATCTGAAGAGCAATACAAAATATTTTTTCTTTATTGCCTATAACACACGAATGGAAGATACGGAAGACAGAAACCTTGCTCGTCTTCAGGCGATGGGCATCACCATATCCCTCCTCTTCCTCAAGCATTGCGTTCAGTAATTTTTCCAGATTGCTGCGCGCAGCTAGGAAGAAGAAAACCTATTAGTGGACACTCTCACACCCGTCTTTGCTTCACTCTATATTATGGCTTATGAATGGCATTACTTGCCATAACATACAAATACCACAGTTCAAAACTGAGCTCTTGCTCTGAAAAAGCAATAACTACGTTCATTTTTGTTTTTACATATCGAACACCCTGAGCGCGTACACTTATATCCCCACCCATGGTGTCCGATATGCAAGAACAAAAATTTTGAAGCCGACATTCACCACTTGCTGTGGGAGAGCCCAGCACTGAAATTGACACGAATTCGGCACTTGGCGATAGCTAGCCTATCAGCAAGCAATCCTGCCTCGTGTATCATCTGGACGCAGGGACATAATTGCTCACTCCTAGACTTCATAAAATCAGCTAATCTTTTTCCATTCATTTAATCATTTCTTCATTCTTCATCTCATACCCTACTGATGCCCTTAGGCAATAAATATCGTTACAAAAAAAAAACAGACGGCACAAGCAGGCATTGTACTTTCCGGTTCTAACCAAAAAACATTAATAAACATTGGCCTGTAAAAAAATTACGGCATCTGAAAAACCCAATAACGCCGGTTTTTGGTATCTAGGAACAGTTCTTTCCGTCCCTTTACTATACAAAAACAAGCACAAATTATTTTAACCATGGCTCCACTTGTTTACGTCATTGCAAAATCCGGACACTGCGATATGGGCCATAAGTCTTTCTGTGGCGTGACATTGTATATTTTTCTCCCTTAATACCAACGTTGGGAAAAAACACATTTCTGCACTGTCGTCCTGTTGAGTACTACGTGCATGCCCCTTCTCCCCAGAGGAGGGCCGTAAATATAAATAACGAAAGAACCTGGGAGACCCTGCACAGCTCTGTCCTTGAGACCCAGCTGGGCGCGATCAACGTGGCCGAAGAACAACATATACCATATTCAAACCCATTCGCAGCATGAATAAAACACGACAGGAAGAAAACACACACGACAGGACAAATGCTGCACTTCCAGCATTGCAGCATTTGTCCTGTCGTGTGTGTTTTCTTCCTGTCGTTGTTTTATTCATGCTGCGAATGGGTTTGAATATGGATCATTACCAACTGGCCCAAACATCGGTGTTATTGAACATATACCAGCCAGCATCCGAGGCGAAGCGCCAGACGTGGGTGGAGGAGATACGCGAAGTTTATTCCTCCTTCTTGATAAACATGCATGCATACTGCCACAGCGAAATAACAGCGCTATCTGGCTCAATGCAAGGGCGCCAGTTCTACATCTGCAAAAAATTCAATAATAGTCTGTATACTTACGGCTGAACTTGACAGCTTGCACGACGAACAGCTTTGATGAACCAGTTGCCCGCCGTTTTTTATCCTCTCGGGCCAGGTAAGGTTTATCCAATTGACCTTCTGTGAAGGGCTGCTGAACGTCGGCAAGGTTTTTGAGTTATGTTTGACGACTGGGTCGTGCCCCTGAATTACATTAACATACTCTACAGCAAAATGCTCATCGGGAAATCGGAACAGCGCGAACTTGTACAAGCACAGAACAAGATGTCACACGTAAGCAATGGATCACAAAATGGCCTAACCGAGCGGGTGCGACGCCCGCCACCTATAAGGAGTAAATAATATTTCTTTCTCTTTTTTAGTAGTAACTCACGTCATTTAGCCCCAAATCTAGCCCTTGTTATTATAGTTTACCAATCTTTTTCCTCGTTTATTTTTTTTTCACTTACAACATCTTTTCACCGTGTATACAAGCGTGGCCTCCGAGATCACCCCTACGCGCACGTTTGGTGATCTCGGAGGCCATAATACATGTAAAGTTTTTTTATATTTATTTAAAAAATTTTATAGGCTTACACGTCTCATTTTTGTCTCGCTTTTACGATTGACACACACTGAATGTTCTTACACAGCTCCTTCTGCATCTGCTTTTGTCTGCTTTTGCAATGCACCATAATGTGTACAGCTTCATATACAAAGGCGTAGCGATTTCATTATCAACTCCATTCTTTTTTTTTTGGCAATTAGCGATCGCCGTCGTCACACAAGTCGTACTGCATGTTGCTCCTTTTACCCGGAAGTTAACGAAGAACTCGTTCGCACCGTTACGAGGACGATTGTTCGAAAGGATAACAATTCGGCGTTCTCGCTGACTCGGCATCATTTCACTAGAACTGCTAGCTGAGAGGCGCACACGACCACAAAACATCAGTCATGATGTATGTGCAGCCCTCGAATGTATTCAAGAAAACAAAAGGGACGCACGAGGTTTAGGAGGTATGATCTAGTCATGAAAGTTGTATACGTGTGTCCCTCTTAATCACTTGAGTAAGAGACAGAGAAGATCGGCATCGTGGCCATCGTGGCCACGCACGTGCCGCCACGCTACGCTCTGTGGTCATTTCAACGTGTTAGCAAACACATCTCAAGACATCGTCGCTGTCGTATTCAGCTGCTTGCAGTACATATGTGAAAGAGCATATGTGTGATACGTACTAAGCTTGCCATACGTGTTTGACACAACATCCCGTATATTTGCTTGTGTTTTATACGTGTTCGGGATTGGGGCAGGGAGTCGGTAGAACACTGCACGGGAACGGGCCGTGGGCTGGGGCTTTCTTTGTATACAGCTTCTTTCGGAAATGAAGGAATCCTGCCGCTAAATTTGATCCAGTGATTTATTTGACGCCGAATAAGAGAAAGCGTATTGTAAACAGAGGATCTGTCTTCCCAAAACTTTCTTGACGAAACCTTTGCTTCTACAGATACTACTGCCCTTCATTCTCTGTTGAGAAGAATGTTATTGTAAGGTGTTTTTTTTGTCTCATCTTGGTTTATTTTTATGTACTGGCGGTAAGCAGTACATTTTTAAGGCGTCTGCGCATGCAGACTTTGCCGGTCCTGGAGACGCGGGCCAGGTACGCGCCTGGTCTATGTGTGCATGGGCCAGGGCCAGTCCCGAGCTTGGAGCCATGGGCCCGGGTTGGGCTCGGCCTTCAAACGGTGGTAATGCGCCGGGCCCGGACTGGAAAATCAGGTGCAGTGCTCTAGTCATGGGTTCGAGCGTGTGTTAATGCTGGAAGCACGTAGAGCATGAAAGCTTGCAGCGCGAACCCAAGACCCTTTTTGCAAGAAATTTCTATAAGCCAGCCAGATATATCAACTGGGAATTAAGTTCTATAAACAATTAGACCTTGCAATTTACCAGGGGTAGTATCAAATAACTATATATGGTCCTTGAAGAAAAAAAAAACTATTGCAATTAGACCATAATCGTTCAGCGGTTCAATTGTGCAAGTGCGTTACTACAGGAAAGCCAAATTCAATTTCGAGCGACCCGGGAATTAATCTTGTGCCCTGAACGTCCGTTTAAACTTGGATACCGCGGCTGCGCTCATGCACCCATGCATGTTCAACGGACAGTCCTTCACGCTCTTCAGCATTTGAATTTTTATCCCGAGAATGAAAACGAGTGAATTAAAACAATGTAGGCCAAGGATTCTGTGGCTTAAGGGCTACTGTTGCCAAGGTAGTTTTCACAAAATACAAAAGGCAGGTGGCGCATAGTACCACCTAATTTCAGTGGTGTGTACATTTACGTTCATGATCTAAACTATTTGCCAGATATGTGGCAGTTATCTATTTAATCACCACACCAAACCATAGATCATTAGAGTTAATCGACAAACACACACCGCTTTGCCAAGGGAAGGCATAGGCCTAGCTGTAAAGGCAGGACGATTTCTAGCTGCGTTTTATTGGACTGATTCGTCGTCGTGCGCTCTGTGACAAAAGGGGGACTGTGGAACCTGTGGAACGACGCGCGCTAAGCCTTTAAGGTGCAAACGCCACCTTGAGCAAGATATGTGCTCATGCACAGAAAAACGGAAAATCGGCGGTTCAGAATACACATGGCTGCCGAGACCTCTCATGCCTCTTCGAGCGGTGGAACTTCTGACGTCGACGCCCCCAGTTCGGCGAGATCTCAGACGACGACAGTTCTACCGACAACTCTGCAGTAATACAAGGCGGCCGGAGAGTTAAATATATACGTTCGAACTCGGTTGGCTAAAGACGCGCAGACAGCATTTCCTCAAATCTTGGCTTGCTGTTCAGTCTCTAACCAGTGAAGATCATGGTGTTAACTCATTTCATTTGAAAACATAGAGCCGAGTCTAATAATTGTTCTGGGGTCGGAAAGCGCGGTCTTCGAGGAGCGTCTCATTTGCACAAGTGTGTGCGCAGTCGAGATCGTAAAAACGAAAAAAAATGGCGGAGGGGGGAGGGGGGGGTACGCCAAACATCCCGGAAGTTGCTACTTTGAATCTCTCACTGCCTGGGTGCTGGACATTACACTGACGCCATGTTTACTGACCTTTTACAGTAATTGGCACGGTATTTTCGTACAGCACCTTCCTAGACTACGTGTCATCTTAAATAAGCTCTGTGCTCCCAGTGGGCTGCAACCTATGAGAGTAGGGGGGGGGGGAGGGGCTTTGTTTTAAGCTGCATCATATATGAAATCACAAATAATTTAACTTCACGCAACAGGCACATAGAAAACCAGAACGAGGAGACGGGGTCCCCGCATAATCTTTGTTTAGCTGTTGAGAGACCTTGTCGAGATGCAAAAACAAGATTTCTAGGAGGTCCCTTTTTGTGAGGTGATCTGCACTTGCTTAGTGACTGCAGAAGTTATTTTAATGGTTTACTGTGAATCTCACAGTCCTGTGGTGATAGACAACATTGAAAAAATGGAACTGCACAATAAATGAGATAATGTGGAAAATATTTTTCTGCCACCACCACTACTATTACCCTACATCTCTCAAATAGTTTCGTCAATGTTTTTCTGCCACTTTTGGGGAGGAAAACAGGCCATATCAGTGTGAGTCCAGGACTAGTCTTTTATGCATTACCTCCACGTCTGACTGTCAAATAGCTTGTGCTTGGATTCTGTGCACTGAAAACAATGCATCACCCTTGCCCTAACTCTAGTACTTTAGTTTCATGCAGTTAACATATGAAGCAGGATATATTATTTACATTATTAGATATATAGCATAGTAGGAAGGACTGCTGTGTGTGTGTGTTTGTGTGTGTGCAAGGGGGGTAGATGCACTTTAGCATGTTGCATAGAGCTCTGTATTCAATGCTTTACATGAATGTATGTTAACGGTGTGCCCGATGTTTCATGAAAGTCGGCTAATTTAATGTCTAACATTTATGCTCTTTGCTACCAGGTTACACAGAGCATTGATGAAGATGAGGACACAGAGGTGCCTCTGGATTGATGCCAGGTATGAAAAAGGCTTTTGGCAGAGAAAGAGAATGCTCATGGCACAATGTTGTCAGTGTTTATTTACATATTTGTTTCAGTTGCCCCCCCTAAAAGGAACTTAATATTCGCACAGTACGAAGTTTCTCGATTTATAATCTGGTATCTAAATTTAAGCACGGTTCAAATTAAGCACAGTTAGCGTAGTTTACACATGACATCTCACACTGCATTCTTTCCTTGATGGTCTTTATTTTGAGATGTTTCAAAATACCTTTTATTTCTCTGTTGAGAAACTTGGTGTCCTATTAGAGCTGCCACTAAAAAGTGATAAACGTGATAACCAATAACCCCGCCTTTCTTACACCAGGCCAAAGCAATTTTTGCTTGCCAGTAGGCACAGATGTGCATGACACTCTCCTGGAACAGCCGGCAACAGCGCAGGTAAAATTGTAATATTTTAGTTTGGCCTGTGCCAGAATTTGTTATGGAAACGTTATAGTAGCTCTTGTGCTTGTTTTTTTTTGTAACCTATTGTGCTGCAAGTAGAAAAAAAAAGAGCATTGAGGTTTAAAGAAGCAAACTAAATCTGCAAGCAGGGTCCAAGATTTCAATTTTTTTTCAAGTTTCAAGTTTATTGCACTTCATATATGATAGTATTACATACATAATAAATAAATACAAAAGGAGTCCCATAGTGAAATGCACTGTACTGGGACCTCCTCAGCTAATTAAAACGAGTTATGAAAGGAAGCAGTGGTAACAGCAAATGTTCAAAGTAAAAATATAGTATGTTATAACAATAATAACTTTTTCTTCCTTGCCTCTATAACAAATAAATGTTATAGAGGCAAGGAAGACAAAATTCATTCTTAAATTATAGAATACCCCACATAGAAGTAACCATAGACAGAATGACAAGTAGTATCATATCATACAAAAAATCAAAGGAAGAACAGCAGCATAGCGTAAAGTAATACAAGAAAATACAAGTATCCATTATTCAAATAATAATTCAAACAGTGAACAGGTGCCAAAAAAGCAAGTTTTAAAAGTACCTTCTTACGAAGAGTGTATGAAGTATTTCATTATGCGTGTGTAGTTTGGGACCCGTTTACAAAACAAAATATTAAAAGTCTCGAAAGGGTACAGAGAAAAGCAGTACGATTTATCTATTCCAAATTCTCTAGATACGACTCTCCCTCAGAAATAATGCGTAATAATGGTATTGAACTTCTTGAACATAGAAGGAAAGACTTACGATTGCGGTTACTTTCCATGCTTTGTGAAGGAAATCTAGCATTTGGCTCTTCATCTTATCTGTCTCTTTCAACATCTAGGCTTACTCGACACCACCATCCGAATTCACTAACACCTTATTTTGCAAGGACGGATGTCTTCAAATTTTCGTTTTTCCCCCAAACAATTGCAGATTGGAATGACTCGCTGTTGCCTGTTTTCATTGATTGATGTATTGTTCACTTGTAATATTGTTGTATTTTACCACCCTGCTTGGACCTGAGCAAGGTCTGCAGTATCTAATAAATAAAAAATAAAATTAGTTGGTGGCACTGAATGATTGAAGAATAGAAGTACAAAATGAGCGCCAATAAACAAATGCAGCGAAAGACGATTTGACGTCCAGAGGTATGTTATTTCATGCTTTGACTGATGTGAATCCAACTACGATAATTAGTGTGCACTCTTGGCAGGAGAAAATTACTTGATAAAAATCTAGTGGTATTGGGCTCAGTAAGATCTTGACGATATATAAACTAGAGAAGATTGTTGTCACTAACAAAACAATATGTGAAAGTGCCTAAGTTATACGTGAGTAAGGCAGAGATGAGAAGAATGGTGAGTTGCTGAAAAAACTCGGCAATATTGGCACAGTATGGGCTGAATGTAAATAAACGTAAAGCTTGGTTTTGTACGTGTTGTAGTGGTGTGATGTCTCGTGTGAAGGATATGTGAAATTCCAAGTCGTAATGCAGTAATTAAGATGACTATGTATGAAAGCGTAGTATTATGTTCGTATTCATGGAGAAAGGACCGTGCAGGTTTGAAATCCATTTCTCGCTCTGAACGCTGACAGTCTCAGTGCCAGTTGGCTGTCGGCAAGAAACAGGATTTAGTGGCTGAGTAGCTGCTAAAGCAAAGAAATGGCTTGACCAAAGCTGAAAAATGAGAGCACCTGTAGGAGGACAGGGTTTTCAAAGTCACCACGTTGCAGTTTCCAAAATACACAGTGTTATCAAGTGTGTTTACCATGCTTCGGGGACACCCTATCTCAGCTTCGTCATCAAACAATATAAGGTCACTCAATAAAGCCTGTTAATTTGCTTCTGTCAAGCTTTATTGATGACTTTAAAATCATAATTTTAATGCCAATGACACCTATAGTTGTACGGATTTACTGAAAAGTCAGTGGCTCTTCAGATACTTTTTATTTTTTCTTTCCCACCTTTTAATACCTGACCCATATCACAAAACAGCACTTTAAACCCTGGTCACATTGTTGCATAAACAGGGATGTGGCTTTGATATGCACCACGCTGAAGGTTTTTTAGTCTTCTTTCGGCTTGAGTGTCACTCGCGCTACCAAGAGTGAGATTCTGTGATTAGTAATGCCTGCGATAATTATGCAAAAAGCAGTTCACTGACTTAAAAAGGTATGTCACTGTGATTTTGGAGGGAAGTGGATAAACAAAAATATGCTTCAAGGTTTAGTCAGGGCTTTGTCACCTTCTATGCGTCGAGATTGGTGGCGCCTGAATTACTCTTTTCTCCTCTAATTTAGCAGCTGCGCAAGGTGGAAGCGAAAAATTGCTAAATATATACTTAAATATTGTTTAGCAGAATCAGATCTATGTACGTATATAGCTTGACCATTAGGAGGAGCCATGTGTGGCTCTGGCAGAAGCAAAATCATGGTCAGTCGGTGCTACCACGTGCCCCTTCACGTTTTTGCTGCAACAAGAGCACGCCATAATTACCCCCTGCTGCACACAATTGCTCGTGTCTGTCATAGGATGCCACAATGTTAGGAGACTCAGGTTATCATAAAAGACGTAAAAGGTGAGTGCTTGACCTATGACAATGTAGTCACTTAAGATTTACATTTATCCAATGTACATTTAGTTATTTAAATGTTTAGTTGTGGAGAATTGCTGATTTTAACTCTAATACCGCCAAGACTACTAAAAAAATGTGCTCTTCCTGGCTGAATATCATTCCGGATACTGAGATTACGAACACTTTTTGGCTAGCAGTTGGCAAGCGGCCATGTAGCAAACTTGGCCTTCCAGCCTTCACCATGTAGCATTTCCCCTTTTCCTTCCATTGATTCCCCTTAACATCCGAAGTGTTTACATATACGGCTCTAGGTGGCCATTTCAATCAATTTAGGTTATAACAATTGCTTTTAAAATTATAATTGCCATATGAGCGCTTAAGCCTGTTTCACATGCAAGTGAAAACTCCAGCAATTTCTGCTGGAGAAACCAGAAAACTTATTTTGAGCGGTCGAGCTATCCAGTTCCAACCTGTTGGAAATTTTTTGCTCTGTCGATGCCGCTCGCCACTGAGTTCACTCAATTGCTTGCATGCGAACCAGCCTTTATGTGAAGATTTAAAAAGTAACTGAACAAATTTTAGTTAAATAGGAAACTAGCAGGGGTAGCTATTGTCTCTTTAAACGTTTATCGACTCATAAACTTATTATAAAAATGAATTGCATGTAGTGGCCATCCTCTCCTCTTTAAAGAATTGGATCTGTTGTGTCCACTTTTCTGCTCCCCCTCCTTGGTTTAATGAAACTGCCATGCAACATTTATTAATATGCTACTCTCATTTAATAGTTGTAAATGGCGTGCGGTGCTGTTCACGAAGCCTACCATGATATAAATATTTTAAGCTTCAATAATTTCAGAAAGGAAAGCTGGGCTAAGTTCTTATTGAGTGAGGCAAGATTTTCTCCTCTGGACTCACATTATTTTTATCAAAGCAGGAACAAGTGCCACTACCTTACCCTGTGCCAAATAATGCAGACAGCTCAGGTTCTGATGAAGACTGAGGTCCTCAAGCGAGCATGTTTTTTTTTTTAAATATTGAAGATTTAAATGCCATATAGAACACAAATTAGAAGGGTGCAACTTTCAGTATACATTAATTGTAGTACAAAATTGAGTTTATTATGTGTATATAATTGTAAAGGATAATTCCAGCTTGACACCAAAAGCTTTGAAGTGCAAATGTTAAGCATTTTGGGCACATAACCTTTCTCTGGCTTGCATGTTCAGTACATGCTTACCTTTATGCTGACCCTAACAAGTGTAAAAAAATGGAAGTTATCATGCAAGGAACCATATCGCACTGTTTGTCAGTAAAATACACCTGTCGTTGTATCAGTTAGACTCTGCTATTTGGCACTTATGTATAAGTGGACTATAGGGAAATTTGATGCGAACTAACATTTTGCTCCAATTAATATTTGTGGAATATCATTCATTTTACGATGCTGACTGCAGAGCTCAACAAAGTACTTTGCAAATTGCTGATGAGAGGACACAAGTTACAGCCCTTCACATGTCCTATGTGACGCGCCATAAATACAGCGACCAGGGGGATGACAGACCTGCTGGGCCTGCTAAATATCATCTACCCAGGAAAAGCTCCAAAAATTGAAATATACTTGCTTTTCAAAGCTTTGGGTGTACACATTCCTGAAGCTGAGAACCGCTTCTATTATCTTGATTCTACCAGGTACTTGGGCAGTTCAGCTCAGATTGAGATTCAATGCGAGAGCTGTGAATGGGATATTGGCATAGCCTTTTGCTCTTCCTTCCTTGTAATTTCTTTGAAAGAGCAGCTTCAACAAATCCTTGGCCAGCAAAAGTTTGCTTTCGCAAAGAATAAGAGGAAGTGTGATGACGTAGTGGATGGCATAGAACATGCCAGGCTGTCGGCTGATTTTTCAACTCACGATATTTCACTATTGTGGAATACAGAGAGAATTAGAGTGTTTTAAACATTAGCTTATGACATTTGCCCAGTTCAGTGTGATATTCTTGAGCTGGACTTTGCAGTCTGAAAGCAGAACATGCTTATGCCTGCTCTTTGTTATGGTTTTTCAAAGCCAAACACGACTACTCTTTTTACACCCTTTGCAAAGGAGCTACAGAAGCTTTCCTTAGGATTTCCATAAGTTAAACATGGAGAGTTCCGTTCAGTTCAGTCGTTCAGTCGTGTCTTACTCTTCGTGACCCTATGGACCATCTCACGTCACGCTTTCCGGTCTCTCACCATCTTCCTAACATCACATAACTTCATCTGAAGTGCCTCGAGGATGCCATCTAACCATCGCGTTCGCTGCCTACCCCTTCTCCAGCGACCCTCAACCTTTCCCAACATCAAATCTTTCTCCAGCGACTCCTCTCTTCTCATCAGATGACCAAAGTAGCTGAGCTTTATCTTTAGAATTTGACCCTCCAATGAGCAGTCAGGGTTTATGGTCGACAATATCAACTGATTTGATCTTCTAGCAGTCCAAGGAACTCTCAAGAGTCTTCGCCAGCACCACAATTCAAATGCGTCAATTCTTCGGAGGTCAGCCTTTTTCACAGTCCAACTCTCGCATCCATACATCACAACTTGAAAGACCATAGCACGAGTTGTACGGATCTTGGTTGGCAGACTAATGTCTCTGCTCTTTACTAGGCGGTCAAGCCTAACCATTGCTCTCTTTCCCAGAAGCAGGCGTCTTCTAATTTCATGGCTGCAGTCTCCTTCCGAGGTAATCTTGGAGCCCAAGAAGAGAAAATCTGTCACAGCTTCCACTTCTTGTCCATTGACGCTCCAGGACTTGATAGGGCAAGACGCCATGATCTTTGTCTTTTTAATGTTCAGTTTAAGCCCAAACTTCTCTCTCTTCTTGTACGCGCATCAGAAGTCTCTTGAGTTCCACTTCACTTTCTGCCATTAAAGTGGTATCATCCGCATATCTAAGGTTGTTGATACGTTTTCCAGCAATCTTCACTCCAGCTGAAGACTCGTCCAGACCGGCCTTCCTCATGATGCACTCTGCATATAGGTTAAATAGGCAGGGCGACAGTATGCAGCCTTGCCTCACTCCTTTCTCGATCGGAAACCAATCAGTAAGACCATGCCCAGTTCTGACTGTGGCCTCTTGCCCTTCATACAGGTTCCTGAGGAGACAGATGAGGTGAATTGGAACTCCCATCTCTTGAAGAGCTTGCCACAATCTGCTGTGATCTACGCAGTCAAACGCTTTTACATAATCAATAAAGCAGAAGTACATGGGTTTCTGTAACTCTCTTACTTTTTTCCAGAATCCAGCGAAGGCTGGCAATTTGGTCTCTTGTTCATCTGCCCTTGCGAAACCCAGCTTGCACGTCCGGAAGCTCCCGATCCACATACTGCTGCAGCCTACCTTGGAGAATTTTCAACATCACCTTGCTAGCATGCGAAATAGCGTGATCGTGCGGTAGTTGGAACAATCTTTGGCACTGCCTTTCTTTGGGATGGGGATGTAAACTGACCTCCTCCAATCCTGGGGCCACTACAGGGTTGTCCAAATCTTCTGACATGATGTATGCAAAATGTTAACAGCGTCATGGTTGAGGTTTTGAAGCAACTCAGCTGGAATGCCATCAATTCCGCTAGCTTTGTTCTTAGCAAGGCTGGCTAAGGCCCATTCAACTTCACTCTTCAGGATGCCCGGCTCGAGATCAGCAATCACAACCGTCTTATGTTGGGTTTGCACATTCGGGTCCTTCTTGTACAGTTCTTCTGTGTATTCCTGCCACCTCTCCTTTATCTCTGAGGCTTCAGTGAGGTCCTTGCCTCGTTTGTCCTTTATCACGCCCAGCTTAGCACAGAAGCTTCCTTTGATATCTTTGATTGTCTTATACAGAGCACTTGCGTTCCTTAAATGGCAGTTGTCCTCAACTGCTTGGCACTGTATGTTCAGGAAGGCATTCTTATCTCTCCTTGCTATTTTCTGAAAGTCCGCATTGAGAACCTTGTATCTTTCTCTTTCCCCCATAACTTTTGCCATCCTCCTTTCCTCAGCTATTTGGAAAGCCTCTTCAGATAACCAGTTTGCTTTCTTGCATTTGTTTTGCTTTGGAACTACCTTAGTAGCAACTTCTTGTATTATATCACGAACATCGGCCCACATCTCTTCGGGCTCTCTGTCTTCTAGATCTAATTCTTGAAATCGATTCCTCACTTCCACAGCATATTCTAATGGAATTTGATCCAGATCATACCTGAAAGGCCTTCTAGTTTTCTGCGTTTTCCTCAATCGAAGCTTAATTTTGGCAACAAGAAGCTGATGATCGGTGCCACAATCGGCCCCAGGCCTTGTTTTTACTGCTTGTATAGCGCTTCTCCATCTCTGCCGGCAAAGAATATAATCGATCTGATCCCTGTACAGACCGTCCGGTGAAGTCCATGTGTACAGGCGCCTCTTGTGCTGTTGAAAATGAGTATTCGCTATGGTCAGGTTGTTTTCTTGACAAAACTCTACTAGCCTATGCCCAGCTTCATTTGGCTCGCCAAGACCGAACTTGCCTATAATTCCGGATATTTCTTCACTCCCGACCTTAGCATTCCAGTCTCCTATGAGAAGAACGACGTCTGAGGATGGTGTGCGGTCTAAAAGGCATTGTAGGTCCGCATAAAATCTCTCAACGTCAGCTTCTTCAGCAGTAGTGGTCGGTGCTTAGACTTGGATAACTGTTATGCTGAAAGGGTGACCTTGGATCCGAAGTGAAATCATTCGGTTCTTTTTGGGGTGGTACCCTAGCATTGCTTTGCCCATTCTTCTGTTTACTATGAGAGCGACCCCATTCCTTCTCTTGGATTCATGCCCACAATAAAAGACATAATGGTCGCCGGAGTTATTCTCCTATTCCGGTCCACTTGAGCTCGCTAATACCCAAGATATCAATGTTCAATCTGTCCATTTCTCGCTTGACGACATCCAGTTTACCTTGCGTCATAGATCTTACATTCCATGTTGCTATTTGATATATCTCCTTGCAACATCGGACTTTCCGGTCGCTTCCCGACAAATCCACAACTGAGCGTCCTTTTGGCTTTAGCCCAGCCGCTTCATTCGTCCTGGAGCTACTAGGAATCGCCCTTTGTTCATCCCCAGTAACATGTGGGACGCCTTCCAACCTGGGGGGCTCATCTTCCGGCGCCATATCTTTAATGGTATTGTGACTGGCCATATGGTTTTCTTGGCAGGAAATACTGGAGTGGGTTGCCATTACCTTCTCCAGTGAATCACATTTTGTCAGAACTCTCTGCCGTGACCTGTCTATCTTGGATGGCCCTACACAGCAGAGCTCACGGCTTAATCGAGTTTCGCAAGCCCTCCGCCACGACAAGGCAGTGATCCATGAAGGGGAAACATGGAGAACAGGTCCAAATAAGGGTATTTGCAGCGGCGTGTTCAGTGGATGCCATTTGTTCAGCAGTTAGAAACTATAAACAATTTAATGGTTTTTATGGGTGTGGCTGGTGTTACTACTCCGGGGGCTCTTCATACGAATATTGAGATCCTGCTCCAGTCTGCAGGACTGCTGTGAAGCATATTGAAGTGGCTAGAAAAGGCGCACCTTAAGTGCCTGTTTATTAATAGTCAAGGGACTTTGCCTTGCCATGACCTCGCTTTGATGGGGCTGGATGGTTTCATCACCGATTACCAACATTGTGCCTGCTTTGGTGTCATGTGACAGTTACTCAAACTGTGGCTAGAAAGCGAATATGACTGCCCTTGGTAGAAAAGAAACAAATTGACTCAGCTAAATAGCCTGGTGTTGACCATCTCACCTCCGATAGAGATCACCTGCACCCCAATGATGTTTGAAGACTGAGCTAGGTAATTGGAAGGTGTCAGACACCCTGCAGGCCCCCTACCATACTCTGTACAGAAGAGGGCTCCTGCTTCTTTGTTGAGAAAATGGTTACTTTGGGCATACCACTTCTTTCTTTTTATTGTTATTTATTTTATTGTCTATTATTATTTATTTTTTGCTGGAGTTGCTCCGTGACTGCGATGCGCAGGTCTTGGTTACGCCTTTAGACTGAACCAGCTCTGTTAGATGCTTTAACAATAGTTACACGAGCTGCATGGGCCCGCAGTGCGCGCCAAGGAGAATGGCACTGCTAACATTCGCTGGCTGCGGAGAGGTAACAGCGGCGCCGGAAGCGGAGCCTCTACAGGGCTTCCCTTCCCTATAGTCGCGAAGGTTGTTTTTGCAGAGTTGATTCCCAAGATATGTGTTTGCTTACGGGACACTTTGTGGAGGACGCCAAAGTCAGACAGCAATGTGGGTGCTGGAACAGACACATACGACTTAGCCATGTACGCGGGTTTCACGTGGTCGATTGCAATCATGTCCTCACGGCCATTCACAGACACAGTGAAAGCCTTTTGTCCATGCTGTAATACTTCGAATGGGCCATTGTACGGTGCAGTGAGGGAGGGCCTAATAACTTCACGGTGGACGAAAACATAAACTGAGGAAACCAGGTCCTTGCTTATGAAAACATCGTAAGTTGAGGGCTGTCAAGGTGGTGTTCGCCGCAAGCACTTAAAGAGTGACCGAAGTTGCTCAATGTTGAGGATGGTTCTGTAGGTGAGGTGAAGAATTCACTGGGTAAACGTAGAGTGGTTCCGTAATCATTTCGGCAGCAGTACACCCTGAGTCTTCCTTTACAGCTGACTGAGTACCCAAAAGAACGAGTGGAAGGCCGTTCACCCATGAAGTTCGCACGTCGCGAGCGATGAGGGTGGCTTTCAACTGCCGATGGAGCTTTTCAACAATGGCATTAGCAGGTGGGTGGTACGCAGTTGTGTGGATGTGGCGGATGCCAAGAATTCTTAACACATCGAACAGGCCACTTTCAAACTGACAACCGCAGTAGGTTGTTATGATGCTGGGGCAACAAAAACAAGAGATTCAACTAGCTACGAAAGCAGGCGTCACGGTGGTTTGTCGCTGTAACATCAGAGACTGGAAACACTTCAGGCCAACGGGTGTAGCAGTCAACTGAGGTGAGGATGTATTGTTTACCACATGACGAAGGCAACGGCCATACAGTGTCGATGTGAATATGGTCAAATCGCGAGTCATGCGGCCGGAAGGGTTGAAGTGGTGACTTTGTGTGTCGAGTAGTTTTCGCACGTTGAAAGCGCTGACACTCTCGAGACCAACGGCGACCATCTGCATTCATGTCGGGCTACTCAAAACGAGAGGTGATGATACCCTGAGTGGTACGAACGCCAGGGCAGCTTGAGTCATGTAGTTTTTCAAATACTTGATGACAGTGCAAAAGGATGGGCACAACTAGTAGTAGTGTCGCAAACATTCATACCATAGGAGAATGGCAGTGGCTTCTCAGAAAGCGAGAGATGTGGGTCTGGCACGCAGGTCACGAAGCTTTTCAGTGTGTTGTGCCTCGGTGACGATGTCGAAATCAACAGCACTTACAGAAACCGCATCGACACGTGATAGGGTGCTGGCAGCTGCATTAACACGTTCTTAGATGTACCACGGGTCAACCATGAATTCAGAGATGAACTGCAAGTGCCGAACTTGTCGGGACGTGTGCGTGCTGTGGATACCGCAAAACGCAAATGCCAGTGGCTTGTGATCTCTTAACATGGTGCCTTCGAGCAGATGACGGAAGTGCCGAATGGCATGGTCTCGTGGTCAAATGTGCTGTAACGAGCTTCAGCTGGCTTCAACTTCTGTACATGGGAACCAAGTGGGTACCACAAGTTGTGAAGTTGCTGCACCAATGGCATGGGAGGAGGCATCGATGATTAGTGTTATGGGTTTAGGGATGCACAAGGTGAGTCGCAAGGACATTTTTGGTGTCTACAAAGCCGGCCTCTGCTGAGGGTTTCCGCTCCAAGGATGCAGATGGGGCCTTGAGCATGTTGGTAAGAGGCAGAAGAATGTGGGCTGTATTTGGTACGAATTGACAGCAAAAATTTAGGAGTCCAAGAAATTCATGGTTCTTTCACATGAGAAGCGTAAAATCGTGCACGCTTTGAACTTTCCTCTCCAGTGGTTGCATCAAGGTGTTCGAGGTGTCCGAGTAACGCCAAATACACATTTTGCTGCGTTGATGGTCAATCCTTGACTTTTAAGTCTTAAAAGCAGCAACCGCAGATAGTGTGCTGCTTGGATGACAAACTAGTCACTAGTAGGCCACTAGTACGGTGACTTCATTTATGAAGCGTTGGAAAGTCTGGTCGGTAGAGAAGGGTCGCTGAGAAGCGAGCCGGATCTTTCGAGCGGCTCTTTCAAAAGAGCGGATGAGCGGCGGCTCACTAAATGTGAGGGGGGGTTCTTTTAGTAAGCTGGCTCTCTCTCAAGGCAGAAAGCTGGGCTAGTTGGTTTGTCATGATTAATAAAAAGACTGGCGCATGTAACAAGGTCACAGACATAGAAGAAGACGGGACGAGCGCTAAACATCAATTGAGATTTTACTTGGACAAAAACCCAAATATTTGACCAACACCATTCCCACTTCGAATTATAGATCAATTCGCTCTCGCTCTACCATCTGATCTGCTGACCGCCCTGGTTAGCTCAGTAGGTTAGCTCAGTCGGTAGAGCGACTGCCCCGGAAAGGCGGTGGTGCCGGGTTCGATTCCCGGATCAGTACAAACATATCTTTAACTACGAAGTTTCTGAGAAAGATCTATAGCTTTCCTTTGTAGCCATATGGCTGCGCTTGGGTGGATGCAATGAGTAATTACTCCCTTATTACAAATCTACTCCACCTTGGGGGATTCCCATAAATATTTGACCAACACCAATCCCACTTCGAATTATAGATCAATTCACTCTCGCTCTACCATCTGATCTGCTGACCGTCCTGGTTAGCTCAGTCGGTAGAGCGACTGCCCCGGAAAGGCGGTGGTGCCGGGTTCGATTCCCGGATCAGGACGAATTTTTCTTTAACTACGAAGTTTCTGAGAAAGCTGTATAGCTTACCTTTGTAGCCATATGGCTGCGCTTGAGAGGATGCAATGAGTAATTACTCCCTTATTACAAATCTACTCCACCTTGGGGGATTCCCCTAAATATTTGACCAACACCATTCCCACTTCGAGTTATAGATCAATTCGCTCTCGCCCTGCCATCTGATCTGCTGACCGTCCTGGTTAGCTCAGTCGGTAGAGGGGCTGCCCCCGAAAGGCGGTGGTACCGGGTTCGATTCCCGGATCAGGACGAATTTTTCTTTAACTACGAAGTTTCTGAGAAAGCTGCATAGGTTTCCTTTGTAGCCGTATGGCTGCGCTTGGGTGGATGCAGTGACTAATTACTCCCTTAATACATTTATTAGTGTGAAAGCACTAATCCAGCGGTTCAGGGCATAGCCAAATTGTCTAATGCTTGTGTGTCTTCTTGTAGTGCTTTGTCACTAAAAAGAAACAATGAGGACAGAGTGGATTCAAACCCAGGAATTACTCATTGGAAGCAAGTATGAAGTGCCGTAGATATAACTGCAGTTGATCCTCACATGTGCAGACTGCAACACACTCTTGCACTCTGCACTGGATGTCCTCATCTCCATCAACTGCCTCCTGAGGACAAAAGCTTTCGCACGTTCTACTCGATTTAACTGTTTAAATTTTTTTTTCATGCTCAAACAACTGGGTTACAGGCAACTACACAGGATGGTTAAAGCAAAGGCCCATAACACAAGATGACACCGTGGTTGTCTCTGGCTTCGTGAATTGGCTAAGCTTATTTTTTTTACTCCATTGCTCTTTGGGTGTCACTTCGCTGATTCTAATGGATGGCTTGTATTCTCACTCATTTCATTTTGTATAACAGGTGCTGTTATATTTTTATTATATTATATTCTTTGTGCAGTCACCATTCTTTGTTGATTTAAAATGTGTAATAAATTTTTTGAATGTCTTGCAACATTCATGATTATTGTCCTTCAATGATACATACATCACTGAGCAGCTCTTAAGAGGCAGAGGGACACATGAGGCATGGTTTCCACTTTTTCTGTGCTTCCATTTATCCGTAATGTTTCAACACATTGTTTAATTATGATTTCAGCCATGCCTAATTGATGAAGCAGCGAGTCTTGAGCTCAAAACTTCATAAATTTTTGCAGATTCATTAAAATAAAGATGCCAGATAAGAGATTTCCTTTTTTTTGCACAGAAAGGAACAACTATAGATTGCAACAAACACTTGTTTGGAAAGTTAAAGGGCATAAAGAAAAGCTGTTTTCTTTTGCCATGATGAAAATAACCACATTTTGCTCAGCCTTACTGGATTTTGAGTGCTAATTTTCTGTCTTTTGCAGAGTTAAGGAACGGCCCTGGGCTAAAGCGCTTACATAAACACCCCCCCCCCTTTTTTTTGGTTTTACTTACTTTTATCCTATACTTCTGCAATATGCCCCATTTTATTCTATCTATATTAAACTAAAGAAGGACAGGATGCGATCATTGCGATTAGTGCGAGAGTGATGCATGAGTTTGGCACCACACAGAACAGAAGCAAAGCCATTAACAGTCAGACATGACTAGTCCGGCACTCACTCTGACACAGCCCAGTTTCCTCCCCTAAAGAAGCAGAAACGAACAGACAGAACTGTTTGAGAGATGAAGGGCGATAGTGATAGGAATGAAGGTGGCGGTGTAAAAAAGATTACTTGCATCTGTTCTTTCAATTACATTTTTTTCATGTAGTCCATTGTAAAAGGATGGAGCGGAAACTATTAAAACTTCTGTGATAATATAAGCAGGTGCAGATCACCTCACATGGAAGGGGCCTCCGAGAATGGTGGAAAATTCCTGCTTTTGCAGCTCGAAAAGGTCTCCCCTGTTCCTAAACAAATCAGTCGGATTAAGCAGGGACCCCCGTCTCGTTCGTAGTTTTCATCTTCCTACCTATTGCTCATAAGTTACGTTATTTGCCATTCTATATATGAAGCAGGTTATAATAAATTGGCACCCTCCTCTTACCTTCGGAGATAAGACCCTGGGCCGCAGCCTCCTTAGCCCAAATCTTAATCCAGCGCTGCTTGGCCACCAGCTCATTAATGGCCGGAGATTCAGACCCGCAGTAGCAAGGAATCCCTTTTAAATGAAAAAATATTGGGGATGATGGTCAGTTTGATGAATGTAGTTCAGTTTGACATTATCAGTATTTAAAACCATGCAAAAGTTGGAAGAAAAGTGTCAATCTTGTTGGTATTTCAGAATGAGTAAAAAGTGCAAAATAGTTATTTTATGCAAGCCCGACCTGCTCGGTCTCACTTTGTGCAAGAACGTTTTGGCAGTTTCTTGGAACAGGAGCTTGTGGGTAAATGTAACATTGAATAGAAGGAAGGAACAGCTCAAACGAACCGGACGTGTAGGAAGGTGAGACAGACACATGAGCAGCTCATGTGTCTGTCTCGCCTTCCTACACGTCCCGTCCGTTTGAGCTGTTCCTTCCATCCATTCAGCATGAACCAACCAGCCCGACAAAGTCCTCTTCTTGAAATGCAACATTATGTCTTTTGCTTGTCACCATACAGTGCAATAGCGCCTATGTGTGTGTCAATTTTTCTGCTGGATTAAAATTTGAGAAATTGTTGAGCACTGTTTCTGTGAACGTAGCTTTGTTGCACATGCAAGAAAAAATATATTTTGTTACCTTTGAAAAAATCCACAGAAGAATTTAAGGGTTGAGCAATGAATGTGGGTTCTGCACACTATTTGAACCACTGTTTTATGTGTTAAAAAAGCTCGCGCAGTACTAGGTAGTGTAATGTCTGTGATATTGTTAGTGGCCCCAGATCCACCAGGAGCCAAGAGACAGCTTGAACACACATGGCAATGTAGTGGACCCACGGACGGCAACGAAAATGACAGGAAAACAAAAAAACAAAAAGAGCATCCTACAAGAACGGCATTGATTAATGCCAATGGCTGGCAGCGAGGTGTGGGACGGCAGCGTGCGTCGCCTGCATGTGGCTTGGAGCGCGGAGCGCTTTCGTCAGATAACATACGGGCTGGCGGCTGGCAGGGTACCATGATGCGTTGCCGAATGCCAGTCTCATGCGGCCACGTTATTTGACCGTTCCAGCTAACAACCGCATCACTGTTCGGATGCGCACGTGTGGCCAGTCCGCACGAGCTGTCATCCACAACCACATCGTTACAATGCATTTTTATTTGCACAAGGTTTAATGATCATTAAATTTATCCCCCAGTGTCCATTTATAAAAATTGTACTTTTGACAGATTAAATAGACATTTGCAGAAATACATTTTTAGTTCATTGCCAATATGCTACCCCAAATATGATTTTGAGCACTGATCTTTGAAGGGAGCTTGAAGTGTGCTTCAAATATATTTTCAAGGACTATCCATTTTCATAATTGAAATATACTTTAGGCACATTGCTTTCATATTTACAAAAGTACATTTTAAATTCATTTTCAAGATGCTGCCCAAATATGATTTTAAGCATGGCTTTTCTAAGGATGCTGGAAGGGTGCTGCAAATATATCTTCAAGGGCCACCCATTTACTATACCTGAGGTGTACTTCAGACAAATTTATTTCATATTTGCAAAAGTACATATTTAATTCATTTTTAGTATGTCAAAAATGCCTACATATTTTTTCAACTATTTGAACAACACTCGAAATGTACTTTCAGATACGATATTTTTTACACATTTTAAAAATACATTTTGAATATTCAGCAAGGAATTTGATGAACATTCTCCAAACATATTTTGAGCACATTCGTGAATACGAATTGCATTTAAAATGCGTAAAAAATTTGCCACTGTGTATTCCAAACGTACTTCCTTTTGCTAAGGGTTGTGTATCTCAACTCGACGTTTTTACCTGTTGCCATTTTTGTATGAAAATAACACAAAAAAAATTTTCTGGCGTTCAAGCAATCGGGGCTAGTTACAGGTAGGATTAGTTTCAAGATTCCAGTAAGCAATAAAATAAATGTCTGATCAAAAGTTTGCATGAAATGTGTTTGCAGGGACTGCAGATGCATAGTTTGTAAAAATTTATAAAACATCAAAGTTAATTTCTTAGTCATGCAATACAGCACCATGCTACCTCTAAGCTGAAAACTTCTACAAGGTAAAGAGCGCCCTTTTCCTCGAATTATGAGATGTATGTTCTAGTCTTTCGGGGTGTCATTTGGACTAGCTGGCTGAGAAGAAATTGTTGCCTGGTAAACATGGTATGTGCAATAATTGCAGTGAAGCAATCCTTTTGATATCTGAATGTTCAGTATCATGGGCTCGACTGTTTTCCTGCCACCCTCTGTGCCGTATGTTCCACACGCAAGCATCCGCCGGTCCTCTTGCAGCTTTCTGCGGAAGCTCTTTAGCCTTGGAAGCTTCAGCGAAGTAGGTTGATAACGACGGCAGGTCTTTTCAGCTGCATTGTTAAAAAACACAATCAAAACAACGAAAAATACTAACAGAAAATGAAAAAGCACTATGGTTTATAGAAATTGTATAAACATCAAGTTATAGTGAAGAAAGCCTCTGCAAACAGCCTAGAAATAGAATAACTTCACACAGAATTTGGCAACTGATATTAGAATAAAAATTACTAAACTCCTTTACCAAAAGTTATGGAACATTTTAAGGAACATGTTTAAAGTGACATAATAAAAATAACAAACACATGCTGTTCTACAGTCTAGTAAAACGGTATACCACATTAAAGAAAGGGCAAGTGGCTCTTCTTTTGCGATGCTCGAGCTATTAGTCCCGAAAATGTTCAGAAGCATATTCTTCATCAAACAAATTTTTTTATGTCCGGAAATATCTTTCTAGTGGTACTTTGCAGTCTATAGAGAACAGGTTATATATCATGTAACCAGAAAAGTTCCAAACTCAGAAGCCGGCGCAGAAAAACTCTTTCCACCCATCCTACACGAGGGATGCCATGCTTCCTTAACTTAAACCAGGCCAGTTCAAAAGTAACGAGTCAGATACCATGTAACACGTGCTATGGTCCAAACTATTTAGATACACTGATTTAGGCATCCGAATGGTAAAGGCATGCACATCCAGGGCATGTGCCTTGCCATAACTGGTAACTACAGAGCACAGTAGGGGAGACAAAGGTGCCATAATACCTACACTTTAACTTCAGTTGTTAAACACTTTGCTGGTGCAAGCATTAAAAGAGCAAAACAAAATTTAGTCTGACAAACTATGCAGAACAACAGAAAGCACAGTCGTATGGTTTACTTTCCTGCCTGCCTTTTTAGCAATTTTCTTAACGCCTTTTTTTTTGTGTAACCTTGTAACTGGGTGGGAATACACAAGCCAGACGGGCCGTGCAGCGCATGAATACGTTATGCGTTATTTATACTAATAAGCTTCTCGGTAACAGATTGCCTGCAGGAGCGAAAATTCCCGAGGACCTCGCTAGAGAACGAGTTTATGGTATCCGATAGCGTCCACGTAGATACACACATGAGAGAGGCGACGCAACACGCAGGCTTTTCGAAAGCTTCACATATCACGCTAGCACTCTTGAGGAAAGAAAGCAAATGCATACGTACACGACTCGGACAGTCGGCGGAGCGACGTAACAAATAAACTCAAGACACCTGCGTGCTGAAATTGACACCGAGCAATGAAAGCGCGCCCATCAATCATGAAAGAATTGTCGCACCAGTTCAGTGAAATGCGCTGCAAACGCGCTATAGTGCACAAGGCAAATCTAATCAAAAACCACATTTTTTTAAATAAACGTGGTGACCCTTCTCGCCACGAACAGCTTCATATTATCCTCGGAAACGAAAGAATACTGTTGACTGAAAAAAAAAAGGTTTTGCAGCTGATCGCTATCAAACAACGGCAATAACCTCGACGACCGGAGGCTCGCGCGATGAGCGCGGCGCCTTTCCATTCAGGCTTAACAATGGCGAAATCGTTCAAGTCTTTACCTGTAGCAATATCTAAACACACTGCATTGCCAACGTGCTTCCGTCTCTCAGAAGTATCGGCGAGAAACAGGTCGCTTTTCTCCATGGTAGATTTTGTAAACAGGTTCGTCAGCTGATCATGATTTCTTGAGGATCTTCAGCAACGCCTGTGCCTGAACGTCGGTCTGATAGTCCCTGGTGCACATTGGAGCATGTCAGAATGAAGTGTGAACCGTCACAAACGCTACCATTCTTCACCAAACACTACAAATTTTATCACAACCAAAGAACAGCAATGACAGAATAAAAATAACAATCACATGCTGTTCTACAGTTTAGTAAAAAGGTCTACCACATTAAAGAAAGTGAAAGTGGCTCTCGTACCATGCTCGAGTTTTTAGCCCCGAAAATCGGCAGCAGCATATTATCCCTCAAAATTTTTCTATGTCCGGAAATATCTTCCTAGTGGTACTTTGCAGTATATAGCGAACATATATATGTGACCAGAAAAGTTCCAAACTCAGAAGCTGGTGTCAAAAAAAAAAATAAAGAACTCTCTTGCCACCCATCCTATATCAGCGGTGCCATGCTCCCTTAACTTAAAACCAGGCCAGTCCAAAAGTAATGGATATACCATGTAACACATGTTATGGTGCAAATGATTTAGGCACACTGATTTAGGCATCTGAATGATAAAGGCACACACATCCACGGCGTGTGCCTTGCCACAACTGGTAACTACTGTGTAGAGTGCACAGTAGGTTAGCCAAAGGTGCCACAATAACTCCACTTTCACTTGGGTTGGTAAATCACTTTGCTTGTGCAAGCATCAAAAAAGCAAGGCGAAATTGAGGCTGACGAACCATGCAGGACAACGGAAAGTAGTCTTATGGCTTACTTTCCTGTCTGCCTTTTTATCAATGTTCTTAGCACCTTTTTTCCGTTTAATTTTAACCATGTACCAGGGTTGGAAGTACTTCATCGAAAGGCAGACAAAGCCAGACGGGCCGAATAGCGTGTGAATACGACACAATACGCGATTTATATATTAACAAGCTTCTAGGTCACAGACTGCCTACGGGAGCGAACATTCCTGAGGACCTCGCTAGGAAACGAGTTTGTGGTACCCGACAGCGCAGACGTAGATACACACGCAAAAGAGGCGACGCAGCACGCAGGCTTTTCGAAGGCTTCACTTATCGCGCTCGCACTCTCAAGGAAAGCAAATTGATACGTGCTCGACACAGACAGACGACGTAGCGATATAACACGTAAATGCCAGACATCTGCATTCTGAAATTGACACCGAGCAATGCAAGCGGCACCATCAATCACGAAAGAATTGTTGCACTAGTTCAGTGAAATACGCTGTTAATTTAAACGCACTATCGCGCACAAGGCAAATCTCATCAAAAACCATATATTTTTTCTAAATACTCGTATTGGTCCTTCTCGTCACGATAAGCTTCATATTATCCTTGGAAACAAAAAAAAATATTGCAAACTGAAAAAGTAAAAAAATTAAGCATGACTTAGCTATGCTAAGCATGGTTTAGCGTGGCCTCCATGGGGCGCACGAGAGGCGCACAAGTGAGGCGCGTTCGCGCCCAGTGCCGCGCCCTGACAACACTTGAAAAAGTACGCATATCCATGAAGCGTCTCTGGCTCGCTCGCTCTTGTGTTGTTGCAAGACTTTGTAGGCTGAAACCGGCCTCGACAGGCCGAAACAATTCATCGCCGCAGTGTAGCGGCGATACTCGCTGTGGCTCACCAACCACAAACCACTTAAAATGAATAAAGAAACTATGCGGGGAGAAGTGGCGTCTTAGGTGCTGCCGGGAGCACCACGCGCAGATGAGCGCATTGTTTACGTCAAACATTGGATAAGTGAAATACGTTTAAAAATCCTCGTGCTGCAATCGTACAGACAGCATCGAACGTGTGCAAAGGCACTGAAAGTCGCTCCGGGACAAGCTTCAAGTATCAGCGAACTGTTCCAGCCGGTTTCAGCCTGCGAAGTCTTGGAACAACACCAGAGCGAGCGTGCCAGAGACGCTTTATCGAGATGCGTACTTCTTCCAGCGTTGTCAGGGCACAGGACTGGACGCGTAAGCGCCTTGCTCGTGCGCCTCTCGTGCGCCCTATGAAGCGGAGCCTGTAACTCCTCTGGAATGGGCAGACCGGTTAAAACCCCTCGATAATTTGAAAGTAACGACACTCTCCTCCACTTCGGCGTTCTCTTCCTCGAATATCCTCGCCCGCCGGCCCCGCGCGCTACACACGGCAAGCGTTTTGGAGCAGCGCTCGTTCCCCATCCGGGAAATTGGATGGCACACGCGCGCGCTCTTACGTTTACGCTTTATTTCCAAGCTCTGTTATCGACTAAAAACACGAGTAAGAGATGCGACACGCTTGAATGTACCATGAACCACATAAATTAGCGCCTCGTAAGCGCAATAAAAGTGCAAATTACGACCGCTTGCGGCATGAGTAAAAGCCGCTTGCTGCATACACCTCACATTCCTTTTAACTTTCCAGTATTCTGCGTCTCAATGCGGCATAATATATCATGCATAATATTTACTATATATTTGAACATTCCTGAATATTTTCAGCATACCGATTCGTAATTTTAAAGGAAGTAAAGTTTATGGAGTGAACGAGTGGCGTTTCAAAAATTCGATGGTTACTAGAAACAGGCTGGAACATTTGCTTTGATGGCCGTCCTAAAATTTTTCAGTAAGGCTCAGTCCAAGTTTGACACCGCGCAGCGCACATGCAGTGGCTTAATTGTTTTCATAGTTAACAATGTTCACGGCTGCTTGAAAACGAATATCAACTTTTTCTATTAAGCTTGCAACGCCTTTAGCTCCCGCTGTCGACGGCCTTGAAGTGACGTCGAGCAGAAACCGAGAGCCAATATCAGGGCACCGATTTCCCGTCATCTGAAGGAAGTGTCGTCCTCACCCCGAAATTTGGCCCTCTCGACGACCGAAACTGGACCTTGTCCGAATTTCATTTAATTTGGCGTCAACCCTAATTTTAGTATGACCAATATTCTTTCTTATTGCTTTGATCGGGCTGAAGAGACGTGAAACACTTCCAGCTCTTTTAGTGACAAAATTCGAAAAAAGAACAGGCCTTATGTTGATAACTGACACAGCGTGCGCACATACAAAATACTCTTATATTAACCCAAGACAAAGCAGCATTATTTTTTCTGCTCACACTAGACCTCTTGGGTGCACAGCCGACGGCTGCTCTATTCTACGAGAATGGGCATGACGCCCATTAACTAGCCAAATGTTTAAGGAGGCCCAACTAAAATTGGAAGTCACCACTGCGGTTAATAATAATTGGTTCACAGGAAGGGAAAGACGCATGCAGTATCTGTCACACTTGCTCGATGGATACCTGACCCGCGCCATAAGGGAAGGGACGAAGGTGGTAGTGAAAGTGGAAAGAGATATAGGGAAGCTGTAGTGGAGGGCTGCATAGTAATTTCGACCACCTGGGGATCTTTAACGTGCGCTGGAACCACACAGCACACGGACGCCTCTTCGTTTCACCTCCATCGCAACGCAGCCGCCGCGGTCGGGATCGAACCCGGGAACTCCGCCGGCACAGTAGTCGGGTGTCTTACCACTGCACCAACGCGGCCTTTTTTTGTTTATTTCCTGTTAACAATGATATTTACAGTGGGGCAAAGTCAAAGTATAATGCCACAAAGCGCTCCAGCAAAAGTAAGGTTCACAAAATTTCAAAAACGCTTTAGGTTGGCCAGCTCACTCAAAACTGGCATCCATTCAGGTTTCTCACTTTAGGTATTATAGATGGCGGTCAGGTTGTTGATACTCTCAATGAAATACTCCCTCACTGAGCAAGCATCCACATCCGCGTGTCTCACAGTCATTCTCGTTTTCCATATACTGTGGAGGCAAAGCAACATGAATAAGTTATATGGCACACCCCCTTGATTATGGACCGGCAGGAACCATATACCATAGGGTGTAATTGGCAAGTCTTTTTTTTTAAGTCCTCTGCAAGATATCCCAAAGAAAGTCTGCATCCCAGCAGTCAAGCAAAATATGGTCTATGGTTTCCAGCTTATGACAAATCAAGCAGTCCACCGACCTCGAAACAAGGACACCTTTTTCCCTCAACCACGGTTTAACAGGTAATATACCACTGCGCAATAGGAAGAAAACACTTTTTGCTGACAACCGTGCTGCATCTTTTTAACTCTTTTTAGGACATCCTTACCTTCCCTTCCACAGTGTAATGATCGATACAACGGCACTGGCATCATTACATCAAGCAGGTCCTTCTACAGTCGCTTTTGGGTTACAGCGCTTAGGTATTCTATTGAGAATCTCACTTTTAGATTGTTAGAGGAAGCTACAACATCACGCAAAAAAAGACTCAGTCTTCTGTGTTTAAAGTTGCTAGAGGACACCGAAAATTCGGGTAAGTCTTGGCTGAGTCTAACTTGAAAAGCCATATGCAGAAAAGGATCGGTTTGATTAAGTAAGAGCATAAACCTGGATACAATGTGTCGTAAAAATAAATGGGCCAAACCAAGTCCTCCACTTTTTACCGAGCGAAACAAATTTGTACGACTTGTTCTCTCCCAAACTGAACCCCAGACGAAAACCGCCAGCAATCGGTGAAATTTCTGGACGCTAACCCTTGACATAGACAATGCTTGCAAAACATACCAAATTTTCGAAACAGTGAACAAATTGCGTACAGTTGAACGAGCGAACAATGATAAATCAAGGCCACCTCAAGTTTTTGTTTTTGACTAGACACGTTCACTTTCAGCATTCCAGTAATCTTTCGTATCCTTGTAGCGTTCCAGCGGCTCTCTAAGGTACAGCCTTTGTCAAAAGTGTACAGCCCAAGGGGTCTACTTTTGAGCCGCGTAGCAGCGCTGATTTAGCGTTATTGGAGGTCCTTCCAATTGGAGAGGGTAGGACAAAAAATCTTACCGTCAAGAGATTCCGAACACTGGACATGCATTACAAGCCGCACGAAGCGGCTCAGAAGCAGATCCCCTGGGCTCTACACTTTTGACAAAGACTGTACCTCGCAGGTGTGAGAGACCAAGAAACATTTTCAAAAAGGAAGGTTCGTTGCACAAAACCCCATGCCATAGACCCAAAACATTTGTCCCAGTTGACTTCGCTGGCCGTTTCCCTACAAAATAGACTAACAGCTAAGATTGCTTTGAAACGCTATCTTGATCTTCTGAGTATGAGGAAATCAGCGGTAATCTTCAAATTTAGGAGGGCCACACACGAAATTTGGCCCTCTGAATCCCCAAAACTTCACCTGGGCCCGCTTGCACGATAAAGTCCGAGCTAAGTCGAGACTTAAACAGTGTCTTTAGTAAGACCAGACTTTTTCAAGACCGGAGTTATTCACGGCTGCCTTAACATACCCATAGAGACAGTGGATGCCTAGTTTGAGGACAGCGGGTACCTATACATGGGAAATCTTGGCCCCTGCTTAGGGAACGCGCCGTGGCACCTGACGATGCTTTCATTCTGTCACGGCATGGTGAGGGTGAAAAACTTTATTGAAGAAAAAAAAAGAAAGAGTGCAGGTCAAGGTTTATTTGCATGAGTGGAATGCCTAGTATAGGAGGCCACTGGACAAAGCTATCACCATTGCCCGTTGGCCAGGGCCAGTTGGGACACTAGCGATGAGCAGCTAAGCAAGGTTGCCTCCAAAGTCGAATTTTCATGCATGTCTAATTTCTTAGGGGGCATGATGCGAGCGTACGTTAAAGCGTGCTGCAATCGTTGCTGCCTAAAACAGAGCTCAACTTCGCATGCATATGACACGATGTTCACGTATTAAGCAGCAGAAACCGTAGCCGTCATGCGTGCTTCATTGGCAATCAGAATGTTCATTCTAGCAATGACAATTAAAATGTTAAGCCGCTAGTTTTCCTCAAGCATTTGCCTCATTTTGTTGAATTACCACGTCTTTGCTCGGGTAATTTTTTTTTCCTCTCATAAAATGCCAACAGGAACGCGCCACGCCCTTCCACAATACGTTTTCGGGATGACTTCAAAAAGCCTCCTAGGGCAGCGGTTATATGCATTTGGGTAAGCAGCGTAAGTACGTGCGCGTACTGGGGCTGGTGTGTGAGGTGGGGGAGGGGGGGGGAGGGGGCAGACAGGTAGCAGTGCTGTTAGGGAGCTTTAACTGCAGTCCTCAAAAGCAAGTATTGTGCTGACGTCAGTGCCGGTTGAATCGCTACTGAGGCATATTATAGGAATCGACCTGTTACATTTAAATGCTGTCCTAACAGCTATCAAAAGCTGAGAGTTGTCCCCCACAATTTTAGAGCACTCTACGCACTGCAGCTACAGTTGAGGTTACGTGCGCCGCAAATGTGACCTAAAATCAGATTGTGACAAAAGATGCCTGTATTGGAAGGCTCACAGATTTCGACCTCTTCTCTAAAGGTCGCTCATTCACGGATCGTGCGTTTTATCTCGACGCAAGATTCACCAATCATGCATTTTATCTTGACGCGAGACTATCGTGTCGCTCATTCACCAATATCATACCAATATTCAATATCATTCCATTTTTAGAAAACGCCTCACTAGCTGCCACGCTCACACATTCGAATTTTTGGAGCCGTCACCACATCCTTTCTTCGACACGGTTTCCTTACCCACTGCTGGCACAGGCTCGTCGCTCGGAACGTTGCCTGTAAACCTCTTTACCGGCGGTATAGAAAACAGACCGCTATAGCACTAACAGAATAACTTGCGCTTAGCAGCGGCACAGGTTGGAACACATGCCTGCAACACCCCTGAATAGAAAACGGGGACGTATTGACGAACTTCAAGATATGCGGTTTTCGTTTTAGAGGGGCTTCGCGAAAAAATCTATACGATTGAAATATGCTTGTTAATCTATCCGTCTTCCGAAAAGTTGATTTGAATTTGTGACTAGTGTAAAAATATCAAATATACCGTTAATTTCTCAATCACCTTACTTTGAATGCTTCCACGCTTCACCGTGATCGCGTGGACCATGCAGTGAAGTATTCTCAAAACGCAACGGGGCAGTTTCGTAAAGTTGCCCTTTGCGACGGTGTGACCAATAAAGCGCTTTACGAAAACCGATAATAACGTCGTTCTCAATATGCTTTCATTTAAAAAGCAGACAAAATCGCCCAAGTGCACGTCAGGTACAAATGGTTTCTGTCAATTTATTCAGGCCTCTTAAATAAATAATGCTTTCTTATAAAGCGCAGATTTTTCTGGATCCTTAAAGGCTGATGTAGGTGTATGGAAGTTTACTGCATTCTGTCACGATATGAATGCTCCCACTAGTTTTATGCAGGGCCTTATTTAAAAAAAATTGTATGTCCAAAGCTGTGTAACATTTGTAATGTGCTTTTAGTTCTGGTGTATGCCTATGCACAATATCAGTCATGTGCAAATGCTAGGCAGAAATTACAAAATTTAATTTTTATTATATTTGCACCAGTTTGTAGAATATTTATTCTAATGCATTTTTCCCCACAAATGTACTTGATTTGTATATCAAAATGTCAGTACTCCACAACCCAATTTGTGAAACATAAATGAACTCAAATATATTACAGTATTGTTGACAAATGCAGCTGTTCATACGACTACAGCAGTTGCCACCATGACAGTAATGTGGCATACTTGCGCAACCACAGCATTTGCTCTCACCGTTTTTTCCTGCAGATAAACAAAAATGACCAGGTACTTTTCTTCCAGTCATATGGTTCTGGCCTGTTCTGGGTGTTGGATGTGCAGGTTACGAGTGGCATTGCAACCATATACAGATATGCGAGATCAGTAGCCCTTGAGGGGATTTAATGCAAGCATGTGACCAGCACCAGCACGACATTGAGCAAAATCATTTGCACATACTGTTCTCGCAGCATACAATTGAGGAAAGGGTGGCCCACATTGGCAAGAAATATTATCATACAAGCAAAACAACATATACTTGAGAAAAGTACAAAATGACAGTTGTAGATGCCTTACACACACACACATCAGACATGCTGATATTTGCTCTGCAGGTCATGCCACATAGTGAGCAGCAGAGAATAAATAACAAACAGTTTGTAAGGGTTACAGGTATTGGTCTGAAAGGGTGGAATTAATTTTGAAGCACTTGCAAGAGTATAATGCAGAAAAGCTTAGTTGACATAAAAAAACTGGACACAACAAAACATGCACATGATTTGAATCACGGTGGGTGAGGAGTGCTACAAAAGGCTATAAACATTATAGTACAAAGTTAACCAAAATGCTGTTCAATATTGTACCCGCAAAAAATAAGACAGTTTTCTGTGGCCCTATATATACTCTTCAGTTGTTGCAACTGTAATTGCAATGTAAGCACTGCCAATAATACAGGTGTGATCATTAAAAGTTGATGGCAAAATTACTCGTTACACATTGAGCAGGTAGCTCACATTTTATTTTTATACCAGATGGCTCGTCCGAGTATTGCTGCCATGGATACCATACAACGAGACAATTTATACAAAACCTGGGGCTGTGAACACCTACCACAATATGGTAGCCTGGGCTTCCACTTTTGCATACATTCACCAAGTCTCCCAGAGTTTACCATTGCACTCTGATGCCATGCAAGTATTTGACAAAATGGCAATCTTTGAGTGATGGAAAAACATATTGCATGTTTAACAATTTACTGCACAGGTATTAAAATAACAAATTCACAGCTTAAAAACATATCTGTAATCTGTTAGGTACCATACTTTACCACACTGAACCAACTCTTGGTGTAACCGATGTTAAGGTTACGCTTGGTTTCATTTATTGGGCTTAACATCCCACAGTGACTCAAGCTACGAGAGATGCAGTAGTGGAGAGGTAGGGAACTCCCGCGGACTCTTCACGTTCTACGCATGCGCACTGGTCCCACGTAGGCGCTTCTCGTATGTGAAACTAAAACTGTAAATCAAAGGAAGACCGGCGAGGCGCGCGCACGGCGGTGGCGGAGCACGCGGTCCGGCGCGACAGTTGCGTGCCGTGTGATGTCACTGCTTCTCGCGCTTGCGCAGCACGGCTCTCCAGGAGCCACGCGAAACTGCTCAACCTCGGCCAAAATCGATGCTGGTTTACCGTGACTTTGCTTCGGACGTTCATGGTGTTGCTTAGAGTTTTTATATATTATGAAACTCTATGGGGGGCGAACCCAGCAGCGCTTCTCGCCTGCATCACCACTGGCATATACCACAGGCAACAGCGTTTCTCATCAGTGTCATCGAGCTGCACTCGCGTGTCGTCGTCCGCTGCTTGCGTCACCGCTTGCTTATATCCCTGGCAGTATGGTTCGTCGCCTGCTTCATACAGTTCGCCTGCTGCGTTCCGTTGGCGCAGCTCCCGGTACAGACGAAGCGTTTCATGCCTTTCTTTTTCCTTGCATTCTATGGATAGGCCCGTTTACACTAGGCCGACGCGACGCCGATGCCGATGCGACGCCGACATCGGTGGTCGGCGGGGCGATCGGCCGATCCTGTCGTAGATGCACCGGTAAGTCCCACTAGGCCGACAACGATGCCAGCATGACCAACGACCGCCTGTCGTCGTAGTGTGACAAGTTCCCAGACCAGCGCCGCCGACGAAACGCATCGGGCGACGGTCGCCCGATCAGTCCTCGGCAGATCGTCGAGCAAGCGAAATGCTGACGAACGATGTGCTGTGCATGGCTGTGCTTCCCTGTGTCATATAAATGCTAAAATATAGGCAAGGAAGGATGCGGTTCATATTATCACACTTTGACACTCGCGGGTGTGCTTTTGTCGTTGAACATGAGTCGACGTCGGCCCCGTCGAAGGCGAGTAGGCCTACAGCGAGCCCGCAGGAATCGTGTTTGTGATTTCGGCGATCGTTCGGAGCAAAATATCATGTTTTAGCGAGTGCGAGCGGTCATCGAGGATAGATTTGGTTATAGTGACCTAAGATCGACGTTTGCTTTTATCACGGGACGCCGGTACAGGAAGCGGTGAGCGCCGGCGTAACCCGGTCTGCCGAGAAATGTTGAGGGCGGCTTGTAGTAGTCAGCGGCACTCTTAGGGCACAAGTAACACCGTTTTAATTCATGCAATTGGTTGCCGAGCATACTTCCGGATGAAAGGAATCAGAATCGAGCATTTATGGCATCGAAGAAAGCAAATACAATTAGCAGGAAGCGCCGCTCTCGTGCGATTTCAACAACCAAATCCCAAACATTTCTCATGCGGTATATCGCCTGATCGGCATTTCTTGCGGAGTTATCGCATTGTGTAAATGCCTAATGAGCAGCCATAGCGTGAGACGAGAAAATACACGAGTAAAGTACAGCCCGGCAGACGGTTGTATTGCCATGAAAACGAGCAGCGTGTGTGTATGTAACACACATGTAAGCTGCAGCAGCGATGGCATGCACTCGTCGTCATCGGCGCATTCCCGATAAAATTTCTCGCTAACACGGGAAATGGCAAAGCATTTACTAATATCATGAAGTATTCATTTAGCGAATGCGCGCGCTGTTTGGTGAACAAGTGGTAAAAAGCGAGAAGCAGGTATCGAAATCAGTAGCCCCGGGGTCTGCAGCAGACGAGAGACGCGACTGTGGGCGGGGCGAGGTGAAGGCAGCAACTATTATTGGTCGGCGCGGGCAGTGAGGCATCGCGTCGTCGCAGTGCGACTAGGAAATCGGCCGACGGCAGCCCGATCGCTTCGCTCTTAGGGTGCCTCGATGTAGCGCGCCGCTGTACGGCGGCGCTGGTATCGAGGCACCCTATTCGCTCTCGGCGTCGGCCGATCAACATCCCCGTCGGTCGGCCATCGGCGCGCCGTCGGCGTCGTCGCCGTGTGAAAAGCACGACGACCACGCAAAAGATACGTCTGGCGATGGTCCGCCGACGTAGATCGGCCTAGTGTGAACGGAGCGCAAAGGGGATATTTCGTTTCGAGCGCGGAAATCTCTAGAGGTGGCATGTCGATGAGACTATTTCTGCAAGGCGAATAGGGAGAGGAGGAAAGCGCGCAAAAGGAGAGCGCAGGGAGAGACTACAGTGCCAAGCTGAGCGCCGGACGCGGACTCGGCGTTCGTGTAGCAGAACCGCAAATGCCGAGTGCATTGGAACGCGCCGGAGTCGGCACTCTTCTCTTATTTATTCCGTGGTCACAGATACCTGCCGACTTTGAGAATGTTTCTTAGTGCTCATGGAACGAAATCCCGTGCGCGAGAGTTGTGCGCGAGATATCTCATATTAAAGCGAAAGCCTTTAATGCCTCATTGTTGTCGACAACAGGATGTCAGCAGAAGGTTTTCAGCAGAGGTGTCACGCTTTCGAGAGCGAGAGTTAAAAATAAACTAACCTTGTCTCCACCGGGAATCGAGCCTCCATCCCTCGGATCCCCAGCCCAGCGCTTTATCAACTGCGCCACACCTCGGATCGTGAAACGCTCTTCGTAATTCCCCTTGATGATGATGATCATAAGCTCTTTATTTACTCCCAAATAAAGGGAACCAGCCGAAAGACTGGTTGCACTGCTTAGAAAAGGTCAGCAGGGATCCCTTGGAACTCCGCGGCCTCCAATTCGCGCAAAATGAGCTGGCGCTGTTGGGCGAACTCGGTGGTACGCAGGAAGGACTCCCACGTATCCACTGCAGCTGAATTATCTGCGTTGTGTCGTGTACATGTTCACACCACGTGATTGAATGTGGCCGGTTGTGAGCAGTGTTTGCACGTAGATGCAATTTGAGAAACGTTTGCTATATAGCCATGGGTTTGGAAAGGTTTCTTTTTGTATTTTGCACCAATGAGCGGCCTCGCGCCGGGATAGTTCCCGGTGTGCAGGGGGTATATAGCTTATTCACGTGACGTCATTGCAGCCTTCCTGGCATCCATGGAACGCATAACGCAACGTACGAGAGGGAGAAAGGAAGAGAGAGAGAGGGGGGCCTACGGCGAATCATGACACGGCGTAGGTGAAATCCGATCTCTGGTTGGACGGCGTTCCAAACGGCGTCTCAAGTATCCGACAAATGAGTGACACACAGTAGGGAGGACGCTGATAGACGCTTTTTAGTTTCGAACCGCCCAACAATATGGCGTCTCCGCAATACAGGGTTGCCACAACCGCCGCCTGCTAAACGTGATAGTGAATAGGGTCTATAGACACCGTTCGAGCCGATAATGCTGGAGGATGTCCGTGTACGTAACCATGCGTAAATGAGTACTTTGGGGAGTATCAGAGGAAGCGGCAGGCTGATGAGGATGCTCCGCCCGGTCGCTAACTTCTCCGGCTAGAGCATGCGCCTGTGCGTTCCCGCTGAGCGCCTCATGGGCTGGGGCCCGTATGAGAAGACGAGGTGCAGACCGTAAGGGGAGAAATCGGAGGATAGCGTACGCCTGTCGGGATATACGACCTGCATCGAAGTTACGAATTGCTTGTTGAGAATCGCTAACGACTACTTTTGGTTGAGGAATTGGTCAGAGCTAACGCGATGGCAACCTCTTCCGCGGTGGTAACAGCTGCGGTGTTGAGGACGTTGCAGGCGTTGTGCCAGTTTTGGCGCGGTGCCAATGCAACCGAAGCCATTCCCCTTATCTATATACTGTGAGGATGATAGGATTCCGCGAGTGACAGATACTGCGCCTTTTTTTTCCTGTAAAAGAATTGTAGAACGCCGGTGAACTTTGATGCGTTCAATAAATTGCTGGTTGTGTTCAACAAGGGGCGTGCGATGTACCGTCATAGCAGGTCGTGGCGTCACCAGGCGATTCATGCATTAAACAAGCTGAGCCCGCCGAGCGTCCGATCCAGGCGTCTGTGCGGCGCCTTTAATTTGCCGCTTCCTCGAACGCCGCACCACACTGCAAACAAAAGCAGACGCAGATGTCTAGGAGGCGTTAGTACAGCAGGCATCAGCGGCCTTCAAAATTGATTTACAGGATAGATACGACGTAGTATCTGTCACAATTCTCCGCGGACACATGTACCGTGCCGAAAAGGAAGGGACGAAGGCGGGAGTGAAAGAAGAGATGGAGATAGAGGTACCGTAGTGAAGGGCTACGATCCATCACGCTATAATTGCTTTCACCTCATCGCACTTCAGTGGTCCAAAGTGCCCTCTATAATTTTTACGCAAGATTCCACAAGATTAGTTCTTGTCTAGCGTTCTTACAATCTGCAATGCCACATTTGAACGTGCACCAAGGAACGACACGCGACAAGATCGATGGTGTACCGTCGAAAGTCACACATGGAGGAGAAAGTGTGACAGATACTGTGCCTTTCCTTTAAAGCAATTATAGCTATACTATGTAGCACAGCAACGAACGCCGAAAACCGGCAAACGATGAAAGGCAAACAATGGGAGAGGAAGGGTAGGCTTTCGCTATTCTCCTGCAAGAGACATATAAAAGGCGATCTAATTTTTTTGGCCTCACAATACCAACAATCGCAGCCGCTCGATAAAATCGCACTCTGTAGCCAAACCAAATGAAAATGACGCTAGTAGCCGAATATTTATGCCTAAACCTAACGACATGTTTGGGCAATGTAATCCAAAAACCAAGGGCCTCAATCGCTTTCCTTCTTAGAGAATGGTCGAACCTCATAAAGGTGCTAATAATGCCCAAGAAGAGTAGAGCACTTTGATAAGTCATGTGAAAAAAAAAAATATCTTGCTTTTATTTTTGTTAAAATAACACATAGCAACGAAATTGTAATATAAATGACGACAGAATATCTTGTAGCTTGTGAGCAAAACTTGTTATTTTTCGAGAAAATTATATCTTAAACGCTTGCAGTGCCAAATTATTAATACTTCATCGATGACAAGTACGCCTGTCAGTAACCCCATGCTTGTTAACATCGTTCAAACCTTTGTATGAATTTTGGGTTCTCCGTAGAGGCCAAATCTCAATTGTTCGCAGAAGGACCAAAGCGCAACTACTCACTTGCTGCTGATAGTGAAGTCATGCTTGAAACAATGGTCGTCAAACCGACGCCGGTAATGTGAATTGCTGCAAAATAACAAATTATTGAGAAAATGCCGCGCCTGAACGCGTCCCAGGTGTAATCTTGACTTAAACGTTCATCACGCGGTCTTATCGCTTTCATCCTTGCCTGCGTGAACACAAGCAGCGTTCCGCTCCTCACATGGCCGCTCGTGGCGGTTGAGGGAAATAAGTAAGCGACGGTTCTGAGTGGGAATAGGACCTACCTGCGAGACTATATTAGGGCGAAAGCCTCCGCTCATGGCTCATGACTCGCCAGCATGTTCGTTCGTTAGCAGAGGGCGTCAGCGAGAAGTGTACAACTGCTTCGCGAGATTGCGCGGGATACCGAGTTATTCCACTTGTCAATCATCCTGATGACTTCAGCAGAAATATAAATGCATTCTGCGGCAAAATGGCTGACTGCAAAGACACACTGGAACGTCCCTCTAAAAATAAAAGTTGCATGCTTTCAGAGAGCATTATTAAGTATCGGCTGGCCTTGAAAGGCAGCGCCACTATACTGTAAATCCCTGCGTCCCTCGGACATACTGCTGTGAAGTTAATGGAATGGCGCCATCGTATATGGCATCCCTGAAGAATGAGGAATTCACGCTACTCCCGACGTTTAAACTCTTCTTTCAGCATCGCATTCCATTTTCATCATCATCATCATCATCATCATCATCATCATCATCATCAGCCTGATTATACCCACTGCAGGGCGAAGGCCTCTCCCATATCTCTCCACTTAACCCGGTTCTGTGCTAGCTGCATCCACTTGACCCCTGCGAACTTCTTAATCTCATCCGCCCACCTAACTTTCTGCCGCCCCCTGCTACGCTTTCCTTCCCTTGGAATCCAGTTTGTTACCCTCAGCGACCATCGGTTATCCTCTCTTCGCACTACATGTCCTGCCCATGTCCATTTCTTCTTCTTAATTTCCACTAGAATGTCGTTAACTTGAGTTATTTCTCTGACCCACTCTACACGCTTTCTATCTCTTAATGTTACCCCTACCATTTTTCGTTCCATAGCCCTCTGGGTTGTCCTCAACTTAAGTAGAACTCTCTTGGTTAGCCTCCACGTTTCAGCCCCATAAGTGAGTACAGGCAAGATGCAACTGTTGTATACTTTCCTCTTGAGCGATACCGGTAAGCTGCTAGTCATAATCTGCGAGTGCTTGCCAAATGCGCTCCATCCCAATCTTATTCTTCTTGTTATTTCCTTTTCATGGTCCGGATCTGCGGTTACTACCTGTCCTAAGTAGATATATTCGCCTACTACTTCCAGTATTTCGCTACCTAATGTAAACTCCTGTTCCTTCCCGAGGCTGTTGAACATTACCTTAGTCTTCTGCATATTGATTTTCAAGCCTACCTTTCTACTTTTCCTGTCTAGGTCATCAATCATTATTTGCAGTTCATCTCCCGAGTTGCTTAGCAAGGCAATGTCATCAGCAAATCGCAGATTACTGAGGTATTCTCCATCTAGCCTTATCCCTAACTGCTCCCATTCCAAGTCTCTGAATACTTCCTCTAAGCAAGCTGTGAATAGTACTGGGGAGATTGTGTCTCCTTGCCTAACACCTTTCTTTATGGGAATTTTGTTACTTTCTTTATGCAGAACTATGGTTGCTGTGCAGCCACTATATATATCTTCCAGCACTTTCACGTACGGCTCGTCTACCCCCTGATTTCGCAATGCCTGCATCACCGCCGAGGTTTCAACTGAGTCAAATGCTTTTTCGTAATCAATGAATGCTATGTATAAGGGCTGGTTATATTCCGCGCATTTTTCTATCACCTGATTGATGGTATGGATATGATCGATAGTAGAGTACCGTTTCCGAAACCCTGCTTGATCCTTTGCTTGATTGCAGTCTAAGGTTGTCCTGATTCTATTAGCGATTACCTTAGTAAATACCTTATACGTAACAGACAGTAAGCTGATTGGTCTGTAATTTTTAAGGTCCTTAGAGTCCCCTTTCTTGTGAATGAGGATAATGTTTGCATTCTTCCATGCTTCCGGTACCGTCGATGACACCAGGCACTGCGTATACAGGGTGGCCAGTTTTTCTAGCACGATATCCCCCCCGTCCTTCAGCAAATCTGTAGTTATCTGATCCTCTCCAGCTGATTTCCCCCTTTTCATAGTTTCTAGTGCTTTCTTGACCTCGTCCTTCGTCACTGGTGGAACGTCTGACTGTTTTTCCCTACCGCCAATCTCATTACGGTCCTGACTACTTTGGCTACTGTAGAGATCTGTATAGAACTCCTCGGCTACTTTGACTATCTTGTCCATATTAGTGATGACGTTGCCCGCCTTGTCCCTTATCGCATACATCTGGTTTTTGCCTATGCCCAATTTCTTCTTTACCGCTTTAAGGCTTCCCCCGTTCTTTACAGCATGCTCAATTTTCTCCATGTTATACTTCCTTATATCGGTCACCTTGCGCTTATTGATTAGCTTTGATATCTCGGCCAATTCGATCTGGTCTGTGGGATTGGAAGCTTTCATACTCTGCCGTTTCTTAATCAAATCTTTCGTCTCCTTAGACAGCTTACCGGTGTCCTCTCTAACTATCCTACCGCCTACTTCTACCGCGCACTCAGTAATGATATCTCTGAAATTATTGTTCCTTGCCTCTAGGGTAATGTCGCCATCCTCAGTTAGAGCTGAATACCTATTCTGTAGCGAGATCCTGAACTCTTCTGCCCTCCCCCTCACCGCTAATTCGTTGATGGGTTTCTTTCTTACTAATCTATTGCGTTCCTTCTTCAGATTTAGGCTAATTCGGGACCTCACCATCCTGTGGTCACTACATCGAACTTTCCCGATTACCTCTACATCCTGCACAATGGCGGGGGTTGAACACATTATGAAGTCGATTTCATTTTTAGTCTCTCCGTTAGGACTTTTCCATGTCCATTTTCGGTTCTTCCGTTTGCTGAAGAAGGTATTCATGATTCGTAAGTTATTGCGCTCTGCAAACTCAACTAGTAACTCCCCCCTGCTATTCCTAGAACCAATGCCATAGTCACCTACTGCCTTGCCTCCTGCCTGTTTTTTCCCTACCTTGGCATTGAAGTCTCCCATTAGTACAGTATATTGCGTCTTTACTTTTCGCATTGCCGATTCTACATCTTCATAGAAGCTTTCAACTGCCTGGTCATCATAACTACATGTAGGTGCATAGGCCTGTACAACCTTCAGTTTATACCGCTTATTAAGCCTAATTACGATGCCTGCAACCCTCTCATTAATACTATAGAATTCATCTATACTACCCGCTATATACTTATTGACAAGGAAACCTACTCCTAGTTGTCGCCTCTCTGGTAAACCTCGATAACACAGTACATGCCCATCCTTCAGTACAGTATATGCCTCATTCGGCCTCCTAACCTCACTAAGCCCTATGACATCCCATTTCATGCCCTCTAGTTCCTCTAACAGCACTGCTAAACTAGCTTCACTAGCTAGGGTTCTAGCATTAAACGTTGCCAGAGTCAGTTTCCAATGGCGGCCTGTCCAGCGGAGCCAGGCTTTCTTAGCACCCCCTGCTGCGTCACAGGTCTGACCGCCGCCGTGGTCAGTTGTTCCGCAGCCGCTGGTGACTGAAGGCCGGGGTTTTATGGAGCTTATCATAGGAGGTTGTGGCCAATTACTGCACCAGGGTGGCCAACTCCTGTTCTGGTGAGGGAGTGCGTTGCCGGAGGTGTTCACCGGCATCAGGTCGCACCCCAAACCTGTACGAGAAAGAAAATTACGAGGGACATTAGCGACTAAAGTAAAGTTGAAAGCCTGACAAGTATCATCTTGTCTAGCGTTCCTGTCCTCTGCAATCCCACCCTTGAACAGGCGCCAATGAACGCCGCGTGACAGCCGCCGCAAAAGCGGGACACGCTTTGTTCACGACAGTATGAGCCCCCCCCCCCCCCCTAAAAGCTTTCACCTTAATAAAAATGCTGCCTCTACCGCGAATCAAACATTCATCCCTAGGATTCCCAGCCTAGCACTTCAACGAACTACGCCACGCCAGGGACAGTGAAACGCAGGTTAAATTCTCTTGTCTACCGTGAGGTTCATGATAGCGGGATTTTGCGAGTGACAGACACTGCGCCTTTCCTTTCCTGTAAACGCATTATAGAAGGCCGTTGAACATTTATGCGTTCATCGAAACGCTGGTTGTGTTAGACGAGGGGCGCACGATGTACTGTGAGCAGCAGCAACACTCAGGTTTTCGCATTTCTTCACTGCAGATTGTGAACTGCTCTCAGAATTTTTTCTATAGGGTGCACTTATCAGATCTGTTCCAAAGCTGGATCTGTGGGCGTGCACACTTTGCACGCCTTTATTTCCGCTGTCTTTCGCTTTCCAATCTTTCGACCGAGATGGAGACAAGTCTGCCTTTATTGTGAATGGTCAGGTCAGATTGCAACTGCGCTGCTCCCGGTTTCGCCTTCTTTCAACTTCAGAGATTTACATTTTTCTGATAGCGCGAACCTTAGATTCGATCCTACTATCGGAACAAATAAAAAAGGGCAGCTAACTGCGTAGAGTTGCGTCTCGGACGCTTCGCGTTTGCTGAGATGCAGCGTAGCGAGGGTTAATGATCCCAGAGAAGAAATCCGCGTCCGACTGTTCGAAGCTAACATTCATATAATTGTTCAATAGTATTAAACTTTTAAAATGTCTGAACGAGCAATCAACAATTGGAGCGGCGCCGACAATGAAAACTTTAAAAAGACGAAGTGAACTCGACAACATGAAGCAAAGACAGCGTCTCAATGAGCGGTAACGGCATTTGGCGTCTTGCAACTCAGACGATCGGCAGCCGAAACGTATAAACCACAGTCGACGTCATAACAGTATGCGTCCATGTAGCAGGAGCGTCCCAGCGGCGTTTCAGGAATCGTCCACAATACTGCGAAGTAGATGCTTTTCTTTTGGTGGCGGTGACGGTGTTTCGCGTCTTTCAGCAGAGGCGATCGGCAACCATCAGGCACCTGCCGCGTTCAACGTACTGGCATTACTCCGACCCGTAGCAGAAGCCCCCAAGCCGCTTTGCAGGAACGTCTAGGTAAGCGGGTGCCTTGTTTTTCATTCCTCTCTCGAACAATACTGACCAGTAACCAGTGGGTCGACACGTATTTATTTCACAAGACGACATTGATGCAGGAAGGATCGAGAGGTGCATGAACAATTAGAGACGCATGCTGGTACCCCTCACTGCGCATTATTTACGCCAATTCTAAGCCTTCTTCTGCTCTTGGCAGGTTCTTGACCGTCAGCTCGCTTTGAGAACGCGTAAAACTAAACGCTGAACGAATACAACTAACGCTGTCTATTTCCCGATAATACAGTTTATATATATGATGGTCCAACCTGTGATTCGCAATTGACCATAGCAGGGTAGACAACATTAAGCAGTACAAATTTCTGTGAATAACACCGTTGAGGAATCCTAACGATTCTCGCCGACAACTAAGATAAAACAGAAGGAAAGCAAAATGTCTCAGATGGTAACACCTGAGTACAGAGCACCCGATGGTAGACCCTTGGAAGCGAACGGTCCGCCAGTCACGTCATATGGTTTTGCGACGTTAAGTTGCCTCAATGCTGTCCGTTTGTTCCTGACGTTCTTGATAATCCCTTCTACGGAGGATATTAGTGAAATAATAAAATGCTTAATGAACTCACAAATTAAGAAATGGCTGTGGTTTAACTATCGTTAAGCTTAAGATTTGCGAGAGCAATGGTTGGTTTAGATTGGTTTATTGACGTAGACAGAGCCATTGTGTATCCTATGCGTTACTTTACTTGTATTTTATTACATGTATTTATGTAGTTACATTCCCCCTCCCTCATACCTTAACGAGATTGGAGGAGGTTTCCTTTAGAAGGATAAGAGCTGGGGCGGCGCTTACCCCGTCGGTAACATGCCGATGGGAATCTCAAGCAGACATCGGACCAACCACATGCCAGAAGTGTTCCCCACCTGCTGAAGAAGTGGATGTTCGCCACCTGCTGTGGACTTGTGCAGGTACAAGGGCATCAAGGACCGATTCTGCAGGAAGTGGGACTAAACACAGCATTGGAAGAGGACTTCTTTAAATGGCTCACCGACAATGATAAAAGCGGGACCCTGATCCGCTTCCTTACGGAAAATAATTTACATGAGTTTCTATAATATGTCTTATAGCAAGCTTGCGTAAAAAATACTTCATTTATTCCAATGAATAAGCTCTTGCGATCAGTGAAGAAGTGTGTCTTTGTTTCTCCTTTGTTGATGGCGTATGTTGATTCCGGTGTAACTCTATAGGAATAACAAGTCCAAACTTCTAGATCAATGTGTGGTTCATTTGGGTTGTTGTGGACATACTTCCAATGAAACCGCTATTCCAAAGCTTGGGCGAATAAGGAGTCCTACTCTTATTGTACGTAAATTGCAGAACGGAAGCTTAACGTCAAGTGATATCACACTGGAGTACATAGTGAGTGCATTTTCCTTGCCTTCGAGGTACATTTGTTGACTCCATACGGTTTTCGGACTCTTTTCGCCGTTTTAGCAAATTCTGTGTCGCTGTCTCCATCCGTCTTCATCCGTGGTCATCAAATTATTTTCATATTTTCTTCTATTTATCATAGCTACAGTGTAGAACGGTTATGTATGCGCAAGAAATCAAGTATTTGGGTCAAATGCAATAGTGAAAAACACAAGTAAATCATTACCCGATTTACCAAAACACAATGTGATATTTTAAATCCATGATTTGGCAATTTCCTTGCGTATCATAGGCTAACAGCTATAGGAAGGCTGACTCTCTCTAGTTCAAGTCTAATGCAACCCCCCCCCCCCCCCCCCCATGAGCTCGAAATAAAGTCTAACACTTCCAACGAGTAGCTGAAGCTGCGATATGAGGTGTAGAAGGAGAACAGTTCTTGCGGGCCTCCTCTCGTAGACGGTGACTAATTCCTCTTCATCCTCTTCAGGATGCGGCAGGAAACAATAAGTTGGTGTGCTTTTGGCACCAGAATGTCGCCCCCTGAGTAGGCTTTTCAGAGCGCGAGTTCTTATGCTCGCATCACTCAGGGTCGCGTTTTTCTTACACATCGGTGGCCCCCAGGTTCGGCAGTAGAACTTTATGCTCTCGTTCCGCTATATATCTCCAGTTTCTAAACCGCCTAAGTTGGCCCACCTAGCACCACCATTTGTATGATAATTGCCTGTGGTCTAGTTTCGGTTAAAGCGAGCGTAAGCGATAGCTGGAGCATGAGGATGCAGAAACACCGGCGCCGACGCCGGCAGCCATCTATGCTGCTCGTCGCTCAAGCCTTTCAACATTGTGGTGGTGGCTTTTCTCAAGACGCTCCTCCCGTTGTTCCACCGTTTCCACCGCTCTTTTGAAATTAGGTCATTCTCGTCTCCGCAAACGTTCAGTACTTAACGCAATGTCCTGAGGATCGTCAGATACTGCCAATCGGCTATCGCATTGAACACGGCTGCTAAGTCGCTCTTCCTCCGAGTTCATAACTTGGCTCCGGCCGAGACGCGCAGCGCGCCTCTGTACTCTGGATTGAGGTGTGCGATCACGTGTCTCCGCACGCAGCTGCTTACGCGTAGGCTACTTCCCACGTCTGCGGACTGGTGACACTGAATTTCGGTGGAGAACATATGTACACAAATGTGTTGTGTCTGAAGTATTCGATCCTAACCGCCGGCAGCTGCGTTTCGATCTGGGCGAAACAAAAGAGTCTATGTGCTATGCAATGTCAGTGCACGGAGAAATTGCCCATGTTGTCAAAATTACTCTGTAGCCCTCCACTACCCAACTCCTTTTTCTCTTTTAACTTTCACTAGCACTCTCCTCCCTTCCGTAACGGCGAGGTCTGGTGTCCTCAGAAATCGTGTGACAGATACTGCGCCTTTCCCTTCCAGTGAACCAATGAAATAATTTGCAATTTGAAATCTGATTGAAGGTCATAGGAAGGACACTTTGACCTTGTATTTACCTGGATTAGTGATGCTATCGCTTGAAACATCTGCGTGTCACATTTCAGACGAGGCAGACTCAAAGAGGTATCAAACGACTGAGCTTGCTACGGAGCATAAAATTACAAGTTGAGTAAGAACGTAGTTTACCCTAGAAGTTCGCCCCGACAGCCTGTGTCATACCAAACCATACCTCCTCTCATATTGGATGGTGAAAAGGAAAGGCGCAGTATCTCTCATAGCTTTGGGTGGACACATGAGTCGCGTAACAAGAAAAAAGGAGGAAAGAGAGTGAAAGAAGATGAAAAGAGCTGCCATAGTGGAAGTGATGAGCTCCGAATAATAAAACTTCGGATCGTAATGTAAACTACGGCCGAGAAGCTTACCAAAGAGGAAAGCGGACCAAGATCCAAGCGACAGCTGCGACTGCCGATCGCTAACGTTTAGAAACATTATTCAAGAATAGTTGAACCTCTACAATTTTTCGCTCCTTCCTCACTTTCGGCAGGTGTGCAGGTCAGTCAGGGAACCTTGTTTGTACTGCGTTTTTCGCACGATACGGTCGCCGCGGTATACGTTCTAATAGGTAGCTTACATGGCTTTGCACGTTTCCCCACGATATAAGGCACGAAATGCTTGTTACGTAAAACGTCTGCAGGTTGTTGTAGACAGTGTTTATGTTGGATGGCATTACCCGATGTTTTCAAAAACATTCTGCACCTTTTAGGGTCAAAAACAGTGACAATCTTCTTACGACGACTTGCAGCCTGTCGTAAGTGCATCGCGTAGCAAAGCCATTTCGTCCCGTCATCAAAGCACAGTAATGCCCACAATCAAAATGCAGCCATGTTTCAGTCAAAGACTAACAATACGTTCTGAACTGGAAGTCTGTGCTGAAGAAATCTTGCGATCAACGGCGTCGTTCACTGCAAGCAGACGATAACGACGCACACGGCTGGAGCGGTCACTAGCGCCTACCTTTCTACGCCGCCCTCTGTCGGCAGAGAGAAATGCATGCTTATATTGCAAGTTTTTGAGTCCCTGCGCAATTCAATGCAAACGCAAACAGTCCCTGCGCAATTCAATGGAATGATCTAGCAGACGACAGGACGCCTCTGCAGGCGACGCGCAGGGGTCTCGTCTGCTTTGCGTTCTCCTTTGGCGCTAGCGTTGCCGCAGTCGGGTTTTAGTCTTACGCACACGCCCACGCTCTAAGGTAGGTAGAAACATCTGTGCAGATAACAGCTGTTTCGAGTTGTGTTTTTATTCAACCTATGCAAAGGGACGTTTCTCGAAATTATTGAATGAGATGGATGTGCTGTAATACGTTGTCTACTCCGCTATAGTGGCGGGCTGAAGCATAGCGTTTTTGTTGATCTGAATATACACGGTTCTCCAAATGATGATCATATTTTATCATTCACCACCATCATTACTAAGATATAACAGCTGATATGCCGCGAAGACAAGCCTACACAGCGAAGGAATGGCTAAAAATGGCGACCTTTTTCCTTCAGATACATTGCAGACGCTCGACATCTAGGACGTGCGGCCCGACTTCTGGCGGTTTCAATCACACTGGACTTTGAAAGCGGGAATAGAACACCGAGGCACCTAATACAGATAAAGTCAGCATTACAGGTACGTTGTTATTTGGGCACAGAGTAGCTTGTATTTGGACACAGAGTATTTGGACACAGAGTAGTAGAGGACGCTACAAGCGTCCTCTACATGCCACAGGAGAATTTGCCCAGCTGTCTTTAGAACAGCCGGTTCGCCTTCTTTTAACAATCTGTTTAAACAAATTGTAGTACCAAAAAATTTCCGAGCAGTGCATACAGGCACATATACACGAAACCAGTACCATTCAGACACGTTCCTGGTTATCTTAAACCGAGAGTGCGCACTCACTACGGTAAAGCAACGAGACGCTATTATGTTCCAGCTATCTTCAACGAACTACCGGACGATGTATTTTCTTTGACTACTTTGCTGTCCAAGCGTTAGAGAACCAATAATTTGTACTGATGTTATTCAGAGCATTGTTGATTGTGTGGTGTGCCAAATGCTCTTTTTTTTATTGTTCCTCTTTTTTTTCTCCTATGATGGAGTTCTGATGTAGCGCGAAGATTGCCGCGGCTGCCGGTTGTCGCCGCACAAGCCCACTTGTTGTTTCGGCGCTTCCGTTTGTGTATTTTGTTTTAACTATATTGAATAATGATTTATTATATTATTAACATTATTATTAATATACATTTGCCTGTATTCATCGCTGTGCATCGTAGTTGTCAGACCGAAAACTGCAAAGCGCATGTCGTCCGTAATAATGGATTTCGTCCCTATCGTCATGCTACTACCATTTTTATCATTTACATTAAATGTAGCATCATCATCATCGTTACTGTCATTTTTATTATCACTACTCCATTGTCCTTGAAATCGTCGCTTTCATCATCATGCTAGACAAGTCTTTGCATCTGTTTCTCACGAGCCCGGAGTAGTGTAGTGGTTCGGGCGCTCGGCCTGGTATCTACGATACAGCTTTTCGACTCGCGGTGGAAACCGCGTTCTTCTTTAAGGTTCAGTGCGATCTGTACTTAAAGCCACATTTTGACCTCTGGCTCACTGAAGGTCAAAGGTAAGCCGTCGCTGACCTTGGCTCGGGATGGGGTAGTGAAGCTTTCGTTTCAAGATGACTCACCACTAGCTTGTTTCAGAGGATACAGCCAATAGGAAGCAGTTAAATCTTCGCCGGAATTCTCTGAAATATACAGACATTTTTGTAATTGGTTCACAGGAAAGGACATGAACAGTATCTGTCACGCTTGTTCTGTGGACACCTGACCCGCGCCATGAGGAAGGAAGGTGGAAGTGAAAGTGGAAAGAGAGAAAGAGGAGTCAGTGGATGTCTACGGAGTAATTTCGACCACCTGGAACACTTACCATGCACTGACATCGCGCAGTGACACGGACGCCTCTTCATTTCGCCTCCATCGAAACGAAGCTGCCTGTTGTCGCGATCGAGCCCGGGAACTGTGGCATCGTAGTTAGGCGTCTGACCACTGCACCACCGCGGCGGGACTACTTAAATTGCAAGCAAAATCTCAGCGATGATGTCCATAGTCTCGCCCAACAAAGCAAGAAGTTCTTTCATTTGGTGTCAGCCATAACATCATGCCGAAGAGAGAAGTAGTAAGGTTGAAAGATGGGCGAGTTGAATCTGGTTCATTTTTAAGGTAGCGCGAAAAACGAGGACCAAGAGTTGTGAAAAAGCGCCCGTGTTGTGTCCTTGTACTCTTAGTGCTCCTTGTTCGCGCTACCTTAACAATGAACGAAAAGAGAAGGGCTAGACAGAGTTGATAAAATTATTACAATTTGCCCTTAGAAGCGTGTGCCCGAGATTGCTTCCTTTACCCCTTTTTTCTCAATTCCACTAAATGTTTAATCGTTTTGCAAGTTTTTCAGTTTTCCAACCTTTATTTTGTCTTTCAAGATAGTGCTTGGACTTATTTTGAAAACCACGAGGCCAGCTTATCCACATATAAAATGACTTCCGCCGCGAAGCTCGTAGACCCTTTTTCGAGTACTGATCGACGAGACAATGTTCGGGCTTGAACTGCGCGTCCAGAAGCCGAATGAAAGCATAGGTATATATGTGGAAAACATGGCTCACCTTTTCGCTGTGGTGACCCTGATATGAGTGAACCAAGGAAGCTAAGGCATATCATGCACGATTTTAAAGAGCTGGTGCGCAACCAACCTAAAACCTTGTGCGACTTCATCAAGGATGCTGAGCAAGCCCTTCAAAACGGTGCCTCCAGTAAAGCCGACCCTTCAACTGCGCTCCGACTACTGCGGTGGCGCTGCCTGCAATCGATAGGCACGACAATCCAACCGCCGGTCACCTAGGCTACAGGTGCACGTTGGCTGTGGTACAGCACGCTGTCGTGACGCTGGGGCTAAGTCGACCCGGCCTTCACTTGGTAGCGTGCAGAGACTCGGGGTTGAAGTAGGATTGAATCTTCGAAGTTGGTGAAATATGTACAACAGGTTTAATGGCACTTTGAGAAACTTATTTACAAGATTATTTACACGAAAAAGAAGGGTACATCAGCAAAATGGCAAGCGTTAAGAGTTCATAGCGAGAAGCGACTGGATGAGCCGTTTACCCAGGGCCCAGAGCGACATTTCGTGCTCTGCAGCGTCCTTAAAACCCCCTATGTCCAGCCCCTCTCTGAAGATGCTGACCAACCAAATCCAGGGCACGCCCCTCAGGTATCGGCATCCAATCGAACACATCACTGCACTGATGGTCTGAAGCACTGACTGGTCCGGCATTCATTCGTTGGGCGTGATCACTTGTTGGCGGGAAAAGCTTGGGAACGGCGAGGAGAGGAGGTACATTTCTATTCTTCAGCAAAGAAACCACAGGCTGGTTCTGACAAGTGGTTTTACTTCTCAGAAACCCGAGTGCACGTGGCGCCGCATCCGCTCCCAGCATTGTCCGTTTTCGACAATTGCAAATCTTTCCTGCATTCCTGGGAAATCACTTAATGGCTGTATGCGTCATGCTCCTTTCTTGTCCTGCACGTCAGCGGACATGTCACTCTGTCGTCTCCTTTGGAAAGTAGGCATTCCTCACTGGACGATAGGGCTTATCGACTGGAAGGGTGAACAAAAGAAAGAAAGCACTTCCTGCATTTCCCGCAGGGGGACGTTTCTTTGTGTTTTTCCAGACGTTCTCTTGGCAGGGTCAATTTGGCATTTGCAGAGTGTCCACAAAGCAAAACAGGCTTACAAAACAGGATTCCTGGAAACAGGCTCACTTAGAGCCATTGGACCATCACCACATATTCACAGCACTTATCCATGCCCACAGGCGAACAATAGAGCGCGCAAATGCGGATGCTTGGTCGTAACAGCCTCCTCCCCCGCCAGAAGAGTCTCGGAGGGCAGCAGTCGCAGCTGCTGCATGAAGAGACGACTTAATGGCCTGCACGTGAACGCTTGAAGCTCGCTGTTGCTTGTCGCGTTGTCGTGATTGTCGTAGGCCAAATTGCTCGAGCTGTCTGAAACTCAACCACATGTCGAAGCAAGCACTCGGCTCCCGTCTGAAGAGACCAGGTCAAAAGAAAACTGCCATTGTTGTTCGAAAAAAGCCCACTCTCAAGACGTTCAGGACCCACGTATTCCTAGAAAACCAAACGTGCTGCTTTACATAGTCACACATATACAAGCGCACGAAAAAAAAAAAAAAAAAAACCTGATTATCAATTTGGATACATGGTGAGGAACATCTCGGACCGCTTAGAAAGAGCGGCTAAGCGCGTCCGCATTCCCATTTAATTTCCCATTTTTGTATCTTATTTCAAAATTGTACTGCTGTAAAATCAAGCTCCACCTAAGAAGGCGACTGTTCTTCGATGTCGCAGTTTGCAGCCAAGCCAGGGGACAATGGTCCGTCTCTACGATGAATTTGGCCCCTCCAAGATAGCACTGCAATTTTTGAATGGCCCATACAATGCAAGCGCACTCTTTCTCTGACGCGCAATAAGCCCTCTCTCTAGAACTCAGTTTTCTGCTCAGGTAGAGCACGGGGTGCTCATTACCGTCGTCATCTCTCTGGCAGAGAACAGCACCTAGCCCTCGATCACTGGCATCACACTGGACCGTGAATTCTCGGGCATAGTCTGGAGCTCGCAATACCGGACGGCTAATCAGCACAGCCTTCAGGTTTACGAAGGAGGCTTCCTTTTGTTCGTCCCAGACTACATTTGTCGGTTCTGTCTTGCGGAGAGCGTCGGTCAGAGGGCTAGCCAAAGCTGAATAGTTAGGGATGTAGTGATTGTAGTATCCCGTCAGACCCAGGAATGCTCGAATTTCCGTCTTCGTGCTCGGCCGCGGGTAGTCTGCTACCGCAGAAATCTTAATCTCGCTGGGTTTCCTGAAACCTTGACCTACATTGTGACCCAAGTAGTCCACGGTCGCCCTTGCCAGGCAACATTTCTCGGCCTTTACGGTTAGTCCAGCTTGACGCAAAAGGCTCAGTACAGCTCTTAGATGTACCATATGGTCCGCCCATGAGTCGGAAAAAACCGCAATGTCGTCTAAATAAGGCACCGCGAAGGTTTCACACCCCTTTAAAACCCTATCCATGAGTCGGGAAAAACAAAATGGAGCATTTTTGAGCCCGAAACTCATCATTGTTGGCTGGTAGCTGCCCGTCGGAGTGACGAAAGCCGCGTATCTGCTGGCGCGTTCAGTGAGCGGTACTTGCCAGTATCCTCGAGTAAGGTCCAGCGTAGTCACATATGCCGCTCTACTGACCTGTTCTACTCTCTCCTCAATATTCGGAATAGGATACACTTGATCCCTGGTGAGAGAATTTAGCTTTCGGTAGTCTACCACAGGCCTAGGGTCTTTACCTGGAGCTTCTACTAAGATCATAGGCGAAGCATAATCGCTTTCCGAGGGTTTTATTACTCCCAATTCCAGCATGCGAGTTACTTCCCTATCCAGAATTTCTCTTTGCCTTGGAGAAAATCGGTAGCACCTTGATCGCACTGGCACGTCTGAAGTCAGCTCAATATCGTGCTCAGTCAAATCAGTTCTGCCTGGCCTGTCCACGAAGCAGGCCTCAAACTCTGTTATTATCTCGCCCAGATCGGACAGCTGGGATTTCTTTAGTTCTCCTCTCTGCTCCGTCTTTTTGAGAAGCTCCTGAGCGTTGCTTCCTTTTCCGCTGAGGCAAATCAAGTTGTCCCCCATCTCCTCGGGAAGGTTTAACGTTAGATTTACCACGGCTTGCTCCATAGCTAAGTCCTCTCGGGTTCCACTTAAAAGTCTCGTGAGTTTACTAGACACTGGCGGCAAGAGGTTACTCTCAAGAACGTCCTCATTCCGCGTCTCATCAAGCTCACTTTCAAGTTGACTTATCTGAGATGCCTCGCTCTCAAAGTTTTCTGACCCGCTATCTTCCGCATCGACCACTGTTTTAACTGCCGTTTCCTCCGCTGTGGATTTTTCTGGAATGAGCAGTGTAGCTAGTTCTCGCGCCTTTGAACGTGTTAAGGCTTGCACAACTCTGTCTCCGAAAATCAGAAGGCAAGCTTTGACCTTCTCGTAGTTGTCCGCGTCCTCCTTGTTTAGCCGCGCGACAACCTCCGCTGCCTCGCAGGGCAGAACCGTCAATAATCTCTGAGACCACGTGTCTCGCTGGAAGGACAGTTCTTCGCAAGTTCGCTCAAAGTTACCCAGATACAGACCGATATCCCCTGATATCACATATGGCTGCATGTACTTTGACATCTTGAAATCTGCCTCCTTGTTGAGAAGAGGTACCGCTAGCTGGGGACAATTGCCCGACCTCTTGCTCAACTCTACTTCTAATTTCCGGAGCTCAATTTCTAGCTCCCGCTTTTTTGCTTCTCTCTCACGCTTCTTTTCCTCTTTTTCCCGCTCCTTTTCCTCTTTTTCCCGCTCTTTCTGCTGTCTGAGCTGCTCCTTTTTTTGACCGATGAGGTTCCATGCTTCACTGAGCTCCTCATCATCGGTTCCCAGATCAGTGATTGCTTTTATAATCAAGGGTTTTCGTGCCAAACCACTTGTATCAATTCCCAATTCCTCACACAACAGCAACAGGTCCGGTTTCTGCAGCTTTTGTAGGTCCATGATCGCTCCGAGTGTCGGCTACTTCCAAAACAACAGTGCAAACTACCAAACCTAAAGGCGTTTCAACACTTTTTACCAGTTCTAAAATCTAACCCTGTTCTAGAACCTGGTCCACATCAGAAGAAAAGCCAAGCACTCACCCACACATGCGATCGATGTTCCGAGCTGCCCTCTTGTTGGCCGATTGTTGCTCCTGCTTGTTGCTTGAGATGCCACCTCCGATCACAAGATGTTGTGGCTTGTAGATTCTGATCCACCTCGAATCACCAGATGTTGTAGCTTGTAGATCCAGCCCCACCTCCAGTCATCAGATGTTGTGGCTTGTAGATTCAGATCCCAACGCTGGTCACCAGTTGTTGTGGCTTGTAGATTCAGATCCCACCGCTGTTCACCAGTTGTCGTGACGCTGGGGCTCCGTCGACCCGGCCTTCACTTGGTAGCGTGCAGAGACTCGGGGTTGAAGTAGGATTGAATCTTCGAAGTTGGTGAAATATGTACAACAGGTTTAATGGCACTTTGAGAAACTTATTTACAAGATTATTTACACGAAAAAGAAGGGTACATCAGCAAAATGGCAAGCGTTAAGAGTTCATAGCGAGAAGCGACTGGATGAGCCGTTTACCCAGGGCCCAGAGCGACATTTCGTGCTCTGCAGCGTCCTTAAAACCCCCTATGTCCAGCCCCTCTCTGAAGATGCTGACCAACCAAATCCAGGGCACGCCCCTCAGGTATCGGCATCCAATCGAACACATCACTGCACTGATGGTCTGAAGCACTGACTGGTCCGGCATTCATTCGTTGGGCGTGATCACTTTTTGGCGGGAAAAGCTTGGGAACGGCGAGGAGAGGAGGTACATTTCTATTCTTTAGCAAAGAAACCACAGGCTGGTTCTGACAAGTGGTTTTACTTCTCAGAAACCCGAGTGCACGTGGCGCCGCATCCGCTCCCAGCATTGTCCGTTTTCGACAATTGCAAATCTTTCCTGCATTCCTGGGAAATCACTTAATGGCTGTATGCGTCATGCTCCTTTCTTGTCCTGCACGTCAGCGGACATGTCACTCTGTCGTCTCCTTTGGAAAGTAGGCATTCCTCACTGGACGATAGGGCTTATCGACTGGAAGGGTGAACAAAAGAAAGAAAGCACTTCCTGCATTTCCCGCAGGGGGACGTTTCTTTGTGTTTTTCCAGACGTTCTCTTGGCAGGGTCAATTTGGCATTTGCAGAGTGTCCACAAAGCAAAACAGGCTTACAAAACAGGATTCCTGGAAACAGGCTCACTTAGAGCCATTGGACCATCACCACATATTCACAGCACTTATCCATGCCCACAGGCGAACAATAGAGCGCGCAAATGCGGATGCTTGGTCGTAACAACGCATACTATTGGCCGATACTGCCGGCGACAGTGCAGCACTGTGTACGAACATGTGCAGACTGCCAGCACCGTAAATAACCCCTTTAAAACCAGCCTGAATACTCAACCCAGTTCAAGGGCCATTGACACCTTTCATGCAAATTGGCATGGACCTCCTGGGACCAATTCCGGCGTCTACAGCCAGGAATAAATCGATAATTAGCCGGGAATAAACGAATAATTGCCGCCACCGATTATCTAATTCGCTACACGGAGACAAAGGCTCTGCCTAGGGGTATGCCGTGGAAGGTTTTCGTTAAGAACATTGTCCTCAGGCATGGAGGTCCGGCACTCATAACTGACAGAGGAATTGCATTTACTGCCGAACTTTTGGAAACTGCTCTCTGCCTCAGGGGTACCAGTACCATAAAACGATGGCATATCACCCTCAAACCAATGGATTGACGAAACGCCTCACTAAGACCATTGCATAATTACTTGCATGAACGTCGACGTGGACCACAAGAATTGGGATAAACTTTCCTGCGTCACATTCGCCTACAATATGGCACGACAAGACACCACTCACATGACACCATTCATTCTCCTTCACAGCCGACCAGTGACTACTATGCTGGATGCAATGTTGCTCCCAAATGCCATCTCCAATGATTCGATCAGGACGCGGAGGAATTCGCTCGGCGCGCAGAGGAAGCTCGCCAACTAGCTCGTGTGCGTATTAGAAATCAGCAGAAGTATGATTCACGAGGGCATACAATCTGCGCCAACACATCCAATGTACGAACCAGCAACAAGTTTGGGTCTGGACGCCTATTCGCTACCGTGGACACTACGAAAAACTATTCCGGTGATGTACTTCGAGCCATATGTTGTTTTGAGACTTTAACTGGCGCAACGTATGAGGTGCTGTCGACGGGGTATCGACATCCAAGAAAGGCCAACAACACGCCGACGTCGTCCATGCTGTACTTATAAAGCCTTACCACTTGAACTGGTCTTGACCCCCTGCTTCCTTTTGTCCTCATTGGGACGATACTTCCTGAGGAGGGTGGTAAATTCCGCATAGAAGGCGCCAAAGATGACGACTGGGACTACGATCGCAAGGCTGTAAGAGAAAGATCTTGCACGCAGGACTCAGCTGATCATTAAACCGTTTTATCTTAGGGCCATCCTTGAAGATCTTTCCAGGCGCGACAATATTGTCACGGGGAAGTATTAGGTCAGACCTGCGCTGCGGTAGGCGGAACTCGGCGCAGATTTCACGGGTGGTCTGACATTCGCAGTGTCAGCGTCTTCTTCGAGAGCACGCCATTTCGTCATTCACGCGTTCCCCGGAAACATTATCCCCTCAGCAAAGGCAAACTCCTAGTGCATGTTAAGCCTATAATGTGCAATAGGAATAGTATGGCTTAAGTTGGCGACATCCACTAATTCGGAATTGGGCGTAGCGCACAGAGACGTTCTGTGGAGCGATGTAATGGCACAGGTTATGTTAGTCTCTGGACCTGTGTAACGCAGCAGTTCTTTACACAACCCCACAGGATGGGCCGGAAGCCAGAGCAAGAAGAGAGATCCGGGAGGGTAGTGAATAAGACCATGGCGAGCGTCGTAGTGACGCTTTTGAGTTTCTTGGGAGGCGGAAAACTTGTGACGAGCAATCTGGCCGGCGGCATCGGCTCGGGCGCAACTCCTTTCAACAGCTCTCCATTGGCGCAGCTCGTTGGAACGGTGCAAGTGATCACGTACTGCGTGGAATAATCGGTGGCCAGAGCGATTCATTTGTCAAGGCCATGTCAAGGCCAACACGAGAAAACGGCTCAGTCCGAATGACACTCGGCTGCGTGTCCAGAGGCAGAACGGGGGGCTTCTTCAGGCGTTTACATAGGTCGCAAGCGGCTGCATAATGTTGGACGGAGTGATAGAGTCGAGGCAAGAAGGAACTCATGCGCACGTGGTCGTATGTGTGTGAGAGGCGAAGCTGACTAGCTCTAGGAACGCCATGCATTTGTTCAAGGATGGCAGAGCGTAGGTGTTCGCAAATCACACAGCAAGTACACAGTGCCATCAGCTCGCATGTTATGGCGGTACAGAGTGCTTCCGTGCAGCAAGAACGTGGCAGAGGAATAGTCACGGGGGTCTGTGCTGAGACGGTCGATGGGAGAGCTGGGGACTGCGTCTAAGCGCTGTTCGTCGGCAACGTGGAAGAAGTCGGACATAGACAGGACACAGCGTCTGACTCGTAGCCTGCAGGGTAAGGGGGATAGAAGGAATAAAGGGACAGGAAGTGTGCATCCTGCTGGAGCCGACCGGGCTTGTGGACAACGGAAAAGGAATACTCCGTCCAGCACAGTTTCTAGCAGTCAAGGCGGCCAGCTGGGCCTTTGAGGGAAGACAGGCAAAGAAGGTGTGGTGGTCAGTAATAAAAGTGAGGGGTTGGCCAAACAAGATCGCAATTTTCCAATGGACTAAATGAGAACCAAGCACTCCCGCTCGTTAATAAAATGGTTCTGCTCCGCTTGAGAAAGGAGGCGGCTGGCGTACGCAATCACGCAGTGTTGACCGCGCTGTCTCTTAGCAGGAATGGCGGCCACCCCTTAGCCATTGGCATCGCTGCGAAGTTCCATCGCTATAGACGGGTTGAAATTGGTTAAAGGCCGGAGGGCAGGTGAGAACAGCAATGACTGGAGAATGTGCGACCCTCATGTGATCCTCGAGAGAAAGGAGCACCTTTCTTCAGAAGATTGGTGAGAGGGCGAGCGACGGATGCGAACTGCAGTACGAACTGGCGAAAATAAGAATGGTGTCCTATAGAACAGCAGATATCAGTAAGTGTACGGGGAGATTAAAAAGCACAGACAGCGCGAAATTTGCCGGGATAGGGCCAGACGCCTGGGTGGCATTTACCAAATGGCCCCTCACTTTATGTTTGCGGCAACCAAAACTGCATTTCCTTGAGTTCAGTTCAAGTCTGGCATGGTGGAAAGAATAGCACCATAAAGGATGAGTGGCGACGGAGATGCTTTTCAAGCAAGGGCGCGAAAACAATCACGGCATCCAAGTAACATAAAAAAGTCGTCCACTCAAAGTCGCAGAGTAAGGAGTCCTTCATCCGTTCAAAAGTAGAAGGGGCCTCAGAAAACCCAAAGGCGTTGCCTTAAATTGGCCAATCCCATCGTATGTGACGAAAGCAGTCCTCTCGTGGTCCTGTACGCTAACAGAGGTTTGCCACTAGCCGCTATGAAGGTCAATGAAAGAAAAGTTGCCGGCCCTATGTAAACAATCCAAAGCATCGTCTAGTCTCCGAAGTGGATAGACCTCCTTTGTGATCTTTTGCAGATGTCGATAGCCGACGCAAAAGCGCGAACTGTTGCTTTCTTTTCAACGAGTACGACAGGAGATGTCCAGGAGCTATTCGAAGGCTCAATAATATCGTTGGCTAACATCTTTTGGACCTCCTGCTGGATGACCTGGCGCCCTTAAAGTGACAAACGATAAGGGTTCCGAAGTATAGTGCTTGTATCGCCGGTGTTAATGCGGTGAGTCAAAAACTAATGTTTGACCTAGAGTACCGCTGGCAAAGTCAAAAATATCGGTGGAGTGTAACAAAAAGGTTGTGGAGATCCTGACCGTGCTCGGGGTTGAGGTCAGAGGCAGTAATCGCAGGTATAGGTTCTGGAATGGACGTGGGGAATCGGAGTGCTTGACGGACACTTGAAGATGGTCCAGGTTTGCGAGCAGAGATTGTGCATTCTGTGAGAAGGGTGAGGATAGATGCAGTCTATGAGAAAGGAGAGGAGTGGTGAGGAGCCCAGCGACTGCCGCAGTGGCAGGCGTTGTGGACTATACGGGAGCACGTGAAGCAGATCGGCCGATCGCCAGGGATACGCCACTCATCAGGAGTACGGTATCGGCAATGTTGTGTGAAGGTGTTGCGGGGTGCAGCAGTAGCAATCATGGCAGGAACGAAGCTCGAATTCTGGCATTGCACGGTGTGGCTAGAGGGTATGCCGAAGTTGGCAACCTCCTGGTAAACGACAGTTTGATTAAGATATATTGTGCGCAGGGCCGGCCTTTTTGGTGAGGGACCTAAGGGGCCAACATGAAAGGGCGCCGACCTTCACTGAGAGCTCGCCCTGCCCCCCTCGTTTACCTCCTCCCCACCCGACCCCCTACTTGTTTTTCGTCCTTCACTAGAGACATTAGCGCTGTGTTCCTTGAAGTGCGGGAGGCAACATGTTTGCGTGCAGAATCCTCAAAACGTGTGCCGCTGAGGAAAAACGGGCCTTTCTAGAAACCACCTCTGGGGACCACGGGACGTAGCTTGGACTCCGCCTTCTTTTATGGTACACTGGAACGTCTGCGCGGCAATCTCACTTAGCTCCGCAAGATAGGAGGGACGGGATCGTCCTCTCAAGGACGAAGAAAGTGTTACATAAATGATAAAGAACTTGGTGACGAAATTGTGTACCTAAGCAGCCTGTTGACTACTGATTGCAGCACTCCTATTATCGTCCTTCAGTTCATATTACATCACAACCTTGAGTCTAACTTCTCAAACACATGTGCGGCACTTAGGATACTTCTTCGCTGCGCGTTTAAGAGAGTTTTTTCTGAAGATGTTTGCGTAAGTTAAAACTGGTAAATGCATATTTAGGATCGACTATGGTAGATGGGAGCTAGGCTGCCATCTTAGGCAATTTAGTCTAGTGAAAACAAAGTTGCACTCCCTATATATGTCCTAATCTCAATTCGCCATGTTAAAAGCCCGCAAGGTTCCCTTATGATATTTGAGTTAGAATTTCCTTCTTTCTTTCCGTGTTCAACACTAACGTGACAGAGAAACGTAGATTCCGCATAAGCTGTTTCAGACCTGAAATTGTTTTACATTTATATGTTGCAAGATTGTATTTTAAACATTTTTAGTTGGCCTTTTATGTAACATTTATGTTCGTGATTATGTTTAACGCGCTCATGATAATTTCCCTTTTCAAAGGGCGTTGCTTAGTCATTGCTCAGCGCAAAATCACTACCATACGCTTTCTGTTAAAATGGCCTTCACAATTCTTCACTGCGGAGCTCATCATATTTCCTGTGTTTATGGTACCTCTTGCATTATAAAATAGACGCACAGACTAAGTTCGTCAAATGACCAATGTAATTCTTTTTGTCTCTGATGCTAGCTCGCAATGTCGCATGTGCTGGTAGGCAAATGCGCAGTACGCCGGCAAAAATGCTCGGGCAAAAACTCACTTTTGCGGTTGCATCTACAACAGCGTATTTGCTGGTGTGTGCATGTTTTGCCAGTGTGCTAATTCAATGGCTTGGGAGCAATGCAATTGAGTCAACCGACTGTGCTCAGTAAGCAGATAGCTCTATTTGACTGTTCGTTACTGAATGGATCCTCTCTTGGTCCCATCATTACAAAGAACTATTGCTGATATTTGTCTTCGAATAGCTATAGTATATGTAGGTTTAGTGTCTACTATATTTATGCCTCTAGCAGTGGCTTGTTTGTTATAGAGGTTTAAATGAATCAGGCAGCCAATATTTACGTCTTGTTCGTGCGCGAAATCGTCAAATAACTGAAGTTTTCTCGAAATGCAACTAAACTTATCTTTCACCGACAAACTTTTCGCGTGCGTGTTTTCTAAACGTATCAGCTACTTCTCATGTTGACGGTCAGTGACCCGCTGGGGCCTAGGTGTAACCAATGGCGGAGTTATGAAGAGACTTCTGGCTGGCGCTATTCATTCGCGGTCTCCCTTCAGGCTTCAGCCATCGGAATGCAAATGTCACGTTAATGAACTGTCTAAACAATTTTATTTCAGTATTAGGCGTCCCTCAGAAAATGATAATAGAGAAAAAATAAAAACAAGAAAGATGAGGCTGGCGGCCGAGGGGGGAGGACGCCTTGGCAGGAGTTCGCCGAGGGCGCCGAATGAGGTAAGGCCAGCCCTGAGTATGTGGCTTTACGTTCGAAATCCGGGCAAGGAACAGCGTCGAAGGCGTAGCCAGCTTGCACTGCGCGCCTGAGCTTCTGCTGCGAAGGAAGCAAGTGCACAAGTTATAAGCAGAAATGTTTAATGCACAGAATGCGATATCGCAAACGCTGCACTGATCCTCAGACCTCGTTAAAATTCCTAGCCCAGCAGCAGCATCCGAAAGCGGAGCCGCGACGCCGCGCTCTCAATTCTTGCGTGATAAGTCAGTCATGTGCTGCTAGAAAGCTATTGGGCCTGATTTAGGTACGAAGTGCAATTACAGAACAAACTTTACAAATGAGCAGAGAAAATACCCGTTTTGATAAGCAACGAATAAACGAAGACTAAGTCAGTCGTTACTGTGTTTCAGATGAAAAAAGGAGTCCCTCACTCAAACCCATGATTCTGCCGTGAGCGATTGAACAGTTGCTGCTGCAGTCAAAAATTAATCGTGCTAGCTGCGAAGTCGTCCGACGAGCAATGACGTACCACTGACAGCAACATAAAGATTCGTTGCAGCTGCCGGGATTCACACCTCACAAGTCTCTTCCTGTTTAGCGGCATTGGCGATTTTGTAGTACGTACACAGGACCAAAGACGTCTATGCAATGCACACAAGAAACGCCACCAGCAAACGGCGTGATTCATGAGAACTTCATGAGCACAGCATTGCATTAAAGCCACCGACGACCACAGACGTGACACAGGCGTGATCACGCACACAGCTCATCACTTCGCCACGAGACGTATGCACACCGTGCACAGCGCGCACACATAAGCGCGCACACACACACATACGTCGAACAAAATTATACATCACAGCATGCGCGTTGGACGCGGAAGCTCTTCGGCCATCACCGGAGACGCACTTAGTCACAAGGACGATTTCATCGCACATTCTATTTTTTTTTCTTTTCACTGAATGCTCACTGATTCACGATGTGCTTGGCTGCCTTGTTGCGCCGCGGCTGCAAGCGTACGAAGCATTTGGGCCCCCCAAATGCTTCGTACGCTTGCAGCCGGGTGCCGAAACGCAGAACCAGTGATTTCAACAGTTGCAGAGAAATAGACTGCTGGAGAACGAATGCTGACAGAGGAAAAAACGAACTAGTGAGCGCACAGCCCAAACAGCAAACCACCCGACTGCAATCTTCGTTGCTCACTTCGGCTCGGCCCGTGTTTACCAGAGTGGCTTCCATGAACACCCTCAGCAACCACGTTAGTCATTGTATCTCATGACAATCTTAAGCCGCAAAAAAGCAACGGCACGGATAAAGTACTACACAAGATTGACAATGTTTACATCTCAAAGCTGGGACGGGGCCAGCACGTCCCTGCTTTCCCCTATTTCGTTACTTAGGTACCCGCCGTCCTTGTGTCTTAACTAAGACGGCACTAGAGTCGTAATCTTGCAAGCGACTTATTCAAGTCAAGACTGATGCCGAGTCTTGGCTCCAGTCTTAAGCAGCCATGCTAGCGGCCTGTCCTTAAGAGTTAAGCCTGGACTTAGCTAAGACAGTCTTAAAATCGTTTGTCCAAGTGGGCCCTGGTCCGACTCCTACCGAGATTGGTGTCTATAACCTAATTTGAGTATTGTCAACTCCGTGCTGCCCCACCGTGGGGGGGCAGGTGTGTTTTCTGTACCACCGCGGCGGGGCACCACTGAGTTGGCCATACTCAAATTAGGTTATGGACACCAATCTCGTTCATTCAGATGAGGTAACATTTAGGGGGTTCCTGGGGCTACATTCTGCGGGAGGCTCACCGAAATTTGAACGTAAGTACTGAAATCGCCATGTTCAAATTAGGTTGGACACCAATTTTTGAAAGATTGGGACGAGGTCGAATTTCGAGGGTCTAAAGAGACAAAATTTTACACGTTTTGCTTACGAGTCCTCTACACGCTCCTGCGACATAAGCCTACTAATAAGTTAATAATCTTCATTGCGCGCGTTATCGTTGAAAAGCGAGACCTAGGTTCAGAAATTAAAGCGGCTATTGTATGCGCATTGTATGCATCAGCAGTCGCTATCACGTTGAGCGGAACTATTAAGGGAAAATAATAACGCCTATAACGGCGCAAAATGATCGCGAATTATTTGAGACTAAGCTTTGTGATGCGCTTGCAAACAGTTTGAAGTCGCTTGGAAGAAACGCACAGTACTTCGCAGAGGTGGCCAGTCTTCATCTGGGTGAAGTTCTTGCGGCCGATATTGTTGAACTACTTTTTTCTTCGAATGGTGTCTTTCTTTCCGCTCGTAATCGTAAAAGAACGAAGCCTTTTTCACGCCGGCTTCTGCACTGAAATGCGCAGCAACTCGGTATAGCGCTACACTAAAACAGCGCGAATAGCGCAAGCGCGGAATGCTAGGGAGCTCGGTCCTAGCAAAGACGGCTGCCTAAAAAATGCGCCGAATAAAAATGAATACGCAAAAAGAGCTAGCTTTTCGCGCTTTTCCCGGCGACGGCCCGCGGAGCAAATCATCGTTGAGAAAAGCGCCAATGGGAGAGGTGAAAGATGAGGATCTGCCAGGGTGCGCGGAGTGGCGGTAGAGTTCACAAAAAGTCGTTACTTTCACATTAGAGAGTTTTAGTTTCACGTGCGTAAAGAGTTACGTACGCAAACGTGAGTAGTCTACGTGCGCTGCGCGCATTTCGCCAGGACTACTTTTAGTTTCAAGTACGTGGTGCACGTGAAGCAAAATGCATGGACCTTTCATACAAGCCTCGAAAAAATGTGCGTACGTGTTATGCCGCGAAATCTACTACACATGAAGCAAACTAATTTTGTTTAGTCGAGCTGCCTTGAGCCGAGCCACGCTACGGCCGTAGCCAAGAGTCGGTCGAATTGGAAATTGCTGTTCTCAACGTCGTTGCTCTACAGTGAACAATAAGCAAGACGCATACCTATATCCGTCCTCATGCATGCAGTCTTCGAATGGATTGCATTCTCTCACGTCGCGAAGCATATCCAGATCGTCGCTTTTAGAAAAGCGAATTCGCTGGGCAACAGAACCCACAGAAGTCATGCTTACAACCACCTTACAACTTCACATCCTGGGAGGGTATTTTTGCACACCGTGAACGCGCAATCACGTGACACAAAAGTGACGTGGGGCTACTACGTCACTTCTGCGTGTCCTCCATACGGATCCCGATCATCCAACGAGGACGGGTAACAGCGTATGCGCGGACACATCCCCAGACCTGACATTTTCAAAAACATACAGGGTTTAGACTGCCAAAATTCTGAGCAAAATTTTGGCAGTGACCATTTCATTGTCGTTTCGGTCCTCAAAGAGGGCGTCAAGACGCACAGGGCGTGCCAACCGGCCGTTACAGAATAGGATCAATTTAGAGAAATCAGGGCAACCGCGCAATTAGAACGGATTGAGAACATTGAGGAATGGACGGAGGCACTCAAACGCCACGTTGGTGAGGCGACAAAGACGCTGGTAGGAGACGACGCTCCTGGTATGGCAGATAGCCGACTGCTCCACATGTGGGACCGTTCCATGCTTTGTTTAAAGCATGGAACGCAGGCTGAAGAAACATAAGTGGAACAAGAATCTTATAAGACGAATCGCGAGGCACAACAAGGAAATTGAAAGCTACGCGATCAAATTGTGCGAACAAAACTGGCTCAGCAGATGCGACGAAATGGAGGGAGGCATGAATCTCTCCAAAACGTGGGGCATGCTCCGCCATCTGCTGGACCCAACAAATTCAAAAACTCAATCGTGAATAAGATTTGCAAAAGTCGGGCACCCCTTTGAAGGAGACGATGCGGCGTTTATGAATGAGTTAGTAAAAACGTATATTGCAGACAACCAGGGTTCCCCACTCCCGAGCTACGGTGGCACGCCCAATGAGGCGCTTGACGCCCCCATCACGGTGGCAGAGGTAAGGGCGCAAATTGTAAGACTAAAAACTAAATCAGCCCCGGGCCCCGATGGGATCACCAATAAAATGCTAAGGAATCTGGACGATGACTCCATTAGTCTACTAACGCAATTCATTGGAAAAGTTTGGGAAACGAGCCAGTGGCCAGATCAATGGGAAACGGCAAACATAATACTAATACCCAAACCGGGAAAACCCCCGCAATTGAAAAATTTGAGACCGATTTTCCTAACCTCATGCCTAGGGAAGTTGCTGGAGCACGTAATACAGACGAGATTAGCGTGCTTCATGGAGCAAAACAACCTGTGGCTGCACGAAATGGTCGGTTTCCGACCACACTTGTGCACGCAGGACGTAATGCTCCGACTAAAGCATCATATGATAGACTCGCGATCGAGAGACGCCAAAGTGATCCTGGGCCTAGACCTCACAAAGGCCTTCGACAATGTCAGGCACGAGGATATTCTCGATGGGCTCGAAGTGCTCGGAGTAGGGGAGACAACGTACAACTACATAAAAGACTTCTTATCGGGCAGAAAAGCCTGCATGATATTTCAAAATTTAGAATCTCCTGCGATAGAGTTAGGAAGCAAAGACACACCACAGGACTCAGTGCTATCGCCTTTTCTATTCAACGTGGCAATAGAGGCCTCCCGGGTAAACTTAACCAAATCAAGGGGCTAAATTTTAGCATGTATGCGGACGATATTAACCTCTGGATTAACCATGGGAGCGATGCGAGTACGGAGGAACGCCTGCAAACAGCGACCGACATCATTGTCGATTACGCGGCTAAAATGGGACTTTCGTTCTCCCCGCACAAATCTGAGTTGTTCGTTTATAACCCAAAGTATCTCCGCTGCAAGAATAGCGGGGAGTTTCATATTCAGGTGGAGGGCAAGCCTGTGCCAAAAGTAGATCAGATCAGGATTTTGGGGATGGTCATTCAATCCCACGGCCATAAATGAGAGGTCCTGAAAAAATTAGAGTTACGCGATGCAAACCCTCGGGCTCTTGAGGAGGGTCGCCACTGAAGGAACAGTCCTCAAGGAGAGAAATTTACTAAAACTAATCCATGCATACGTAATAAGCAGAATCAGTTACGCCACGCCCTACCTTGACATCAAGGCCGGCGAAAAAGAGAAGTTAGACTCCCTGATTCGAAGATGCGTTAAGAAGGCGCTAGGACTGTCCATGGGTTCCTCGAGCGAACGACTGCTCGAACTCGGGGTGCATAACACATGGGCAGAACTGGCGGAGGCATTGCGAGTCTCCCAATTAGAGAGACTACGCACGACCGAGACGGGTAGGGTAATCCTTGCAAAAGTAGGCCTCAACCCAGACAGGGAGATAAAAAAAAGTCGCAATTAATAGTGAAATCAGGAATGCCTTGGTAGTCCCCCCCTTCCCTAGGAATATGCATCCAGAATTTAATGTCGAAAGAAGGGCCAAACGAGCCGAAGCTCTAGAGCGACGGTTCAAGAACATGGGAGCAAAGGAAGTAGTCTATGTTGATGCGGCAAGTGGCAGAACAGGTGCGGCGGTAGCTTCGGTAGTCGATGGCCGAGGGGCACCGGTATCCGCGACAGCCATCAGAGGCCGCAACATAGAGACTGCGGAGGAAGTTGCGATAGCGCTAGCTTGCGTAGGAACAGAAGCCAAGCTCATAATTAGCGACAGCATAACTGCCATTCAAAATTTTGGGAAGGGGAGGATATCGCCGGAGGTGGCCAAAATCCTCACTTAAAGAACGATAAATAGGAAAATTCAGTTAATTTGGACACCCGCTCACGCTGCCGTCCCTGGTAACGAGGCGGCTCATGAGCTAGCCCGAGCTCTCTACTTCCGGGTAGCCGTCGAGCCCCCCAAACTCTGGGCATACGACAAGCGTCTGCAAAATTATGGGGAAATCATCGACCATTATAACTTGGGACGTAGACTGGTAGCCCCGCCAGATGTTAGACTAAATAATAGAGAAGCTCTCGCGTGGAGGCGGCTACAAACTAATACGTTCATGAACCCGGTCTGGGCGTTGCACGCGCTACCAGACTTTAGGGACAATGATCTCTGTAAAACCTGTGGGGCGAAAGGGACCCTCGACCACATAATTTGGAGTGCCCACAATCTCCAGGGATAGGGCAAAATATTACAAGTAGAGAAGCCTGGGATACCCTGCTGCGAAGCGCGGACCCTGCGATCCAGCACCGCACCGTCCATCTGGCGGAAGAGGCCCCAACAAGCCAAGGGCTACCTGCCAGCCTCTAATCCGCTGGCGCACGACTCCCCGTTTCCGATGGAATTAAAAGGTGTACAACCAACCAACCTGTCGACGTTTTTTGTTTTTTTTTGTTTTGTTTTTAGTCCACAGGGGCAGTAAGAAAAGCGCTTGGCCGTCGGAGCGCAGCTTCGAGCTGGCGGAGGGAGAGCATCTAGCCGTCCGCACATACCAGCACGTACGCTTTCTTCTGTATTTGTTTCTGTAAAGCGCTCGCGGCAGTTAGTTTTGTCCACGCCATGGCTGCTCCTCCAACACAGTCTTCTCCCCTCCCCCATGGCTCCAAGCAGTAAACAGAATTTTCCTCCCCCGGGGGAATGAGTGAGCGCAGATTTTGTGTGTTCGCAGTCTTTTGCTTTCGTTCTCTTTCTTCCGGTGGTTAGAGCTGGTATTCGAAGCGACGCAGGGAATTCGAGTCGCGAGTCTGCTTCTTCGCAGCGCGATGCAGAGATTGCTAGTTTGCTTCCTCAATACAATGAAAACGTGCAAGAGTACCTTATGCGGGGCCTCAAATATATTGAGTACCTGTGCATGAGTTATTTGCACACACGCGTGCCCACACACATGCAGTTTTATAGTGGCAAAAAGCAAATAACTTTACAGCATCTTGCGCGTAAACGTTGATGTTTGGAATTAAGCTGTGAAATTTTACAAGATGTTACTTAGCTTACGGATACGTCACTATATATATGGTTGTATGTACATAATTGAGGCGTAACTTTTAAAGTGCAAAAGCGGCTGATTGAGCCAAGTAAACGACACAACAAATCTTCAGCACTCCCTCCGCTGCCTCTCAAGCCAAACCAGCCCATACATCACAGCTAGGGAAAAAGAAGAAAGGAAGCAAGCGTGCATACTGCTTTACCGAGGGAAGCTCGAAGCCGTCACTCATTTAAAACGACGCTATCTACGTTGGCTAGCCAGCCCGCCCCTAAAGCCCCTTTATTGAAGGGCTTTACCCTCCCCTCCTTTCAACCTCTCCTCACTAAAGAAAAACAAATACAGAAGAAAGCGTGCGGACGGCTATATGCTCTCCCTCCGCCAGCTCGAAGCCGCGCTCCGACGGCCAAGCCCTTTTCTCACTGCCCCAGTAGAATAAAAAACAAAAAACAAAAACAAAAAAGAAAACGTCGGCAGGACACGCGGAAGTGACGTAGTAGCCCACGTCACTTTTGTGTCACGTGATTGCGCGTTCACGGTGTGCAAAAATACTCTCCCTCACAACCTTCCCCCTGCAACGGATTGGCTCTGGTTGGCTGCCGGCTTGCATCTGGCACTCCAGCCACTTCTCGCTCAACTCTGGTCTGGCGCGACCTCGCGAGATCGTTGCTATGACGACGGCAAACCCTTCTGCGTCGGGCTTAACAGCTGAAAAATCGTCCTTTTATCTAAAAAAAGGATATTTGTCACTTGAAACTTTACGCGAGGGTAAGATTGGGTAAGCTTAAAGCGAATACAATAGTTTAGAACACGATATTGTGCCGAGGAATTAGCGGCGAAGCTGTTATTGCTGTGAAGCGGGCCGGCAGGGCATCGCAATGTTGTCAACTCTACGTATGCCAGCAACGTGAAGATGCCAACGTGAAAATCCGAATCTCACGCACGTCCGTGAAACTCCCGCGGTCTCTTCACGTTCTACGCATGCGCACTGGTCACACGTAGGCGCTTCACGTACGTGAAACTAAAACTGTCATATCAAAGGAAGACCGGCGAGGCGTGCGCGCGGCGGTGGCGGAGCACGCCGTCCGGCGCGCCAGCTGCGTGCCGTGTGATGTCACTGCTTCTCGGGCTTGCGCAGCACGGCTCTCGAGGAGCCACGCGAAACTGCTCAACCTCGGCCAAAATCGATGCTGGTGTAGCGTGACTTTGCATCGGACGTTCATGGTGTTGCTTAGAGTTTTTATATATTACGAAACTCTATGGGGGGCGAACCCAGCAGCGCTTCTCGCCTGCATCACCACTGGCATATAGCACAGGCAACAGCGTTTCTCATCTGTGTCATCGAGCTGTACTGGCGTGTCGTCGTCCGCTGCTTGCGTTTCCGCTTGCTTATATCCCTGGCAGTATTGTTCGTCGCCTGCTTCATACAGTTCGCCTGCCACGTTCCGTTGGCGCAGCTCCCGGTACAGACGAAGCGTTTCATGCCTTTCTTTTTCCTTGCATTCTATGGATAGGCCCGTTTACACTAGGCCGACGCGACGCCGATCCCGATGCGACGCCGACGTCGGTGGTTGGCGGAGCGATCGGCCGATCCTGTCGTTGATGCACCGGTCAGTCCCACTAGGCCGACAACGACGCCAGCATGACCAACGACCGCCTGTCGTCGTAGTGTGAGAAGTTCCCAGACCAGCGACGCCGACAAAACGCATCGGCCGACGGTCGCCCGATCAGTCCTCGGCAGATCGTCGAGCAAGCGAAATGCCGACGAACGACGTGCTGCGCATGGCTGTGCTTCCCTGTGTCATATAAATGCTAAAATATAGGCAAGGAAGGATGCGGTTAATATTATCACACTTCGACACTCGCGGGTGTGCTTTTGTCGTTGAACATGAGTCGACGTCGGCCCCGTCGAAGGCGAGTAGGCCTACAGCGAGCCCGCAGGAATCGTGTTTGTGATTTCGGCGATCGTGCGGAGCAAATTATCATGTTTTAGCGAGTGCGAGCGGTCATCGAGGGTAGATTTGGTTATAGCGACCTAAGATCGACGTTTGCTTTTATCACGGGACGCCGGTACAGGAAGCGGTGAGCGCCGGCGTAACCCGGTCTGCCGAGAAATGTTGAGGGCGGCTTGTAGTAGTCGGCAGCACTCTTAGTGCACAAATAACACCGTTTTAATTCATGCAAATGGTTGCTGAGCATACTTCCGGATAAAAGAAATCAGAATCGAGCATTTATGGCATCGAAGAAAGCAAATACAATTAGCAGGAAGCGCCGCTCTCGTGCGATTTCAACAACCAAATCCCAAACATTTCTCATGCGGTATATCGCCTGATCGGCATTTCTTGCGGAGTTATCGCATTGTGTAAATGCCTAATGAGCAGCCATAGCGTGAGACGAGAAAATACACGAGTAAAGTAGAGCCCGGCAGACGGTTGTATTGCCATGAAAACGAGCAGCGTGTGTTTATGTAACACAGATGTAAGCTGCAGCAGCGATGGCATGCACTCGTCGTCATCGGCGCATTCCCGATAAAATTTCTCGCTAACACGGGAAATGGCAAAGCATTTACTAATATCATGAAGTATTCATTTAGCGAATGCGCGCGCTATTTGGTGAACAAGTGGTAAAAAGCGAGAAGCAGGTATCGAAATCAGTAGCCCCGGGGTCTGCAGCAGACGAGAGGCGCGACTGTGGGCGGGGCGAGGCGGAGCCAGCGACTACTATTGGTCGGCGTGGGCAGTGAGGCATCGCGTCATCGCAGTGTGACTAGGAAATCGGCCGACGGCAGCCCGATCGATTCGCTCTTAGGGTGCCTCGATGTAGCGCGCCGCTGTAAGGCGGCGCGGGTATCGAGGCACCCTATTCGCTTTCGGCGTCGGCCGATCAACATCCCCGTCGGTCGGCCATCGGCGTCGGCGCCGTGCGAAAAGCACGACGACCACACACAAGATACGTCTGGCGATGGTCCACAGACGTAGATCGGCCTAGTGTAAACGGAGCGCGGAGGGTATATTCCGTTCCGAGCGCGGAAATCTCTAGAGGTGGCATGTCGATGAGACTCTTTCTGCAAGGCGGATGGGGAGAGGAGGAAAGCGTGCAAAAGGAGAGCGCAGGGAGAGACTACATATATTATATTGAGGCATGAAAAGGAAAGCAAAATCTAGAGCCTCTGCCCATGCAGGGAGAGACTACAGTGCCAAGCCTAGCGCCGGACGCGGGCTCGGCGTTCGTGTAGCAGAACCGCAAATGCCGAGCACATTGCAACGCGCCGGAGTCGGCACTCTTCTCTTATTTATTCCGTGGTCACAGATACCTGCCGACTTTGAGAATGTGTCTTAGGTCTCATGGAACGAAATCCCGTGCGCGAGAGTTGTGCGCGAGATATCTCTTATTAAAGCGAAAGCCTTTAATGCATCTTGTTGTCGACAGCAGGATGTCAGCAGAAGGTTGTCAGCAGAGGTGTTACGCTTTCGAGAGCGAGAGTTAAAAATAAACTAATCTTGTCTCCACCGGGAATGGAGCCTCCATCCCTTGGATCCCCAGCCCAGCGCTTTATCAACTGCGCCACGCCTCGGATCGTGAAACGCTCTTCGTAATTCCCCTTCATGATAATGATCATAAGCACTTTATTTACTCCCAAATAAGGGGAACCACCCGAAAGACTGGATGCACTGCTTAGAGAAGGTCAGCAGGGATCCCTTGGAACTCCGCGGCCTCCAATTCGCGCAAAATGAGCTGGCGCTGTTGGGCGAACTCGGCGGTACGCAGGAAGGACTCCCACGTATCCACTGCAGCTGAATTGTCTGCGTTGTGTCGTGTACATGTTCACACCATGTGATTGAATGTGGCCGGTTGTGAGCAGTGTTTGCACGTAGATGCAATTTGAGAAACGTTTGCTATATAGCTATGGGTTTGGAAAGGTTACTTTTTGTATTTTGCACCAATGAGCGGCCTCGCGCCGGGATAGTTCCCGGTGTGCAGGGGGTATATAGCTTATTCACGTGATGTCATTGCAGCCTTCCTGGCATCCATGGAACGCATAACGCAACGTACGAGAGGGAGAAAGAAAGAGAGAGAGAAGGGGGCCTACGGCGAATCATGACACGGCGTAGGTGAAATCCGATCTCTGATTGGACGGCGTTCCAAACGGCGTCTCAAGTATCCGACAAATGAGTGACACACAGTAGGGAGGACGCTGATAGACGCTTTTTAGTTTCGAACCGCCCAACAATATGGCGTCTCCGCAATACAGGGTTGCCACAACCGCCGCCTGCTAAACGTGATAGTGAATAGGGTCTATAGACACCGTTCGAGCCGATAATGCTGGAGGATGTCCGTGTACGTAACCATGCGTAATTGAGTACTTTGGGGAGTATCAGAGGAAGCGGCAGGCTGATGAGGATGCTCCGCCCGGTCGCTAACTTCTCCGGCTAGAGCATGCGCCTGTGCGTTCCCGCTGAGCGCCTCATGGGCTGGGGCCCGTATGAGAAGACGAGGTGCAGACCGTAAGGGGAGAAATCGGAGGATAGCGTACGCCTGTCGGGATATACGACCTGCATCGAAGTTACGAATTTCTTGTTGAGAATCGCTAACGACTACTTTTGGTTGAGGAGTTGGTCAGAGCTAACGCGATGGCAACCTCTTCCGCGGTGGTAACAGCTGCTGTGTTGAGGACGTTGCAGGCGTTGTGCCAGTTTTGGCGCGGTGCCAATGCAGCCGAAGCCATTCCCCTTATCTATATACTGTGAGGATGATAGCATTCCGCGAGTGACAGATACTGCGCCTTTTCTTTCCTGTAAAAGAATTGTAGAACGCCGGTGAACTTTGATGCGTTCAATAAATTGCGGGTTGTGTGCAACAAGGGGCGTGCGATGTACCGTCATGGCAGGTCGTGACGTCACCAGGCGATTCATGCATTAAACAAGCTGAGCCCGCCGAGCGTCCGATCCAGGCGTCTGTGCGGCGCCTTTAATTTGCCGCTTCCTCGAACGCCGCACCACACTGCAAACAAAAGCAGACGCAGGTGTCTAGGAGGCCTTAGTACAGCAGGCATCAGCGGCCTTTGAAATTGATTTACAGAATAGATACGACGTAGTATCTGTCACAATTCTCCGCGGACACATGTACCATGCCGAAAAGGAAGGGACGAAGGGGCGGGAGTGAAAGAAGAGATGGAGATAGAGGTACCATAGTGAAGGGCTACGATCCATCACGCTATAATTGCTTTCACCTCATCGCACTTCAGTGGTCCAAAGTGCCCTCTATAATTTTTACGCAAGATTCCACAAGATTAGTTCTTGTCTAGCGTTCTTACAATCTGCAATGCCACATTTGAACGTGCACCAAGGAACGACACGCGACAAGATCGATGGTGTACCGTCGAAAGTCACACATGGAGGAGAAAGTGTGACAGATACTGTGCCTTTCCTTTAAAGCAATTATAGCTATACTATGTAGCACAGCAACGAACGCCGAAAACCGGCAAACGATGAAAGGCAAACAATGGGAGAGGAAGGGTAGGCTTTCGCTATTCTCCTGCAAGAGACATATAAAAGGCGATCTAATTTTTTTGGCCTCACAATACCAACAATCGCAGCCGCTCGATAAAATCGCACTCTGTAGCCAAACCAAATGAAAATGACGCTAGTAGCCGAATATTTATGCCTAAACCTAACGACATGTTTGGGCAATGTAATCCAAAAACCAAGGGCCTCAATCGCTTTCCTTCTTAGAGAATGGTCGAACCTCATAAAGGTGCTAATAATGCCCAAGAAGAGTAGAGCACTTTGATAAGTCATGTGAAAAAAAAAATATCTTGCTTTTATTTTTGTTAAAATAACACATAGCAACGAAATTGTAATATAAATGACGACAGAATATCTTGTAGCTTGTGAGCAAAACTTGTTATTTTTCGAGAAAATTATATCTTAAACGCTTGCAGTGCCAAATTATTAATACTTCATCGATGACAAGTACACCTGTCAGTAACCCCATGCTTGTTAACATCGTTCAAACCTTTGTATGAATTTTGGGTTCTCCGTAGAGGCCAAATCTCAATTGTTCGCAGAAGGACCAAAGCGCAACTACTCACTTGCTGCTGATAGTGAAGTCATGCTTGAAACAATGGTCGTCAAACCGACGCCGGTAATGTGAATTGCTGCAAAATAACAAATGATTGAGAAAATGCCGCGCCTGAACGCGTCCCAGGTGTAATCTTGACTTAAACGTTCATCACGCGGTCTTATCGCTTTCATCCTTGCCTGCGTGAACACAAGCAGCGTTCCGCTCCTCACATGGCCGCTCGTGGCGGTTGAGGGAAATAAGTAAGCGACGGTTCTGAGTGGGAATAGGACCTACCTGCGAGACTATATTAGGGCGAAAGCCTCCGCTCATGGCTCATGACTCGCCAGCATGTTCGTTCGTTAGCAGAGAGCATCAGCGAGAAGTGTCCAGCTGCTTCGCGAGATTGCGCGGGATACCGAGTTATTCCACTTGTCAATCATCCTGATGACTTCAGCAGAAATATAAATGCATTCTGCGGCAAAATGGCTGACTGCAAAGACGCACTGGAACGTCCCTCTAAAAATAAAAGTTGCATGCTTTCAGAGAGCATTATTAAGTATCGGCTGGCCTTGAAAGGCAGCGCCACTATACTGTAAATCCCTGCGTCCCTCGGACATACTGCTGTGAAGTTAATGGAATGGCGCCATCGTATATGGCATCCCTGAAGCATGAGGAATTCACGCCACTCCCGACGTTTAAACTCTTCTTTCAGCATCGCATTCCATTTTCTTTATACGAGAAAGAAAATTACGAGGGACATTAGCGACTAAAGTAAAGTTGAAAGCCTGACAAGTATCATCTTGTCTAGCGTTCCTGTCCTCTGCAATCCCACCCTTGAACAGGCGCCAATGAACGCCGCGTGACAGCCGCCGCAAAAGCGGGACACGCTTTGTTCACGACAGTATGAGCCCCCCCCCCCCCCCCCCTAAAAGCTTTCACCTTAATAAAAATGCTGCCTCTACGGCAAATGGACCATTCATCCCTAGGATTCCCAGCCTAGCACTTCAACGGACTACGCCACGCCAGGGACAGTGAAACGCAGGTTAAATTCTCTTGTCTACCGTGAGGTTCATGATAGCGGGATTTTGCGAGTGACAGACACTGCGCCTTTCCTTTCCTGTAAACGCATTATAGAAGGCCGTTGAACTTTGATGCGTTCAACGAAACGCTGGTTGTGTTAGACGAGGGGCGCACGATGTACTGTGAGCAGCAGCAACACTCAGGTTTTCGCATTTCTTCACTGCAGATTGTGAACTGCTCTCAGAATTTTTTCTATAGGGTGCACTTATCAGATCTGTTCCAAAGCTGGATCTGTGGGCGTGCACACTTTGCACGCCTTTATTTCCGCTGTCTTTCGCTTTCCAATCATTCGACCGAGATGGCGACAAGTCTGCCTTTATTGTGAATGGTCAGGTCAGATTGCAACTGCGCTGCTCCCGGTTTCGCCTTCTTTCAACTTCAGAGATTTACATTTTTCTGATAGCGCGAACCTTAGATTCGATCCTACTATCGGAACAAATAAAAAAGGGCAGCTAACTGCGTAGAGTTGCGTCTCGGACGCTTCGCATTTGTTGAGATGCAGCGTAGCGAGGGTTAATGATCCCAGAGAAGAAATCCGCGTCTGACTGTTGGAAGCTAACATTCATATAATTGTTCAATAGTATTAAACTTTTTAAAATGTCTGAACGAGCAATCAACAATTGGAGCGGCGCCCACAATGAAAACTTTAAAAAGACGAAGTGAACTCGACAACATGAAGCAAAGACAGCGTCTCAATGAGCGGTAACGGCATTTGGCGTCTTGCAACTCAGACGATCGGCAGCCGTCACGTATAAACCACAGTCGACGTCCTAACAGTATGCGTCCGTGTAGCAGGAGCGTCCCAGCGGCGTTTCAGGAATCGTCCACAATACTGCGAAGTAGATGCTTTTCTTTTGGTGGCGGTGACGGTGTTTCGCGTCTTTCAGCAGAGGCGATCGGCAACCATCAGGCACCAGCCGCGTTCAACGTACTGGCATTACTCCGACCCGTAGCAGAAGCCCCCAAGCCGCCTTGCAGGAACGTCTAGGTAAGCGGGTGCCTTGTTTTTCATTCCTCTCTCGAACAATACTGACCAGTAACCAGTGGGTCGACACGTATTTATTTCACAAGACGACATTTATGCAGGAAGGATCGAGAGGTGCATGAACAATTAGAGACGCATGCTGGTACCCCTCACTGCGCATTATTTACGCCAATTCTAAGCCTTCTTCTGCTCTTGGCAGGTTCTTGACCGTCAGCTCGCTTTAAGAATGCGTAAAACTAAACGCTGAACGATTACAACTAACGCTGTCTATTTCCCGATAATACAGTTTATATATATGATGGTCCAACCTGTGATTCGCCATTGACCATAGCAGGGTAGACAACATTAAGCAGTACAAATTTCTGTGAATAACACCGCTGAGGAATCCTAACGATTCTCGCCGACAACTAAGATAAAACAGAAGGAAAGCAAAATGTCTCTGATGGTAACACCTGAGTACAGAGCACCCGATGGTAGACCCTTGGAAGCGAACGGTCCGCCAGTCACGTCATATGGTTTTGCGACGTTAAGTTGCCTCAATGCTGTCCGTTTGTTCCTGACGTTCTTGATAATCCCTTCTACGGAGGATATTAGTGAAATAATAAAATGCTTAATGAACTCACAAATTAAAAAAAGGCTGTGGTTTAACTATCGTTAAGCTTAAGATTTGCGAGAGCAATGGTTGGTTTAGATTGGTTTATTGACGTAGACAGAGCCATTGTGTATCCTATGCGTTACTTTACTTGTATTTCATTACATGTATTTATGTAGTTACATTCCCCCTCCTTCATACCTTAACGAGATTGGAGGAGGTTTCCTTTAGAAGGATAAGAGCTGGGGCGGCCCTTACCCCGTCGGTAACATGCCGATGGGAATCTCAAGCAGACATCGGATCAACCACATGCCAGAAGTGTTCCACACCAGCTGAAGACGTGGATATTCGCCACCTGCGGTGGACTTGTGCAGGTGCAACGGCAACAAGGACCGATTCGGCAGGAAGTCGCACTAAACACAACATTGGAAGAGGACTTCTTTAAATGGCTCACCGACAACGATAAAAGCGGGACCCTGTTCCGCTTCCTTACGGAAAATAATTTACATGAGTTTCTATAATATGTCTTATGGCAAGCTTGCGTAAAAAATACTTTATTTTTTCCAATGAATAAGCTCTTGTGATCAGTGAAGTAGTGTGTCTTTGTTACTCCTTTGTTGATGGCGTATGTTGATTCCGGTGTAACTCTATGGAATACCAAGTCCAAACTTCTAGATCAATGTGTGGTTCATTTGGGTTGTTGTGGACATAACTTCCAATGAAACCGCTATTCCACAGCTTGGGCGAATAAGGAGTCCTACTCTTATTGTACGTAAATTGCAGAACGGAAGCTTAACATCTAGTGATATCACACAGGGGTGCATAGTGAGTGCAGTTTCCCTGCCTTCGAGGTACTTTTGTTGACTGCATACGATTTTCGGGCTCTTTTCGCCGTTTTAGCAAATTCTGTGTCGCTGTCTCTATCCGTCTTCATCCGTGGTCATAAAATTCTTTTCAGATTTTCTTCTATTGCTCATAGCTACAGTGTAGAACGGATATGTATGCGTAAGAAATGAAGTATTTGGGTCAAATGCAATAGAGAAAAACACAAGTAAATAATTACCAGATTTACCAAATCACACTGTGATATTTTAAATCCATGATTTGGCAATTTCCTTCCGGATCATAAGCTAACAGTTATAGGAAGGCTGACACTCTCTAGTTCAAGTCTAATGCAACCCCCCCCCCCCCCCCCCATGAGCTCGAAATAAAATCTAACACTTCCAAGGAGTAGCTGAAGCTGCGATATGAGGTGTAGAAGGAGAACCATTCTTGCGGGCCTTCTCTCGTAGACGGCAACTGATTCCTCTTCATCCTCTTCAGGATGCGGCCAGGAAACAAAAACTTGATGTTCTTTTGGCACCAGAATGTCGCCCCCTGAGTAGGCTTTTCAGAGCGCGAGTTCTTATGCTCGCATCACTCAGAATCGCGTTTTTTTTTTACACATCGGTGGCACTCAGGTTCCGCAGTACAACTTTATTCTCTCGTTCCGCTATATATCTCCAGTTTCTAAACCGCCTAAGTTGGCCCACCTAGCACCACCATTTGTATGAAAATTGCCTGTGGTCTAGTTTCGGTTAAAGCGAGCGTAAGCGATAGCTGGAGCATGAGGATGCAGAAACACCGGCGCCGACGCCGGCAGCCATCTATGCTGCTCGTCGCTCAAGCCTTTCAACATTGTGGTGGTGGCGTTTCTCAAGACGCTCCTCCAGTTGTTCCACCGTTTCCACCACTCTTTTGAAATTAGGTCATTCTCGTCTCCGCAAACGTTCAGTACTTAACGCAATGTCCTGAGGATCGTCAGATACTGCCAATCGGCGATCGCATTGAACACGGCTGCTAAGTCGCTCTTCCTCCGAGTCCATAATTTGGCTCCTGCCGAGACGCGCAGCGCGCCTCTGTACTCTGGATTGAGGTACGCGATCACGTGTCTCCGCACGCAGCTGCTTACGCGTAGGCTACTTCCCACGTCTGCGGACTGGTGACACTGAATTTCGGTGGAGAACATATATACACAAATGTGTTGTGTCTTAAGCATTCGATCCTAACCGCCTGCAGCTGCGTTTCGATCTGGGCGAAACAAAAGAGTCTATGTGCTATGCAATGTCAGTGCACGTAGAAATTGCCCATGTCAAAATTACTCTGTAGCCCTCCACTACCCAACTCCTTTTTCTCTTTTAACTTTCACTAGCACTCTCCTCCCTTCCGTAACGGCGAGGTCTGGTGTCCTCAGAAATCAAGTGTGACAGAGACTGCGCCTTTCCCTTCCAATGAACCAATTAAATAATTTGCAACTGGAAATCTGATTGAAGGTCATAGGAAGGACACTTTGACCTTGTCTTTACCTCGATTAGTGATGCTATCGCTTGAAACATATGTGTATCACATTTCAGATGAGGCAGACTCAAAGTGGTATCAAACGACTGAGCTTGCTACGGAGCATAAAATTACAAGTTGAGTCAGAACGTAGTTTACACTAGAAGTTCGCCCCGACAGCTTTTGTCATACCAAACCATACCTCTTCTTATATTGGATGGTGGAAAGGAAAGGCGCAGTATCTCACACAGCTCTGGGTGGACACATGAGTCGCGTAACAAGAAAAAAGCAGGAAATAGAGAGTCAAAAGAAGATGAAAAGAGCTGCCATAGTGGAAGTGATGAGCTCCGGAATAATAAAACTTCGGATCGTAATGTAAAATCCGGCAGTGAAGCTTACCAACAGAGGAAAGCGGACCAAGATCCAAGCGAGAGCAGCGACTGCCGATCGCTAACGTTTCGAAACATGATTCAAGAATAGTTGAACCTCTACAATTTTTCGCTCCTTCCTCACTTTCGGCAGGTGTGCAGGTCAGTCAGGGAACTTTGTTGGTACTGTGTTTTTCGCACGATACGGTCGCCGCGGTGTACGTTCGAGCACCTAGCTTACATGGCTTTCCACGTTTCCCCACGACATAAGGCACGAAATGCTTCTCACGTAAAACGTCTGCAGGTTGCTGTAGACAGACTTTATGTTGGATGGCATTACCCGATGTTTTCAAAAACATTCTGCACCTTTTAGGGTCAAAAACAGTGACAACCTTCTTTCGACGACTTGCAGCCTGTCTAACTGCATCGCGTAGCAAAGCCATTTCGTCCCGTCATCAAAGCACAATAATGCCCAGAATCAAAATGCAGCCATGCTTCAGTCAAAGACTAACAATACGTTCTGAACTGGAAGTCTGTGCTGAAGAAATCTTGCGATCAACGGCGTCGTTCACTGCAAGCAGACGATAACGACGCACACGGCTGGAGAGGTCACTAGCGCCTACCTTTCTACGCCGCCCTCTGTCGGCAGAGAGAAATGCATGCTTATATTGCAAGTTTTTGAGTCCCTGCGCAATTCAATGCAAACGCAAACAGTCCCTGCGCAATTCAATGGAATGATCTAGCAGACGACAGGACGCCTCTGCAGGCGACGCGCAGGGGTCTCGTCTGCTTTGCGTTCTCCTTTGGCGCTAGCGTTGCCGCAGTCGGGTTTTAGTCTTACGCACACGCCCACGCTCTAAGGTAGGTAGAAACATCTGTGCAGATAACAGCTGTTTCGAGTTGTGTTTTTATTCAACCTATGCAAAGGGACGTTTCTCGAAATTATTGAATGAGATGGATGTGCTGTAATACGTTGTCTACTCCGCTATAGTGGCGGGCTGAAGCATAGCGTTTTTGTTGATCTGAATATACACGGTTCTCCAAATGATGATCATATTTTATCATTCACCACCATCATTCCTAAGATATAACAGCTGATATGCCGCGAAGACAAGCCTACACAGCGAACGAATGGCTAAAAATGGCGACCTTTTTCCTTCAGATACATTGCAGACGCTCGACATCTAGGACGTGCGGCCCGACTTCTGGCGGTTTCAATCACACTGGACTTTGAAAGCGGGAATAGAACACCGAGGCACCTAATACAGATAAAGTCAGCATTACAGGTACGTTGTTATTTGGGCACAGAGTAGCTTTCCCTAGAAATCCCCAGATCTGTTCGGGTGCAGTCACTCGCGCAATTCGAAATCAGGAGTTATAAGTAGATTTCCGAAATCTCGAGCGATTTTCACCAGATGCCAACGATGCATATGGTCGAGGGTGCTTACCAGGCAAAATTCGAGTCTGATGCTCCCCTTTCTGCCATCTTTTAACCTTCGTAAAGAAGCACTCAGAACACTGTCAGATATGCCTTCGCACATAGTGCGCATATGAGGAAACCAAATCGTTGGATTACTCACGATATTTAAGTCCTCCAAAAATACCCAGCAAGTACTGGCATGACTGCTTTTCGCATGTACTTTGGTAAGACAAACTTTATTGTCGTTTTGCTGTCAGAACCTATTATCCGCGCAGGTCGGCCGTCTTTGTGCACGCAGTCTTGTTCTGTTCTTATGTTTCACATAATTTTTGGGTTCGTGTTTTATTATCTGTAATTATGCCTAAGACATCGCTATGCATGGCTCACCCCGTCATATTCGCCTACGAATGATAAATAATTTATAATCAAATTTCTTTTCTCACCTGTGCCGGTTTCTTTCAACAGCCGAGCGATGGCGGTCACGTCACAGTCAAGTCTAGGTCAGCGAGGGATGAAAATACAGTAATATAAATATTGATGTGTCATTTGAATTCACTACATTGATAAATCCAGCCAATTTAAAGAAAAGGAATCCCTAAAGGGAACAATCAGCGTTTATACCGCTGCTTTTCAAGCCGTGCATCGTGACTTTTTTGCGACGTCACAGCCCTCTGTCGGCTGTTGAAACCGAAACTGGCAAGAAAGAAAATTCAATTACAAATTATTTAGCAGTCTAGGCAAAAACTTCGTGCGGGTCGACACAGAGGAATGTCTTACGTAGCATTAACAAGAAGAAAAATGCTACTAACATTTGGTGTCAATACTCCTTTAAGATGTCGTGTTCGGGTTTTCGAATTATATGTTTACTGTGCAAGTTTTCGTGGTTATATAATCGCTGCGTTAATTAGCAACTATGTGGTATTCCAGACCGCAAGCGCAGCACAACTTGAAACGTTTCTCTAATAGTTGATTTGACTCCTAATATCGCCACGGGCAAGTATTTGGCAAGGCCTGCGCTGCTATGGGCGGAACTCGGCGCAGACGTTAAGGGCTGGCCAGCGTTCACTGTCAGCGTCGTCATCTTCGAGAGCAGACCACTTCGTATTCCACTCGTTCCGCGGTAACACTATTCCTTCAGCAAAGCAAAGGCTAAACTCAACGTACTCGAGGCTCACATCCAAGCCGTGGTGTTCTCGATCTCTCACTGGAATTGGTACCACAAGCAACATCGTGCGATTCAGGCTTTTAACTTGCTTTTTTGTCTTAGCTGTGACGCGACAATTCCGGACTTGTCGAACTGACCGTGTCGCATAGAACTTCTCGACGGATCTTCAGGTGAAGCTCATTCAGCGGTCTGTAATTATTGTCTAATGTAGACCTCTCTCGAGGATGAATTCTTCGAACGCACACAGTGCATGTCCGGTCAAAGTGTTGGGAGCGGGAAGAAAAAATTCCCCAAGGTCTCGAATGCCAGTAGAACGTGTTGGCTCCGTCTTTAACTCGATACGAACGGCCCTATGGGCTCAGTGCTGCCGGATTGGGAAATGGTTGCGAGAGAAGAACCTCGGCGAAGGTTCCCCATATTTTACCAGAATTTAAAATAGCCATTCAAGGCATAAAATGACCAAGAATGCATGTCATCGAACACACGTTTTATTAAAATAAAATCGATAACGACTTTATTGTTCGATTTTATTGTAAATTCTCCTGTGGCATGTAGAGGACGCTTGTAGCGTCCTCTACATGCCACAGGAGAATTTGCCCAGCAGTGTCTTTAGAACAGCCGGTTTGCCTTCTTTTAACAATCTGTTTAAACAAAGTGTAGTACTAAAATATTTTCCGAGCAGTGCATACAGGCACATGTACACGAAACTAGTACCATTCAGACACGTTCCTGGTTATCTTAAACCGAGAGTGCGCACTCACTACGGTAAAGCAACGAGACGCTAGTATGTTCCAGCTATCTTCAACGAACTACCGGACGATGTATTTTCTTTGACTACATTGCTGTCCAAGCGTTAGAGAACCAATAATTTGTACTGATGTTATTCAGAGCATTGTTGATTGTGTGGTGTGCCAAATGCTCTTTTTTTTTTCTTGTTCCTCTTTTTTTTCTCCTATGATGGAGTTCTGATGTAGCGCGAAGATTGCCGCGGCTGCCGGCTGTCGCCGCACAAGCCCACTTGTGGTTTCGGCGCTTCCGTTTTTGTATGTTGTTTTAACTATATTGAATAATGATTTATATTATTATTAACATTATTATTAATATACATTGTGCCTGTATTCATCGCTGTGCATCATAGTTGTCAGACCGAAAACTGCAAAGCGCATGTCGTCCGTAATAATGGATTTCGTCCCTATCGTCATGCTACTACCATTGTTATCATTTACACTAAATGTAGCATCATCATCATCGTTACTGTCATTTTTATTATCACTACTCCATTGTCCTTGAAATCGTCGCTTTCATCATCATGCTAGACATGTCTTTGCATCTGTTTCTCACGAGCCCGGAGTAGTGTAGTGGTTCGGGCGCTCGGCCTGGTATCTACGATACAGCTTTTCGACTCGCGGTGGAAACCGCGTTCTTCTTTAAGGTTCAGTGCGATCTGTACTTAAAGCCACATTTTGACCTCTGGCTCACTGAAGGTCAAAGGCAAGCCGTCGCTGACCTTGGCTCGGGATGGGGTAGTGAAGCTTTCGTTTTAAGATGACTCACCACTAGCTTGTTTCAGTGGATACAGCCAATAGGAAGCAGTTAAATCTTCGCCGGAATTCTCTGAAATATACAGACATTTTTGTAATTGGTTCACAGGAAAGGACATGAACAGTATCTGTCACGCTTGTTCTGTGGACACCTGACCCGCGCCATGAGGAAGGAAGGTGGAAGTGAAAGTGGAAAGAGAGAAAGAGGAGTCAGTGGATGTCTACGGAGTAATTTCGACCACCTGGAACACTTACCATGCACTGACATCGCGCAGTGACACGGACGCCTCTTCATTTCGCCTCCATCGAAACGAAGCTGCCTGTTGTCGCGATCGAGCCCGGGAACTGTGGCATCGTAGTTAGGCGTCTGATCACTGCACCACCGCGGCGGGACTACTTAAATTGCAAGCAACATCTCAGCGATGATGTCCATAGTCTCGCCCAACAAAGGAAGAACTTCTTTCATTTGGTGTCAGCCATAACATCATGCCGAAGAGAGAAGTAGTAAGGTTGAAAGATGGGCGAGTTGAATCTGGTTCATTTTTAAGGTAGCGCGAAAAACGAGGACCAAGAGTTGTGAAAAAGCGCCCGTGTTGTGTCCTTGTACTCTTGGTCCTCCTTGTTCGCGCTACCTTAACAATGAACGAAAAGAGAAGGGCTAGACAGAGCTGATAAAATTATTACAATTTGCCCTTAGAAGCGTGTGCCCGAGAATGCTTCCTTTCCCCCTTTTTTCTCAATTCCACTAAATGGTTAATCGTTTTGCAAGTTTTTCAGAGTTTTCCAACCTTTATTTTGTCTTTCAAGATAGTGCTTGGACTTATTTTGAAAACCACGAGGCCAGCTTATCCACATATAAAATGACTTCCGCCGCGAAGCTCGTAGACCCTTTTTCGAGTACTGATCGACGAGACAATGTTCGGGCTTGAACTGCGCGTCCAGAAGCCGAATGAAAGCATAGGTATATATGTGGAAAACATGGCTCACCTTTTCGCTGTGGTGACCCTGATATGAGTGAACCAAGGAAGCTAAGGCATATCATGCACGATTTTAAAGAGCTGGTGCGCAACCAACCTAAAACCTTGTGCGACTTCATCAAGGATGCTGAGCAAGCCCTTCAAAACGGTGCCTCCAGTAAAGCCGACCCTTCAACTGCGCTCCGACTACTGCGGTGGCGCTGCCTGCAATCGATAGGCACGACAATCCAACCGCCGGTCACCTAGGCTACAGGTGCACGTTGGCTATGGTACAGCACGCATACTATTGGCCGATACTGCCGGCGACAGTGCAGCACTGTGTACGAACATGTGCAGACTGCCAGCACCGTAAATAACCCCTTTAAAACCAGCCTGAATACTCAACCCAGTTCAAGGGCCAACGACACCTTTCATGCAAATTGGCATGGACCTCCTGGGACCAATTCCGGCGTCTACAGCCAGGAATAAATCGATAATTAGCCGGGAATTAACGGATAATTGCCGCCACCGATTATCTAATTCGCTACACGGAGACAAAGGCTCTGCCTAGGGGTATGCCGTGGAAGGTTTTCGTTAAGAACATTGTCCTCAGGCATGGAGGTCCGGCACTCATAACTGACAGAGGAATTGCATTTACTGCCGAACTTTTGGAAACTGCTCTCTGCCTCAGGGGTACCAGTACCATAAAACGATGGCATATCACCCTCAAACCAATGGATTGACGAAACGCCCCACTAAGACCATTGCATAATTACTTGCATGAACGTCGACGTGGACCACAAGAATTGGGATAAACTTTCCTGCGTCACATTCGCCTACAATATGGCACGACAAGACACCACTCACATGACACCATTCATTCTCCTTCACAGCCGACCAGTGACTACTATGCTGGATGCAATGTTGCTCCCAAATGCCATCTCCAATGATTCGATCAGGACGCGGAGGAATTCGCTCGGCGCGCAGAGGAAGCTCGCCAACTAGCTCGTGTGCGTATTAGAAATCAGCAGAAGTATGATTCACGAGGGTATACAATCTGCGCCAACACATCCAATGTACGAACCAGCAACAAGTTTGGGTCTGGACGCCTATTCGCTACCGTGGACACTACGAAAAACTATTCCGGTGATGTACTTCGAGCCATATGTTGTTTTGAGACTTTAACTGGCGCAACGTATGAGGTGCTGTCGACGGGGTATCGACATCCAAGAAAGGCCAACAACACGCCGACGTCGTCCATGCTGTACTTATAAAGCCTTACCAATTGAACTGGTCTTGACCCCCTGCTTCCTTTTGTCCTCATTGGGACGATACTTCCTGAAGAGGGTGGTAAATTCCGCATAGAAGGCGCCAAAGATGACGACTGGGACTACAATCGCAAGGCTGTAAGAGAACGATCTTGAACGCAGGACTAGTTCCAGCTGATCATTAAACCGTTTTATCTTAGGGCCATCCTTGAAGATCTTTCCAGGCGCGACAATATTGTCACGGGGAAGTATTAGGTCAGACCTGCGCTGCGGTGGGCGGAACTCGGCGCAGATTTCACGGGTGGTCTGACATCCGCAGTGTCAGCGTCTTCTTCGAGAGCACGCCATTTCGTCATTCACGCGTTCCCCGGAAACATTATCCCCTCAGCAAAGGCAAACTCCTAGTGCATGTTAAGCCTATAATGTGCAATAGGAATAGTATGGCTTAAGTTGGCGACATCCACTAATTCGGAATTGGGTGTAGCGCACAGAGACGTTCTGTGGAGCGATGTAATGGCACAGGTTATGTCAGTCTCTGGACCTGTGTAACGCAGCAGTTCTTTACACAACCCCACAGGATGGGCCGGAAGCCAGAGCAAGAAGAGAGATCCGGGAGGGTAGTGAATAAGACCATGGCGAGCGTCGTAGTGACGCTTTTCAGTTTCTTGGGAGGCGGAAAACTTGTGACGAGCAATCTGGCAGGCGGCATCGGCTCGGGCGCAACTCCTTTCAACAGCTCTCCATTGGCGCAGCTCGTTGGAACGGTGCAAGTGATCACGTACTGCGTGGAATAATCGGTGGCCAGAGCGATTCATTTGTTTCTTTATCAGCACTCAGGCAAGGGCCAAGCATATCAAGGCCAACACGAGAAAATGGCTCAGTCTGAAGGACACTCGGCTGCGTTTCCAGAGGCAGAACGGGGGGCTTCTTCAGGCGTTTACATAGGTCGCAAGCGGCTGCATAATGTTGGACGGAGTGATAGAGTCGAGGCAAGAAGGAACTCATGCGCACGTGGTCGTATGTGTGTGAGAGGCGAAGCTGACTAGCTCTAGGAACGCCATGCATTTGTTCAAGGATAGCAGAGCGTAGGTGTTCGCAAATGACCAGCAAGTACACAGTGCCATCAGCTCGCATGTTATGGCGGTACAGAGTGCTTCCGTGCAGCAAGAACGTGGCAGAGGAATAGTCACGGGGGTCTGTGCTGAGACGGTCGATGGGAGAGCTGAGGACTGCGTCTAAGCGCTGTTCGTCGGCAACGTGGAAGAAGTCGGACATAGACAGGACACAGCGTCTGACTCGTAGCCTGCAGGGTAAGGGGGATAGAAGGAATAAAGGGACAGAAAGTGTGCATCCTGCTGGAGCCGACCGGGCTTGTGGACAACGGAAAAGGAATACTCCGTCCAGCACAGTTTCTAGCAGTCAAGGCGGCCAGCTGGGCCTTTGAGGGAAGACAGGCAAAGAAGGTGTGGTGGTCAGTAATAAAAGTGAGGGGTTGGCCAAACAAGGTCGCAATTTTCCAATGGACTAAATGAGAACCAAGCACTCCCGCTCGTTGATAAAATGGTTCTGCTCCGCTTGAGAAAGGAGGCGGCTGGCGTACGCAATCACGCAGTGTTGACCGCGCTGTCTCTTAGCAGGAATGGCGGCCACCCCTTAGCCATTGACATCGCTGCGAAGTTCCATCGCTATAGACGGGTTGAAATTGGTTAAAGGCCGGAGGGCAGGTGAGAACAGCAATGACTGGAGAATGTGCGACCCTCATGTGATCCTCGAGAGAAAGGAGCACCTTTCTTGAGAAGATTGGTGAGAGGGCGAGCGACGGATGCAAACTGCAGTACGAACTGGCGAAAATAAGAATGGTGTCCTATAGAACAGCAGATATCTGTAAGTGTACGGGGAGATTAAAGAGCACAGACAGCGCGAAATTTGCCGGGATAGGGCCAGACGCCTGGGTGGCATTTACCAAATGGCCCCTCACTTTATGTTTGCGGCGACCAAAACTGCATTTCCTTGAGTTCAGTTCAAGTCTGGCATGGTGGAAAGAATAGCACCAATAAGGATGAGTGGCGACGGAGATGCTTTTCAAGCAAGGGCGCGAAAACAATCACGGCATCCAAGTAACATAAAAAAGTCGTCCACTCAAAGTCGCAGAGTAAGGAGTCCATCATCCGTTCAAAAGTAGAAGGGGCCTCAGAAAACCCAAAGGCGTTGCCTTAAATTGGCCAATCCCATCGTATGTGACGAAAGCAGTCCTCTCGTGGTCCTGTACGCTAACAGAGGTTTGCCACTAGCCGCTATGAAGGTCAATGAAAGAAAAGTTGCCGGCCCTATGTAAACAATCCAAAGCATCGTCTAGTCTCCGAAATGGATAGACCTCCTTTGTGATCTTTTGCAGATGTCGATAGCCGACGCAAAAGCGCGAACTGTTGCTTTCTTTTCAACGAGTACGACAGGAGATGTCCAGGAGCTATTCGAAGGCTCAATAATATCGTTGGCTAACATCTTTTGGACCTCCTGCTGGATGACCTGGCGCCCTTAAAGTGACAAACGATAAGGGTTCCGAAGTATAGTGCTTGTATCGCCGGTGTTAATGCGGTGAGTCAAAAACTAATGTTTGACCTAGAGTACCGCTGGCAAAGTCAAAAATATCGGTGAAGTGTAACAAAAAGGTTGTGGAGATCCTGACCGTGCTCGGGGTTGAGGTCAGAGGCAGTAATCGCAGGTATAGGTTCTGGAATGGACGTGGGGAATCGGAGTGCTTGACGGACACTTGAAGATGGTCCAGGTTTGCGAGCAGAGATTGTGCATTCTGTGAGAAGGGTGAGGATAGATGCAGTCTATGAGAAAGGAGAGGAGTGGTGAGGAGCCCAGCGACTGCCGCAGTGGCAGGCGTTGTGGACTATACGGGAGCACGTGAAGCAGATCGGCCGATCGCCAGGGATACGCCACTCATCAGGAGTACGGTATCGGCAATGTTATGTGAAGGTGTTGCGGGGTGCAGCAGTAGCAATCATGGCAGGAACGAAGCTCGAATTCTGGCATTGCACGGTGTGGCTAGAGGGTATGCCGAAGTTGGCAACCTCCTGGTAAACGACAGTTTGATTAAGATATATTGTGCGCAGGGCCGGCCTTTTTGGTGAGGGACCTAAGGGGCCAACATGAAAGGGCGCCGACCTTCACTGAGAGCTCGCCCTGCCCCCCTCGTCCACCTCCTCCCCACCCGACCCCCTACTTGTTTTTCGTCCTTCACTAGAGACATTAGCGCTGCGTTCCTTGAAGTGCGGGAGGCAACATGTTCGCGTGCAGAATCCTCAAAACGAGTGCCGCTGAGGAAAAACGGGCCTTTCTAGAAACCACCTCTGGGGACCACGGGACGTAGCTTGGACTCCGCCTTCTTTTATGGTACACTGGAACGTCTGCGCGGCAATCTCACTTAGCTCCGCAAGATAGGAGGGACGGGATCGTGCTCTCAAGGACGAAGAAAGTGTTACATAAATGATAAAGAACTTGGTGACGAAATTGTGTACCTAAGCAGCCTGTTGACTACTGATTGCAGCACTCCTATTATCGTCCTTCAGTTCATATTACATCACAACCTTGAGTCTAACTTCTCAAACACATGTGCGGCACTTAGGATACTCCTTCGCTGCGCGTTTAAGAGAGTTTTTTCTAAAGATGTTTGCGTAAGTTAAAACTGGTAAATGCATATTTAGGATCGACTATGGTAGATGGGAGCTAGGCTGCCATCTTAGGCAATTTAGTCTAGTGAAAACAAAGTTGCACTCCCTATATATGTCCTAATCTCAATTCGCCATGTTAAAAGCCCGCAAGGTTCCCTTATGATATTTGAGTTAGAATTTCCTTCTTTCTTTCCGTGTTCAACACTAACGTGACAGAGAAACGTAGATTCCGCATAAGCTGTTTCAGACCTGAAATTCTTTTACATTTATATGTTGCAAGATTGTATTTTAAACATTTTTAGTTGGCCTTTTATGTAACATTTATGTTCGTGATTATGTTTAACGCGCTCATGATAATTTCCCTTTTCAAAGGGCGTTGCTTAGTCATTGCTCAGCGCAAAATCACTACCGTACGCTTTCTGTTAAAATGGCCTTCACAATTCTTCACTGCGGGGCTCATCATATTTCCTGTGTTTATGGTACCTCTTGCATTATAAAATAGACGCACAGACTAAGTTCGTCAAATGACCAAAGTTAATTCTTTTTGTCTCTGATGCTAGCTCGCAATGTCGCATGTGCTGGTAGGCAAATGCGCAGTACGCCGGCAAAAATGCTCGGGCAAAAACTCACTTTTGCGGTTGCATCTACAACAGCGTATTTGCTGGTGTGTGCATGTTTTGCCAGTGTGCTAATTCAATGGCTTGGGAGCAATGCAATTGAGTCAACCGACTGTGCTCAGTAAGCAGATAGCTCTATTTGACTGTTCGTTACTGAATGGATCCTCTCTTGGTCCCATCATTACAAAGAACTATTGCTGATATTTGTCTTCGAATAGCTATAGTATATGTAGGTTTAGTGTCTACTATATTTATGCCTCTAGCAGTGGCTTGTTTGTTATAAAGGTTTAAATGAATCAGGCAGCCAATATTTACGCCTTGTTCGTGCGCGAAATCGTCAAATAACTGAAGTTTTCTCGAAATGCAACTAAACTTATCTTTCACCGACAAACTTTTCGCGTGCGTGTTTTCTAAACGTATCAGCTACTTCTCATGTTGACGGTCAGTGACCCGCTGGGGCCTAGGTGTAACCAAGGGCGGAGTTATGAAGAGACTTCTGGCTGGCGCTATTCATTCGCGGTCTCCCTTCAGGCTTCAGCCATCGGAATGCAAATGTCACGTTAATGAACTGTCTAAACAATTTTATTTCAGTATTAGGCGTCCCTCAGAAAATGATAATAGAGAAAAAATAAAAACAAGAAAGATGAGGCTGGCGGCCGAGGGGGGAGGACGCCTTGGCAGGAGTTCGCCGAGGGCGCCGAATGAGGTAAGGCCAGCCCTGAGTATGTGGCTTTACGTTCGAAATCCGGGCAAGGAACAGCGTCGAAGGCGTAGCCAGCTTGCACTGCGCGCCTGAGCTTCTGCTGCGAAGGAAGCAAGTGCACAAGTTATAAGCAGAAATGTTTAATGCACAGAATGCTATATCGCAAACGCTGCACTGATCCTCAGACCTCGTTAAAATTCCTAGCCCAGCAGCAGCATCCGAAAGCGGAGCCGCGACGCCGCGCTCTCAATTCTTGCGTGATAAGTCAGTCATGTGCTGCTAGAAAGCTATTGGGCCTGATTTAGGTACGAAGTGCAATTACAGAACAAACTTTACAAATGAGCAGAGAAAATACCCGTTTTGATAAGCAACGAATAAACGAAGACTAAGTCAGCCGTTACTGTGTTTCAGATGAAAAAAGGAGTCCCTCACTCAAATCCATGATTCTGCCGTGAGCGATTGAACAGTTGCTGCAGCAGTCAAAAATTAATCCTGCTAGCTGCGAAGTCGTCCGACGAGCAATGACGTACCACTGACAGCAACATAAAGATTCGTTGCAGCTGCCGGGATTCACACCTCACAAGTCTCTTCCTGTTTAGCGGCATTGGCGATTTTGTAGTACGTACACAGGACCAAAGACGTCTATGCAATGCACACAAGAAACGCCACCAGCAAACGGCGTGATTCATGAGAACTTCATGAGCACAGCATTGCATTAAAGCCACCGACGACCACAGACGTGACACAGGCGTGATCACGCACACAACTCATCACTTCGCCACGAGACGTATGCACACCGTGCACAGACCGCACACATAAGCGCCCACACACACACACACGCACACACGCACTTACGTCGAACAAAATTATACATCACAGCATGCGCGTTGGACGCGGAAGCTCTTCGGCCATCACCGGAGACGCACTTAGTCACAGGGACGATTTCATCGCACGTTCTATTTTTTTTTCTTTTCACTGAATGCTCACTGATTCACGATGTGCTTGGCTGCCTTGTTGCGCCGCGGCTGCAAGCGTACGAAGCATTTGGGCCCCCCAAATGCTTCGTACGCTTGCAGCCGGGTGCCGAAACGCAGAACCAGTGATTTCAACAGTTGCAGAGAAATAGACTGCTGGAGAACGAATGCTGACAGAGGAAAAAACGAACTAGTGAGCGCACAGCCCAAACAGCAAAACACCCGACTGCAATCTTCGTTGCTCACTTCGGCTCGGCCCGTGTTTACCAGAGTGGCTTCCATGAACACCCTCAGCAACCACGTTAGTCATTGTATCTCATGACAATCTTAAGCCGCAAAAAAGCAACGGCACGGATAAAGTACTACACAAGATTGACAATGTTTACATCTCAAAGCTGGGACGGGGCCAGCACGTCCCTGCTTTCCCCTATTTCGCTACTTAGGTACTCGCCGTCCTTGTATCTTAACTAAGACGGCACTAGAGTCGTAATCTTGCAAGCGACTTATTCAAGTCAAGACTGATGCCGAGTCTTGGCTCCAGTCTTAAGCAGCCATGCTAGCGGCCTATCCTTAAGAGTTAAGCCTGGACTTAGCTAAGACAGTCTTAAAATCGTTTGTCCAAGTGGGCCCTGGTCCGACTCCTACCGAGATTGGTGTCTATAACCTAATTTGAGTATTGTCAACTCCGTGCTGCCCCACCGTGGGGGGGCAGGTGTGTTTCTGTACCACCGCGGCGGGGCACCACTGAGTTGGCCATACTCAAATTAGGTTATGGACACCAATCTCGTTCATTCAGATGAGGTAACATTTAGGGGGTTCCTGGGGCTACATTCTGCGGGAGGCTCACCGAAATTTGAACGTCAGTACTGAAATCGCCATGTTCAAATTAGGTTGGACACCAATTTTTGAAAGATTGGGACGAGGTCGAATTTCGAGGGTCTAAAGAGACAAAATTTTACACGTTTTGCTTACGAGTCCTCTACACGCTCCTGCGACATAAGCCTACTAATAAGTTAATAATCTTCATTGCGCGCGTTATCGTTGAAAAGCGAGACCTAGGTTCAGAAATTAAAGCGGCTATTGTATGCGCATTGTATGCATCAGCAGTCGCTATCACGTTGAGCGGAACTATTAAGGGAAAATAATAACGCCCATAACGGCGCAAAATGATCGCGAATTATTTGAGACTAAGCTTTGTGATGCGCTTGCAAACAGTTTGAAGTCGCTTGGAAGAAACGCACTGTACTTCGCAGAGGTGGCCAGTCTTCATCTGGGTGAAGTTCTTGCGGCCGATATTGTTGAACTACTTTTTTCTTCGAATGGTGTCTTTCTTTCCGCTCGTAATCGTAAAAGAACGAAGCCTTTTTCACGCCGGCTTGTGCACTGAAATGCGCAGCAACTCGGTATAGCGCTACACTAAAACAGCGCGAATAGCGCAAGCGCGGAATGCTAGGGAGCTCGGTCCTAGCAAAGACGGCTGCCTAAAAAATGCGCCGAATAAAAATGAATACGCAAAAAGAGCTAGCTTTTCGCGCTTTTCCCGGCGACGGCCCGCGGAGCAAATCATCGTTGAGAAAAGCGCCAATGGGAGAGGTGAAAGATGAGGATCTGCCAGGGTGCGCGGAGTGGCGGTAGAGTTCACAAAAAGTCGTTACTTTCACATTAGAGAGTTTTAGTTTCACGTGCGTAAAGAGTTACGTACGCAAACGTGAGTAGTCTACGTGCGCTGCGCGCATTTCGCCAGGACTACTTTTAGTTTCACGTACGTGTTGCACGTGAAGCAAAATGCATGGACCTTTCATACAAGCCTCGAAAAAATGTGCGTACGTGTTATGCCGCGAAATCTACTACAGATGAAGCAAACTAATTTTGTTTAGTCGAGCTGCCTTGAGCCGAGCCACGCTACGGCCGTAGCCAAGAGTCGGTCGAATTGGAAATTGCTGTTCTCAACGTCGTTGCTCTACAGTGAACAATAAGCAAGACGCATACCTATATCCGTCCTCATGCATGCAGTCTTCAAATGGATTGCATTCTCTCACGTCGCGAAGCATATCCAGATCGTCGCTTTTAGAAAAGCGAATTCGCTGGGCAACAGAACCCACAGAAGTCATGCTTACAACCACCTTACAACTTCACATCCTGGGAGGGTATTTTTGCACACCGTGAACGCGCAATCACGTGACACAAAAGTGACGTCGGGCTACTACGTCACTTCTGCGTGTCCTCCATACGGATCCCGATCATCCAACGAGGACGGGTAACAGCGTATGCGCGGACACATCCCCAGACCTGACATTTTCAAAAACATACAGGGTTTAGACTGCCAAAATTCTGAGCAAAATTTTGGCAGTGACCATTTCATTGTCGTTTCGGTCCTCAAAGAGGGCGTCAAGACGCACAGGGCGTGCCAACCGGCCGTTACAGAATAGGATCAATTTAGAGAAATCAGGGCAACCGCGCAATTAGAACGGATTGAGAACATTGAGGAATGGACGGAGGCACTCAAACGCCACGTTGGTGAGGCGACAAAGACGCTGGTAGGAGACGACGCTTCTGGTATGGCAGATAGCCGACTGCTCCACATGTGGGACCGTTCCATGCTTTGTTTAAAGCATGGAACGCAGGCTGAAGAAACATAAGTGGAACAAGAATCTTAGAAGACGAATCGCGAGGCACAACAAGGAAATTGAAAGCTACGCGATCAAATTGTGCGAACAAAACTGGCTCAGCAGATGCGACGAAATGGAGGGAGGCATGAATCTCTCCAAAACGTGGGGCATGCTCCGCCATCTGCTGGACCCAACAAATTCAAAAACTCAATCGTGAATAAGATTTGCAAAAGTCGGGCACCCCTTTGAAGGAGACGATGCGGCGTTTATGAATGAGTTAGTAAAAACGTATATTGCAGACAACCAGGGTTCCCCACTCCCGAGCTACGGTGGCACGCCCAATGAGGCGCTTGACGCCCCCATCACGGTGGCAGAGGTAAGGGCGCAAATTGTAAGACTAAAAACTAAATCAGCCCCGGGCCCCGATGGGATCACCAATAAAATGCTAAGGAATCTGGACGATGACTCCATTAGTCTACTAACGCAATTCATTGGAAAAGTTTGGGAAACGAGCCAGTGGCCAGATCAATGGGAAACGGCAAACATAATACTAATACCCAAACCGGGAAAACCCCCGCAATTGAAAAATTTGAGACCAATTTTCCTAACCTCATGCGTAGGGAAGTTGCTGGAGCACGTAATACAGACGAGATTAACGTGCTTCATGGAGCAAAACAACCTGTGGCTGCACGAAATGGTCGGTTTCCGACCACACTTGTGCACGCAGGACGTAATGCTCCGACTAAAGCATCATATGATAGACTCGCGATCGAGAGACGCCAAAGTGATCCTGGGCCTAGACCTCACAAAGGCCTTCGACAATGTCAGGCACGAGGATATTCTCGATGGGCTCGAAGTGCTCGGAGTAGGGGAGACAACGTACAACTACATAAAAGACTTCTTATCGGGCAGAAAAGCCTGCATGATATTTCAAAATTTAGAATCTCCTGCGATAGAGTTAGGAAGCAAAGACACACCACAGGACTCAGTGCTATCGCCTTTTCTATTCAACGTGGCAATAGAGGCCTCCCGGGTAAACTTAACCAAATCAAGGGGCTAAATTTTAGCATGTATGCGGACGATATTAACCTCTGGATTAACCATGGGAGCGATGCGAGTACGGAGGAACGCCTGCAAATAGCGACCGACATCATTGTCAATTACGCGGCTAAAATGAGACTTTCGTTCTCCCCGCACAAATCTGAGTTGTTCGTTTATAACCCAAAGTATCTCCGCTGCAAGAATAGCGGGGAGTTTCATATTCAGGTGGAGGGCAAGCCTGTGCCAAAAGTAGATCAGATCAGGATTTTGGGGATGGTCATTCAATCCCACGGCCATAAATGAGAGGTCCTGAAAAAATTAGAGTTACGCGATGCAAACCCTCGGGCTCTTGAGGAGGGTCGCCACTGAAGGAACAGTCCTCAAGGAGAGAAATTTACTAAAACTAATCCATGCATACGTAATAAGCAGAATCAGTTACGCCACGCCCTACCTTGACATCAAGGCCGGCGAAAAAGAGAAGTTAGACTGCCTGATTCGAAGATGCGTTAAGAAGGCGCTAGGACTGTCCATGGGTTCCTCGAGCGAACGACTGCTCGAACTCGGGGTGCATAACACATGGGCAGAACTGGCGGAGGCATTGCGAGTCTCCCAATTAGAGAGACTACGCACGACCGAGACGGGTAGGGTAATCCTTGCAAAAGTAGGCCTCAACCCAGACAGGGAGATAAAAAAAAGTCGCAATTAATAGTGAAATCAGGAATGCCTTGGTAGTCCCCCCCTTCCCTAGGAATATGCATCCAGAATTTAATGTCGAAAGAAGGGCCAAACGAGCCGAAGCTCTAGAGCGACGGTTCAAGAACATGGGAGCAAAGGAAGTAGTCTATGTTGATGCGGCAAGTGGCAGAACAGGTGCGGCGGTAGCTTCGGTAGTCGATGGCCGAGGGGCACCGGTATCCGCGACAGCCATCAGAGGCCGCAACATAGAGACTGCGGAGGAAGTTGCGATAGCGCTAGCTTGCCTAGGAACAGAAGCCAAGCTCATAATTAGCGACAGCATAACTGCCATTCAAAATTTTGGGAAGGGGAGGATATCGCCGGAGGTGGCCAAAATCCTCACTTAAAGAACGATAAATAGGAAAATTCAGTTAATTTGGACACCCGCTCACGCTGCCGTCCCTGGTAACGAGGCGGCTCATGAGCTAGCCCGAGCTCTCTACTTCCGGGTAGCCGTCGAGCCCCCCAAACTCTGGGCATACGACAAGCGTCTGCAAAATTATGGGGAAATCATCGACCATTATAAATTGGGACGTAGACCGGTAGCCCCGCCAGATGTTAGACTAAATAATAGAGAAGCTCTCGCGTGGAGGCGGCTACAAACTAATACGTTCATGAACCCGGTCTGGGCGTTGCACGCGCTACGAGACTTTAGGGACAATGATCTCTGTAAAACCTGTGGGGCGAAAGGGACCCTCGACCACATAATTTGGAGTGCCCACAATCTCCAGGGATAGGGCAAAATATTACAAGTAGAGAAGCCTGGGATACCCTGCTGCGAAGCGCGGACCCTGCGATCCAGCACCGCACCGTCCATCTGGCGGAAGAGGCCCCAACAAGCCAAGGGCTACCTGCCAGCCTCTAATCCGCTGGCGCACGACTCCCCGTTTCCGATGGAATTAAAAGGTGTACAACCAACCAACCTGTCGACGTTCTTTGTTTTTTTTTTTTTGTTTTGTTTTTAGTCCACAGGGGCAGTAAGAAAAGTGCTTGGCTGTCGGAGCGCAGCTTCGAGCTGGCGGAGGGAGAGCATCTAGCCGTCCGCACATACCAGCACGCACGCTTTCTTCTGTATTTTTTTCTGTAAAGCGCTCGCGGCAGTTAGTTTTGTCCACGCCATGGCTGCTCCTCCAACACAGTCTTCTCCCCTCCCCCATGGCTCCAAGCAGTAAACAGAATTTTCCTCCCCCGGGGGAATGAGTGACCGCAGATTTTGTGTGTTCGCAGTCTTTTGCTTTCGTTCTCTTTCTTCCGGTGGTTAGAGCTGGTATTCGAAGCGACGCAGGGAATTCGAGTCGCGAGTCTGCTTCTTCGCAGCGCGATGCAGAGATTGCTAGTTTGCTTCCTCAATACAATGAAAACGTGCAAGAGTACCTTATGCGGGGCCTCAAATATATTGAGTACCTGTGCATGAGTTATTTGCACACACGCGTGCCCACACACATGCAGTTTTATAGTGGCAAAAAGCAAATAACTTTACAGCATCTTGCGCGTAAACGTTGATGTTTGGAATTAAGCTGTGAAATTTTTCAAGATGTTACTTAGCTTACGGATACGTCACTATATATATGGTTGTATGTACATAATTGAGGCGTAACTTTTAAAGTGCAAAAGCGGCTGATTGAGCCAAGTAAACGACACAACAAATCTTCAGCACTCCCTCCGCTGCCTCTCAAGCCAAACGAGCCCATACATCACAGCTAGGGAAAAAGAAGAAAGGAAGCAAGCGTGCATACTGCTTTACCGAGGGAAGCTCGAAGCCGTCACTCATTTAAAACCACGCTATCTACGTTGGCTAGCCAGCCCGCCCCTAAAGCCCCTTTATTGAAGGGCTTTACCCTCCCCTCCTTTCAACCTCTCCTCACTAATAGAAAAACAAATACAGAAGAAAGCGTGCGGACGGCTATATGCTCTCCCTCCGCCAGCTCGAAGCCGCGCTCCGACGGCCAAGCCCTTTTCTCACTGCCCCAGTAGAATAAAAAACAAAAAACAAAAACAAAAAAGAAAACGTCGGCAGGACACGCGGAAGTGACGTAGTAGTCCACGTCACTTTTGTGTCACGTGATTACGCGTTCACGGTGTGCAAAAATACTCTCCCTCACAACCTTCCCCCTACAACGGATTGGCTCTGGTTGGCTGCCGGCTTGCATCTGGCACTCCAGCCACTTCTCGCTCAACTCTGGTCTGGCGCGACCTCGCGAGGTCGTTGCTATGACGACGACAAACCCTTCTGCGTCGGGCTTAACAGCTGAAAAATCATCCTTTTATCTAAAAAAAGGATATTTGTCACTTGAAACTTTACGCGAGGGTAAGATTGGGTAAGCTTAAAGCGAATACAATAGTTTAGAACACGATATCGTGCCGAGGAATTAGCGGCGAAGCTGTTATTGCTGTGAAGCGGGCGGGCAGGGCATCGCCATGTTGTCAACTCTACGTATGCCAGCAACGTGAATATGCCAACGTGAAAATCCGAATCTCACGCACGTCCGTGAAACTCCCGCGGTCTCTTCACGTTCTACGCATGCGCACTGGTCACACGTAGGCGCTTCACGTACGTGAAACTAAAACTGTCATATCAAAGGAAGACCGGCGAGGCGTGCGCGCGGCGGTGGCGGAGCACGCCGTCCGGCGCGCCAGCTGCGTGCCGTGTGATGTCACTGCTTCTCGGGCTTGCGCAGCACGGCTCTCGAGGAGCCACGCGAAACTGCTCAACCTCGGCCAAAATCGATGCTGGTGTAGCGTGACTTTGCATCGGACGTTCATGGTGTTGCTCAGAGTTTTTATATATTACGAAACTCTATGGGGGGCGAACCCAGCAGCGCTTCTCGCCTGCATCACCACTGGCATATAGCACAGGCAACAGCGTTACTCATCTGTGTCATCGAGCTGTACTGGCGTGTCGTCGTCCGCTGCTTGCGTTTCCGCTTGCTTATATCCCTGGCAGTATTGTTCGTCGCCTGCTTCATACAGTTCGCCTGCCACGTTCCGTTGGCGCAGCTCCCGGTACAGACGAAGCGTTTCATGCCTTTCTTTTTCCTTGCATTCTGTGGATAGGCCCGTTTACACTAGGCCGACGCGACGCCGATGCCGATGCGACGCCGACGTCGGTGGTCGGCGGAGCGATCGGCCGATCCTGTCGTTGATGCACCGGTCAGTCCCACTAGGCCGACAACGACGCCAGCATGACCAACGACCGCCTGTCGTCGTAGTGTGACAAGTTCCCAGACCAGCGACGCCGACGAAACGCATCGGCCGACGGTCGCCCGATCAGTCCTCGGCAGATCGTCGAGCAAGCGAAATGCCGACGAACGACGTGCTGTGCATGGCTGTGCTTGCCTGTGTCATATAAATGCTAAAATATAGGCAAGGAAGGATGCGGTTCATATTATCACACTTTGACACTCGCGGGTGTGCTTTTGTCGTTGAACATGAGTCGACGTCGGCCCCGTCGAAGGCGAGTAGGCCTACAGCGAGCCCGCAGGAATCGTGTTTGTGATTTCGGCGATCGTGCGGAGCAAATTATCATGTTTTAGCGAGTGCGAGCGGTCATCGAGGGTAGATTTGGTTATAGTGACCTAAGATCGACGTTTGCTTTTATCACGGGACGCCGGTACAGGAAGCGGTGAGCGCCGGCGTAACCCGGTCTGCCGAGAAATGTTGAGGGCGGCTTGTAGTAGTCGGCAGCACTCTTAGTGCACAAATAACACCGTTTTAATTCATGCAATTGGTTGCCGAGCATACTTCCGGATAAAAGAAATCAGAATCGAGCATTTATGGCATCGAAGAAAGCAAATACAATTAGCAGGAAGCGCCGCTCTCGTGCGATTTCAACAACCAAATCCCAAACATTTCTCATGCGGTATATCGCCTGATCGGCATTTCTTGCGGAGTTATCGCATTGTGTAAATGCCTAATGAGCAGCCATAGCGTGAGACGAGAAAATACACGAGTAAAGTAGAGCCCGGCAGACGGTTGTATTGCCATGAAAACGAGCAGCGTGTGTTTATGTAACACAGATGTAAGCTGCAGCAGCGATGGCATGCACTCGTCGTCATCGGCGCATTCCCGATAAAATTTCTCGCTAACACGGGAAATGGCAAAGCATTTACTAATATCATGAAGTATTCATTTAGCGAATGCGCGCGCTATTTGGTGAACAAGTGGTAAAAAGCGAGAAGCAGGTATCGAAATCAGTAGCCCCGGGGTCTGCAGCAGACGAGAGGCGCGACTGTGGGCGGGGCGAGGCGGAGCCAGCGACTACTATTGGTCGGCGTGGGCAGTGAGGCATCGCGTCATCGCAGTGTGACTAGGAAATCGGCCGACGGCAGCCCGATCGATTCGCTCTTAGGGTGCCTCGATGTAGCGCGCCGCTGTACGGCGGCGCGGGTATCGAGGCACCCTATTCGCTTTCGGCGTCGGCCGATCAACATCCCCGTCGGTCGGCCATCGGCGTCGGCGCCGTGCGAAAAGCACGACGACCACACACAAGATACGTCTGGCGATGGTCCACAGACGTAGATCGGCCTAGTGTAAACGGAGCGCGGAGGGTATATTCCGTTCCGAGCGCGGAAATCTCTAGAGATGGCATGTCGATGAGACTCTTTCTGCAAGGCGGATGGGGAGAGGAGGAAAGCGTGCAAAAGGAGAGCGCAGGGAGAGACTACATATATTATATTGAGGCATGAAAAGGAAAGCAAAATCTAGAGCCTCTGCCCATGCAGGGAGAGACTACAGTGCCAAGCTGAGCGCCGGACGCGGGCTCGGCGTTCGTGTAGCAGAACCGCAAATGCCGAGCACATTGCAACGCGCCGGAGTCGGCACTCTTCTCTTATTTATTCCGTGGTCACAGATACCTGCCGACTTTGAGAATGTGTCTTAGGTCTCATAGAACGAAATCCCGTGCGCGAGAGTTGTGCGCGAGATATCTCTTATTAAAGCGAAAGCCTTTAATGCCTCTTGTTGTCGACAGCAGGACGTCAGCAGAAGCTTGTCAGCAGAGGTGTCACGCTTTCGAGAGCGAGAGTTAAAAATAAACTAATCTTGTCTCCACCGGGAATGGAGCCTCCATCCCTTGGATCCCCAGCCCAGCGCTTTATCAACTGCGCCACGCCTCGGATCGTGAAACGCTCTTCGTAATTCCCCTTCATGATAATGATCATAAGCACTTTATTTACTCCCAAATAAGGGGAACCAGCCGAAAGACTGGATGCACTGCTTAGAGAAGGTCAGCAGGGATCCCTTGGAACTCCGCGGCCTCCAATTCGCGCAAAATGAGCTGGCGCTGTTGGGCGAACTCGGCGGTACGCAGGAAGGACTCCCACGTATCCACTGCAGCTGAATTGTCTGCGTTGTGTCGTGTACATGTTCACACCATGTGATTGAATGTGGCCGGTTGTGAGCAGTGTTTGCACGTAGATGCAATTTGAGAAACGTTTGCTATATAGCCATGGGTTTGGAAAGGTTACTTTTTGTATTTTGCACCAATGAGCGGCCTCGCGCCGGAATAGTTCCCGGTGTGCAGGGGGTATATAGCTTATTCACGTGACGTCATTGCAGCCTTCCTGGCATCCATGTAACGCATAACGCAACGTACGAGAGGGAGAAAGAAAGAGAGAGAGAGGGGGGCCTACGGCGAATCATGACACGGCGTAGGTGAAATCCGATCTCTGGTTGGACGGCGTTCCAAACGGCGTCTCAAGTATCCGACAAATGAGTGACACACAGTAGGGAGGACGCTGATAGACGCTTTTTAGTTTCGAACCGCCCAACAATATGGCGTCTCCGCAATACAGGGTTGCCACAACCGCCGCCTGCTAAACGTGATAGTGAATAGGGTCTATAGACACCGTTCGAGCCGATAATGCTGGAGGATGTCCGTGTACGTAACCATGCGTAATTGAGTACTTTGGGGAGTATCAGAGGAAGCGGCAGGCTGATGAGGATGCTCCGCCCGGTCGCTGACTTCTCCGGCTAGAGCATGCGCCTGTGCGTTCCCGCTGAGCGCCTCATGAGGTGGGGCCCATATGAGAAGACGAGGTGTGGACCGTAAGGGGAGAAATCGGAGGATAGTGTGCGCCTGTCGGGATATACGACCTGCATCGAAGTTACGAATTTCTTGTTGAGAATCGCTAACGACTACTTTTGGTTGAGGAGTTGGTCAGAGCTAACGCGATGGCAACCTCTTCCGCGGTGGTAACAGCTGCGGTGTTGAGGACGTTGCAGGCGTTGTGCCAGTTTTGGCGCGGTGCCAATGCAACCGAAGCCATTCCCCTTATCTATATACTGTGAGGATGATAGCATTCCGCGAGTGACAGATACTGCGCCTTTTCTTTCCTGTAAAAGAATTGTAGAACGCCGGTGAACTTTGATGCGTTCAATAAATTGCGGGTTGTGTTCAACAAGGGGCGTGCGATGTACCGTCATGGCAGGTCGTGACGTCACCAGGCGATTCATGCATTAAACAAGCTGAGCCCGCCGAGCGTCCGATCCAGGCGTCTGTGCGGCGCCTTTAATTTGCCGCTTCCTCGAACGCCGGACCACACTGCAAACAAAAGCAGACGCAGGTGTCTAGGAGGCCTTAGTACAGCAGGCATCAGCGGCCTTTGAAATTGATTTACAGAATAGATACGACGTAGTATCTGTCACAATTCTCCGCGGACACATGTACCGTGCCGAAAAGGAAGGGACGAAGGGGCGGGAGTGAAAGAAGAGATGGAGATAGAGGTACCATAGTGAAGGGCTACGATCCATCACGCTATAATTGCTTTCACCTCATCGCACTTCAGTGGTCCAAAGTGCCCTCTATAATTTTTACGCAAGATTCCACAAGATTAGTTCTTGTCTAGCGTTCTTACAATCTGCAATGCCACATTTGAACGTGCACCAAGGAACGACACGCGACAAGATCGATGGTGTACCGTCGAAAGTCACACATGGAGGAGAAAGTGTGACAGATACTGTGCCTTTCCTTTAAAGCAATTATAGCTATACTATGTAGCACAGCAACGAACGCCGAAAACCGGCAAACGATGAAAGGCAAACAATGGGAGAGGAAGGGTAGGCTTTCGCTATTCTCCTGCAAGAGACATATAAAAGGCGATCTAATTTTTTTGGCCTCACAATACCAACAATCGCAGCCGCTCGATAAAATCGCACTCTGTAGCCAAACCAAATGAAAATGACGCTAGTAGCCGAATATTTATGCCTAAACCTAACGACATGTTTGGGCAATGTAATCCAAAAACCAAGGGCCTCAATCGCTTTCCTTCTTAGAGAATGGTCGAACCTCATAAAGGTGCTAATAATGCCCAAGAAGAGTAGAGCACTTTGATAAGTCATGTGAAAAAAAAAATATCTTGCTTTTATTTTTGTTAAAATAACACATAGCAACGAAATTGTAATATAAATGACGACAGAATATCTTGTAGCTTGTGAGCAAAACTTGTTATTTTTCGAGAAAATTATATCTTAAACGCTTGCAGTGCCAAATTATTAATACTTCATCGATGACAAGTACACCTGTCAGTAACCCCATGCTTGTTAACATCGTTCAAACCTTTGTATGAATTTTGGGTTCTCCGTAGAGGCCAAATCTCAATTGTTCGCAGAAGGACCAAAGCGCAACTACTCACTTGCTGCTGATAGTGAAGTCATGCTTGAAACAATGGTCGTCAAACCGACGGCGGTAATGTGAATTGCTGCAAAATAACAAATGATTGAGAAAATGCCGCGCCTGAACGCGTCCCAGGTGTAATCTTGACTTAAACGTTCATCACGCGGTCTTATCGCTTTCATCCTTGCCTTCGTGAACACAAGCAGCGTTCCGCTCCTCACATGGCCGCTCGTGGCGGTTGAGGGAAATAAGTAAGCGACGGTTCTGAGTGGAAATAGGACCTACCTGCGAGACTATATTAGGGCGAAAGCCTCCGCTCATGGCTCATGACTCTCCAGCATGTTCGTTCGTTAGCAGAGAGCATCAGCGAGAAGTGTCCAACTGCTTCGCGAGATTGCGCGGGATACCGAGTTATTCCACTTGTCAATCATCCTGATGACTTCAGCAGAAAAATAAATGCATTCTGCGGCAAAACGGTTGACTGCAAAGACGCACTGGAACGTCCCTCTAAAAATAAAAGTTGCATGCTTTCAGAGAGCATTATTAAGTATCGGCTGCCATTGAAAGGCAGCGCCACTATACTGTCAGTCCCTGCGTCCCTCGGACATACTGCTGTGAAGTTAATGGAATGGCGCCATCGTATATTGCATCCCTGAAGCATGAGGAATTCACGCTACTCCCGACGTTTAAACTCTTCTTTCAGCATCGCATTCCATTTTCTTCATACGAGAAGGAAAATTACGAGGGACATTAGCGACTAAAGTAAAGTTGAAAGCCTGACAAGTATCATCTTGTCTAGCGTTCCTGTCCTCTGCAATCCCACCCTTGAACAGGCGCCAATGAACGCCGCGTGACAGCCGCCGCAAAAGCGGGACACGCTTTGTTCACGACAGTATGAGCCCCCCCTCCCCCTTAAAAGCTTTCACCTTAATAAAAATGCTGCCTCTACCGCGAATCAAACATTCATCCCTAGGATTCCCAGCCTAGCACTTCAACGAACTACGCCACGCCAGGGACAGTGAAACGCAGGTTAAATTCTCTTGTCTACCGTGAGGTTCATGATAGCGGGATTTTGCGAGTGACAGACACTGCGCCTTTCCTTTCCTGTAAACGCATTATAGAAGGCCGGTGAACTTTGATGCGTTCAACGAAACGCTGGTTGTGTTAGACGAGGGGCGCACGATGTACTGTGAGCAGCAGCAACACTCAGGTTTTCGCATTTCTTCACTGCAGATTGTGAACTGCTCTCAGAATTTTTTCTATAGGGTGCACTTATCAGATCTCTTCCAAAGCTGGATCTGTGGGCGTGCACACTTTGCACGCCTTTATTTCCGCTGTCTTTCGCTTTCCAATCATTCGACCGAGATGGCGACAAGTCTGCCTTTATTGTGAATGGTCAGGTCAGATTGCAACTGCGCTGCTCCCGGTTTCGCCTTCTTTCAACTTCAGAGATTTACATTTTTCTGATAGCGCGAACCTTAGATTCGATCCTAATATCGGAACAAATAAAAAAGGGCAGCTAACTGCGTAGAGTTGCGTCTCGGACGCTTCGCGTTTGCTGAGATGCAGCGTAGCGAGGGTTAATGATCCCTGAGAAGAAATCCGCGTCCGACTGTTCGAAGCTAACATTCATATAATTGTTCAATAGTATTAAACTTTTTAAAATGTCTGAACGAGAAATCAACAATTGGAGCGACGCCGACAATGAAAACTTTAAAAAGACGAAGTGAACTCGACAACATGAAGCAAAGACAGCGTCTCAATGAGCGGTAACGGCATTTGGCGTCTTGCAACTCAGACGATCGGCAGCCGTCACGTATAAACCACAGTCGACGTCCTAACAGTATGCGTCCGTGTAGCAGAAGCGTCCCAGCGGCGTTTCAGGAATCGTCCACAATACTGCGAAGTAGATGCTTTTCTTTTGGTGGCGGTGACGGTGTTTCGCGTCTTTCAGCAGAGGCGATCGGCAACCATCAGGCACCAGCCGCGTTCAACGTACTGGCATTACTCCGACCCGTAGCAGAAGCCCCCAAGCCGCTTTGCAGGAACGTCTAGGTAAGCGGGTGCCTTGTTTTTCATTCCTCTCTCGAACAATACTGACCAGTAACCAGTGGGTCGACACATATTTATTTCACAAGACGATATTTATGGAGGAAGGATCGAGAGGTGCATGAACAATTAGAGACGCATGCTGGTACCCCTCACTGCGCATTATTTACGCCAATTCTAAGCCTTCTTCTGCTCTTGGCAGGTTCTTGACCGTCAGCTCGCTTTGAGAATGCGTAAAACTAAACGCTGAACGAATACAACTAACGCTGTCTATTTCCCGATAATACAGTTTATATATATGATGGTCCAACCTGTGATTCGCCATTGACCATAGCAGGGTAGACAACATTAAGCAGTACAAATTTCTGTGAATAACACCGCTGAGGAATCCTAACGATTCTCGCCGACAACTAAGATAAAACAGAAGGAAAGCAAAATGTCTCTGATGGTAACACCTGAGTACAGAGCACCCGATGGTAGACCCTTGGAAGCGAACGGTCCGCCAGTCACGTCATATGGTTTTGCGACGTTAAGTTGCCTCAGTGCTGTCCGTTTGTTCCTGACGTTCTTGATAATCCCTTCTACGGAGGATATTAGTGAAATAATAAAATGCTTAATGAACTCACAAATTAAAAAAAGGCTGTGGTTTAACTATCGTTAAGCTTAAGATTTGCGAGAGCAATGGTTGGTTTAGATTGGTTTATTGACGTTGACAGAGCCATTGTGTATCCTATGCGTTACTTTACTTGTATTTTATTACATGTATTTATGTAGTTACATTCCCCCTCCCTCATACCTTAACGAGATTGGAGGAGGTTTCCTTTAGAAGGATAAGAGCTGGGGCGGCCCTTACCCCGTCGGTAACATGCCGATGGGAATCTCAAGCAGACATCGGATCAACCACATGCCAGAAGTGTTCCACACCAGCTGAAGACGTGGATATTCGCCACCTGCGGTGGACTTGTGCAGGTGCAACGGCAACAAGGACCGATTCGGCAGGAAGTGGCACTAAACACAACATTGGAAGAGGACTTCTTTAAATGGCTCACCGACAACGATAAAAGCGGGACCCTGTTCCGCTTCCTTACGGAAAATAATTTACATGAGTTTCTATAATATGTCTTATGGCAAGCTTGCGTAAAAAATACTTTATTTTTTCCAATGAATAAGCTCTTGTGATCAGTGAAGTAGTGTGTCTTTGTTACTCCTTTGTTGATGGCGTATGTTGATTCCGGTGTAACTCTATGGAATACCAAGTCCAAACTTCTAGATCAATGTGTGGTTCATTTGGGTTGTTGTGGACATAACTTCCAATGAAACCGCTATTCCACAGCTTGGGCGAATAAGGAGTCCTACTCTTATTGTACGTAAATTGCAGAACGGAAGCTTAACATCTAGTGATATCACACAGGGGTGCATAGTGAGTGCAGTTTCCCTGCCTTCGAGGTACTTTTGTTGACTGCATACGATTGTCGGGCTCTTTTCGCCGTTTTAGCAAATTCTGTGTCGCTGTCTCTATCCGTCTTCATCCGTGGTCATAAAATTCTTTTCAGATTTTCTTCTATTGCTCATAGCTACAGTGTAGAACGGATATGTATGCGTAAGAAATGAAGTATTTGGGTCAAATGCAATAGAGAAAAACACAAGTAAATAATTACCAAATTTACCAAATCACACTGTGATATTTTAAATCCATGATTTAGCAATTTCCTTCCGGATCATAAGCTAACAGTTATAGGAAGGCTGACACTCTCTAGTTCAAGTCTATTGCAACCCCCCCCCCCCCCCCCATGAGCTCGAAATAAAATCTAACACTTCCAAGGAGTAGCTGAAGCTGCGATATGAGGTGTAGAAGGAGAACCATTCTTGCGGGCCTTCTCTCGTAGACGGTAACTGATTCCTCTTCATCCTCTTCAGGATGCGGCCAGGAAACAAAAACTTGATGTTCTTTTGGCACCAGAATGTCGCCCCCTGAGTAGGCTTTTCAGAGCGCGAGTTCTTATGCTCGCATCACTCACAATCGCGTTTTTTTTTACACATCGGTGGCCCTCAGGTTCCGCAGTACAACTTTATTCTCTCGTTCCGCTATATATCTCCAGTTTCTAAAATGCCTAAGTTGGCCCACCTAGCACCACCATTTGTATGAAAATTGCCTGTGGTCTAGTTTCGGTTAAAGCGAGCGTAAGCGATAGCTGGAGCATGAGGATGCAGAAACACCGGCGCCGACGCCGGCAGCCATCTATGCTGCTCGTCGCTCAAGCCTTTCAACATTGTGGTGGTGGCGTTTCTCAAGACGCTCCTCCAGTTGTTCCACCGCTTCCACCACTCTTTTGAAATTAGGTCATTCTCGTCTCCGCAAACGTTCAGTACTTAACGCAATGTCCTGAGGATCGTCAGATACTGCCAATCGGCGATCGCATTGAACACGGCTGCTAAGTCGCTCTTCCTCCGAGTCCATAATTTGGCTCCTGCCGAGACGCGCAGCGCGCCTCTGTACTCTGGATTGAGGTACGCGATCACGTGTCTCCGCACGCAGCTGCTTACGCGTAGGCTACTTCCCACGTCTGCGGACTGGTGACACTGAATTTCGGTGGAGAACATATATACACAAATGTGTTGTGTCTTAAGTATTCGATCCTAACCGCCTGCAGCTGCGTTTCGATCTGGGCGAAACAAAAGAGTCTATGTGCTATGCAATGTCAGTGCACGTAGAAATTGCCCATGTTGTCAAAATTACTCTGTAGCCCTCCACTACCCAACTCCTTTTTCTCTTTTAACTTTCACTAGCACTCTCCTCCCTTCCGTAACGGCGAGGTCTGGTGTCCTCAGAAATCAAGTGTGACAGAGACTGCGCCTTTCCCTTCCAATGAACCAATTAAATAATTTGCAACTGGAAATCTGATTGAAGGTCATAGGAAGGACACTTTGACCTTGTCTTTACCTCGATTAGTGATGCTATCGCTTGAAACATATGTGTGTCACATTTCAGATGAGGCAGACTCAAAGTGGTATCAAACAACTGAGCTTGCTACGGAGCATAAAATTACAAGTTGAGTCAGAATGTAGTTTACACTAGAAGTTCGCCCCGACAGCTTTTGTCATACCAAACCATACCTCCTCTTATATTGGATGGTGGAAAGGAAAGGCGCAGTATCTCACACAGCTCTGGGTGGACACATGAGTCGCGTAACAAGAAAAAAGCAGGAAAGAGAGAGTGAAAGAAGATGAAAAGAGCTGCCATAGTGGAAGTGATGAGCTCCGGAATAATAAAACTTCGGATCGTAATGTAAAATCCGGCAGTGAAGCTTACCAACAGAGGAAAGCGGACCAAGATCCAAGCGAGAGCAGCGACTGCCGATCGCTAACGTTTCGAAACATGATTCAAGAATAGTTGAACCTCTACAATTTTTCGCTCCTTCCTCACTTTCGGCAGGTGTGCAGGTCAGTCAGGGAACTTTGTTGGTACTGTGTTTTTCGCACGATACGGTCGCCGCGGTGTACGTTCGAGCACATAGCTTACATGGCTTTCCACGTTTCCCCACGATATAAGGCACGACATGCTTCTCACGTAAAACGTCTGCAGGTTGCTGTAGACAGACTTTATGTTGGATGGCATTACCCGATGTTTTCAAAAACATTCTGCACCTTTTAGGGTCAAAAACAGTGACAACCTTCTTTCGACGACTTGCAGCCTGTCTAACTGCATCGCGTAGCAAAGCCATTTCGTCCCGTCATCAAAGCACAATAATGCCCACAATCAAAATGCAGCCATGTTTCAGTCGAAGACTAACAATACGTTCTGAACTGGAAGTCTGTGCTGAAGAAATCTTGCGATCAACGGCGTCGTTCACTGCAAGCAGACGATAACGACGCACACGGCTGGAGCGGTCACTAGCGCCTACCTTTCTACGCCGCCCTCTGTCGGCAGAGAGAAATGCATGCTTATATTGCAAGTTTTTGAGTCCCTGCGCAATTCAATGCAAACGCAAACAGTCCCTGCGCAATTCAATGGAATGATCTAGCAGACGACAGGACGCCTCTGCAGGCGACGCGCAGGGGTCTCGTCTGCTTTGCGTTCTCCTTTGGCGCTAGCGTTGCCGCAGTCGGGTTTTAGTCTTACGCACACGCCCACGCTCTAAGGTAGGTAGAAACATCTGTGCAGATAACAGCTGTTTCGAGTTGTGTTTTTATTCAACCTATGCAAAGGGACGTTTCTCGAAATTATTGAATGAGATGGATGTGCTGTAATACGTTGTCTACTCCGCTATAGTGGCGGGCTGAAGTATAGCGTTTTTGTTGATCTGAATATAGACGGTTCTCCAAATGATGATCATATTTTATCATTCACCACCATCATTGCTAAGATATAACAGCTGATATGCCGCGAAGACAAGCCTACACAGCGAACGAATGGCTAAAAATGGCGACCTTTTTCCTTCAGATACATTGCAGACGCTCGACATCTAGGACGTGCGGCCCGACTTCTGGCGGTTTCAATCACACTGGACTTTGAAAGCGGGAATAGAACACCGAGGCACCTAATACAGATAAAGTCAGCATTACAGGTATGTTGTTATTTGGGCACAGAGTAGCTTTCCCTAGAAATCCCCAGATCTGTTCGGGTGCAGTCACTCGCGCAATTCGAAATCAGGAGTTATAAGTAGATTTCCGAAATCTCGAGCGATTTTCACCAGATGCCAACGATGCATATGGTCGAGGGTGCTTACCAGGCAAAATTCGAGCCTGATGCTCCCCTTTCTGCCATCCATTAACCTTCGTAAAGAAGCACTCAGAACACTGTCAGATATGCCAGCAAGTACTGGCATGACTGCTTTTCGCATGTACTTTGGTAAGACAAACTTTATTGTCGTTTTGCTGTCAGAACCTTTTATCCGCGCAGGTCGGCCGTCTTTGTGCACGCAGTCTTGTTCTGTTCTTATGTTTCACATAATTTTTGGGTTCGTGTTTTATTATCTGTAATTATGCCTAAGACATCGCTATGCATGGCTCACCCCGTCATATTCGCCTACGAATGATAAATAATTTATAATCAAATTTCTTTTCTCACCTGTGCCGGTTTCTTTCAACAGCCGAGCGATGGCGGTCACGTCACAGTCAAGTCTAGGTCAGCGAGGGATGAAAATACAGTAATATAAATATTGATGTGTCATTTGAATTCACTACATTGATAAATTCAGCCAATTTAAAGAAAAGGAATCCCTAAAGGGAACAATCAGCGTTTATACCGCTGCTTTTCAAGCCGTGCATCGTGACTTTTTTGCGACGTCACAGCCCTCTGTCGGCTGTTGAAACCGAAACTGGCAAGAAAGAAAATTCAATTACAAATTATTTAGCAGTCTAGGCAAAAACTTCGTGCGGGTCGACACAGAGGAATGTCTTACGTAGCATTAACAAGAAGAAAAATGCTACTAACATTTGGTGTCAATACTCCTTTAAGATGTCATGTTCGGGTTTTCGAATCATCTGTTTACTGTGCAAGTTTTCGTGGTTATATAATCGCTGCGTTAATTAGCAACTATGTGGTATTCCAGACCGCAAGCGCAGCACACCTTGAAACGTTTCTCTAATAGTTGATTTGACTCCTAATATCGCCACGGGCAAGTATTTGGCAAGGCCTGCGCTGCTATGGGCGGAACTCGGCGCAGACGTTAAGGGCTGGCCAGCGTTCACTGTCAGCGTCGTCATCTTCGAGAGCAGACCACTTCGTATTCCACTCGTTCCGCGGTAACACTATTCCTTCAGCAAAGCAAAGGCTAAACTCAACGTACTCGAGGCTCACATCCAAGCCGTGGTGTTCTCGATCTCTCACTGGAATTGGTACCACAAGCAACATCGTGCGATTCAGGCTTTTAACTTGCTTTTTTGTCTTAGCTGTGACGCGACAATTCCGGACTTGTCGAACTGACCGTGTCGCATAGAACTTCTCGACGGATCTTCAGGTGAAGCTCATTCAGCGGTCTGTAATTATTGTCTAATGTAGACCTCTCTCGAGGATGAATTCTTCGAACGCACACAGTGCATGTCCGGTCAAAGTGTTGGGAGCGGGAAGAAAAAATTCCCCAAGGTCTCGAATGCCAGTAGAACGTGTTGGCTCAGTCTTTAACTCGATACGAACGGCCCTATGGGCTCAGTGCTGCCGGATTGGGAAATGGTTGCGAGACAAGAACCTCGGCGAAGGTTCCCCATATTTTACCAGAATTTAAAATAGCCATTCAAGGCATAAAATGACCAAGAATGCATGTCATCGAACACACGTTTTATTAAAATAAAATCGATAACGACTTTATTGTTCGATTCTATTGTAAATTCTCCTGTGGCATGTAGAGGACGCTTGTAGCGTCCTCTACATGCCACAGGAGAATTTGCCCAGCAGTGTCTCTAGAACAGCCGGTTTGCCTTCTTTTAACAATCTGTTTAAACAAAGTGTAGTACTAAAATATTTTCCGAGCAGTGCATACAGGCACATATACACGAAACCAGTACCATTCAGACACGTTCCTGGTTATCTTAAACCGAGAGTGCGCACTCACTACGGTAAAGCAACGAGACGCTATTATGTTCCAGCTATCTTCAACGAACTACCGGACGATGTATTTTCTTTGACTACTTTGCTGTCCAAGCGTTAGAGAACCAATAATTTGTACTGATGTTATTCAGAGCATTGTTGATTGTGTGGTGTGCCAAATGCTCTTTTTCTTTTCTTGTTCCTCTTTTTTTTTCTCCTATGATGGAGTTCTGATGTAGCGCGAAGATTGCCGCGGCTGCCGGTTGTCGCCGCACAAGCCCACTTCCCTTTGTGTATGTTGTTTTAACTATAGTGAATAATGATTAATGTTGTGAAAGAAGGCAAGTTTGAGACGGCAAGGTCGTGACGGCAAGGCCAGCGATGCCTTGTCTAGCGTTTTTTTTTAATCTGATGACAAAACCCAGGCGCGTGCCGGAGCCGGCGCCTCGGGAGGGAGATGATGGTATGTACAAATGAAAGAGGAAGATCATGGCATGTACAACTTAAGGAACATCCACGGAAGGCTCAAACAATCTGCCCGGAGGGTCGGAAGCGGCCAGCGTGGCCGCACCTAACTAAGCGATACATCGCGGCGCACAAACGGTTTCAAGCGAGACACATGAACAATTTCAGTTCCACGGTGGCGTCGATCAGCTGGGGAATCAAGAGGCGTCACTTTTTAGTTCACTGGGGAAGTTTGGCTTATGACTTCATAGGGACCTACGTAGCGGTGATGGAATTTATCACTAAGGCCAGGGGTTCGCAATGGTGTATAAAGCAGTACTTCGTCGCCAGGACGAAAAGAGACCACTCGATGTGTAGAATCATAGCGAGTCTTAAGGCCTTCCTGGCACGCTGCCGTGTTGAGGCAGGCAAGATGACGGCATCTGGCCACCCGAGATAAAAAATGGGTAGGTACTGATGTGGAATAGTCGGGTGTAGAGCAGAAGGAAGCGTCGAGAATTGAAGTGTGAGGACGGCCATAAACGAGGAAAAATGGAGAATAACCGGTAGTCCGCTGTACTGCTGTGTTATAGGCGAATGTGACGAATGGTAGAATAGTGTCCCAATTTCGAAGATCTGGTGTGATGTACATGGATATCATGTCTGACAAGGTGCGATGATTTCGCTCAGTCAGACCGTTAGTCTGGGGATGGTAGCTTGAGGTTGTCTTATGAAGGGTGGATGACGCGTGAAGAACTTCGGCAACGACTTTCGATATGAAGGCTGTACCGCGGTCACTTAGGAGCAACCGAGGAGCGCCATGACGCAATACAATTGATCGCAAAAAAAATTTGCTACTTCTTCAGCGGAACCAGTCGGTACAGGTGCTGTCTCAGCGTAGCGTGTGAGGTGGTCGAGAGCTGTTATAATCCAATGGTTACCCCCCTCGGAGAGAGGTAAGGGACCATATAAGTCGATGTCGACTACGTCGAATGGCGTGGCCGGACAAGGAAGAGGTTGTAGAAGGCCAGCGGGCGAAGAAGTCAGCCGTTTGCGACGTTGGTACAGACGGTAGGATGCGACGTATTTGGCAACGGTGAAAGATAAGCCAGGCCAAAAGAATCGTTTTCTCACGCGGTCGTAGGTTTTGTCATAACCAAGGTGACCTGTAGTAGCGTCATCGTGCAGAGCCGCCATTATACGTGGGCGAAGCACACGTGGCACGACTGGGATGCAGCGAGTTCCATCAGGGCAATAGACGTAGCGGAGTAGGATGCCATCTTCGAGCTTGAAATTGCGAAGCTGTCGGCGAAGCCTAGCATTGGGCGGGTCCGAAGCGCCGATAAGGCGGTCGATGATAGGACGGCAGTAGGCATCGGCTAATTGCTGTGAGCGGAGAGCGTGCTTGTTCTCAGAGTCGTCAAACCAAACGGTTGTGATATACGTCGGCCTAGAGATGGTCGGCTCTGGTCAGAGGTGGAAATGCATTGGGAAGAAAAACAGCAAGTTGATTCCGAAAGGGGACAGCGAAAGAGAGCGTTCGCGTCTTGATGTTGGCGACAAGATTTATAAGTGACGTCGAAATGGTGTTCTTGCAGGCGTAGAATCCAGTGGCCAAGTCGGCCTGTCAAATTTTTGAGTGAAGACAATCAGCAAAGAGTATGGTGGTCGGTCACAACTGTGAAGTTCCGACCGTATAGGTAAGGGCGAAATTTTGGGACAGCTCATACGACGGCAAGACACTCCTGCTCGGTAATGGTGTAGTTTTTCTCAGCTCGAGTCAGAGTCCGACTGGCGAAGGCAATCACTTTCTCACGCGATGTTGCATCACGCTGCAGAAGTACAGCGCCAAGACTATGACCACTGGCATCGGTATGCAGGATAGTTGGAGCGCTGTCACTGAAGTGGCCAAGAACAGAATCTGATGTGAGGGCGTGCTTTAGGTCATTAAAAGCAGTTTCACACTGTTCAGTCCACACGAAAGGGCTGCGTGCTTTAAGTAGCTTATGAAGTGGTGCAGCAATAGTTGCAAAATGCCTTATAAAACGCCGGAAATAAGACGCGAGGCCGAGGAAACTGAGCAAATCTGTAGTCCATGGTGGACGAGCAAAGTTCAAAACCGCGATGATTTTTTCAGGATCTGAGCGAATGCCGTCATGGCTGACCAGATGTCCCAATATTCTAATTTCCTTCTGTGCAAAGTGGCACTTCTTGGTATTGAGCTGAAGGCCTGCCGAAGCGAGACAGGAGAGGACTTCATTTAGGCGCGTGAGATGGTCATTAAAGTTTGCCGAAAAGATAACAATGTCGTCCAAGTAACACAAACAGGTTCTCCATTTTAGGCCACGAAACACAGTATCGATCATTCTTTCAAATGTCGCTGGTGCGTTACAAAGTCCGAAAGGCATAACATTAAATTCGTAAAGGCCATCGGGTGTTGCGAAAGTGGTTTTTTCTTTGTCGTCCTCGTGCAGCATAGGTATTTGCCAAAAACCTGAGCGAAGGTCCAAGGTCGAGAAATATTCGGAGCCTTAGAGAGAGTCAAGGGCGTCATCAATTCGCGGCATTCGATATACATCTTTGCGGGTAATTTTGTTGAGTGCGCGGTAATCAACAAAAACCGTACCGAGACATCCTTTTTTTTAACTAGCACTACTGGGGAGGACGATGGGCTTGTTGAGGGACGAATTATATTGCGATAGAGCATGTCATTTACATTTTCTTCAATTACTTTTCGTTCAGAGAGGGAAACCCGATAAGGCCGTCAGCGAACGATAGAGTTACCTTCGGTAATTATGCGATGGTGCGCAACACTAGTCCGCCCCAGTGGTGTGGAAGTGACATCAAAAATGGCTTGGTGGTGTCGAAGCACTTTCAGCAGTTCTTGGCGTTGGTTCGGCGTGAGTTCAGGATTAATAGTCTTTGCGAGAACAGAAAGAGAGACGTCTGACGAAACACGTTGCTGAGGCGGAGGGGCGGTGAGCACCATGAGGGAAAAAGGTTGAACATCCACCATTCAATGCAGAGAAGTTCCTTTTGGGAGCACGAGAGATTCACGTGAAGTGTTAGTGACCACTACTGTCGCTGAGCCGTTGTGGAACCGGACAAGACTTGACGAGAAGGCGATGCCGCGTGCAAGATGACTATATGATGGTGCTATGAGTACGTCCCCGTCAGTGATGTGGTCAGAAACAACAGTAAGCAGTTTTTCGCACTGAGGAGGCAAAACAGTATCAGCGGTGGCAGCGAGGGGATGATGTTCAGAAAAGTCAGATGAAAAATCGCTGTCTGTCATATGGATAACACGGTCACCACAAGAAATAAACGCTGAAGCGGTTGACAAAACTCCCATCCAAAATCATCAGGTGCGCACAAGGTGAGAGCACAGCAAACTGCACATGATGGCGGATGCCGTCGATAACAACTCGTACGGTGCACTTCGCTGAAGGGCGCAAAGGGACGTCATTGGCTCCACGGAGTTCAGGAGCATCATATGGTGTTGTCACTTTTCGCAAACTGTAGCACAAATCAGCGTGAATGACAGAAATTGCAGCCCCTGTATCAATCGAAGCTTCGACCGGTAAACCTTCAGCGATAACAGCAATCACATTATACGGGCGATTAGGAGGACTTTTAGTAAGTTCGCAGAGTGCAGTTTGACCTCCGGAAACTGCAACACTTAGTTTTCCGGATGGCGGACAGGGAGAGCGGTTGCGGGACGGAGAGGGGAAACTGAGCGGCGGTATGGGGATGTGGACCGGCGTCGGGATACATGGTTACCACGAGGCTCAGAGGAAGATACTGGAGGTGGGGAGGATCGTCGAGGTGGGCTTGGAATAGGCCGGCGTTGATAATATTAGGTTGAAGGCATGTCAGTTTCGAAAGTGTCGTAACCACGGCGCTCGTTCTGAAGGCGGCGACGACAGAAGCGGGATATATGTCCTCTAATACCACAGTAATAGCAGACTGGTCGGGAGGGACGCCAAGGTGCGTAGTAGGGGGGGTGTAGGTTGAGCCATCGCCATTGCATTGACGTGATTGTAAGTTGGTGCCGGTCGGGGCGGGGGAACCAAAGAAGGGGGGATGCAGCGACGTGCGCGTAGGTCGGCACTGGGCGGTTTGCAGAAGGTTTGGATGTCATAGAGTGGCTGATAGTTGATAACTCTTCTTTAATCATGTTGCGGAGAACGGCGTCATTAGAAGGTGCGAAAGAATGATCGCACCCATGTCGACAGAAAGGATTGAGGGCTTGAGCTCCTCGCGGATGATTGCTCGAATCATTGCCCGCAGATCAAGGTCAGCAGAGGTCGGACCGGTTGCGAAGCTGGGCTGTAATCGAGAGGACTGCAGCTGGTCGAGGCGTTGACAGGTCGTTATAATTGAATCAACACTTGAAGGAATCTGGGCAGCTAAGGTATGATAAGCCATAGAATTGATCCCTTTTAAGACGTGGAGCACACGTTCAGGTTCTGTCATGGTGGGACTAATGCGCCGACAAAGTGCCACAACAGCCTCTATGTAAGACGCATATGATTCATCGGGACTTGAAGGCGGGAAGCGAGCTTGTTTCTCGCGATCTCAGTCCGAACTGCCGGGTCGGCGAAGTATTGCCGGAACTGCTGTTTGAAAGTGCTCCAGTTAGTAGTGTGGGGTTCGCGATTGATGAACCAGTTTCTGGCGAACTCAATGAGATAGAACGAAACGTTGAGGAATTTTAAAGCATCGTCCCACCGGTTATAGGTACTGCAGCGTTCATATGTGTCGAGCCAATCATCGACGTCTTCGTCGCGACGACCAGCGAACAGCGGCGGATCACGTTGACGTGTGGGCAGAGTCGGAGGCGTCGGTGCAGCCGAGGTAGAGGGTCCTGTCGGGTCAGAATTGCTCTCGGTCGACATGATTATGATGGCAGTCGCCAGACGGCGACCGGACCGTAGCTCCAGCGAGAGGCAGGGCCCAAGGCAGCAAGGGGATCAAATTTAACCTCCACCACTTGTGAAAGAAGGCTAGTTTGAGACGGCAAGGTCGTGACGGCAAGGCCAGCGATGCCTTGTCTAGCGTTTTTTTATTCTGATGACAAAACCCAGGCGCGTGCCGGAGCCGGCGCCACGGGATGATGATGATGGTATGTACAAATGAAAGAGGAAGATCATGGCATGTACAACTTAAGGAACATCCACGGAAGGCTCACAATATTATTATTATTATACATTGTGCCTGTATTCATCGCTGTGCATCATACTTGTCAGACCGAAAACTGCAAAGCGCATGTCGTCCGTAATAATGGATTTCGTCACTATCGTCATGCTACTACCATTGTTATCATTTACACTAAATGTAGCATCATCATCATCGTTACTGTCATTTTTATTATCACTACTCCATTGTCCTTGAAATCGTCGCTTTCATCTTCACGCTAGACAAGATTTTGCATCTGTTTCTCACGAGCCCGGCCTAGTGTAGTGGTTTGGGCGCTCGGCCTGGAATCTGCGATATAGCTTTTCGACTCGCAGTGGAAACGGCGTTCTTCTTTAAGGTTCAGTGCGATCTGTATTTATAGCCACATTTTGACCTCTGGCTCAATGAAGGTCGAAGGTAAGCCGTCGCTGACCTTGGCTCGGGATGGGGTAGTGAAGCTTTCGTTTTAAGATGACTCACCACTAGCATGTTTCAGTGGATACAGCCAATAGGAAGCAGTTAAATCTTCGCCGGATTTCTCTGAAATATACAGACAATTTTATAATTGGTTCACAGGAAAGGACATGAACAGTATCTGTCACGCTTGTTCTGAGGACACCTGACCCGCGCCATGAGGAAGGAAGGTGGAAGTGAAAGTGGAAAGAGAGAAAGAGGAGTCAGTGGATGTCTACGGAGTAATTTCGACCACCTGGAACACTTACCATGCACTGACATCGGGCAGTGACACGGACGCCTCTTCATTTCGCCTCCATCGAAACGAAGCTGCCTGTTGTCGCGATCGAGCCCGGGAACTGTGGCATCTTAGTTAGGCGTCTGACCACTGCACCACCGCGGCGGGACTACTTAAATTGCAAGCAACATCTCAGCGATGATGTCCATAGTCTCGCCCAACAAAGGAAGAACTTCTTTCATTTGGTGTCAGCCATAACATCATGCCGAAGAGAGAAGTAGTAAGGTTGAAAGTAGGGCGAGTTGAATCTGGTTCATTTAAGGTAGCGCGAAAAACGAGGACCAAGAGTTGTGAAAAAGCGCTCGTGTAGTGTCCTTCTACTCTTAGTTCTCGTTGCTCGCGCTACCTTAAAAATGAACGAAAAGAGAAGGGCTAGACATAGTTGATAAAATTAGTACAATTTGACTGTAGAAGCATGTGCCCGAGAATGATCCTTTGCCGCTTTTTTTCTCAATTCCACTAAATGGTTAATCGTTTTGCAACCTTTATTTTGTCTTTAAAGATAGTGCTTGGACTTATTTTGAAAACCACGAGGCCAGCTTATCCACATATAAAATGACTTCCGCCGCGAAGCTCGTAGACCCTTTTTCGAGTACTGATCGACGAGACAATGTTCGGGCCTGAACTGCGCGTCCAGAAGCCGAATGAAAGCATAGGTATATATGTGGAAAATATGGCTCACCTTTTCGCTGTGGTGACCCTGATATGAGTGAACCAAGGGAGCTACGGCATCTCATGCACGATTTTAAAGAGCTGGTGCGCAACCAACCTAAAACCTTGAGCGACTTCATCAAGGATGCTGAGCAAACCCTTCAAAACGGTGCCTCCAGTAAAGCCGACCCTTCAACTGCGCTCCGACTACTGCGGTGGCGCTGACTGCAATCGATAGGCACGACAGTCCAACCGCCGGTCACCTAAGCTGCAGGCGCACGTTGGCTAGGGTACAGCACGCATACTACTGGCCGATGCTGCCGGCGACAGCGCAGCACTGTGTACGAACATATGCAGACTGCCAGCGCCGTAAATAACCCCTTTAAAACCAGCCTGAATACTCAACCCAGTTCAAGGGCCAACGACACCTTTCATGCAACTCGGCATGGACCTCCTGGGACCAATTCCGGCGTCTACAGCCAGGAATAAATCGTTAATTAGCCGGGAATAAACGGATAATGGCCGCCACCCATTATCTAATTCGCTACACGGAGACAAAAGCTCTGCCTAGGGGTATGCCGTGGAAGGTTTTCGTTAAGAACATTGTCCTCAGGCATGGAGGTCCGGCACTCATAACTGACAGAGGAATTGCATTTACTGCCGAACTTTTGGAAACTGCTCTCTGCCTCAGGGGTACCAGTACCATAAAACGATGGCATATCACCCTCAAACCAATGGATTGACGAAACGCCTCACTAAGGCCATTGCATAATTACTTGCATGAACGTCGACGTGGACCACAAGAATTGGGATAAACTTTCCTGCGTCACATTCGCCTACAATATGGCACGACAAGACACCACTCACAAGACACCATTCATTCTCCTTCACAGCCGACCAGTGACAACTATGCTGGATGCAATGTTGCTCCCAACTGCCATCTCCAATGATTCGATCAGGACGCGGAGGAATTCGCTCGGCGCGCAGAGGAAGCTCGCCAACTAGCTCGTGTGCGTATTAGAAATCAGCAGAAGTATGATTCACGAGGGCATACAATCTGCGCCAACACACCTAATGTACGAACCAGCAACAAGTTTGGGTCTGGACGCCTATTCGCTACCGTGGACACTACGAAAAACTATTCCGGTGATATACTTCGAGCCACATGTTGTTTTGCGACTTTAAGAGGCGCAACGTATGAGGTGCTGTCGATGGGGTATCGACATGCAAGAAAGGCCAGCGGCACGCCGACATCGTCCATGTTGTACTTATAAAGGCTTACCACTTGAACTGGTCTTGACCCCCTGCTTCCTTTTGTCCTCATTGGGACGATACTTCCTGAGGAGGGTGGTAAATTCCGCATAGAAGACGCCAAAGATAACGACAGGGACTACGATCGCGAGGCTGTAACAGAAGGATCTTGAACGCAGGACTAGTTCCAGCTGATCATTAAACCGTTTTATCATTAGGCCATCCTTGAAGACCTTTCCAGGCGCGACGATATTGTCACGGGGAAGTATTCGGTCAGACCTGCGCTGTGGTGGACGGAACTCGGCCCAGATTTCACGGGTGGGCTGACATCCGCAGTGTCAGCGTCTTCTTCGAGAGCACGCCATTTCATCATTCACGCGTTCCCCGGAAACACTATCCCCTCAGCAAAGGCAAATTCCTAGTGCATGTTAAGCGTACGATGTGCAATGGGAATAGTATGGCTTAAGGTGGCGACATCGACTAATTCGGAATTGGGCGTAGCGCACAGAGAGGTTCTGTGGAGCGATGTAATAACACAGGTTATGTCAGTCTCAGGACCTGTGTAACGCAGCAGTTCTTTACACAACCCCACAGGATGGGACGGAAGCCAGAGCAAGAAGGGAGATCCGGGAGGGTAGTGAACAATACCATGGCTAGCGTCGTAGTGAAGCTTTCGAGTTTCTTGGGAGGCGGAAAACTTGTGACGAGCAATCTGGCAGGCGGCATCGGCTCGGGCGCAACTCCTTTCAGCAGCTCTCCATTGCCGCAGCTCGTTGGAATGGTGCAAGTGATCATGTACTGCGTGGCATGGTCGGTGGTCAGAGCGATTCATTTGTTTCTTTATCAACACTCAGGCAAGGGGCCGAGCATGTCAAGGCCAACACGAGAAAACGGCTCAGTCCGAATGACACTCGGCTGCGTGTCCAGAGGCAGAACGGGGGGCTTCTTCAGGCGTTTACATAGGTCGCAAGCGGCTGCATAATGTTGGACGGAGCGATAGAGTCGAGGCAAGAAGGAACTCCTGCGCACGTGGTCGTATGTGTGTGAGAGGCCAAGCTGACTGGCTCTAGGAACGCCATGCATTTGTTCAAGGATGACAGAGCGTAGGTGTTGGCAAATGACCAGCAAGTACACAGTGCCATCAGCTCACATGTTATGGTGGTGCAGCGTGCTGCTGTGCAGCAAGAACATGGCAGAGGAAGAGTCACGGGGGTCTGTGCTGAGACGGTCAATGGGAGAGCTGAGGACTGCGTCTAAGCGCTGTTCGTCGGCAATGTGGGAGAAGTCGGACATAGACAGGACACAGCGTCTGACTCGTAGCCTGCAGGGTAAGGGCAATAGAAGGAATAAAGGGACAGGCAGTGTGCATCCTGCTGGAGCCGACCGGATTTTTGGACAACGGAAAAGGAATACTCCGTCCGGCACAGTTTCTAGCAGTCAAGGTGGCCAGCTCGGCCTTTGAGGGATGACAGCCAAAGAAGGTGTGGTGGTCAGTAATAAAAGTGAGGAGTTGGCCAAAAAAGGTCGAAATTTTCCAATGGACTAAGCGAGAACCAAGCACTCCATCTCATTAATAAAATAGTTCTGCTCCGCTTGAGAAAGAAGGCGGCTTGCGTACGCAATCACGCAGTGTTGACCGCGCTGTCCCTTGGCAGGAATGGAGGCCACCCCTTAACCATTGGCATCGCTGCGAAGTTTCATCGCTATAGACGGGTTGAAATTGGCCAAAGGCCGGAGGGCAGGTGGGAACAGCGATGACTGGAGAATGTGCGAGCCTCATGTGATCCTCGAGAGACAGGAGCACCTTTCTTCAGAAGATTGGTGAGAGGGCGAGCGACGGATGCGAACTACAGTACGAACTGGCGAAAATAAGAATAGTGTCCTATAGAACAGCAGATATCAGTAAGTGTACGGGGAGATTAAAAAGCACAGATAGCGCAAACTTTGCCGGGATAGGGCCAGACGCCTGGGTGGAATTTACCAAATGGCCAGTCACTTTATGTTTGCGGCGACGAAAACTGCATTTCCTTGAGTTCAGTTCAAGTCTGGCATGGTGGAACGAATAGCACCAATAAGGATGAGTGGCGACGGAGGTGCCTTTCAAGCAAGGGCGCGAAAATAATCACGGCATCCAAGTAACATAAAAAAGTCGTCCACTCAAAGCCGCAGAGTAAGGAGTCCATCATCCGTTCAAAAGTAGAAGGGGCCTCACTAAATCCAAAGGCGTTATCTTAAATTGGCAAATCCCATCGTGTGTGACGAAAGCAGTCTCTCGTGGTCTTGTACGCTAACAGAGGTTTGCCACTAGCCGCAATGAAGGTCAATGAAAGAAAAGTTGCCGGCTCTATGTAAACAATCCAAAGCATCGTCTAGTCACCGAAGTGGATAGACCTCCTTTGAGATCTTTTGCAGATGTCTATAGTCGAAGCAAAAGCGAGAACTGGTGTCTTTCTTTTCAACGAGTACGGCAGGAGATGTCCAGGAGCTAGTGTTGGCTAAAATCTTTTTGACCTCCTGCTGGATGACCTGGCGCATTTAAAGGGACAAACGATAAGGGTTCCGAAGTAAAGTGCTTGTATCTTCGGTGTCAATGCGGTGAGTCAAAAACTACTGTTTCACCTAGAGTAGCGCTGGCAAAGTAAAAAAATATCGGTGAAGTATAACAAAAAGGTTGTGAAGATCCTGACCGTGCTCGGGGTTGAGGTCAGAGGCAATCATCGCAAGTATAGGTTCTGGAATGGACGTGGGGAATTGGAGTGCTTGACGGACACTTGAAGATGGTCCAGGTTTGCGAGCAGAGATTGTGCATTCTGTGAGAAGGGTGAGGATAGATGCAGTCTATGAGAAAGTAGAGGAGTGGTGAGGAGCCCAGCGGCTGCCGCAGTGGCAGGCGTTGTGGACTATACGGGAGCACGTGAAGCAGATCGGCCGATCGCCAGGGATACGTCACTCATCAGGAGTACGTTATCGGCAACGTTGTGTGAAGGTGTTGCGGGGTGCAGCGGTAGCAATCATGGCAGGAACGAGGCTCGAATTCTGGCATTGCACGGTGTGGCTAGAGGGTATGCCGAAGTTGGCAACCTCCTGGTAAACGACAGTTTGATTAAGATATAATGTACGCAGGGCCGGCCTTTTTTCTTTCTTATAGCTTTCTAGCAGTCATGTGCTGCTAGAAAGCTATTGGACCTGATTTAGGTACGAAGTGCAGTTACAGAACAATCTTTGTAAATGAGCAGAGAAAATACCCGTTTTGATAAGCAACGAATAAAAGAAGACTAAGTCAGTCGTTACTGTGTTTCAGTTTAAAAAAGGAGTCCCTCACTCAAATCCATTATTCTGCCGTGAGCGATTTAACAGTTGCTGCAGCAGTCAAAAATTAATCGTGCTAGCTGCGAAGTCGTCCGACGAGCAGTGACGTACCACTGACAGCAACATAAAGGTTCGTTGCAGCTGCCGGGATTCACACCTCAGAAGTCTCTTCCTGTTTAGCGACATTGGCGATTTTGTAGTACGTACACAATCCCAAAGACGTCTATGCAATGCACACAAGAAACGCCACCAGCAAACGGCGTGATTCATGAGAACTTTGAAGCACTCGAACTGACTTCGATAACGGTGCAGCCGCCACAACTTCGTAACGTTCAGGCTTCCTCACCCTCCAGATCACCGCGTGCAATGCAGCCAACTGCTCGGCAAATGACGCCGCTTTTCAGAAAAGTAGGTCACGCGCCGCGCATGTGCGCATGCGTGTCTCTATGGGCATATATCTTATTATGTCGGCACATAGGTTACCAAGCTGCATAGGTTACTGTGTAAAGGTCACTCGGCAATAGTTTGATGGTAACCTTTAAAACGATTGAACATCGGCTGTTGTAACCTTTAGTCTGGGCAAAAATAATTAAATCATGACCAAAACATAAAAAATGGTGACTTGTAACCTTTGCTAGATAGGTTACTGACGTCTAAAAGTTACATTATAGGTTACTGTGTTTAGAGTGCTATACGCATGCAATCTCCGCGCGGTGCGGAGCAGATGGCCGCTCCAGACGGAAGTAGCGACCGAAATAATTTCACGCAAAGGAATAAAAAAATAGGAGGTACGACAGTCACTAATACCACCACTTGTTCCTCGTAGTTACGTAAGCATGCCCCCCGGCAGTAGGCACTTTTCATCTCCCACCAAGAAGGATTTGACGGGGTCCTCGTAGTCTAGTTTTCTAAACGGCTCCTAGTGTACCATTACATTGACCGTTCGTTCCTTTCAAACTAATTGATCAAATGCTGCTCTTAGACGGCTGGCGAAGCGTCAGGTGAAAATAATTTGTCAAAAAGGTGCATCGCAGTGAGAGCAGCTGAGTTTCTGCGTCACGCGCCTCGGCGCATTATTTGAGGGCAGAATGTCGCTGTTGAGGTCGCGGCCGCGAATGTGTCCTTAAACGGCTTCTGGTTACCTGAAACTTACAGCTTGCGGTGAAGAACGATGTACCACCTGTGCGAACGGTCAGGTTCTTCCTTCAACGTTAAATAATTACTCTATCTTTTATCTCTGCGTCTCTGCCAGCAGAAAGCGGTGTTCAGATTTCACTTGGACCTCTATCAGCCACGGCTGGTGGAAGTGCAGCTTAAATGTGTTTTGTTTGTATAGTTGCTGTATTTTTGAGTTGGCGTCTGTCTTTAAGGGGAAAACTTGAAAGACATTCATGAAGTGCTAGCGTTAAACAAGCTCGTGAGCACTGCTCGGCTCATTCCGTTTTTTAAAAATCTCCCCGGTTAGTTCCAGTAAACGCATACCCTATTACAAAAGCTACCCTCAGAATGCAGGACAAACTGACTGAGGAAAAGGTTTAGCAGCAAAATGGGGATACTTGGGGGTATTGAAGGAGAGTAGAAGAAGAAAGTTCGCCAGGCTTTCCGCTGGCCGCTCTCCGAAGAAGGAGGGACCGCTACGCTTAGCACAATTTAGTATGTCAGGCAGGATAGGGTCTCGCTAAGGGTGAACCCTGACCTGAATTTTCCTATCATACTGCACGGTAGATACCGCTCTGGTAGAAGTGTAAGAAGTACTAAATAAATATAAATACAGCTGAACATTTACACCAAGTCCAGCATCATCATTTTTCTTGAACGTATCCCACCAAAACGTATTATCTCCATCGAAGACCGATAGTAGCAATAACAACATCCACGGCCTCGCCAAGGCCTCAACAAGTTTTTATAATGCCTTTCAGCCGTGGGGCCTGTTCAGGATGTTTTCTGGGCAAATAAAAAAATGAAATGAAATCGAATACATAGCAGAGTAAACTCCTGGTTTTGTCTTCACGGCGCTCTGTTGCTTCTATCTGAAAGATAGGACGAATTGCACTTGCAAAGCATGCTGCAGTTTCCAGGAGCGTTTGCAAGAGGCTGTTTCGATTGTACGGCTATGCGTCTTTTAAAGAGGTAAAGAGGGTACAAAAGATAGGTGGTACAAAATCCCTGCAAAAGACAGTTTGTAAACTACCCTGAAATATCCAGTACCTTTTATTCTGTACAGACACTAGACTGTTTCAAGAGGGAGGAAATGAAGAGGTGTTGGAACGGGAAAAGCGGTGGTTATCATGCACGGCGAATGTATCATTCTATTTTTCACATAAAAATTGAATTTGTGGGTTTTATCAAATAGGATACATGTGAAAAGGATGCTATCACTCTATTTGCCGCCTGGCATAATTCGGTTGAAAGCACTCGGTGATGACTAACGATTAATACCTTTCGTCACTTTGGATTAAAGTAAAAATGAGCCGCACGGAAAGACAGGTGCTCAGGTATTTCTGCCCTTGCTATTGAATTCGCAGATTCGCTTGCCACTATTGCTGATTGCTTTGTGGGCTTTGGTCTTTCCCGGATTAGGCGGCACCAACGAAGCAACGGTGCCTCCAGCGTGCATCATGGACGCCGAAAGCGCGCCACCTGTCAACGAGTTGGAAGAGCTGCAACGACTTTCTGATATTCAGAATTTGTGTGAACAGGTATTGGCTCGGGAAGCAGCTGAGCCTCGTACCGGCCGTCGAAAAAAAGCTACTCCACGCAAAAGTCCCGCCGCCGATGACCCTAACTTCCAGGGCGCAGTTGTCCGGATGCAGCTGGTGATGGCTGACGGACAACCAGAGCTTAAGATGAGCCATTCCTACAAGTAAGATGGCTCAGTTGTCCTTCTGTTCTGCAGTGCTAATTTTGCATTGTTTGATCATACAGCAACACAAAATCTACATATTTCCGCGCAAATAAAACATAAAAGACGCAAAACACAAGCAGTCTGCAATTCTGCGGACGAACCACGTGTATTTGCTAATCTGGTGCATTAATCCACCTTATGCGTTTGCTGCAGATATATCCAAATTATAGTAATCGTAATTGAACCCCTGAATTATGTTCGTGACCATATTCAGGTGACGCTCTAAACTTGTGAAACTGTGTAATAATAATAATGTTCTTCACTTCCATCAACGTAATGGAGGACGCAGTGAGTAAAAGCTGCTCGAAAAAACGACTGCTTGACAAAAGCCCACAGCCTCCTTTACACGGGGGCAACAGCGCGAGAATAAAATACATGCAGGCATATAACGTTTATTGCTACGCTACATGGCTGCTTAAATAAATAAGCACACGTACACGAAGAGTGCATATAAAAATGTTTTGTAAATTTGTGTATTCGGTTGTTTTCCAGACCAAAAAAACAATAATTAAGGTTTGAGTAGAATAGGTATTTGTAAAGTAGAAGTTTTGCCTGAAATGGAAGATAGGATCTATAGTCAGGTATCATACCAACTACACGAGAGAACTTGATATAAACAGAATCGATGTGGTTATCCCCCAGCATATTTTGAGCAAACATGACTCCAAGAATTTTAATATGATTTGTCATTTCTATAGCGCCTCCGTAAATTAGACTAAAAGCTGCGTTTAATTGCTAGATTTTCATCTAAACATTACTGCGTTTATTTTGCTTGCATTTGTCGTTATGTGGTTAACAACTGACCACTTTTTTAGGTTGATAAGAAGAAAGTTCCCTTCATTTTGTAGAACATGGCAGTCGAGAGCAGATAAAAATATTCTCGCGTCGTCGGCGTACAAACATATTTTGGCTTAGTGCTGATGTTAATGAAGCCATTGATATAGATGATAAAAAGAAGCAGACCAAGAATGCTGCCCGAGGAACACCTTTACCTATTGCTTCTAAATCAGAACGATAGTATTGAACCTCGACAAACTGCTGCCGTAAGCAAATACTCGATCGGTTCTAAAAAATGCTGGCGGGTTCCATACATTTCTAGTTTCATTATAAAGTGGAGTGAAGTATAATATCGCGAGATGATACTGTGCAAATACCGTGAAAACGATCCCTATGCTCGCTCACGGCGCATGCAGTCAAAGGCGAAGTCACCGATATATACAAGCCATGGATGGCATGTCTTCTGCATGATCTCTAAAGATTTTACATCACATTCATGGGTACGGGGGGGGGGGGGGGGTGGCATCGCGGAGGCTTTTTGAGCTCTTGGCTACAAAGCCCGCAGACCCGACTTCAATCTCAGCCGCGTCGGCCGGGATTCAGGGGACAAGCAAAGCGCCCGTAAAATATGAGTTGTCTGTAAACATGTCGGATGGTAAAAATTCTTCTGAGCCTGCGTCCCTCATAGCCCTGAGCTCCTTTCAAGTTTACGTCAAATAAACCAATGTTTCCACACCCAAACAACTGGAAAATTGATGGTGTTGCTTTCTCGTGGTATTACGCCATAGCGTACAGAGCTCGTTCCCCACAAAAACCGCCGCTGTCAGAGACAATGGTCGGAAAAAATTCCGATTCCTTGATTCGTTGACAAGGTCACGAAGCCACAACCACATGACCTTGCTTGGAAATTTTAACCTTCCCCTCTCATAGAAATAAAGCTAAGAAATTGGTGGAGGCTCCCAATTATGGCAAAATTGGACATATTGGCAATATGGGTATCCCATGAAAAAGAAGTATTGGCATAATATGCATAATATATTCCTTTACATTGTGGTCCGAAGACAAGTCATCTGCATGCTAGGCTAGCAAACACCGCATAGGCCGCGAAAGGTGGTTGGTACCAACATGTTGGATTGGCAGCTTGTGAGCGCTTTTTTGGTACGTAGGCTTTAAAATTTGTGTCTTCACTGTGAAAAAATAAGCATTACTTTTACGGGCATTTTAAGTGCTATGACTGGCACCCTTCGACTCAGCGCTTAAAGGTATTCGATGCTTTCATGCACAGTTCTTGCGGGATGTTTCGCGGCACAAAACACCCAAAAATGAAAACACTGACCTACAAGTGTTGGTGGATTTTAGCGTTACTTACAGCCCACATCAATACAAAAAAATTGGTGGGTTGCGTTTAAGATTCCGTGCAGCTTTTATATGTTTTTCACTTTTTAAAGTTGACTGGTCGTGACATCTAGATAATGAATGAACTTGTAGCACTGGAGTTCTTAAGACAGTAGAAAAGCTCTGTGCACCAACAAAATACATTTATCGGAGTTCAAACACGTCCAATGCAAAGTGTGGGAAAAATTTATCATCAAATCACATCCATATATACGGATCAAATCACATCCATATATATATATACAGAAAGCATACGAAGTTTCCGCATACTTACTGCCATCCAAAACGCACAGTAATGCAAAGACTTTGAGACAAAATCACGTCCCGCTTGCTTTGAGTAATGATATGGTGTGGTAAAAACAAGGTTGCACCACACTGACATGTAACTCTTAATTTTGCATAAGAAAACGGAGAAGTCCTGCCAGACAAAATTTGCTTTATTTTGCAAATTTTGTGTCAGTTAAGAGGCTGGCCACGGGCTTTGTGGAAGCCATTCAAATAATTCTGTACAATATAAGTGAGCGTCAGGAATGCACACACTGTGACAAGTCACTGAAGAGTTCAGAGGAGCATATCAGCTTGGACTCAAACTTCAGGCAGCCTCCACGCAATATCTGCAATCCTGCCATTATGGAATTTGTGGAGAGAGAACCGTAGTTGTAAAGCTGCTGAATAGCCATTCTCCTTCTAAGCCCAAGAACCGGCGCATTACTATGGCAGGATTTCTATCGGAGAATGGAACACATGGTGGTTGCGCTGCATTTTACAAAAAAGAGCAGACAGAACAGAGCATCACTTAGTGATCCCGCTGAACAGACAATGGCTAGTAACTATGCTAATTCTAACAAAATACGAACATATGGCAACCACCCAACAGTTTTTAACTCTGCGGGCCCTTAAAAAAAGTTATTACTTTCCCAAAGCAAGCGGCTATACATCACAACAGTGTTGCTCCACGCCCACACACAAAAGAAGAAAGGCCCTGCAACAGCTTTGGACTGACTAGGCACAGTTTTGTAGGGTTCAAACCAGGGGGGGATTCAAAGCCCACTTTAGTTTCTCAAAGCGAAAGACAGGCGAGATGAGTGCGGAAACGGAGAGCGCGCTAAATAAAGGGACAGAGGGCGTTTATATCTTTGTTGAGGTCGGCATCGGTGAAAGTCGAGCTCTAGCTGCACTGCTAGACGGTGCTGCAATGAAGGCTTCTCGGGTATACGATGAGCGAGCGGCCCGTTGTTGAAAAGAGTCGAAACCCTTCTAGCAATGTGTACCGGCACCAACGCGACGCCGCTTTCCCATCTCTTTTGCAGACCAAGGGCGCGCTGTATAGGCCAATTTAGCCTAGGCTCAAACCCAAATCTGCGAGATGTTGCCGGAACTGCTGCAGCAGTCCGCACAACAATCCCTTCCCCTGTTCAAGGGATATATATATATATACATATATATATATATATATATATATATATATATATATATATATATATATATATATATATATATATATATATATATATATATTTTTTTTTTTAATAATAGCAGGAGATGTCTATCTGGTGCTGAGCGTAGGATATGCTCTTACACTGAAATGGCGGTTTCACAGAAATATGTACCAATTGGACTCCCAAGCCCAACACGCTTATTCCGTCACTGTGTATAACAGTGGCAGGAACTATCCAATGACGACGTAAAGAATTTACCACCACTGCAAATTTACGCAGTCATAAGTAGTGCGGTGTGTGGCCACCACTTAGTTCGCTTCATTCGGTCGGTCTGACTGACGAGTTTTAACGCCTAAAAGCGGCTTAAGTTATGAGAAGCCGTAGTGGAAGGCTCTGAAAATTTCGACAACCTGTAGTTCTTTAACAAGCATTGACATCGGACAGCACATGGGCGCCTTGCGCTTCGCCTCCATCAAAAGCGGCCACCGCGGTAAGGATCAAAACTATAATCTTGGGCACAAGTCGAGCGACGTAACCACTGCACCCAACGAGGCGAGGTGGTTCACTTCAGCTCCTGAAGAAGGTTTGATACTTTATTTGTGTATTCTTCCTAATAGGTTTCTTTTTCTTCTACAGCCTGCGTCCACGAGCTGAACAAGTGGTACAGCGTGCTCGTCAAGCACCATCAAAGTGATTTCAAGACTGCGCCTGTCACAGAGTCAAGAACGCATTCCTCGTTGATACAATTCAGGCTTCAAGGCATCTTATCCTCATTTCTTCAGTTCCTCTGCATGCATCAGCTGTAATAAATGTTTTTCATTCATCACTTCGACTCAGCCTCAAAGCCTCTGAAGCGCTTGAAAAGCTATTACAAGACCAGAATACTAAAACACGTGCATATGTAAGCAAAATAATCTAATGTAGTTTGTGTTTATGTCACCCCTTAAATATATCAAAATTTTATTATCGCGGGACACTTTTAAAATTTCATTGTAACAAAGAAACTCCTTGAGCATACCTAACAAACTCTTGCAAGGCCGGAAGTAGTAAATATTTTGGTGCCCTGGTTTGGGGGGGGGGGGGGGGGACCGTTATCGCTAGCAATAAATATTTTTCACCAAATTAAGTCGATCCCATCTAACAATTTGCTAGAAAGTAAGCCGTTTTCAAGTAACCTTTACAAATAACTGTGAGCAGGAGGTTCTATTTTATAGATAGAAACATTGCAGACGCTACTGAAGATATTAAAGAAACACTTGATTTTCAAGGCATCAGATCTATTTTCAGTTAGCTTGCATTGTTTGGGCAATAAAAGATTCTCTGATACAGACATTAGAAAAACTCCAAAATCAAGCTGCATGTTTCGCCTTAAATAATCCTTATCGTATTCAGTGCATAATCGAGATAAAAGCCGTGCTACGCTATTATTGCTAAAAATGAGAAAAGCTACAAGGTTCAAGCCCTATTTTTTGTTGTCTGATCAGACACTGATAGGCGCAATTACCTATCCGAACCATCTGATGCCTCAAGCAGGCACAAACTCACGAGAAAGTGCACGAATATGATTTCAGAATAAGCAGCTTTGCCAGATACTCTGTCTCAGTTGAATCTGGAACTGGTTGTGAGATAATGTGTTAATGGTTATTAATTTATTTTCCGAATATATTTGAGTGAAAGCACTCATATGCTCGCCATCATTGATGATCTTTGTGCCATCACTGTGATGCGTAAGCTGTTTCGTGAAATCTGAGCTATAGGCCTCGCAGAGATAATTCAAACTAAGTGTGATATAGCAGCACCAACGCGTCAGCCTCCATGAAGGGTTTTTGAATTTCGCAATTTCACCAGCCAGTGGGGCGATAGCACCTAGGAGTGACCATTGACCGACGATGACCTCTCGTAGAGCTTTCCAGCTAAAAATTCCATCGGGGCGGATTCGAACTGGTCGGGTTCAGGCACTGGCACTAGGGTTCGGTAGCCGACCATCATAATAAGTGAGCTACAGCGGTTGGTGCTTTAACGTATTACAGCGAGGTTTAGCTCGGGTTAAAGATCCGCCGTTTGACGAGTCGGCTCCAAAATGGCGCCGGAAGTAGAGTTAAACGCACAGCTTGCGCGATAACGTGCGTCATTGCCCCGGAGCTGATCGCGCATGGTACGGTCCATTTGACACGCCGTCTCCAAGATGGCGCCACATGCACAAATGAAGCTGCATCGCACTAGACCCGTAGCCACAATGAACCTGTTGACCGTTTGGTGGAAAGACTTGTATGTTCACGTGAAGTCATCAAACTAAAGATGGTTATTAACCGATTCGTCTACTGTCTTGTGGAAATGTTAAATAATTGCCTAAATTTTGTGCGAAAAACAGCAGTTAAACATACCCCAGGTAAGACAAAAAAAGCCAGCGCTTTCTCACTGTAATCGGTGCAACGGAGATAACCCTTGTCAATTTTCCAAGACCGCCTAATATATCCTTAGCTTAACGCAAGTTCCTCTATACTGAACAATCAGCCCATATGGGATTGGGAAAGTTTTTGTGAGAGGGGGGAGTTTGGTTTTCATTTTCAGCGACAGAATCTGTACATAGCGATAGAAGCGTACACCTATGACACTGAAACGAACGAGGATGAACTCAACACGGACTCCAAATTGCACACCGCTTGAAGTCAAGAACCGGATTAGTACGCATGGAAAAAGCAGCGTCTTAATAGAAGGGTGAAAATCAGGATTGCGAGATTTGAAAAGAAAATCGAGAAGCATGCTGAGGAGTTCACTAGGCAACAGTGGTACTAAATCTGCAAAGGAAATTGAAGGATACTTAAGCTGTTCCTTAAAGAGCATGAAGTGACAGCGTAGGCTACCGCCCCGCATATAAAGTTCCGTTTATCCAAGCCATATTTACATACCTGTGTGGGCTAGGGGTAATGTGAATCGTGACAGCCTGGTTCTCATATCACCCTCATATATGAAAGCAGAGGCCCCAATTGGCAGCTCCTGCCAATCGTAACGTCCGATAACCCTACGTTCAAACACTGCGCGGTCATGCCAGCTGTCAGATACCGCCTTCCTGCCCCATGTGGTCTTGATTTGTCGCTCACAATGCCAATTCCCACCCCGGATTCTCTAATGATGGGGGCCTTTTAACGCCATTGCGTAAACACAGTCAACTAGGCAACTAAGATACCTTGCACTTACTAAGACATCATCTGGATCCATCTAAACCAAATACGCTAACCAAAGGGCGATCAACAGTCATCCATTCATTCACAGTAACGAAATATGAACTGATAGAGCAACTTCAAGAGTACATTAATGTCGATTACGACGGGCAGAAAACGCGCCCTACACAGGTACCATTCTGAAACTAGGCGATCACTTCAGCCACACTGGAGTTTCGTCAGCCGTTGCTAACAACTGACAACCAAAGATGAAATCAGCCTCCGAACCAGAGACTCGTTCACGAACAAAGCCTTCAGAACTCTAGACCCGAAATGTTTCGCAGCCCTATCCGATTATTTAAATAAGAGCTGGGGAACTGGGCAAACTCTTAATTGGAAACATGCCATAATATCATCACTCTCAAGCCACATAAGACTGACCTAGACAACCTTAGACCCACCTCTCTAACCTCATCCTTTGGGAACCTAATCGAACATGTAGTCCTCCACAGACTGCAAGAATACACCAAGGAAAGGGACCTTCTGCCGCGTACCATGATTGGGTTAGGAGGGCTATCTACCCGTATGTCATGCTACAACTCTCACATGACATCATTCACCCAATGATAGCCAACACTAATGCATTTTCAAACCTTAAAACGATTTGACAATTTATCACACAGAACGATACTAGAACACCGGATAAATATTGTTACGCCATTAGCGTCGCGACTGAGATGTTCTAGTCGGTTCAGTGCGCTGGGTACACACGGCTAGCGGGGACGACACAAGTGCCACAAGACAAAGGTCGAACGGGCGCGCACACTTCTTCCTCTTCCTTCTTTCTTCCTTCGTGCTCTGTTTGAGAACAAGTCCGTAACACTTCCCCTGTCGCAGACGAAGCCCTCCGGGCGAGTCAACCGGCAGCACGAGGATGACAGGGTTTCAGACGCGCGACGTGGGCAAGCTCAGTTCGTGAAGAACGTCGGCCACTTTTAGTAAGGTGCGCAATCCGATAGGTGAGGTCACTAATTGCCTGAAGGATAACATAGGGACCGATATAGTGCGCGAGCAGTTTCTGACTTAAGCCACGCTTCCTTAGTGGACGCCAAAGCCAAACCATATCTCCAGGGAGGTAGGTGACGTGGCGATGGTGGTCGTCGTAGCGGGATTTCGAGCGCTTTTGTGAGGCGAGAGTTCTCAGGCGGGCTATCCGGCGGGCTTCTTCAGCCCGGCAGAGGATCTCAGCAATCTCAGGTTCGTCGTCTGTGGAGAACGGGAGGATGGTGTCGAGGATGTGTCGAGGAGACCGGGCATAGAGGAGAAAGAATGGACTGTAACTTGTTGTTTCCTGCTGGGCGGTATTGTATGCGTATGTTATAAATGGTAGCACAGTGTCCCAGTTTTTGTGGTCGGCGGCGACGTACATTGAAAGCATGTTGGTGAGTGTCCGGTTGGTTCTCTCGGTCAACCCATTTGTTTGCGGATGATACGAGGTAGAATGTCGGAAATGCGTTTGGCACAAACGAAGGAGTTCTTTGACAACATCAGCGGTGACCTGACGCCCTCGGTCGCTGATCAACACTCGGGGAGGCCCATGGCACAGTATAACAAAGTGCAGCCGGAAAAGGGAGACTTGGTGTGCAGTAGCCGATGGAAGGGCTGCCGTCTCAGAGTAACGAGTGTGGTAATCAGTGCAGATGACGATCCAGCGGTTACAAGAATGAGACTTGGGAAAGGGTCCCAAAAGGTCTAATCCGACTTTCTCAAAAGGGGATCTTGGAGGCGTCACCGGATGAAGAAGACCAGGAAGAGTGCCGGAGGGGCGTTTGTGACGCGCACACTGAGCACAGCTAGCCACATACTTCTCAGTGGTTTCACGCATCCGGGGCCAGTAGAAACGTTCTTGGATGCGATAGAGCGTCCGCGCAGATCCCAGGTGTCCCGAAGTGGGGTCGTCGTGCATAACGCGCAAAACAGAGGAGCGTAGGCTGACGGGCGCCACCAGAAGGTAGCGGGGACCAGTGGGAGAATAGTCCTTTTTGTACAAAAGACCACTCCGTATACAATAGGGACTGGAAGCTGTAGGGTCCCTTACAGCGGTAAAGAATGGTTGGAGATTCTCATCTTTCCTCTGCTCAGTCCGGAACGTACGGGTATCGGGGAATGGAGGTAAAACCGCAGCGATGTAATGATCAAAATTGTCGGCGTCACGTTGCGTTGTGGGAAGCGGTAAACGTGACAGTCCGCGTCAGCGTGCCGGCGTCCACTCTTGTACGAAACTGTATAATCAAACTCTTGTAAACGGATTGCCCACCGTGCAAGACGGCCAGATGGGTCACGGAGGTTTATCAGCCAGCACAGGGAATGATGATCAGTGACCACTGTGAAGGGCCGCCCGTATAGATAACAGCGAAACCGCTGAACAGCGAAAACTACCGCGAGACATTCCTGCTCAGTGATTGTGTAATTGCGTTCGAGTTTGCTTAAGGAACGACTGGCGTAAGCAATAACATGTTCCGTGTCACCGTAACGCTGAATCAGCACAGCACCAATGCCAACACCACTGGCGTCCGTGTGCAGTTCCGTTGGAGCAGAAGGGTTGAAATGCCGGAGAATCGGATGTGATGTTAGTAAAAACTTGAGCTGGCAAAAAGAAGAGTCCCACTCTTATGTCCACTCGAAGGGAGCGTCTTTGTGGAGAAGGCACGTAAGCGGGTTAGCAATGTCAGCAAAACGGGGAATGAAGCGGCGGAAATATGAGCACAGTCCTAGGAAACTTCGGAGTTCCTTCACGTTCTGAGGTGTAGGAAACGATGCAACGGCCGCGGTTTTTTGAGGGTCAGGTCTGACGCCTTCACGATCGACGAGGTGTCCTAGTACGAAAATCTGACGCTCACCGAAGCGACACTTCTTCGAATTAAGTACTAGACCGGAGTTTTTGAAGCCGTCAAGCACGAGAGCGAGGCGTTCGTTGTGCTCTTCGAATGTCCGGCCAAAAATGACATCATCGAGGTAGCACATACATAATTGCCATTTTAGTCCCCGTAGGATAGAGTCCATAAATATCTTGAATGTTGCAGGAGCATTGTAGAGCCCGAAAGCCATTACATTCAATTCAAACAGGCCATCGGGTGTGATAAATGCGGCTTTTTCCTTGTCGTCAGGGTGCATAGGGATCTGCCAATATCTCGATCGCAGATCGACGGATGAAAAATATGATGCCGAGAACAGACAATCAATGGCGTCATCGATCCGCGGAAGGGGATACACATCCTTCTTTGTTGCAGCATTCAGACGGCGATAGTCGACGCAAAAGCGCCGTGTACCACCTTTCTTCTTCACCAGAATTACAGGGGCGGCCCAGGGACTGCATGACTCTTGAATAACACCCTTTTTCAGCATATCCCGAACCTGCTCACTAATGACCTGGCGTTCTGTTGGTGACACTCTGTACGGCTTCTGTCGAATTGGGTGTGAGTAGCCTGTGTCAATTGGATGCCGGGTACGTGTCACGGGAATGCACCGTGAGCCGCTAGGCTCCGAAAAATCAAAGATGGAAGAATACTTGACCAGTAAGGCCTCCAAAGCGTCAGGCTGGTCCCTGGTTAGAGAGCGGCTGATCATCCGATGAAGTTGCGAGTCAGGGGCGGGAGCGGCAGCACTTGCACCAGGTGCATCAGTAACCAAAGCCACCGACGGGGCGTCGTCTTGGCTACATGTCGCAATCTTCATATTCACAGGCAAAACTACTGGTTGCGAAGAACAATTAATGGCCCACAGCCGTGAGCAGCCCTTGACCACCGACAGTAGGCAATGAGGAACCAGAATGTATTTATTTGCACAGTTAGAATGAAGCGGTGCCACTGTAGCGTCGAAGGTGTCGGAAGCACGGCTGGGGCACAAAACTGGGACGCACACCATAGACAAGGCTGGCACATTGGTATCCTCTGTTACACAGAACACATCCTCACGCACGTGTGGCTTCTCTAAGGAAGGAAGGAAGGTTGATGGTTCCCAGAAGGAAGGGAACCATCAACGCAGAGTTCCCCAGAGCGGCAGTCAATCGTAGCGCCACACATTCTCAAAAATTCAATACCTAGAATTATGTCATGCGTGCATCGCGAAAGCACTGCAAACTCCGCTGCGAATACCGTTCCACCCAGTAACACCGAAGCACTACACATTCTCAGGGGACACAACACCTCACCACCCGCGCCATGAAAATTCACATTTCTGTCCCAAACAAACATAACTTTGCGTCCTAACCGCTTCTTAAACGATAAACCCATTATTGAAATGGTTGCCCCGGTGTCGACGAAATCCATTGTCGCCACACCATCCACAAGCACATAGACCGTGTTCTTTAACATAACAACAGATGGAGGAATTTCTTCAGGCAGCGCAAAGTCTCCAGCGACCTGACCCCCAGCGGCCGCGCTGACTAATTTTCCGGCAAAGGCGATGCCGACCGCCGTCGTGGCCGTGGTGACGGAAAGCGACGCGTAGAAGAGGCAGGTGGTGGTGAGACACCTCGTTCGGAAGCAGGAGAGTGGCTGCGCGGTCCATTGGTCTGGGGATATGAAGATGGGGGCCATTGCCCATTAGAGTCGTAGAAACGGTTACGTGGCGGAGCATTTTGGACGGGCCGATCGTAACGGGTGAGTGGGCGGCTGCGGCAGTATCGAGCTATGTGCCTCTCAATGCCGCAGCGTCAGCACACGGGGGCTGTGAGACGAAAAACTTGTTCGGATCGTCGAGGACAAGTCCATGAAGTTGTCTTCAATGCTCGCCACAGATGGAACGTTGGCGAGCCGCCCAAATTTTGGCGTTATGCGACGAGTCTTCAATGTCTCGAATGTGCGAACATGCCGAATTACATCACAGACGGCGTTCAGGTCACCTTTGGCAATTAGAAAATTATAAACATCATCTGCGATGCCCTTCAGAAGATGCCCTACTTTATCTTCCTCGGTCATATTACCGCTTGCAGTTTTGCATAGCTTCAGGACCTCCTCTATGTAAGTTGTGAATGTTTCCCCAGGTAGCTGAGCTCTGTGCGTAAGCGTGTGTTCAGCTCACTTCCTTCGTGTAAGACAGTCGCCGAAGCACTGTCGCAATTCAGTAACGAAACGGTCCCAGGTGGTAAGAGAGTCTTCGTGGTTTTCGAACCAAACAAGAGCGGTATGGGTTAGGAAGAAAACCACGTTTGCGAGCTTAGCGGCGGCGTCCCATCGATTGTAGCGGCTCACCCGTTGGTAGTGAGTCAACCACTCGTAAACGTCCTCGCCTGCCACTCCCGCGAAAGTCCGAGGCTCCCGATAGTGATGCGAAGAACTGTTCGCTGCGCCCGCAGGCCGGTCTTCAGCCTGGATCACCGCGTCACCGCGGGCTGCTTGCGGGTCATCGGCCGATTGCATGGCGCTGGTTTGCGGTTCGAGGCCCGCAAGGCGACGACTCCGGCGAGGCTCCAGTTGTGTCGGTGCTGTGTGTAGCGCCAGGGATCGTTACCCGGCTTCTCCACCACAATGTTACGCCCTTAGCTTCGCGACTGAGACGTTCTAGTCGGTTCAGTACGCTGGGTACACACGGCTAGCGGGGACGACACAAGTGCCACAAGACAAAGGTCGAACGGGCGCGCACACTTCTTCCTCTTCCTTCTTTCTTCCGCCGTGCTCTGTTTGAGAACAAGTCCGTAACAATATCATCTCGGGAAGGAGAACCTTTCAATATATCAGACTTTCTGGAGAACCGCTCTATGGAGTTCGAAATTAGTTCACTACAATCCAACTCGCAAAACCTCGGGAACAAGGATACACCACAGGGAGCAGTCGTATCCCCCTTCCTGCTAACCCTTGCTCATCAATCTACGAAACAAAACGCCATAACCAAAGAACACAGCCTGTATTCCGATGACATTACTTATCGATAACTAAGGGCTGAGGTAGATTATAGAAGAAGCGCTACAGAAGACTGCGAGTCCGGTTGGGTAAGAAGCAACGAAGACAGCTAGGACTCTAGTGCCCGCCCCCCCTCGCCCCGCAACTCAGAACTGTTGGTCATTCACAGATGCAAGTCAGAAGACAGAATACCGATTACCGATTACGACAAAACTCTAAGACAATGAATTCAAAGAAATCCTGGAAATAAGGAGCCTTTGACTACAATAACTAGTACGCCGCGTAACGCAATCCCGTTCCAAGCTCTCAAAGGATTTGCGCACCACACAGTAAGAACGATCAGGCGCATCGCTAATCGGAAGGGAAGGAATGAAAGAGCACGATTTTTTCCGAACCAATAACGCGTTCATACTAAGCAGAATAACGCACGCACTCCCCTACCTTGGTCTGCGTGACACTGAGGTTGGGAAGGGCAATTCTATATTCAAATCAGCTGTCAAAACAGCTCTAGGCCTCCCTCATTACAAAGCAAACGATAAGCTACTTTCGCTGGGAGTTCACAGCATGATTGAAAAACGCAAAGTACAAACAAAAATGCAAATCCTGTGGGTTGTGCACTACCCTCATAGGAAGAGCCATCCTACAAACACTGGGCATTGAAGGAGAACCGAAGATAGGCTCCCCAGGTCTGAAAATATTGGAAGCATGTCTGTAATCAGCAAATGTAAAAAACAAGATGAAGATTAAACCACTAACTAAGCACCTGAACACAAAAACGTAACAAGGCCTGCGAGAAGCAAGCGCCAAGAGACTGCATAGAACATTATAGAAACTCTAGGACGTCTTACATGTTCATGACGCCTATAAGGAGGACAACCAGGTCACACAACCCAAGATAGGAACGGAAAGACAAACCATGTCTGAAACAATCGCAACCTGCAACTCCCTTTTCGTGTACAAAGCCACCATCGCAATAGCCATAGTCAACACCCGAGCCACCACCTCTCTCACTGACTGCAGATGTGCATATACTATGTTAAGCGAGGATCCAGGCACTGGTAGCGGGCACTGGTAGCGAGCAGGACCGGAGCGGAGGTGGCCTAAATTTCCGTCAGCTGGTCAGCAAAATCGCTTCCTCTTGCGCTTTCTCTGTGATCTTCCCACTTATACGGAACTTCTTTACAATCTGGCCTCCGCAGAAAAGAGGAGCCATCCTGGAGACTCAAGGAGACGAAAGGAATGCGTGATCGTAATAAGGCTTCAAACGGTCGACGTGAACAAACTCACGCCCACGGCAGCGAAGGTCGGTGGAAGCGGCTAGCGGTTCAACTAGGTAATTGACGGGAGAAGTCTGTTGCAGCACTAGATAGGGTCCGTGGTACTTGGAAGTAAACTTGCTGGTCAGATCGGGTGGTGTCGATGGGACCCAGAGCCACACGTGAGTAGGTCAGTTCAGTTCAGTCGTTCAGTCGTGTCCGACTCTTCGTGACCCTATGGACCATGTCACGACACACTTTCCGGTCTCTCACTATCTTCCTACAATCACATAACTTCATCTGCAGTGCCTCGAGGATGCCATCTAACCATCGCGTTCGCTGCCTACCCCTTCTCCGGCTACCCTCAACCTTTCCTAACATCAAATCTTTCTCCAGCGACTCCTCTCTTCTCATCAGATGACCAAAGTAGCTGAGCTTTAGCTTTAGAATTTGACCCTCCAATGAGCAGTCAGGGTTTATGGTCGGCAATATCGACTGATTTGATCTTCTGGCAGTCTAAGGAACTCTCAAGAGTCTTCGCCAGCACCAGATTTCAAACGCGTCAATTCTTCGGCGGTCAGCCTTTTTCACAGTCCAACTCTCGCATCCATACATCACAACTCGAAACACCATAGCACGAGTTATACGATTCTTGGCTGGAAGACTAATGCCTCTGCCTTTAATATGCGGTCAAGGGAGCCATGGCTCTCTTTCCCAGAAGCAGGTGCCTCCTAATTTCATGGCTGCAGTCTCCTTCCGGGGTAATCTTGGAGCCCAAGAAGAAGAAATGTGTCAAAGCTTCCTCTTCTTGTCCCTTGATGCTCCAGGACTTGATATGGCAAGACGCCATGATCTTTGTCTTTTTAATCTTCAGTTTAAGACCAAACTCCTCACTCTCTTCTTGTACGCGCATCATAAGTCTTGAGTTCTACTTCACTTTCTGCCATTAAAGTGGTATCATCCGCATATCTAAGGTTGTTGATACGTTTTCCAGCAATCTTCACTCCAGCTGAAGACTCGTCCAGGCCAGCCTTTCTCATGATGCACTCAGAATATAGGTTAAATAGGCAGGGCGACTGTATGCAGCCTTGTCTCACTCCTTCCTCAATCGGAAACCAATCAGTAAGACCATGCCCAGTTCTGACTGTGGCCTCTTGCCCTTCATCCTGAGGAGACAGATAAGGTGAATTGGAACTCCCATCTCTTGGAGAGCTTGCCACAATCTGCTGTGATCAACGCAGTGAAACGCTTCCGCATAATCAACAAAGCAAAAGTAGATGGGTTTCTGGAACCCTCTTGCTTTTTCCATGATCCAGCGAAGGTTGGCAATCTGGTCTCTAGTTCCTCTGCCCTTGCGAAACCCAGCTTGCACATCCGGAAGCTCCCGATCCACGTACCGCTGCAGCCTACCTTGGGGGATTTTCAACATCACCTTGCTAGCATGCGAAATAAGCGCGATCGTGCGGTAGTTGGAACAATCTTTGGCACTGCCTTTCTTTGGAATGGGGATGTAAACTGATCCCCTCCAATCCTGTGGCCACTGCAGGGTTGTCCAAATCTTCTTACATAATGTATGCTGAATGTTAACAGCGTCAAGGTTGAGGTTTTGAAGCAACTCAGCTGAATTGCCATCAATTCCGCTAGCTTTGTTCTTAGCAAGGCTGGCTGAGGCCCATTCAACTTCACTCTTCAGGATGCCCGGCTCGAGATCAGTAATCACAACCGTCTTATGTTGGGTTTGCACATTCGGGTCCTTCTTGTACAGTTCTGTGTATTCCTGCCACCTCTTCTTTATCTCTGAGGTTTCAGTGAGGTCCTTGCCTCGTTTGTCCTTTATCACGCCCAGCTCAGCATAGAAGCTTCCTTTGATATCTTTGATTGTCTTAACAGAGCTCTTGTGTTCCTTAATTGGCTGCTGTCCTCAACTGCTTGGCACTGTATGTTCAGGAAGGCATTCTTATCTCTCCTTGCTATTTTGTGAAAATCCGCATTGAGAACCTTGTATCTTTCTCTTTCCCCCATAACTTTTGCCATCCTCCTTTCCTCTGCTCTTTGCAAAGCCTCTTCAGGTAACCAGTTTGCTTTCTTACATTTCGTTTGCTTTGGAACTACCTTAGTAGCAACTTCTTGTATTATATCACAAACTTCAGTCCACATCTCTTCGGGCTCTCTGTCTTCTAGATCTAATTCTTGAAATCGTTTCCTAACTTCCACAGCATATTCTACTGGAATTTTTTCCAGTTCATACCTGAAAGGCCTTCTAGTTTTCTGCGTGTTCTTCAATCGAAGCTTAATTTTGGCAACAAGAAGCTGATGATCGGTGCCACAGTCGGCCCCAGGCCTTTGATTTACTGCTTGTATAGCGCTTCTCCATCTTAGCCGGCAAAGAATATAATCAATCTGATTCCTGTACAGACCGTCTGGTCAGGTACATGTGTACAGGCGCCTCTTGTGCTGTTGAAAATGAGTATTCACTATGGTCAGGTTGTTTTCTTGACAAAACTCTACTAGCCTCTGCCCAGCTTCATTTGGCTCGCCAAGACCGAACTTGCCTATAATTCCGAATATTTCTTCACTCCCGACCTTAGCATTCCAGTCTCCTATGAGGAAAACGACGTCTGATGATGGGGTGCGGTCTAAAAGGCATTGTAGGTCCGCATGAAATATTTCAACGTCAGCTTCTTCATTAGTAGTGGTCGGTGCATAGACTTGGATAACTGTTATGTTGAAAGGGTGACCTTGGATCCGAAGTGAAATCATTCGGTCGTTTTTGGGGTTGTACCCTAGCACTGCTTTGCTCATTCCTATGTTTACTATGAGAGCGACCCCATTCCCGGGAGAGAATTGGTAGACAGAGTGGCTGCTGTCGCTGTGCGCTTGTTTCTGGGCTTGCTCGTCCGAAGTGAGTGAGCGAGCCAGTTTGCTATATTCTTCAGCGTTCCTGGCAGCTGCTGAAAGTGATGTATACTCTGAGATATCAGGACGGTAGGGAAGGATGGCGTCGAGTGGAGGCGAAGGTTCACGCCCGCTCAGCAGAAAAAATTGCGAGAATCCGGTAGTTGCTTGAACGGCGGTGTTCTGGGCATAGGTTATAGATGGGAGAATCTCGTCCCAATCGGAGTGATCGGAGGCGATGTACTTGGACATCATGTCACCTCGTGTGCAATTGAAGCGCTCTTTCTGTCCGTTGGTTTGAGGGTGGTACGTGCTGGCCGTCCGGTGGATGGTTTGACATTCGTGTAGAAGCGCTTCGACAATCTCGGATAGGAAAGATTTACCTCGATCATTCGATCAGAATGAAATAAGGAAGAAGAAAGGACGCGATAGTGGGTCCGGTGGCATCCTTAAGTGCTGCTGTCTCCGCATAGCGAGTAAAGTGATCGACGGCCACGATGATCCAACGATTCCCTTCAGGTGTGTACGGCAGAGGTCCATACATCGATGCCAACAAGATCGAAGGGTCGGTATGGGCATAGAAGGTGGTGTAGTGAAGCCGGCTGATGGAGAGGAGGCATCTTGCGACGTCGGCAATCGATGCATGAACGCACATACTGACGAAGGTATACATAACGCCAGTAAAAGCGCTGTCGCAACCGTTCATAAGTCTTAAATACACCCACATGGACACACTGCGGATCGTTAAGGTAAGGTGCGCAAATATCATTTCGGAGGTGGCGAGGTACGACGAGCAGCCACTTACGGCCTCTGGCATATAGTTGCGTCGATAGAGAAGACGGTCACGGAAGGCGAAATGCTGCGCTTGACGACGAAGGGCGCGAGGAGCCGCTGAAAGTGACGAGTTCGTAAGAAGATCGATTAGTGATGTAAGCCACGGATCCTTGCGCTGTTCTGATGACATGTCGTCGATGGAGAGGGAAGACAAGACGGAGCTGGAGGCAGAGGACAACGGAGCGTCAGGAGGCGCTGGCGAGCGAGATAAAACGTCTGCGTCGGAGGGCTTACACCCTGTACGATAGATGACTCGGATATCATACTCTTGTGGTCTAAGCGACCAGCGGGCGAGACGGCCGGTGGGGTCTTTAAGTGAAGACAACCAACATAAAGCGTGGTGGTCAGTAACATCATCAAATGGGCGCTCATACTAGTATGGCTGAAATTTCTCAAGCGCCCAGACAATTGCCAAGCATTCCTTTTCTGTCACCGAGTAGTTGGTCTCGGCCTTGGTCAGCGTTCGACTTGCGTACGCCACAAAGTATTCATCAACACCGGGTTTTCCGGCGTCCCTGGCATCGGTGTGCACTTCGGTAAGAGCAGCCGGATCAAAATGGCGCAATATGGAGGTGAGGTAAGTATCGTGCGCAATTCGTAAAAGCAGCATCGCAAGCCTGCGACGAGGCACAAAGATCTTTGTGAGCGCTGAGGAGTCGCGTCAGAGGGGCAATGATGGTCGCAAAGTTCCGAACGAATTGCCTAAAATAGGAGCATAGGCCTATGAAGCTGCGTAGTTGCTTGATAGATGTTGGCTTCGGGAACTCAGCGACAGCGCGGAGTTTAGATGGATCAGGAAGGATGCCACCTTGGACACTGAATGCCCTAAAATAGTAAGTTGACGAGCGGCGAAATGGCACTTTTTCAGATTGAGCTGAAGACCAGCGTCGCTAAGACATTGCAAGAGCTTTTCAAGGCGAGTTAGGTGGGTCGCGAAATCGGATGACATTACGACGATGTCATCCCAGTAGCAGAGACATATGTGCCACTTCAAACCGCGGAGAATATCGTCTATTATGCGTTCAAAGGTGGCGGGCGCGTTACACAGGCCATACGGCATGACGTTGAACTCATAGAGCCCGTCGGCAGTGACAACAGCTGTCTTGGGGCGATCGTCTTCAGCAATTGGAACTTGCCGGTAGCCAGATCGTAAATCGATTGAAGAGAAAAATCTCCATGCAAAGTGTCCAGCGCGTCGTATATGCGTGGTAGCGGATAGACGTCCTTTCGTGTGATCGCAATAAGGCGGCGGTAGTACACACAGAATTGAATAGACCTGTCTTCTTGACTAACGACCGGGGACGCCCAAGTGCTACTGGAAGGCTGAATAATACCTCTACTGAGCATCTCTTCGACTTGCTCATCAATAGTGCGGCGTTCTGAGGCTGATACCTGATAAGGACGTTGGCGTAATGAGGCATGCGTACCAGTATAGATGTGGTGGGCAACAATTGATGTCCGACCCAAGGATGGCTGCTGGATGTCAAAGGAAGTTCGGAATCGGTTAAGCAAGTAGAAGAGCTTGGCGCGTTGATCTGGAGCGAGAGCACTGTCAATGGCTTTGTCAAAGGCAGCAAGAAGCAATGAAGGAAACAAGGAACGAGGTGGGCGAAGGGCACTTATGCTGTCAGACACTGTGTCTCCACAGGTGGAGAGAAGCGGTGGGACAGTAACAAAATTTCCTGATCGAACAGGATTAGCATGCCCAACTCACTTTCACATTGCAACGTGAGTGGATAGAACGAATCGTTAGTAATGGCTAGTTCGGTGCGGCCGCTTCGTATACTAAGGACGGCGCAGGGCAGGGGAAGACAGCGTCGCGAGACGAAAAGGGAAGATGGGGTGAAGAGCACTGTACAGTCAAGAAGAGAGACACAGTTTATAGGCACAATAGCGGCACATAAAGGCGGGATATCAGTAGCATCCGCAACGTTGCATTTGGCTTCCCCAAGAACGTTAGAGGCGGTCGGTGCAGTGCAAAGCGGAGAAAGGTCTACTTCGGCACGAGCGCAATATATTGTGTCGCGATTGCGACACAAGAAGTCCCACCCAAAAATAATGTCATGAGAGCAGTCACGAAGAACGATAAAACTGATGACATAGAGAACGTCCTGAATGGTGACTCGAGCCGTGCAGGTACCGAGTGGTTTGATGTGCTCAGCAGTGGCGGTGCGCAAAGAAACCCCAGAATACTGCGGAACAACTTTTCGTAACAAGCGGCATAGTCTAACGTCAATAGCCGACACAGCAGCACCAGTAGCTACAAGCGCAAGAGTACAAGCATTTTCAATGGTAACTTCGATTAAATTGTTCTGTTGCGAAGCAGGACTTTCACTGTTCGACGAAAGCACAGTTCTTGCCTGTGGAACTACGTCTAGTGGTTTTCAGGCATTGGTGAGGTAGAACAGCGACGCATCGGCGACGGAGAGCGGCAGCGCGGAGAGGTTAAGCGGTTGTCATGCGAAAAGTGGTCAAAGTGGAACGAGGGTGAGGGGGCGCACGGAGAGGGTGGACGGCGGCTGCGCGTAGGTGACCGGGCTCTGATCGAAAGCGTACGGGGCCGGGCGACGGCGGCACAGGTGTGCAACACGGCCAGGGAGACCACATGTAAAGCAAATCGGCCGATTGTCAGATGTGCGCCAAGGGCGTAGAATAGGTGGCGCGCGACGCTGAGTGAAAAATGCCCGCTGAGGCGAACCGTACGATGGAAAAGGCATAGGAGGGCGTAGGCGTCTTGTGGCAACCTCAGCATAAGACAGTGGAGTGGGTCCTGGCGTCGGGACAGCGTCGGCATGAATGAGCGGAGCTGTGAGTGGAGCAGCATGAAGAATTGGTTATCGAGGGTGCGGAAGTGCTTTCGCAACTTGTTCCTGAATAATCTGTCGTATGTTCAAAGCGAAGTGTGAGCTGGATTGCGGAACGTTTGAAATTAGTGATAATTGCCGGGCAACGTCTTCCCGTACGAAGTCTTTGATTTCTTGGATAAGTGTGGAGCTGACAATGCCATCAGACTTAGCCGCGATAGTGCCTTCTGGTTGTCGAGGGACGATGCGTTGGCGACGAAGGTCGTCGTAGCTTTGACACATTGTGGCAACATCACTTACAGTGCGGGGCTCTTTGGCCACGAGAATGTTGAATACGCCTTCATGGATGTCCATCATGATGTTGTGAATCTTGTGAGCTTCAGTCACCGATGCATTTACACGATGGCACAAATCTAAAGCGTCTTCGATGTAGCTAATGAAGGTTTCGCCTGTCTACTGCACCCGCTCGCGCAAACGGTGTTCGGTGCGAAGCTTGCGGACCGTGGGGCGACCGAAGACATCCACAAAGCGAGATCTCAATGAGGCCCAAGTTGGAATGTCAGCCTCCTGATTTGCGAATCACAACTTTGCCACCCAGCACCTCCACCAAGTGTTAAGCTGAGATCCAGGCACTGGTAGCGGGCACTGGTAGCGAGAAAGACCGGAGCGGGGGTGGCCTAACTAGCAGTCAGCTGGTCCGCAAAATCACTTCCTCTTTCTCGGCGATCTTCCCACTTATATGAAACTTCTTTACAACTAGTATAAAAGAGGAAGAATATCTAGCATCGCATGCTCAAGACCGACTGAAGTAGAGACCTGCACAGAAAACAGGGTCCTATTGGACCGCGTGCGTCAACTTTCGTTAGTTTTTTCGCCATTGAGGACGCTCGGTTGACCTGTTCGTCTGCCATTATTATCATCAATAAATTATAAAATTTTTAAACAAACCGTAACTAAATTCTAAAAAAAAGAATTTTGTCCGAGTAATACTTCAAACATTTTGTCTTTTTGTATTTTAGCTGAGAGTGTTTATTTTTATAATGTTTTTCTGTCGACAGAATACATACGGCGATTTCGCTTTGTGCGACGGCACTGCAGTTACTCGCTGCGCATGCGCAGAACAGGTGCTTGTGCATTACAGTGTGGACAGATAGTTAAACTATAAGGGCAAAAAGAAATGACAGAACTAATAGACCCTTCTTATCAACCGGTTTACAGCAGCGCCAGGCTGCCTATAGTGTTCTTTCCCTAGCGGCGAAGGCTAAGAACTAGAAGGTGCGCGCTGGAGCAGTGCTATCTGAGCAGGTCTGTATTTCAGTCCGTCTTGGTGACGCTACTCAAGCTTAATCCCTGTGAACAACAGAAATCATCTGATAATGGTGCCTGCTCATGCGGGGAGCCCAACCAACGAGTAAACACATACCCTCGAGTATAATGCAGCCGACCGAGCAGTAGAACGTCGTTCTTGGTCATGGAGCCATTCAAAAAGCCCCTCACCTCATACCATGATTGCACCGCACACTAAAGGCTCGGGAGTAGGACATAGCCACCATCATCCAGAGGCACAAGCTAGTGAGGAAAAACTCCAAAGCGATGCATTCTCTAATCCGTACTTGATTTAAAGTGCCTTATTTCAGGGATTAGTCCAACCTGTCGCTTCTACTGTGAGACAGCATCTGGGCATTGGTTCTATGAGAATTGTATTGCAGACGCTGTCTTGGACCACACAACAAAAACAAAGACGATGGCAAAGATTTCAAATCACAAACCATATTTTATTTTCCATGCTTACATACATTCTGCAAATTGCATGGCTGTCTTGAACACCGGGTAATGCTGCATGTGTGTTTCAGCTCCAGATCACATGCCATGAAGTTAGCTGCGTGGAAAAAAGCCTTCTTCAGGAAGACATGCAACATTCTACTGCTGTACTCTAATGATGAACAGTTTTCAGAGCAGCCACTCAAGAACAACACATATGGCGGGTATCCACACAGGGACAGGCCAAGTGTTGTATAAGCATGTGGTCTCTAACGAACATTTTCCCTGAACTGTTCTTCCAAATGGAACAAGTGAAAGGATGTAGGCACTTACATGCTGAGTGAGCCCATGCACATTGCACGAAAGACCACCTACACCCACTATGTTTCATTCATTCAAAGATGAAAAAGGCAGTCCTAGGAGCAGCGTGAGTGCATGATCTTACAGCAATGTCTCTAACTACTGGCGTAACCGTTAAGGTTCCACGTAAAATGTGCGAGCGAGGCCTGGCTGTTTTGTGACACGCACTTTCGTATTAGCTGGGGTGCTACTTGAGACACACCAACCTACAGTAGTTATAGTAACACGGCCCCTGAACACTATTGAGCCCTGAAAGCCAGACTACTCATGGTAGGGTTGACAGTGCAAAGGTAGCCCAGTCAGTAACCATGCAGTAAAGTAGGCAGCTTGATGATACCGCAGCAGTCGGAAAGATTACATATGTTGGTTGAGGAAAGGCCCACATGGATTTAAGTGCATGGAATGGAGTAACCAAATGCCACTGCTGCACAATGCATGCCTTAAACATTATTATGATGCTGATTACTGGAAGACTAGTATGAGCGCACGCTGTCAACAGTTGTCCACAAGGTTGATAATAACTTCTTACTGGAAGGGTTTTATGAGTGTTGTCACAGGAGCCATGATGGAGTCCAAGACAGCTTGCACAGAGCAGATCAAAGCCGGCAGCGATAAGTGAATTAAAAGCACATTCTTATACCTTGAAAGGCTGCTACCATGAGTTGTCCCCAAATCTTCCATAACATCCAGTTAGCAAAAGAATGTCTGACATAAGAGCTTTCACAAAGTTAGAGTGCACATATATAAAGATGACACAACAAAAACAACAAAGCTCTCATCACATCAAGTTGCCCTGATGTTGCATATTAAACGCAAAGCATGAAAAAATGCGCAAGAATTTCTGGATTCTTTTCAAATGTGCTACAGTGTGATAACACAGCTGTACTCATAAAAATGATTCTGTCATGCAGCATCAGGCCAAGCCAAGTAATGAAATGTACCACATTAGTGGTACGGTATCAGTACTGCACAATCTACCTTCAGCGAAACTGCTGGTAAAAGTAACCTACCTCTTAGCACGGTGATATATTTTCGCCAACGGCTACACGGCTAAGTAGTCTCTCGAACTATAGCCACCCTTTGTAAAGCCAAGCTTAAAGTTAAAAAAGAACACTGCCTAACTTCGGTGGGGGCCAGCATCTCACATAATCACATGATGGATAAACCTAGTCACAAGAGGTGTGGACCCAATTACTCAGCCACCGGCCTCGGCCTGTTCATACATTTTTTAGTTGGCTTTATAGTTTTAAACCTAACTACCAGCGCTTCACGTCATCACAGTGAAGTCGCATCACCGGCAGTTCCGAGGCACCAACAATCCGATAATGTTGTTTTTTTTGCGGGCCGAATGTAAATCCAAGCGTAATTCAACACACCAATACCGCTCATTTCAATCTACAGTGAACAAAAGTTATCACCTCACTTGGACAGTTCGCTTGAATAAGATCGGCAGCGGTCATCGCTACCAGACTGTGCTGGTGGCCATAGGGCCCACTTCCGTCATTGTTTGTCTTTGTCAGTGCCTTAAATAAGGTCTCAAAAATTACCTGAACTCCAACGCAACCTTAGAGCACTTACACAGGGCGGGTAACCACCATAGAAGAGAAACTTTTTATACTTACCGCAAGGTGAGTAGCATGTCGTAGGCCTTGTAGACGTCGCTTCACATTCTTGAGTCTTGCCAGAAGTTGTGGTACCATTTAGTCCGTCATATAAAACGCCGCAAAATCGCTCATAATGACGGCTACTTTTAAATTATGGGAACAGATAATTAGCTCAGGATTCTAGCCGCAGAGAGTATTTGCAAACACGTGTTTGCACGAACCGAACTTGCCGTTGTCATCGCCATGTTGTCATTCGCTAGTCGTCTATGTAGACTTCGGAATGGCTATTTTTGGCTTCTGGAGGCTAAAGCCCTAGGCAGACCATGTGTCGTGTGTTTGTAAACGATGTTTGGAACGTGTGGTCGTGTGAATCGTGCCATTTTCACGCCGTGCACAATTGGTGCCTCAGTGCTCAACTTGCAGTTTCTTCATGGATAATGTTAGCAACAACATAGGCGATAGACGCAGTAGAGGCTTCGTGCATCTATGGAAGTTAGTGCTCCTACCTGCGGACCCCGTCGGCGTCTCCGTTCATTCTGCAACAAATTATATTTGCGTGTTGATTTTTGAAGCATGAGTGATGTACAGTGCAAGATATTAGAAACCAAAAGCGTGTGTAAAAGGCCTGTGTATGGGGATCGTGATCTGGTTTGTGCTTCCATGGAACAAGAATATTCTGAATGGTCTTGGCTTTCGTTTTGAAGGTAGCGGGGTTTATGTAATCACCGTATGTGATCGCTTGGCTGATTGTGGAAGGGCATTTATGTGCTCTTTCTTGAGCAATGCCGGGCACTCCAGATAAAACGGGTCTTTTCGAAGCTGTGAGCAGTTTTCCCTCAATTGCCTTAGCGAAAGGACACTTCTATTTCGCGTTATATATGAGGTGTGCGCGTTCGCGTAGTGTGCATGAGTGCGTACAAAAAAGCATTCACCCGTTCCTACATTCTCTGAGGGTATAGGCACTAAAATGGAGCCGAAGTGGTGCCTTTCGCCCACAATATATCCCAATATTAACTTCGAAAAAAATATCCAGCAGATTCGGAACTCGATTTTCTTTTACCGCCTTTCCCCAGTTGCGTCGCCTGTGTGCACGCATTTTTCACGTTGCCCGTATTCTGCTGAAGATGCCTGAATTGAACAAGCTTCTATCCACGAGTTTTTAACTTGGTCCAAGGCTTTCTGACCTACCGCGGGCGGTTTGTTGCTGCTAATACACGGTGCTATTTTTCAAAGTTTTCTTTCACTATTTGTTCCACAAAGCCCTGTCCCTTACTCTTAACGACCTCCCTTCAGTAACGTCTATCATCTGCATTTTAGTTGATGACTGTCTACTTTGCTGCTCTGTAACCAACTCGTCCGACGCTTCAGCCTTATATCTATATCTAATTCGCATACAATAGTGATGATGTGCTATGTGACCTTCATCCCTGAGAAGCTTTAGAACTCTTTTGATTTCTTCTCACCACTACCAAAACAACACAACCTACTTACAAAATTAACACTACTACTATTTTTTTTTTCAAATAATTCGTTTAAGTACCTTGGTGTTCACCTCACTAATGGTTTAACATTGTCTTGCCTTTTAAGTCATGTAACTAATACCTCTAATAAAACTGTTGGATGCCTCTATCTTAACTAACCAATGGCTGGGGCCTTCTTGTTTAAATTTGCTACATTACAAAACCCTTGTGCGATCACAATTTTAATATCCAAGTGCTACAGTTGATCCACACTACTGTAACTTTACTGAACCTTATGAACTTGTTCAAAACTGTGCCACCAGTTCCATTCCCTCGATCTACCCATACTCCTTCAGCATCTCTGCCATGAAATCTCTGTTACAGTCTCTGTTCTCGTCGCTGTACTTCATGTCCCGGCCTTTATCACAAGCTTTTCGTACAAGACCTTATGGCAATCGTCTCGGCTACTAGTGTATAGAACAGCTCGCACAAACCATCTTAAAGGTGTCGTTTCACCGCGTGCCCGCACAACTACGTTTCATGAGTCCTTCTTCTGTTCACAACTAGAATCATCCCTGATCAGTGATTCTGTAAGCTTAAATACTGCCATCGAAGCACCTGTCTCATCATAGCCATGTGTACCACTAGCCTGTCGCCATTTATCCCTGTGCACAATCCCAAAATCAAAGGCTGCTGCGCTTTTCCCGAGCTGTTGATGCCCAAAATAGATTTTAAATGTATCACCTCAACTTATATTAGCATATAGAAGCCATAATTCAAGCACCTCCATTACTATTTGACGACCGGAAAGTAAATCTATCAAATAAACAGCATATAAGCAACCTTCCTGTACATAAATGGCCCAACAAAATATCCAAAACTTCCAACAGCCAAACAAAAACTAGAAATAAATCTATTGCATGCCCCATGCATGCAATGCACGCGGCGCTAAAAAAACACCGCATTGAAGTATTGCTCTGACATCACAAGTACCACCACGGCACTTTTCGCAGTGCGACGCAGAGTCGCCTTCTTACAAACGGCCCCATTACGTTATGGGGATGCTTCACAGCAGAGACTGCAACTCATGCAGTGAAGCATCCTCGAACTGCAGTGGTTCAGCTTACTCTGAGAGCGGAGGCAGCACGTAGATGCAAGAGAGACAAATATGAGTAAGCGTTAAAATTGCGTGACTCCATCTCAAAATAAAACTAAAAGCCCAGTGACGCGCACTGCAGTGTCTGAAACTTCCTGACTAGCTATACCACGGCAGCCGGACGTTGTCCTTGAGTGTGGCAACTTTTGCGTCTAGTTGGGTATTGGCGCAGCGTGGCGCAAATTTAACATATGTCAAGCTTACGGCGCAGGCTGGCGCATAAATCTGCAGCTGTATCGAAATGGCGCAATTGGCGCAGCTGTTGTACCCCTGCCTGCTCCAAAATTGCTCCAACTCGACTGCATCAATGTTCTCACATCAAATTTAGTGGGACACGGTTTTGCCGCACAGTGGGAATTTAATTGGTATTAACGGCAAGAACCGCAATCCGAGGCAATTCAGGGAAGTTACTGAGAAGCACAGCTGGGCAATGGTCTGCTATGATTTCGTTCTACAGGGTATGGGGCTGGTGTAGTCAAAACGGTGGCAGCACACCGGTAGCCGAGATGTAATGCATCTCACCCCGCGCTTAATACGTATAACAATTTTTATATGCTAGAAAAGCATGCAGCATAATGTTTGCTCATAAGAAAATTTAAACCGAGCCACAAGTGAATTTGAGGAATTTGTTACTAAAAATGTTCTGTGCACTTGATATAGCACCTACTGCCAGCTTTTGAATCACCTGTGCTGAGGGAAATGAGATCAGCGAGTGAAGCAGGCACACTAAACTACTACGAGGTTGCGAAGCACTGGAAGTGGTAGATGAATATGTTTACTTTGGACAGGTAGTATCCACAGATCTATATCATGAAAGGGAAATAACTAGGAGAATAAGATTGGGATGGAGTGCATTTGGTAAGTATTCTAAGGTTATGACTAGCAGCTTACTGGTATTGCTCAAGAGGAAAGCATACAGCCGTTGCTTCTTACACGTACTCACCTACGGGGCTCAAACGTGGAGGCTAACCAATAGGGTTCTGCTTAAGTTGAGGACAACCCAGAGGGCTATGGAGCGAAAAATGGTAGGTGTAACGTTAAAAAATGGGAAGCGCATAGAGTGTTAGAGAAATAACTCGATGTTCGATGATGAGAAATAACTTACAGATGTTCCTCTGTAAAACAAGTGAAGCATGACTGGCAAACCGCAGTGTAATTTGTTTATAAATATTTATATACTTTTAAGCTAGCCCAATATGGAACTGTGGTTCCTAGATGTGTAATACCAGAGATGACTGTAATCGCTTTTTTTTCAGAAAAAGTGGTTTCAAATTTGTGCTATGTGTTGTACCTCAAACCAGAAGGCATTATTGAAGATGGGGTTGTACAAGCGAAAAGTAGTTTCTTAACCCGGTTGGACGAATAGACCTAAATATATTGATGATGCCAATAAAGCGTACGACTTTCAACCGCATAGAGTTTATGTGGTCATTCCACAACAACTTTTCAATAAATATGACACCAAGGAAACACACACATTAAGCCCGTTGGATAACAACATTTCAAAAAATAATACTTTGTTCCATGTGTACGGCTTTGTTCTTAGGTTTGAGGCTACAAACACTGTTTTGGGAGCATTTCATTCTAATCTATTAGCATTTAAGCAAACAGAGAGCTCGTCCAGCCAAAAATGGCATTTTTTAAATGTAGTTTCAATACGTTCCCCTCTAAAAACTTTTGTGTCATCCACATATAGTATTATTTCAGGAGTGTTGGATATATTTAAAATGTCATTTATATTTACCAGTGAAGAGAAGTGACCCAAGAATGGAGCCCTGAGTGCGCCAGTACGTATTAGGCGGTATTCAAAAGGAACACCATTCCGAGGGAACACCAAGGACCAGTACATTGTTGTCCTAATTTTAGATAGCTAGTAGTTAAATAGAGTGGGGTATTATATATGTATAACTTTATTAAGGAGCCGGCAAACGACGGGTTAAAACGTCATGACGTTGGCCAAGCGTCGACCCGGGTTTATGCCCCACTCTGCATTACCTCATTTGGCCCGTTTGTGGTGGGTTGTGAGGCTTGTGCTTTTCGAGCGCACCCCGGGCCTGCTGAACGGCCCATAGTTGAATGTCCTTGTCTGTACTTTGCACAGTACTTTGAAGTTCCGGCGGGTATGTCTTCGATGCAGCTTCGGTCGGCAACCTGGCACAGTACCCCATGATGTGCCATTGGTCCGCCGGACCCACTTGACATACAATGCACGTATCACTCGTGTAGATGTCTGGGTGGAGGACGTGTAGCACTGCCGGGGCGAGGAGTGAACCGGTTTGCATTTGCTTTAGGATAACCGCCTCCTCCCGACTAAGTGCCGGGTGAGGCAGCGGCATTGTCCGTCGAGCTAGGCGGTGTTGTGACCGGGGTTCCGGCCGAGGTATGCGCAGCTGAAAATGGAGGCGTACCTAGCGGACGCCGGCGAGCGACTGCCGCAAAAAGCAGCGGAGCGGCGGCGACAGCGGAGCGACCTTTGTTTCGGGCTGCGGCGACCAACCCTTCCCACCGCCCCTCCTTCGGAATAGAGACGAGTTGCCCTTCGGGCCTTAATCCCCTTGGCGCCACGGCAGCGACAGCAGAAAACCTATTCTTGGGCTGAATGGGCCAGAGGTGCGTCGCCCAGCAGCATTGACCCCGCTCGCCGAATTCTCGAGGTAAGTGGGTGACCTCCTTGAAATTGCAAACAGTAAATGACCGCAGCCAAACGGTGACTTCTCGAACTATTTTGCCCTGGCACCAAAACTCCATCACCCGCAGAAAATCGTCATGGGCATCGAAGAAGTGGGCCCTCGCCGCCGGAAGACGTGCAAGAAGGTTCAGCTTCGGCAGTGGGCGGCACCTGTAGTGATTCCTTGGCCCCACTGATTGGATTGTATCGATGAACTTCGTTTTGCCAGCTAGAGAACTGAGGATAACAAACCATATTTACCTGACGGAGTTTGCACAGAGAGCTCTGTTTTCTTCATCCTACTTGTAAACATCCCATCATGTAAAAAGTTGCATAAAATACTATTCTTTGCCTATCCTCCCTGGCTGCTCCTACTCCGTCGTCTCGGCCCCTCATGGTTCGACTGCGGTGAAGCCTAGGCCCCCGAACCCCAGCCACATCAGCGGTAACATTTAGTCACTTCCTCGTAACTGGTCATTCGGTCTTTTGTTTCAAACCACCACTCGGAACGGTCCCTCTCGGGGACGCGGAAGGTAAGCGCTCGCGCCGCCGAACGGGCCGTCTCGTTGTGATTCGGTGAGGATGTACAATCTCCCGCATGAGCCGGGAACCACTTGATGGGGATAGTATTGCCGCGGTTTTGGAGCTGGAGCTTACTGATGATGGCGGCCGCCGGTGCGCACACTCGCCCCTTGGCAAAGTTGCGCACCCACGTACTCCATAACTGAAGTTTGCCAAGTAATATGTTGTGATTAACTGAATCGAATGCTTTCCTGAAGTTTAAAAACAAGGCGAGCGTTACCAATTTATTTTCAATAATATTAAGCAATGTTTTTTATAAGTAGACTGTTGATTTTCTTTTCTGAAAGTCATGTTGCACACTTGCAACGACAGAGGATTTGTCAAAAAAATTTACCAAGTGGGTGTTAATAACTTCTTCAGCAATTTTCGCAAATACAGACAGGAGAGGTAATGGACGATAGTTAAGATCATTTTGAGAAGCTCCTTGATTTATGGATGCCTTTTTTGTGAGCCGTATTGTTACCACACTACATTTTTTTTAGATAAAGATGTCCGTCCATTGTTGTAGTAGTCGCTCATAGAACGGTCACGTGCACGCTAGTGGTTCATTTTTGCAGTGTACGTGCTCTGCACGTGTTGCCAAATGTATATTCGATGCTCGGTAGTCAGCGCTCCATCCATGCCGTGTCTATCTTTCGTGATGGCATCCGTAAACACAGCGCACGTACGCTGCAGTAACCGATTTAAACTAGCAGGATGCCGAGCTGAGTGGCGATTTTGCGCTTTCGCCCTGACGCACGCATGAATTTCAACAGTACACAAAAAGAAGGCGTCATTGTCAGGGTGGCCGCGACACCTCCGCGCAACAAACCCCATGCCACAAGAAATCATTTTAAAGTCTAAAACGGGACTAGGTCACATATGTTATACGTCCCATTTTTGGAAAGTTAAATTGGTGACCCTCTTGTGCTTATTATGAATGCTCCTCGTCCAAAATGTTCGCATGTGTCATCGAGGTTAAACTCTTAAGCGCATTGTGTAGGCCACATATAGAGAAGAGCTGAATCAGGGGTTTTGTACAGATACGTCATCTGAAGTAATGCGAGAGCACCATAGGATCTCCGCAGCCATCTGGTCATGTTATCTTAATTTATTTAGTGTGCTCGAACCACATGTGGCTTTCTGGGTTCATGGAAGTGCTGTTGTCACGGTTGTCCAAGCTTTCATTCCAGAACAGAGAGGAAACGAATCCACGGACAACGTTCGTCGCAGCGCCAAGTTTTGCTTACCTTGGATCCAGCAGTGCTAAACACAATCTGCGCCGGCAGCATTCTGGTTGGTGTAATTAAAGTTCCGTTCAAACTTGCAACTCGACGTGCTTTTGCAGCCGTTTTGGTCGAAAAGCGACAGTCGCAGGCCGTTCGAGCACTGGTCGATTTTCCACCTTTGCGACTGCCGGTCGCAAACTGGTAACTAAAATGCAGGTCAGCTGAAGTGAACGAAAATTAAGTTTACTCTGTGTGTTGAACAGAAAAGATTGAAAAGATTGTGAGAACGACCCAGTGGACGCATTTGCAAATGAGAATCATGGTCAAACCAGGGGGCTCCCTCGTCGCATACGACGACCGACCGCACGCCCTTCGAGGCTGGCAAGTGTAAATAGATCTTTATCCTGTTGCCAGGCTTTACTACCAGTGCTGCAGTAGCTGGCAAGTCTCTCTTTACGGCTGGCGTCACATAATCTCCGCTGTGCGTCTGGCCGCCTCTGCGGATACAAATTTGACCTATGCTTACTCTAATATTACTTTCGATCGCTGGATAATCGCAGCCGGTAAGACAATACGCATGTGTTTCCGGCAGGCGCCTCATCACTGCCACAGCGCTTCTTGCTGTCTCTGCGGCAGCGAGCTTAACGCTAGCCAGAAAGCGAGAGATTTCAAGTAATATAGTACGTATTGCCTTCGGTTTCTTGTTTTGCTGACACGTCTAGTGTTCAGACTAGAACAAACCATATGTAGCCGGTATGCTGGTGTAAACTGTTAGATTCTTTTGACAGCGAAGCTGGTGTGTTTTTTTTTCTGCACAAATGCGGCAGGCGTTTTGATTTGAGTACAAATTATGGGTTCGTCTGGCGAAATGAACATATAGTCATGTACCCAAATTAAAACAAGCACACATTCCTTCCCCGTGGTACACACATTGAGCTGGAAGCTTGTTTTATAACCGCAGATAACTGAAAATACTTAAAGCAAGCATACGCAGTCGATACATCTTTCCCATTCTAGCATTCTTTACAGCAGTTTAATTCCAGAAAAGCTCTTTTTTTACCACATTCATCACATATGCTATGAAGAGCAGTGCTATGTAGTGTTAACACAAAAATAACTAGTTAACTATAGGCTGTAATTTCCTTGTTCTAAACAGAAGGCAGCCAGTTGTGTTCAACAGAATGCTGTATGGAAATCTGCGAAATCCAGCTTGTGTTGCTGTTGTACTAGCATGACATGATTTACTGCATTCGAGCCTTTCTTGTAGGAGAAGTTGGTTTGAAACAAACGATACTCTTATTTCTAAAAACTAATTCTGAATTTGACCTTCTGTTCTCAGAATCAAAGGAAGACATGGATAGTTTCATGCTAGACAAAGCTCGTTGGCAAAACATAAAAAGGAAGATTCGGGCTTCAGATGTGCGTATTACGCGGTGGAACATTGCACTTTTCTTATGAGACATATTCACGACCAGTACTTGAACTCAGCTCCGTTCTCATTTCTGGGTGCCCAAGAGGCGAGTATGAAATCCTGCTTCTTATCCAGCGAAGAGCTTTCTGCTTGTGCCTGCTTAAAACAGTGGCTAATGTCTGCATACTTGAAGGCACAGATGTCTCTGCAAAATTCGTGGTTTCAGCTTGTCATTGAAAGCTAAACATTTCGACAGATTTGCCTGTCTGGTTGGGTTGATAACTAAATAAAACTTGAAATTTCTCCAACCAACACTTTTATTTTATAAAACCCGACGTTTCGGAGCCGGCTCGGCTCCTTCTTCAGGGGTGCATGACGCGGGGCTGCGTGCAGCTATAAGTAAAGGAATGGTCGAGGGGGAGAAGAATGTGGGGGGGGGGAGAATGGGGAGGGGGTGAGATGTGTGTGAAAGAAATGAGAAGGAAGGAGGGGGGTTTAGACGAGTGAGGGTGCCGCAGGTACAGGTGTGCTCGCTGGCGACTTTTTTCTTTTCTTCTGTGAAGTGGCCAGGATAGAGCGAAGACCTTGCAAGTATACAGCAGGGAGGTTGCCTATTGTCCGGTTGATGTTGTTTGCGGTCGACTGTATGTGCCATGACTCGAGGAGGCGTCTTTTGCGGTAATTGGTCTCGGTCTCCAGGATGAATGTTTCTTCGAAATTTATTCTGTGGTCGGAATCTTCGGAATGTTCGGCTACGGGGTTGCGTTCTCTTGAAAAATTTCGTACATCGTTCTTGTGTTGCCGAATTCTTTCTTTTAGGTTTTTTGTTTCGCCAATGTAGCTAGCATCACAGTCGGCGCAGGGAATTTTGTAGACAATGCCTTGGGCTCTTTCTCTTGGTGGTCGATCTTTGGGGAAGGGTAGCAGGCTCCCCAAAGTGTTTGAAGGCTTGTGCGCCACTCGAATTCCCTCTTTTCTTAGAATACGGGCGAAGGTTTCGCTGGCGCCTCGGATATAGGGGACAGTGACGTACTTTTGAGATGTAGTTGTTTGCTGCTGGTTATTATCCAGAATATCATTCGCCGCCAATAACGCAACGACAGGCCCCGGGAAGAAAATAACCAGCAGCAAACAACTACATCTCAAAAGTACGTCACTGTCCCCTATATCCGAGGCGCCAGCGAAACCTTCGCCCGTATTCTAAGAAAAGAGGGAATTCGAGTGGCGCACAAGCCTTCAAACACTTTGGGGAGCCTGCTACCCTTCCCCAAAGATCGACCACCAAGAGAAAGAGCCCAAGGCATTGTCTACAAAATTCCCTGCGCCGACTGTGATGCTAGCTACATTGGCGAAACAAAAAACCTAAAAGAAAGAATTCGGCAACACAAGAACGATGTACGAAATTTTTCAAGAGAACGCAACCCCGTAGCCGAACATTCCGAAGATTCCGACCACAGAATAAATTTCGAAGAAACATTCATCCTGGAGACCGAGACCAATTACCGCAAAAGACGCCTCCTCGAGTCATGGCACATACAGTCGACCGCAAACATCAACCGGACAATAGGCAACCTCCCTGCTGTATACTTGCAAGGTCTTCGCTCTATCCTGGCCACTTCACAGAAGAAAAGAAAAAAGTCGCCAGCGAGCACACCTGCACCTGCGGCACCCTCACTCGTCTAAACCCCCCTCCTTCCTTCTAATTTCTTTCACACACATCTCACCCCCTCCCCATTCTCCCCCCCATTCTTCTCCCCCTCGACCATTCCTTTACTTATAGCTGCACGCAGCCCCGCGTCATGCACCCCTGAAGAAGGAGCCGAGCCGGCTCCGAAACGTCGGGTTTTATAAAATAAAAGTGTTGGTTGGAGAAATTTCAAGTTTTATTCAGCTTGTCATTGTGCGAAATTTATTAAGTTCTTTAGACCTTGTTCCTGCATTGGCTATCCCCATATTTACAGCGAAACCAACTGATTGTTTTGTAATATTTGGCCTAGATATAAGCTCCCTCAGGTTGTGTTCTCAATTCCTTGCTGTCAAAATTTTCAGTTACCTACTGCTGGCCTGAATGTAACCCCACTTTTCAACACTCTCCCAGAAAATGCAAAAAATTTGCCTACCAGTACCTGATGCTGCCTGTTTAAGTGTAGCATGCTTCCAACGCTCCCAGACCTAAGCCACTTCTTGCCACAGTGGATTACCAACACCCGAAATTTCCTTGAAGTGTGCAGATGGGCAAGTGTAAGAACGTGAGGGTTCCTACTCCGCTTCTGCTTTGGCAGCACTGTGACTCCTGTGTTATATGTCCAAGCAGTGTGCAGAGTAAATGCAGCTTCAATTAGTTGCCACTTAATCCTAAAGTATTAGGAGCAACAATTGACTACAAATCTAGCATCACATTAGTGCACTAATGTGTATATAAAGTTGCAACACATTTTAAAGCTACAGAGTAAACGGAGTTTGAAGAACATTTTTAAGAAACAATTCATTTTAATGCGAAAGCACTTTTTGGTCGTCAGAGGCGGGGACAGGATTTGTGGACAGACTGTATCATCAGAGTACCTCTACATATACTTGCAACAGCGAAAAAAGAAACACAGTTTGTACTGCATTTTTAGCCCGCACTATAATGAACACATCGCCCTAGCCAAGTCATGACAACACTGCTATCATATTCGATCACGCTTCGTTAAAGTTGCAACATACTCTAAAGCTGTCATCATCATCATCTTCAAGCTCGAACTACAAAACAGTCTCACGTTGTGCAGTAAGCTCTTTGACCTCAACAAATAATCTGCACCACTCCTTCATTTAATCCAAGTAAATATACAGTACACATGCGCCATCTGGCCGAGTGTAGGAGTCTGCTAGCCTAGTGCTGGGTCAATCTTCCAAGGCAGCATGACAGAACATTCAATATTTTCGCATTACGCCACCTACTAGAATGTTTAATGCAGAATGTCTGGCTGTTCACTTTCCTCGATGCAGTATACATTCAAATAGGAAGTATTTGGTGTTAGGACTTATGTCGTCCCAAGGTTTGATCTTTGGATGAGAGCAGATACATTTTTCTGCAAAGCTTGTTCTCACAATGCTCTTTTATAGCTGTATGTCTGCAGAGGTTGATGCTGGTTATTAATAACTAATTGGACAGTGTGTCTTTATCACTATAGGTTGTTCAAAACAAACAGAATTAGGTACATATCAATTTCTTGGTGCAGCTCATGGAGTGCTGTGTAGTGAGGTGGTCATTCATTTGGATCATTGGCGGTTTGCTTGAGCTGATATCGCATGGGACACGGGTGCCATTTCCATTTCGTCTAGACCGAAACATGGCCACTGTGGTTGAGATCGATGACTGGGCGTCCCTGCTTGCATGTCATTTTGTTTCAAATGTAGCTTCACAGAGCATTAAAGAAACAGTATTTTCAGCAAAGATTTCACAACCTTGACTGACTTTGTAATGAACCTTACTTTACTTTCAGACTTCAAGGAGCAAAAAGAAGCTGCGAAAGGCAGCTAAATAGTCCGCTGCAAAAGATATTTTGACAAACGTTCCTGAAGAATGAAATAGACACGAGCTATTGGAGCTAAGAATTAAAATAAGGAGCTCAGAAAAAAAAACGATGAACTGCAGAGCCTGAACACGCGGCTGCAAGGGGAGCTCCTGGACTGCGCCTTTCAACACGAGGTAAGCCCTGCAAAACAGGTCGTGTTTTAATGCTGTGAGTAACGTCATCGTCCTTTGTAAACCGTCCTGCTATGTATACGGTGGCATAATCTGATTCACAATTTTTGTCAGAGTTTAACTGTGCATTTACAGGATGTCTACCAACCAGGAAACAGTATTAGTGGGAAAAGCTGTGCCAAAATGAACTCCACGTAGATACAGACACAGGACAGGTGCAACTAGCAGCTGTTTATTCACAGCAGATGGAATCGAATTTAAGGCATAGAGATCCAGAGGAGGGACCAAAAAAATGTACGCAAGGGGTACATAATCTGAACTGCATACAGAACGTAGGCACACATGTGTCTACCTAAAAACGCCCTTTCATTACTATACATTTCAATAGATGGTATGTTTCCGCAATCACTACATTTATCATTGATGCAGCATGCCTACACAAGTTCCCGGGCTGTCTTATCCCTACTCCTGTTTAAAATTTTTGTTTCTTTGTTTCCTTCACCCTCGCTTCGCGTAAGTTCTTTTTCCCCGCAGGCTTTAGAGTGCTGTGGTACATGAGATCCAGTCCCATTCTTCAGATTACGTTTATGCTCGGCTAAACAATTAATAATACATCGGCCAGTCTGGCCTATGCACGCCTTCCCGAGTTATCTGATAAACAACGTCGACAGTATAAAATTATTCTGCGCGCTTTATTTTTCACATTGCTTTTTCTTCAACTTTTTGGGTCAGTTTTACAACACAAGGAAGCAAGTTTTTTCTGGGTTTCGGGGCGGAAACCACCACACGTTCTTTGTACTTTTCTGCAATGTGCTTCAAATTAAATATAAGAACCGTAACTCGGCACCTCACATAACAACAGCAACTATAGCTATATTGGTGTAATATAGCCATAGTTGCTGTTGTGACATAAAACCTCATACAGCAAACTTACTTGCAAATATGAGAACAATTAAAGAGCACTGCAGAATCTGCATTGGAGTAATGCGAAAGCACGGATACTGCTGTTGGTTGCTTCTGGTTACTTCTTGTTTACCCATTTTAGTCTGGTACTTTCAAAATGCGCGTCAATCCCTTCCCATGCTCTTTTTCGGCTCTAGTTCTGGTTTGGTGACATCGCATCCTCTACGTCACAATTATTCACTTTTTGTTTAGCCATTTTAGTCTTTGGTACTTTGAAATTGCATGCCAATTCCTTCCTATGCCTTTTTTTGGATCGACTTCAGGTTGCTTGACGTCACATTCTTGACGTCACCTTAACTGACTGACTTAATTAACTTTTCTAGTATTTGGTTCATTCAAATGTGGCGTCAAGCTATTGGCCATGCGACTATTTTTGCCTTTACTTTGAAATTTTTTGCCTCTAAATAATTACCTAAATTACTCAATGGTCTAATTATTTTTTCGAACACAACTTTACGTCACCCTCTATTACTTGACACCACTCATTATCCTCTACCCCTTCTCAATTACACACAACTGCTGCGGACAAAATATTGTGTGTTCTGCCTGTAAATAATTACCTAATTACCTCATTAGTATAATTATTTTTCGGGCACAACATTAAGTCATGCTCTGTCGATTGACGCCATTGATTAACCTTTACCTCTTCTTAGTCACAACTTCTGCGGACACAATTTTGCGTGTTTTGCCTCTAATGACGTAATCAACTTATTTTCCTAATGATTTTTCGGACACAACGTTCTGTCACCCTTTATCGATTGACACCACTCATTAACCTCTATCACTTCTCAATTACTCAGAACTACTGCGGACATGATTTTGCGGTCACGTTCGGCGGACGCGGTCGGCGGACAGAAATCTGTGAACATAGCGAAGCAATGTGCCCCACCGGGGTGGTGCAGATAAAACGCCCGACTATTGTGCCGGAGTTCCGGAGTTCGAACCCGACCATGGCCGCTACGTTTCGATGGAAGCGAAACGAAGTGGCCTCCGTGTGCTGTGAGATGTCAGCGAATGTAAAGATCCCCAGGTGGTCGAAATTCCTCAGTAGTCCTCCACTACGGCTCCCCTTTCTCTCTTTCCACTTTCCCTCCCACCTTCCTCCCTTCTCTTACGGCGCGTAACAGATGTCCACAGAGCAAGTGTGACAGATACTGCGCCCTTCCCTTATTGTGAACCAATTAATATTATTATTAGCGAAGTAATGCTTTCTCATTAATAATATTCGTTTGATATGGTATGGTTCCGCCTGCCTATGCATGCATTCTATACGTTGGCTCTGTCATCAACATTTTTATGTACTATTTTCAGTCTTTTCAAGCAAATCATGGCCTATATAGGTGCGGCTTACCGCCAATAAAAGCAGTTGTCAATTTGTCTACAAGTGTGTCGTTTTGGCTGGCCATAGGGTTTTCTCGGCAGGAAATACTGGAGTGGGTTGCCATTACCTCCTCCAGTGAATCACATTTTGTCAGAACTCTCTGCCATGACCTGTCTATCTTGGGTGGCCCTACACAGCAAAGCTCACGACTTCATCGAGTTTCGCAAGCCCCTCCGCCACAATAAGGCAGTGATCGTCCATAGGGCCACGAAGAGTCGGACACGACTGAACGACTAAAACAAAAAACGTGTCGTTTTAGTGGTAATGTGGTTTGCGCTATAAGTTTTACAAGTAACCGATTCACTAAGTGGGGCTAATGCTACAACACATGAGGACAGGTGTTCGGTACCAAGCTTAACATTAAATGTAGAGGAGGATCAAATGCCTAGGCTTGTAGTACATATATCCCAGGCAGCACAAAGCATTGGGCCAATGTTGTACGACGGCAAACAGTGGTCCTACATTGAACCAGCCTAACCAGCATGCTCCCAACATAGGACATGCCAGTCAACACCACGTCCAACAATGGCCCAGACTAGCCAATGCTCTCCCAGTGTTGGCGCTGCCAATAGCCAATGCTGGCTAGCTCGGTCTAAGATGTACTGTGAGTTCCCGTACATACAGAATGTCTATATTGGACCGAGATTGCCATTGTTCCTCCAATAATGGCCGCACCGGGTTTTAAAACAGGCTATAATGGGCCAAGCTGTCCTGCGTTCATCCGTCGTTGGGTTTTCCGTTTTTTAATACTGGCTACAATGGACCAAGTTGTCCTGTGTTCTTTCGGCATTGGAGGTTCCGGTTTTAAACATGCCTACAATGGCCAATGTTATCCTCTGTTCTTCCAGTATTGGATGTCCAGTTTTTTAAAGCTGGCTACAATGGACCAAGTTGTCCTGTGTTCCGCCGTCGTTGGCCGTTCCTTTTTTAAAACTGGCTACAATGGACCATGTTCTGTGTTCTTCCAGCGTTGCCCGTTCAGTTTTTAAAACTGGCTACAATGGACCAAGGTGTCCTGTGTTCTTCCGACGTTGACCGTTCCGTTTTTTTAAACTGGCTGTAATGGGCCAATTTGTGTGGTGGTTTTCCAATATTAGCTATCTCTGTATGAAAACTGCCCACGATGGACTACTTTGTCCCCTGATCTCCCAATTGTCATTGCCATCCTAAAAACGCAGCTTTAATGGGCTGCCGAAGTGATTATTTTCAGTTGACCATTCAATCAAAACAAATTCTACATTTTTAATGTTGAATACTCGTGCGCTGGACGCCAAACCGCGGCATTTAATTCCGACAAAATTTCAGCCGATCGTTCGGACCTTACAGAGTGCCACGTACGGGATGACAATTACTATAACGCATTCAAGCACCTACCGCTGCAGCTGTCTGGATTCGTCTTTTCGGTGCGCTCATATGCGGCGCACTTTTGGGGGTCAGCTATATGTGTTTACGGTTTTAGGCTATTGGCATACATGCAGAATTCGTCGCAGGCGCATACGTTTGTCGCACAATTATATCTGATGATAGCACGACCGTGCGACCACATATGTATACCCCAGACCGGCTAGCACTCACGACCCAATATGCCTGTATTGGACGCCGAGTACATCCCTGCATCTACTTAACCTATAGTACAAATCCACTCGTCAGTGAGAACGCGCATACAAAACAAAATCGTGTCGCCATAGCATGATCATGTGACTATAAATTAGTGATTAGAAGGTAGCTTTTTCATTGCCGAGAAGGAAAACGTCGCCTCAAGTTGAAGGAACAAATGACCATTTTCTCAGCGATGTTTTTGTTCTAGTGCTTTTGTATTATCCATACGGAACTACGCGCAGCATCGTCTGTTTACCTGAAGAAAGGACCGAATATGATGTGTGTATTTCCAGACGCAATCACTGGAAAATGATAAGCCGGAAGACTCGCGAGGTTACCATTTTAGTTTTATGCATTCACACGGTGGTAAAAAAATGACAGTTTTTCGAGCAGACTGCGAGCATGAAGGTCCCGGTACATTTATATGGCGCACAACATATATATCGGCAATAAACAACAAAAATAGTTTGTTCCGCCTATTAGTTTAGAGTTTGACCATTCCAACCGCGCTAGGCGGTGGCAAAGGAATAAAAAAAAAACTGTGCTGGAATGAAAGTAATGTGCGCTGCCGAGTCATTCGAAAAAACGAATGCAGCCCAGAAACACTGTTTTAATGAGGCAGTTTTCCATGCCCTGTCCAATTCTTTCATTCTACTAAAATAATTTGGAATACGTTGCTTGCTCATTGAACGTTATCGTCTTTTTGTAAAATCCGCGTTAAGGTGAAGGTGATTGCGAAAAACGTCTGTGTGTTGCCTGATGCCACATCGCATCAGGACCTCGACGCGCACAAAATTGATTCTCCATCATTCATTGCTGTGTCTGTCACCGTCGATTTGCGAAGTCGAGACAAAACATGAGCGAAGAAATATTGTTACAGCTGGAGAATGATGAGGACGAAGTGGCGCACTCGTTTGTGGAAGATTAAGAAAAAGAAGTGCGTCGTACGGGGGGCCCTCGTAGCCTGGCTCCTTGGCTGTTCCTCAATGTATATATCTTTAATCCTCTTTTGTAAATATATTTCTTCGTGTTACAAAATTATATGCCAAAATTTAAAAACCTTGAACAATTCAAAAATTCCGTAGAATCTTCAGAATTGCGCGGTGCGCTATAATTGGACAAAGGCTTTATCGAAGTGGCCATAATTACTGGCACAACAAAATTATGCAAGGTGTTTTTAATGGTTTTGAAAGCTGAGGTAGTGTAGAATAGGTGGAAAACGTTTAAACAATGTTAAAACTGTTTTTTTTTCCTAAAAACTTTCAATGTTCGCTGTTTTCTGTAAATTAGCGCGATCGCATCTCTGTATCCAAATGTCATAAAAATATGAGCTTTAGCTGTTTGCGGATAATTATGCTGAGAACAAATTGTGGAATTATTGCTGCTCTACCATGAACCTTTTCTGAAATAATGGCCTGCAAATTAGGAAAATTTTCGTTTCCTGGGCCGATGTTGAGAATGTTTATAAAAACATCTGCTCATACCCGAAAAGCGAACATTAACTGAATACAAATAAAACCATGTATATATTTAGTCAGATAATTTTCAGCTAGCTAAATTGAACATAATTTGTATAATCTATAACCAAAGTTGGCCAGAATAGAAGAGAAGCTCGGAACTCCGCCTCTTCGACATTATTAATCAGTCATCACGCAACAATATATAATATTTTAAAGTAAATATAAAAGGTCGAACGACCATCCTTTGTTCGATCATAGGTGGCGAACGGAAGGGGAAAAATGACGCGCATTCGTCGATGCACCAACTGTATGGATTTACGCAAGAATGTGGATGATAGATGGGGAGGCTTTCTATTTTTTTAGAAAATGTTATGTCCGTGGTTGGCTTGAAGAAACAATGCGTTTGCGAACACACAAAACAAATCTATTTATTAGAACTCGACTCAAGCGGTGCGCGCTGGCGGCCGCTCATCGGCACGGTCCAAAGTCACGGCTGGCCGGTGCAAGCAGAAGAGGGCTGGACAAAGGAGGAATGGAATGTTGAGAGGGTCGTTGGTCCTTCGTTCCCACGCGCAGCCCTTGCGAACACAACACCGCGGCGGGAATCGCGCACTGGTTGAGCGGTTCGTTGTTCCCCCTCGCCTACGCGTCTACGTGCAAGACACAACAGAAAGCATCCCCAGCTGCGCTCTGCTGTGCGGACTCCTCCCGAAGCGTTCATTTCAGAGCTTGTTGAAGACGCTACAAGACTTGTGACAGCTTCTTAAACCTTTCTTTAATTTCTTCCCTCATTAATTTTCTTTTCATTATGCTCTGCATAATTTTCTCTTGCGCCTATACATGTCCATGTGCTCCGGTTTGTGCTTGCTACATATCAGTGAATAGCTGAGCTGTGCGATATCGCCGGAGTACGGATTACAGCAACGGCGGGATACCATCGGCATTATCGGACTCAGTGAACGCCGTCATCTTAGACCGTGAGTATATATCTTTGCAGCATGCCATTGCTTCATAATGGGTTCTATATAATCTTCTACCAGTCCCAAATGTTCTCTTTCCCTATTCTCCTCGAAACAACTGCTCGAAGCACGACTTCAAGAACTAAGCGAATTTTCGTCCGGGTTACATGCAAAACAGTGCGTGGACTTATTTGCTGGCTGCGATATGAATAGCATTTGCGCCGAAAATAGAGGAGCCGTGCATAACAGGTGTGTGTGCCACCAACGTGCGACAGAACACTGCAGGCAGCCATTTGCGCAGTTTTTTGACTGTGCAGCGCGCCGCAATCAATTATAGTAACCAGATACTATGCGCCTGGCTTTGTACATATATTTTGGACAGCGTCTCTTCTGCGCGCAGGAAGCCATGTTCGCTCAGTTTTTTGTAATTTGTTAAGAGTTAAGGGCATTTTTTTTGTTTTCAGATGTACAGACGAAGTTTTGAAAACTGTTCGTGCCGTCTGTGCAAGCGAATTTTACAGTGGGGCGGACATTATGTGTGTGATGCAGCTTGATGATTAGGCTATAATTAAGTCATAATGAACCTCCACTTTTATAATGGGTAATATCATGTTGAGGAATTGAAAGCCGTGAACAGCGCAAGTGAGCCCCTTTTCAAAATTTTCTTAATCGACGCCCCCCTTCTGAGCACGAGCCTTCAGGTGAGGGCGTTATCAGAAAGCGGCGACAATAGGAGAGCGATTTCGCAGACGCGCTTCGAAGGCGGGGGAAAATAACAATACAAGCAAAAAGGCACATAAGCCGTGTGTGCACTGCGTCCCTGTCACTGCAAAGTAAACAACGTGCACGCGGGACACATTGTAAAAAACTTTGACGGCCTGTATGAGGCAACCATATCGTCCGAAATATATTGCTCGCGAAGCGCTCGATCACGGCGCGCACTTTCAAGCGAAATGGGACAGGACGTCAGGTCTGCCTGTTCGGCAATTACAGCTCTTTGTACCTCACGTACCGTACCGTATGCATGAAGTGCACGCCATAGCCATCGTGCAAGAATGTTGAAACCGAAGCAGCGATCCACATATTCTAATTCTATAGGAAATCATTTGGGAGTAGAAAAGAGCAACTTAATATCATGTGCATGGTTCTTTAATGAACGACTGGCTGTGACAGGTTGTTTACAACGGTTGATGAAAAGGTAGGCCATCATGCTATTATTGCAGGCATATTTGCTCCTTTTTGTACCTCTGTTTACTAAAACTTAATTTTGTTCCCCATTCCTAGGGACGCTGCACCTCTTACAACACTCACTGTTCAGTCGCTTTTATTCAAGGTACAAAAAGGAGGAAATGCGCATGCACTCATAGGATAGCCTGTCTGTCTGTTAACAGCTGCAAATAACACGCCACTGCTGCTCGGTACCTTGGATGAGGTTTTCATAGGGTTACCTGAGATGCCTAGCAATTGCTGTAATATTTATACCAATCACAGCAGTGAAAAATAAAGGTAACACAGCATCACTTCAACTGCTGCATGCAGCTTTAAACGTGCTTTAATTTTATTGCCTATTCTTATAGACGCAGGACCTCTTGCTATATAGGCTTTGTTCAGTAAGCAACAGTCTTTCATTGCTTCAATTTCTATCTCTCCACCACTTTCTTGTTGCTCTGGGTGTGATCATTTGATTTCATTGTTCAAATCATATTGTTTTATCATGTGTGAATGATTTAGCCTGCACATACATGCTTTCATTTTTTTAGATGCGCATCGGGAGCGTTTTCTACGTAGAAATGGATCGATTGAGTTGTATCACTGGTGCGAAAACCGACAACCCCCAGAAGATATGTGTCCTGTGGTTGGAAGGCCAATAAAGAAGAGGAAAATAAGCGGAAAAGCCTGCCTAAAAAAAGGTAGCCCTGCATCACTGTAACTGCTGCATGCACCTTTAAATATGCCTTATTTTTATTGCCTATTCTTATAGACGGTGGACCTCTTGCTATTGGCTTTTTGCAGAAAGCAACCGCCTTTCATTGCTTCAATTCCTATCTCTCCACCACTTTTTTGTTACTTCGAGTGTGATCCTTTGATTTTATTGTTCAAATCATATTATTAAATCGCCAGTGAATGATTTCGCCTAAACATACATGCTTTGAATTTTTTAGGTGCGTATCGAGAGTGTTTTCTACGTAGAAATGGATCGATTAAGTTTTATCACTGGTGCGAAAACCAACAGTTCGGTACCCCCAGAAGATTTGTGTCCTGTGGGTGGCAAGGGTATAAAGAAGAGGATAATCAGTGGAAAAGCCTGCCTAAAAACCTACAAAGATGGCGCAAAAGCGAAATGCTGATCAGGGTTAGAGTCTGATTACTTCTGTTATCCCATTTCACTTGCTAGGTGATGTGACATATATGAAGCACCTTAGTATATTTTGTGGTATACTCACTGAAAATTGTGTAGACATTAATTTTTTTCTCGTTCACTTATTTTGAGTGACGCACGAATTGGAATAAAACGAAGTTATCCACACATCTAATGCCCACAGACATTAGATGAGTGGATGAGCTCAATAATTGTGTTCCTATGTGAACATGCAATAGTTTGTCAAATATATTAATATGTTAAAAGTTGATTTTTTTAATGTTAACCGGAGTAATACTTATGCTCCATATCATAGCATTATTCGCCTGTAGTTTGTATCTGCTCTTTCCTAAATTGTATTCTACAATGTATACGTGTGTCATCTCGTACGTCTATTTAACTGGCTAACAATTTGCAATCGAATCCCTTTTGTGATGTTGTTTCAGCTACAAAAAACGGATGACAGTTGTGACAATATAGGTGGCTTTAGGTATAACGTATAGCGCGAAAATCTTTAATATATGCGATGATATTTTTATTCACCGCATTGGCTAAACCAGCCTGTTTGAAGAGACGAAATGAAAACAAATATGGATGTCTTCGGACAGGAACAGTAATCGTGGTACCATGACCACTTTTTTTTTTTTTCAATTAAATTTTCATATGTCGTGGGCTAATGTCTCGACACAAAGGAATGACTCTTAGGTTTGCCAGATGCGGCGTAGTATTCTCGAAAAAAAAAAAACGCCTATCACTAAAGCTGGAAAACGCCGTTTTTGTCGTTTCAAAAAGTTGCACGTTTGGAGGCCGGCTGGTTGCGTAAAATTTTGTCATCCATTGTTTTTTACTCACTGCATTTACGTAACATTTACTTGTATAAGACGTATTAAAAGTGTGTTTCATTGGTGCAGTTGATTTAGTGATTTAGTAAAAAATCGCAAACTTTGCTTCAAGAACAACGCGCTACAAAAATGTTAATGTTCAACCTTACATACTGGCGTGATGCGTTACGTTGTTTGCACTAAAACATTCTGTGTTTATTACGCAGGTCATATTGTTAATTTAAGGCAGAATTTGGAGCTCTAAGCTGCTATGTGTGTTCTCTGTAACGCCACCAAAATTATTATGCTGGAAAGCGATTTGCTTATGATAGTAATTATAAAAATTACACATTGAAAAATCATCTTCAAAGATATAGCATTGTTAGTTGTGGTCAAAGCTGAGAAATGGAATAATATATTAATAAACTAGATTGAATACTATTTCACCTAGCAATAAAAAAGAATGCAGGACAGAGAAAAAGTTCAGCCTTCACTTGCGTTCTGCCATGAAATTGACAGAAATAGTGAATTAATACCATATTAAGCTATATTAAGTATTTGCCCAGAAGCAGGAAAAGGGTGTATAAGTGCTGACAAGGTTTTAAATTTTACTTAAGGTAAAATGTAACTAAATTCAGCAAATACTAAATTGAAGTTTTGATGCCTACTCCATAAGGGGGAGCCATATAATCTCATCTATAGAACAAAAACAGGCATTTTTATATTTGTAATATTAGATTTTGCAGAATTAAATATATTTACTGACTCATATTAATAAAGTACTTTAAATTGTTTCCACAGATTTGAATAAAAATTGATGTTGCGGCCGTTTCTTCAATTATAATCAGTTTTCCTTATTTTACTATTTTCTTACTTTTGTCCAATTTCAAAATAATATGCAGAAACACACACAAATCAAGAGCTTCAAATTTTTTCAGAAATAAAGAATGGAACCTAGATAATGTAGAGAAACAGTTTATGTGCCAAGATATTATTGGATCTTGCAAGAATGCAGGCTGAATTTGGGCATTATCAGCACAAGCACTCGGTTTAATATTTGATGTTATATTTTTAAACGGTATAACGCAACACTTTTTAGTCCGTAATATTTTTGAGGTACTGAAGATTTTTGAGAGGGATTTGAATGCAGTGGTTACGACGCTCGACTACTGTTCCCAAGAACGCGGGTTCGAATCCCAGCCTCGGCGGCAGCCTTTCGGTGGAGGCGAAAAGCAAGCCGTCCGTGTGCTGTACGATGTCAGCGTACGTTAAAGAACCCCAGGTGGTCGAAATTTCCGGAGTCCTCCACTACGGCGTCTCTCACAGCCTGAGTTGCTTTGGGACGTTAAACTCCACAAACCAAACCAAACCAAATCGAAGATGATCCTTTTTTAAATTGCAGCAAACTTGCCCTTTACTGCTGTTTTCGAATTCTGAGCAATTTTATGCGTTGCGGAGAACACACCTAGTGGTCTGGATCTCCAGATACTGCCTGGAATTAAGAACATGCGTCATGAAGTGAAAACATATTTAGTGCAACTAAACTAATGCATCATATGCCAGTACATAATGTTAAAAATGAATATTTTTGCAGCGTATCGCTCCTGAACAAAGTTTGCGATTTTTTAATAACTCAACTGCAAAAACAAAACAGGTTTCTAATAGTGTTTGTAAATGTAAAACCTGCATATATTTAGTGAGTAAAAAATAGATGACAAAATCTTGGTACCCAAATTTGGAACATTTTGAAGTGGCAAAAACAGCGTTTTCTACCTGTAGAGATATACCATACGATTTTGTTATAGAGGAAACTACGCGTATCTTGAAAAACTAAGGTTAATTCTTTTGTGTCTAGATATTCGCCCACCACATATAGGAATTTCATTGGAAACGGAAGTTGGCCATGGGACCTCGATTATGTTTCTTATCTAAGGCACCCATAATACGCTGTGACAAAGCCAATATCAAGGTTTTTTTTAAGATTCCATATTTCGAACGGTTGTGCCATCTAAAAAAATTTGAAATCTAGGCACACCTTAGGTGTCGCCAGCCCTCACTTTCTGTTACAGCTGCACTTGCTAAGCTGAATTAATACGTTGAGTACTTTATATTAGCCACGAATATAGCGCTATTACGTGTCAATTTTAAAGAAAGGCCGCAGTGACGCGATTCCCGTAGAATTTGTAAGTGAATTCTGTAAACCTTACAAATCTACCCATATATATGATCTCTTGCAGGTTTTATTCAAGCTACATTACACCTGCTGCGCCCCATAGCTTGAGCCAAGGGTTATAAATAAACCATTAGAAACAGACGATGCAAACCGGTGGCGCGTTGCTGGCAGCCACTTAGGACAGCGCAGAAAATTTTTATTTTGTACGTAGGGAAGTGAGATTATTCGCTTCAAGTACTAAATATTCACTTTAGACAATAAATAGGACTTACAGAGTCGGTGAGCACGTTCGGAAACCCCTGTTTCAATATTTACGGTTAGAAACCTCATGTGTACCTTTTTTTCCAGCTGCAGATAAATTCCAGGTTATGTAGATACCGAAACTGTTACCAGCCCATTCGCGCACCTCAATTGTGCTGCTCACAACATGATTTTGAGCGGACAAAACAACCTGCCGCTATGATGGCTAGCCCCATGTATGAGTAAGGGTGATATGCTGGCGATGGTTGCTTCGCGTCGACCCTTTGGCGCACATGAAGGCTCGAGTTACAATGAGCACGCCGAACTTTGCAATGCGGATAATGACTACAAAGCGGTAAGGATACAAATGAGTGGAAAAATATTTTTCATCTGTAAAATACAAATACAGTCTTGTTGGACGAATGTGCTGGCGCGGACGAAGAAACCATAGGCAACTTGTAGGTCTAACGCTACACAGGGCTGTCGAGCCAAGCCAAGTCCTCAAGTAGCAACACCATTTATTGTGCAAGTCATTAATCAGTAATTTAGGTAAATAATGTCAATTAAGGATAGCAAATAAAACCTTTTTTTTGTGGCGCTCAAGATAGCTTCCGGCAATATGTATCTGGTTTCCTTTGCCTGCCTCCGAAATGTTTTTTTTATCCCTTGGATAAAATTTGCTTGGACAAGCAGTATATGTGTAAAAATGGTGCACCTCATATTTAAATTGACTTCAGATATCATCCGATGACTAAATCACCACTGATCTCACTGAAGGTCCTTATAATTGCCGGAGTGAGAGCTTTTTATCACTTTAACAGGCTAGAAACTTCATATGAATACGGAATGAAAGCTGATATTTTCTTTCGTATATTTTCTAGGATGCCTGAGGAGAGGCAGCGTGTACCTGGTTGACGTCCTCTCCAGGACGACCGCGGCAGCCATGAAGTGATGGCTCGTAACAGTGAAGTAATAGGACGGCGGGCACAACGAGCAGGAAAACGTGACATCTTCAACTGAGCCTAGAAGCTGAAAACCGGAATAAGTTGCTGTGAAGGCTCACAACCTTAGTAAGCTGTAAGTTCCACTTTTTTATTAGGAGGGTTTTGAGCCTCTTTCGAGTATTTAAAAAAAAACAATAAAAAGTGCTGTTTAAAACTACATTTGTCGATGGGCAGGCTTTTTTAAGCTGCATACGTATGGGGTGCTTTTTACCTGCCCGGAGAACACCATTGCTGATGCCAAAAAGTTAGAGCCCGCTTGGAGGAGAATATGCGCATCTCAAAATACTACCCCAGCGCTAACGTCCATGCACAATCGAACTGCAGACGTTTTAATGGGTAATCCATAGGCCATGGATGAGTAAACTCCTAATCATACCTAGATAAACCACCGTGTAGCGTGTACCGCCGAAGTGGTTGGGCCATGTGTGGGTAAGCCATGGCCCATGCATGACCCTAGCGCGGCAGTAGGCTGATAAAGTCGGCCATACTCGTCAGCCCGAGGTCGATTGCCGATAATTGGCCGTTCTTAGGTCATTGTCAATTCCCGACTTCGGGCTGAGGTGGGTGGCCTAGGTCGGCCCGATGAGTTTTAGACGGTCATATTGGCAAGGGCCGAGCGCGGGCCGACTATGCGCTTGCCGCTTGGGACTGCCGTGTGACAGCTATAGGTATATTCTGGCTAGCGATGACACAACAATCGAATATTGTTCGAGAGCACGCATCCGGTCGCAGCCATCCTCGGCAAAGTGGCAGTGGAGCGATAAGTATTGACTTCAATACCTGCAGTGTGTTTTATGAACTTCAGCAGAATTATAATAGATTGTAACGATCGAGTGGCTAGATTTCCGTGTTCACACTTCAGCACTCAAGAGCTGTAAATAAACGCTTATGCGTGACAAGTATGCAGACAGAGCTATTGATTTCGGCGTGTGTGGAAAGCGACATTCACCCGGTTAAGTGAGCTAACCACAAAATCAGCCGAATGCGTATATCAGCTAACCAGCGGCCAGTGCAGCAGTCGTGGGCTTAGATCGCTTGTGTATATTATATCTAGCCATTTAAAAAAAATGCAAATGGTCGCCGAACATTCTCTTGGTAACGATATTTAGTATAAACTCTTTGCACATCGTAGAAAGCGTAACAGCGGCAAAAAACTAGCGCGCCGGTCATATGCGGAGACAGCCGACAATCAAGCACGGATTCCTAGTGTGGAATGAAACACTGGCTATCTCAGCCATATTGCTATGCAGGCGATCAAAATGCAACAGGGCACATGCTATGCAATGTATGTGTGTCTTTCATCTTAATAAACCCAAGGCAGCTGAAACTAATCTGGAACTCATCAGTATAGTGTTTCTCATTGACCATGAATTTCGGTACAGGAATCCTGGAATTTTCTACATCTTCCTAAAATGATGCGCGCGATTTTATATGCCTCGTAATAGTGTTGTAATTTTGTTTCCTCATTGTTTTTGTGCAGGTGCCATTTGCGAAAAAGTTGGGGTGGACGCTTTGGAGGCACACGCATTTATTCGCAGGTGGCTGCCTGGTTGCTGTGACAGAGGGGGTGGAAGAAAAAGGCGTTATGCTGAAACCTCCCTTGGCGAACCAGGCATGCCACCTGTGAATGCGATTGCAGGGTCAGCCCCCTCACTACGCCTATGAGTGTGCCCCTGGCCCCTTCCACTTCCTGAGAGCCCGCCCTGCCCTGCCCAACCCTGCCACTTCCCTGTAGGCCCCTGCTGTCACTCTGCCTGCCACTGCCCCGCCAGCTGCGGCTGTATGTGCCCTCAGCGCTGGCTAGTAACAACTGCCGTCTAGTAACAATTGCAATAAATATTATCTTTTTGTGAACCCTGCCCTTTTTTTGTGAATGTCTACTAGTTGTTCATGAGCGGCAATTTGAATTTTTGTGGACACTCCTATTTGAAAGGCCATTATTGTCCCAGCAGGTTCGATGTGCTGTCACGAATATGGCTTGAATGAAAAAGCCTGCATTTTATGGCCTGCACAGGCAGTGCCACAAAATGTGTAATCTTGACATCATCAATGGTACATGAATGGAGTAATCGGTGTACCCATGAACCATTGGATGAATATTGGTATCGACAATATGCGGCATGAATGGAGTAGCCAGTGCACCTGCAATGGCTAACCATTGGTATGATATTGGCATTGACAATGGGTGATCAATGGAATAGCAGGTATTAAACAAATATTGGTAATACAATGATGGTATAATGCTGGACAGTATTGGCAAGAATCATGGTGCATGAATGGAAAGTCTAATATTGTGCCTACATTGGTGGCTCCAGCTTGGTTGAACACTGGACCAGTCTTGGAACGAAAGATGGGCCAAGAATGGAGAATGTAGTAAAAGGCCCAAATGCCAATATCAATCCAATATTCACGCCATTCTTTTCCAGTGATGAACCATTGTTGGACCAATGCTGGTGTGCTGCTTGGGTACCTTACCTTGTTCACGAGCTGACACCCTTCGCGTGAAACTGAACGGCGGCAGTGCGCCTTTCGATCCCCGCCTCTATCCTCTCGTTCTCGGCGGTGGCGGCGATTGAGGAACGCTGCGGCTCCTCCTGGTTTTCTGCCGTTCCAACTCGGCCGTGATGCAGAGGTAATCTTCTTGTCGACACTTTCGGTTTGCACTTCTGGTCTCGCGCTAAGTCGGCGACTTCTTTAAGAAGCTGATCGTGATCGCTGTAATCTTCTTCGGTTTCCAACCTGTTTTTAAAAAAGACAGGAGTAAATTTCGAGTGTCGCGTAGGACAACCTAAAGGTTTTACTCGAATGAAAAGATTAACACTTCAAGTCCTTTCTGTCCTCCCGCAAGAAGCGTGTGAGGATCAAATCTTGTCTCTCCCTGAAGCTGCGCAGCGAGGAGTTGCGGCCGATGGCCATGCTCTATTGCGCACGACATCCGTCTACCTTGCAGCATCCGTGAAAGGCATGCACCTCAACGCTTTTTGCAGCAGCACGATGTCAATCGCCAGTGTGAAACGATTCCCTTCTCCTCCTCCCAATGAGCTCTGAAGCAAAAGGGCAGGCTGCGATACCGGCTGCGTGCAGGCCATGGTATACCACGTACAACACAACGTATTTTTAACGTGGTCATGCGGTGACGCGCTTTTTTACTTGAAATGGACGCGATATTCGAGCTTTTATTTTATCTTCGGATTGACTTGAATTTCTAGACAAACCATAGAGCTGCCATCAGCCAAGTCAATCCAAGAAATCACGGTAAAAAGTGCCTTCCGCTGTACTCTCACTGCACAGACACCTGCGATGAAAGGCGCGCATGTGCAGTCGGCCCTCCGCAACTCCCGCAACGCACACGCTGGTACGCTATCCGTTATTCTAAAGGTGTCTATTACCTAGCTAGCGCAAAGTCAGCATGTCAATATGCACTTCATGCAGTGTTATACCTGTTATTTTGAAAACATTGCCGATTTCTTTCCACGCATCTAGCTTCTTCTGTCGGTGTTTAGAGTACAGGTGTTTTTTGTAATAGAGGAAACGATAATGCTTTACGGCGTTTATCGGAGCCTCTGGCGAAAATTCTATTACATTTTTCAAGGCGAACACGAATGCGTCCGTAGATGAACAGTACACACGCGAACACGTACGCTTGTTTCCTTCGCCGAAAAACAAAAAAAGGAAGGAAGAAGGCGGCACGTCACGTCCTACAGCGCCACACAATGGCTGTGGAGCTCTGCGACTTCTCGCGCGGAAAGGAATCGGTCAGCGAGCGACTGCCTTAAACGTGTCTTTGGCGACTCGTTTGGGTAGCCCTCTCCATGATGAATCGTGTCGCGCGACCTCCGCGAGTCGCCAGTGTGAATGCGGCTTTACGATAACGGTGGATGCTACCCGACATACAAAGCCCCGCTCTAAACAAGTTGTACGAACATTGTCAGCGTAGCTAGGTGTAGTGGGCATGAATCCGGATCAATGAGCACTGGAAGGCTGATTCTTATTATTTCGAAGCAATACTACTTCAGCTACCACCTTAGCCCGTGAAAAGGCGCGGCGGTGGCAGCCACGCTTGACCTTTAGCGTGACCTGGCTGTGTGACGTCATACCATCTGTGCAAGTGTTGGGGCTCAACTCGCGCCGTCGCCTTGCGCGGTGGCAGTTACCGCCTGACTTCTGCTCCTCTCACCAGTGGCGCTGCGCGCTGCGTGACGTCATACCATCTGTGTAAGAGCGGGCGCTCACCGTCGCCTTGCGCGGTGGCAGTTACGGCTTGACTCCGCTCCTCTCGTCAAGTCATGAGATGCCGCCTACAGTCAAAGCGCTTACGCAGGCTGTAAAATGGATGAGCACTGCCCCGATGTTGAAATTCGATGCGTTTGAAGTATTCGACCTTCGGATGAATACGTAATTAGTGATGTACAGACAAAAAGCCATTTCTTTACGGACCACCGGAGTGTATATATAGGTTTGAATAAAAGATGAAACGATGAACATGTGTGCATTGTCATTCTGTCTCTGTGTGTTTAGCTATGTAAAACCATAGCTAAACATAGTACAGTCAAGTGTCACCATAGCCATAACAGCAAACATAACCGGAGCATCACCATGGTGAATATAGCACAGCCAAGCATCACCACAAGTGATACCAGGCTTAACCAAGCTAAGCCACAGCCAATTTTTTCCCCTTCCCACTTCAGATGAACAACCAGAATCAACACCTCATGCCAGCTTTCTGATATTATGTGGTCTTGTTAAGGCGCACAAACCAACGAAAGATCAATGCCCGCCTAAGCCAGATGCCACCTACCATCTGCCAGCCCGTGATTTTCGCGGCACAACAAAGACGCCAACAGGAGCTGAAGTTTTTGCGCATAACAATAGTTGGCAGCTCCTCCCAACTCTCTGATATCATGTGGTCTCGTTAAATCGCACAAAGCACAGAAGAACCCGTTCCCGGCCATGTCAGTTCCCAGCTACTATTCTCCAGCGCATTGGCCGTGATACTTCGTTCACAATGCCGAAACAATGTTTTCTATAGTAACGGGTACTTCGACGCCATTGCTTTAAGTGTTGATCTCAATTCGCCATTGCAGACTAAGGGTCCGATACACAATAGAGAGAGGCACTCGAGTGGGCATTCCAACATGTTGGGCATTCCAACAAAATATGATCGGCTGTTTTGAGTAATCCTCTATACAGTCGCAATGCGGAGTGCCACTTGTCCTGAAGAGAACCGAAAATCATTTATGAACACCACGTTTGGACGAGGTCGATGGCAAAGAGCTCTCAGGTGGCGAGGCAGTCTACATGGAAGTCTTGATGTCTTTTTGGTTCACTTGAATAAAGAAATGTGCAATGATCCCTACTGAAAAAATCCGCATATATGGAATCCGTATTTTCCGTTCATACGCAATTATTGGAATACGGAACTCTGTATGATACAGAAATCGTGCGGAATTCCGTATGGTACAGAAATCGTACAGAACACCATTGATACAGAAATCGTACGGACTTCGTACGATACAGAAATCATACGAACTTCGCATGATACGGAGTTTATACGACTGCGCGTATATGGAAATATGATTCTACTTTTTGCAGCATGCCACTCTAGTGGCAGGAATTCGACTGCTCCTAACACTATGCCGCTCGCTCATCAGACACCCGAGATGTTTTGCATTTGCTGCCCCATTGAGTGGTACAGCTAGAGCGAGTTTCAGATGCCAGCAACAAATGTCGCAGATGCTCTCCTTTCCTTTCACGGGCGCTTCATTTCCGCACACTTCTCGCATTTCTTTTGCTTGGAGAAACTAAATGCAGCTTTGAGCCCCCATGCTTTTAACCCTACAAAAAAGTTAGCCAGACAAGAGCTATTGTGTGACCTATTTTTGTGGGCATCGGTTTCGCAGACCTCCATTTGAAAAACATTGGTGTACAGGTCCTATGGTTAAGAATCCCACACTTCAGCTTCAAGGTCGGAGACCTCAAAACCAAGGTGCAGGAAGCACAGAAGCAGCAGCATCAACAGTAAATTTTTTTTTTTTACTCGGCCCTCATTTCTTAACTTTCAACATGTCTGCAAGACAGCAGTTGACAGAGCTGCGCCGCTTCAAATTTTGTGTGCTCTCCAGGAACTTCAGGGTGTGCTGCTCAATTGCATCTGAAAAAAAAAACAAAAAACATTTGATTTCAAGTGCAAAGTATTTTCAGGCAATCAGAGTTTAAATGACATCTTTCAAAGTATGCAGACCTGAACAGTATTTGCACTACCCTAAGTACTAACTCAGTGAAGCTTGGCTTACTGTATTGGTTGTCAAATGTTGCAAAAGATGGCTTAAAAAAGAAATGAGCTTATGCCTCTTCTCAGATGCTAAATTTGTGGCAACAATCAACTTTTTGCTCAGCAGTGTGTATGATAAGGTCTGCTTTGCAGCAATGTCTTTCACGCTGCTAGGTGCAACAGTCACGAGCGGCTGGTTCTTAACTCTAAAATTACAGCCTTACAATATATAGTACCATACCATATCTTTGACCTTAGCCGTCCAGTATGTGGCTCTCGTGTCAGGCCAATTTAAGCACCTGCTCTCATTTTCCTTACCTCAAGCTTCATGGCAGTTGGGCAAAAGCTGTTGTGTGTCGCTAGATCTAGCCAAAGGTATCAAATTCTCATGTCTCTCTCGTGTCAGCCATCTGCTTTTCCTTAGTTCAAGCATAAAGAATGCTGCGTCATCTGGTTACACTGATGCTCAGCTCAAGTTGTTCCACAAAATGGCCCTTGCCATAAAAGCCATACTACCCATAGAAAGGACTTGCGTAGTTATTTTCTTGCACTGCTGGTGAATTCAAATTCCAGTGGCCTACTTGTTATTTCCACGTTAACACCTGTATTCACCTTTAGAACTCCCAATTGTGCCTCCACATACACACTGCCTATACAAGACAGCAGTATTTTTGAACTAAGTAGGCTGTACAACACAGATCCAGCACCAATGTTAACATCTACATGCCTGCCAACCTTCTTATATCCAAAATTTGAAGATTTTTTTTTACTTGCACAGGAGGGAGAAGGCATGTTCAATGTTCTGACTTTCAGAGGAGGAGGAAGGGGGGTGGGGTGGAGTGATGAGCACTTTCACAGTGTGAATGAGTCCTAAAATAAACATACACACAAGCAGTGACAGAAAGCACGCAATGAGTCCTAGAGATGTGTGCCAAGACATCTGCAAGTCGTCGCCAAGTGTTCTAGCTATGCCTCTACAGCCAACGCAAACTAATCGCGTGGCACAACCACCATTTTCCGTCAGCGCCATCGGTTTGTCATCTTTGTCCTTTATGCGCATAATCATTAATAGCCTTTTTACATGCAATTCCGTCTGTGACTTTATTCAATCAGAGACCGAAGCCGAAACTTCTATATTTACTGTGGCAGCATTAACTGTGCACAGCCGCTCCCTACAAGAAAAGACCACCACACCACTATTGTTCGCAACTGGCAAAGCGTTTTCTTTATGCTGATGCAATCGGTTTCGGGGGCCAAGGCTTCTGGGTAGCGTGATCAGCGGACAAGACATCGCACGGGGAGCAGCAGGTAGAGTTGACAAAGTAGAGTTGGCAAAGAAGTCTTATATACATTATTTACATGTCAAAACAGGAAGAGGAACTTGGACGAGAAGAGCGGAGCTGAGCTCCTTAGCTACCGTAGATACAGTTCCACGCATTATTAAAGCGTCTGCAATCCCCAGTTCCCTAGGTGGAGAAATGAAGTTCAATTGGGCCAGTCCAATCAGTGGGCACGCGCGGTCCTCTCTGACAAGTGGCAGAGAGGAAGACATGCATGTGTATTAGAAACTCTAGATCGCTTGTTGTGCCGTGCTGTAAGGGAGTTTTCATTCTCACAGCTGTATCACTGTATCAGTGACCGCGTGCCATCTGCCATCCTTTCCTTTATCATCGAGAAAAGTGGCAACCGCCTCACCAGAAAACGACTAAAGCGCTTCAAAAGCCGTCTGCTTAATATAAGTGCCTGCAGCATTTTCAGGCCCCGGTAATCGCGTTCTGAAGTTTTTCTAGGCTTGTCGCTTTTTTTTTTTTGGGGGGGGGGGGGGGCTTTTTTTATCTTCTTCGACTCTGCAGCTTCATTAATTCCTATTATTCTCCCATAATCGTTCCATCCTTCTCGGTCGCTCAATTCCCCGCAGCTTTCTTTTTTATTTCCGCAGTCAACCCAGCTTGGGGCGTTCTAGGTTGGCTTTTGTGAAGCTGTGCCACACTTGGGAGGAAGGGTGTTCGCCACAAATGTTTTTTGTATTATCTTCATTTTTACCATGTCTTTTACGGCTCGGCTGCTATCGTCTATCGACTTTTGCCAGAGCTAACAATGGTTCCACGCGTGGCTATCTCCCTTGATTCATCCGGGGACACGGTGCCCGATTCCCTGCCTTCGAAGTCCTCTCTGTCGCTGACCTGAGCCACTCCGCCAGAATCTGACAGATCGCTACCTTGGTTTGCCACTGCCTGGCCCATCGTGAGAGAAAGCTCATTCTTCTTTCGGCTTAATTCAGCTGCAATTTCGCGGGCTGTCAATCGAGTGAGCGCTTGGACGGCTTGGTCGCCGAAGCTACGACCTTCCTCCTGCAGCATCTGCTCTAACCTGTTAGAAAAAAGATGGAAACTGTTCCGGCAGGTTCCGTTATACCACTGCCTCTATTTTCAGAATGCCAAATGGGCCTATTCTGAAATGTGCGACCGGCAGACATGCACTATTCTTTGCGGCAACCAGGTTAATACACGCACAATCCCCCGTTAGGTCAGCTGCCTTCACGTATGGGGGGTGGATTACATTCCATGGTGGCCACTGAATCTCTCAGAACCCGACAATGCTACCCATTAACCTGCATCTCTTTTACGTATGGCTCTAGCAGGCGCATGTTTTTTCATTTGTATCCGCCAAAGAGAAAAAAACCTTCAACTTCCTGCATGTATTGGAAAAGTGACCGGGCTCGTTGCATCGGAAACGTTTTTTCTCTCGGTTTCCTTCCCTTTGTCGGCTGTCCCTTTAGGGTAGTTACTCGACTCTGCCCTGTGGCTTTCTTCTCGCTCCAAGGTGCCGCTTGCTAGGTTTCCAGTCTGGGTTCGCGAAAACGTTTCGTTTGCTTTAGGGTTTAACCGAGAACGCTATCCTTCTGTTTCCCACCTAGCATGAAATTATTCGGCCAGCTCTGCTGCCCGTTCTAAGCTTTTATTTCCCGGCCTGTCCTGCACCCACACACACGTTTCTGCTCCTAGACGGCTATAGAATTGTTCCAGGCAGACCACTTCTATTACTTTGTCATGAGTTCCGAAAGCCTGTTCTTCTTTTTTAGCCATTCTGTCAGGTCTGCCTTCAGATTGTAAGCGAAATGCGGAGACTGATTACGCCGTTACCTGGTTTCCCTGAAACGGCGGCAAAACACATCTGAGGGATAGGCGGTACTTTTTCAGAAGTGCTGCCTTTGCTTTAGTATAGTCGGCCGCTTCTTCTTTTGTCAGCTGAACAAGTACTTGGGCTGCTCACATGGGAGGACGGTCAGCAGTTTCTGGGGCCAAAACTGAGACGATAACTCAACATTTCCACTCGCCCACTCGAACTTTACGAGAAAAAGCCCTATGTCTTTTCCTAGTTTGTATGGTAGCAAGAGGTTTTTATTTTAACACTTGATACTTCCTGACTCACCACGGAGTTTGGTGTGTCCAGTGCGTTCTGCCTGTGCTAACTGCAGATCGAGCCGTTTTTTTCTCGATCCCCCTTTCATTCTATTCGTCTTCAAGATCGTTTTTGAGCTTTTCCTGCTCCTCAGCCTTCTTTAACTCTTCTTGAATAAGCTCCCAACATTCTGCTATCTCCTCCGCGTCCGCACCGATGTCCTCAAATTGCCCTAATGAGTTCTGGTTTTCTTCGGATGGGCCCTCAGTCAATGCACAATTCCCCAAAGATTAAAACCAGCTCTGGTTTGCGCAACTTTTTTCAGTCCATGACTACTGCAGCAATGGCAAGTCCCTGTACTACGTGGTTAGAGGAAACCAATCTGCCTCTAAAACCACCCTTCATTTGTCGAAGCTTACAAATATCCACAAGTTGTAAAACCAGGCAATGTTCCAAGAGAAGGACCGTGCACCTACTATATCACAGTCGGGACTGGGGGCGCAGATCATTACACCGCAGCCATCCACTTGATGCGATCAGGTTTGGGGGCCAAGGCTTCTGGGTAGCGTGATCAGGCGGACAAGACATCGGACGGGGAGCAGCAGGTAGAGCTGGCAAAGAAGATTTATATACATTATTTACATGTCAAAACAGGAAGAGAAACTCAGACGAGAAGAGCGGAGCCGAGCTGAACTCCTTAGCTACCGAGCTGCTACTTAGCTACCGTGGATAGCTCCCCACATTAATAAAGCATAAGTAATCTCCAGTTTCCTACCTGGGGAAATGAAGTTCAATTGGGCTAGTCCAATCAGCGGGCATGTGCGGTCAACAGAGGCCCGGCCAACTGCTAGAAGCGCATAGCATATGTTGCAGTGGTGCTAGTGCGGCCTCTGATTACAATGCAGCTGCAGATGCCTCACTGCCGGTTTTGCAAAAATCGTTCTTATGCAGGCAGAGGCCACTTACTGGAAGATTTAGGGCAGCGGTAATACAATCTGAAAGTTTGATCAAAAATAGGAAGTCTTCTGAGCAAATCGGTAGGGTTGGTTGGCAGTTACACATTTGACAGTAATGACATTATGAAACCTGCCTACATAAATCCATGGCAAAATTTGTAACAGATGCAAAATCTAAGCCACAATGTTGCTTGGTAACAATAGCACCACATGTACACTGCAGGTGAGTTGAGCACGTAAGAGTTAACAAGTGCATGTGTGAAGTGTGCATACAAGAAGCGCATGATCCAGCAAATTTTACGGAACATGCACCATAAACAGGAAACGAAGATTAACATTTTTATGGGAGTAGAAATGTTGTCTGCGTCCTGGCAGTCAACCAGCTAGGACATAATTGTCAGCTGCTTCAGGAAGGCTGGCATTAAAGCTGTGTGCAATTCTTCAGGTGAGGAAGACAACAATGAAGCTAGAAAAGGAGAGGCGGCGATTGCAGTCAGATTATGCTGACGCTTGGCAACACCTGTGCGATGAAGGCGGCGTTCCCAAGGATGTTACTTCAATAACAGTGCAGGTAGAAAGAAGGGACGGGAAGGCAGAAGAGAATGGAGTGCTGACTGCCAACTATTTATTTCACAAGCGTGCCATGTATATGTATATACACCGGCAAGTGTAAAATTATAGAAAGGAAAAGGGAAATGACACTCGTCATGATGCCACAGCATAGCACCAGGAACCCAATCTCATCCATCTAAAATTCCGAGTTCCTTCTGGCTCAAAAAGACCGATGACATGCTCACACACTTATCCTCCCCCACGCGCAATCTTCACCGCCTCGATAATTTCTCTAACTTCCTGATCCTGACGTTTACTTTCAATTGTGCATTGATTAAAAGCTGGTACGCATGGCTTTTTTCAATGCTGACGTTCACATTTATTGTCGCAATTACGGCAGTGCAGGCTGAGCTGACCCTGTTTCCCTTCTTTTACATTTTGTTATTGTGTTCTCTCAATTTTGTGTTAACACGTCTGCCTGTCTTTTCGATATATTCGCGGCCACGACAAAGCCACGCAATATACTACACCCTCTTGATAACTGACGAAGCGATTTTGGTGATTAATACTGCAAGGGCTCTCCTTAGTTGCGAATGAGTTTGTTTTCTTAATAATACTGATAGTTGCAACAGAGCAGAAAACATAACTTAAACCGCTATTCGCTTTCCGATTTTTTTTTTTCAGATTATGTGATGTCTGGTGCACATATGGAATTACGGCTACTTTTCTATGACCATTGTTCTCGTGTCCTGATTTTTTCTTCCTAAGCATACCTTCAGCCACAGCACTAACAAGGGGTTCAGGGTAACCAGCATCATAAAACCAACTAATCTGTGGCACCAGGGCTCCACGGATCATATGTACACAACACTTATTTAGGGAATTGCTGATACAGTATTTCACTACACCTCGCTTTACCAGCTTCGAGTGTGCCGATGCCTCAGGGAGAAGCGCTTTTTTGGCTCGAGGTTCATAACACCACCAAATGTAATCATCAAAAAACTTGAGTCGTTCGGAAAAAAAAATCGGAAAAGCCATGCGTATCAGCTTTTCAGCAATGCAAAATTGAAAGTAAACATCAGAATCAGGGAGTTAGAGAAATTATCAAGGCTGTGAAGATTACGCATGCGAGAGATAAGTGTGCGAGCATGCCATCGGTCTTTTTGAACCAGAAGGAACTCAGATTTTTAGATGGATGAGATTGGGCCCTTGGTGCTATGATGTGGCATCATGACAAGTGTCGTTTCCCTTTCCCTTTCTTGATTTCACACTTGCTGGTGTATATACATATATATGGCACGCTTGGTGAAATAAATATTTGGAAGTCAGCGCTCTATTCTCTTGTGCCTTCCCGTCCCTTCTTCCTACCTGCGTTGTTATTGAATTCATGATTAACCAACTAGCCTAACGAGCATCAATGGAGGGTGTTAGCCTTAAAGACTTCGTCACTAGTGATGACTGTACCATCACAACCAAGGAACTGGACTACAGTGCAATAACCGAAAGTGTCCAAGAAAAAGCCGCTGTGGAGAACGGAAACGGCATGGAACAAGACACCGAGGAGGCAGTGCAGACGCCTACGACAATAATGTTTCTTCCTTCTCCTCAGCATTTTGCTTCCATCAAAATGTGAGAGGCGCAGGAAGACACCACATCTTCATTTATTTATGTAAACCCTCGTTAACTCGAAGTTGTAAAATCTGGGAAAAACTTCGAGGCAAGCAGCTTTGAGTTAAGCAAAATGGCAAATATTTCTGGCGACAATCTCTGGCGATCAGCCGCGCGCCGCCGCCGCCAATGCCTATCATTACCGCTGGTGCACACCGCACAGAGCGACGAAACTCTGCGACAGAGGCGCGTTTTCAGCGTTGCTTTGTTACCACCGCCTCGTCGTTCAGTCAGAGTGAGTACAATTACGCTATATTCCGTTTCTAACAGTAAACAGCTTGACGTACGGTAAAACAGTAATGAATGTTTTTGTAACGCATCGCGTTTTAAAAAAAAAAGTCGCAGCTCAGCGGTGCGCTACTACACTGCGATGCAAGCAGTGACTTCCTCTTGCTCCTTTAGAAAATTAATATCTAGCCACACTAGCCTTTTTATTTTCCTCTACTACTCTACCAAGTTTTTACTGAATTGTCTCGATGCGCTCATATATGCACGGATCAGACGAAATGAGCGTCTGCAGGTTCTTCACTCAAACCGGGCTAGGAAAACCAACTTCGCTCACGAAAAAAAGAAAAGAACCAGGATGGAAATTTAGGAGCCCAAAGCCTTCTGCGATTGGCAGCCCAGCGAGCTGCTTCTGGGTGATACGTGAAATTTTCTACAAACCCAGAACCTGAGCACGACAGCGAAGAGCGAAAATGCTTTGGCGGCCCTCGGCCCGTCACGTCCGTCAACGCTCCACTGCACAAAGGGAGCTTTTGTAATAAACGAAAAAAATTCTCAGGAAAAACTCAATGATTTTTGAAGGAAGAACTGGATAATGCCTGCCCGCTTCGCATTGGCATTCGGCCCGACAAAAGCGCCCTCAAGCTGCTAAACGCATCGCCCAAGTCGTTGGTCGCCACCGCTGCATTCAACTTTGTTGTGCACACCACATACACAACAAAAATCAGTCAACGCTTCGTGAACATGACGCAACGAAACAGAACCACACAATCACTAAACTGCTCTTGCCGGTATGCACGTGCGGAGTGCAGCTGACTAAACCACGCCCAATAAGACCCATCAGCCCCCGAGTGCGATCGGTGCTCACGTGACTGCTCCCAAGGTGAAAAGTGGCTGCATCTGCGGGAATTTTGTATTCGCTCTTTGAACGTGACTGCATTCGGCACTTAGTATAAGAACAAAACGCTCGCTCGGTGCCCCTATCACTTTTCGGTAATGACCTTTGCCTTCGATCTTTGCGGTGAAAATTTTTATATCCGCATTACACCTGAAAAATGCTTCGAGATAAATGAGAGCTAATACGTAGTACCTATGGGAGGTCAAAGCGTGGCGTGGAAAATTTTCAGCTTAACAGACTTTTCGAGATATGAGAGTTCGTGTTAACGAGGTTTTACTGTATTTTTTTTACTCACATACCTCACAGGCTCCAACTGGAGTATTATGTGAGGGGGGGGGGGGTTACATAAAAACTTGGGGTGCGAAAAGAAGCAAACAGCACACAGTTATTTGAACATTGTTATACAAATAGTTAACAGCCAACCAGCAAGTTGAATGCAGTTAGAAAAACTTCAGATCAAGAGCTGAGCCCCACACCAATCAGCCACAAATGACACACTAAGCAATGCATTTTTAGCAAATAGAATCACTAGCCGCTATTTACAACACTGAAATTAAGAAGTGAAGCTCTCATTTCCTATTCCTGTCGATTTATTTGGCCATGCAACGCAAAAGAAAATACTCTTGGCAAATGATAATTTTACTTCCATGACCACAAGCTATATAAACAGGTAATAAAAGGAAGTGAAGGAAAAGCCCTATGCTTATGTGCAGCAGCCTGCGCACAAAATATCATGCAGTAGAATGTTTACTTCATGTGCCTACACTATGTACAAAGATACTGTCCATGTCTACCTTCTGGCTTCTTAAGTGTCATGGATAGAAGTCTGCCATCAAGGACAAAATTTACTGGACCACTTCACATATCATATCATGCACACACTCATGGTAACACACCAGGTGACGAGACTGGCTCTAGGACCATGCGTGTCCTTCCTTACCAACAAGCATGCTATTTTCCTTTCACTGAGTTGCTGCCTATTGATTGCCAGGGGCGTGCTGCAAGGCACTGTTGCAGCAGTGGCATTCTGCTGACTCCCCGGCGTGAGCAGGTGCCTCTTGTTCCCTTGCTCGGCCACTTGCACACCATTGTGATAATGCACATCTTCGGTACTGTGTATTAGCATAAATACACTGCCGCATGCAACGCATCCATTACAAAAAGTTCCAGTCTGCACGTCGCTGCTTCTTTATATTTGCACAGGCAGACAAGATGTTACAAACTTGAGCATGCATTGGGGAGCAACTATACACAATACCAATGAATCAGGCTAATATTGTAGATAAAAACAAAATATAGAAAACTAGCTGTGTGGGTATTGCTCATACTTGCTCAAGATATCAATTGCATCTGTCCATGAGTTATCGCTTATGCAAACACCTGGTGCTGATATCTTGCTGTATATGTTTGGTGACCACCCCTTAACTGATGCATTACAAATACCAACCATTTTCCTTGATGGTAGATCATTTAATATGTAGCTCTATTGCAAAACTACATTCATGAGAACTGTGGCAGTGTCCATTCATATTGATACGCATGGAGTGTGGTGGCTCATAGTGGCACAATTGCTTTTTGCGACATTTGAATCACATTAGCAGATAAGGAAGCTTGGGCAAGTTTTTGACACTATTCTTTGTACCAGTGGCATAGCCAGAAATATTTTTCGGCGGTGTTATAAGTTGCCAGCCGAATACAACAGACAAAAAAGACCAACCGGAAGGGGAAAGCGGGGAAAGGAAGGTGGGTGCAATGTTCAGAGAATTTTGGGGGCATTCTCAGACACCGAACCCCCCCCCCTCCCCACCTCCTTGCTAAGCCCCTGCTTGGCCGGCCCTAACAAGACACAAATGAGGGAGAAGACACACACACAGTCACTGTGCCTCCCTCGTCTGTGTGTTAAGAATGAAATCTAGCATTGATAGAGGAACCATGCGTTATTCCTGATTGAAAGAACACTTCAACTCATATGCACAAGTCACAGTACTAAATTTTTCTATTGTTCTCCTCAACGTTACACTAACTTATGGTTTCTGCTTGTTTATAGATCCCAAGTACTAAATCGAGACCACAGTTCTCACCTGGCCCTTCAAATGTAAGTAGACAGTAAATTACCATTTCAGAAATGCTCTGTTTACAGCACTACATTTGTTGTTTTAATTTCCTAATATGGTCTTTTAATATTGCGTTTAAAAGTGCTGAAGGCAAGCATAATCATAATTGCATAATAGCTCCTGGGTAAGTGCATGAGACGCACCTGACCATGCCAATTAGTCAGCGGGGTGCCAGTAGTGCAACAAGAACCTAGAAGCACATTCTTGATGACCAATAAGAAGCAACCCGAAGCATGAAAATTGGCATGCTTTAAGGGAAGGATTGGGCATGCCCCCAACATTGGCCTTGTCACAAGGCGTTTCACTGTTAGAGTATGTGCAGACATCTATTAAATGAGCAGCTAGTCAAGTTTAGGAAACTAATTAACATCTTTAATTTCTTTTCGACACTGATAATTGCTAAGGACAATGAGACCACAGTTCTCACCCGACCACAGAGACCACAGTTCTCACCTGGCCCTTCAAATGTAAGTAGACAGTAAATTACCATTTCAGAAATGCTCTGTTTACAGCACTACATTTGTTGTTTTAATTTCCTAATATGGTCTTTTAATATTGCGTTTAAAAGTGCTGAAGGCAAGCATAATCATAATTGCATAATAGCTCCTGGGTAAGTGCATGAGACGCACCTGACCATGCCAATTAGTCAGCGGGGTGCCAGTAGTGCAACAAGAACCTAGAAGCACATTCTTGATGACCAATAAGAAGCAACCCGAAGCATGAAAATTGGCATGCTTTAAGGGAAGGATTGGGCATGCCCCCAACATTGGCCTTGTCACAAGGCGTTTCACTGTTAGAATATGTGCAGACATCTATTAAATGAGCAGCTAGTCAAGTTTAGGAAAGTAATTAACGTCTTTAATTTCTTTTCGACACTGATAATTCCTAAGGACAATGAAGATGAAGCAAGCAGTGGCATAGGCATGAGCACTTGCTCCAGGCCTGCTCCCATTATTAAAAACCATCCCATCCCATCAACATCGGTCATGCTCTTTCTTCACTAGCTTCCCACCCTGTTAACAATATTTTTCTAATCTTTAGAGACAGACTCAACAATGAGGCCCCAAAAGCCCTTCAAAAGAGGTATTCAAGCTGTACAACATCATGGCTTAGCCAGCTGCCAAGCAGCTCTTCTTTGGGACTGCTGCAGGTACCACTTCTTATGTAACAGTTAGGTTTCAATCCTCAGTACACTTACCTCTTGCTTCTCCCCGTCCTTCCGCCATGTGCAAGGTGGGTATCCAAATCCATTTCAATATTCTCTGCGAACACATGCAAAAAGAAACAAATCAAGTAGTGTTTGCAACCTCGTTAAAGGTAATTAACAAGAAGCTGATGTTTGAAAGCTTACTTCATGCACTGCACAAACAGAGTAATGCATGCATAAATGCCAAACATTTCTTACAAGTGACCCACATTTGACAACTCCTTGCATGCAAGCTACAATGAAAAACATTGTTTACAGCAAAGAAAAAGCCTTAAAGGCGCTCCAAAATGCTATTTAAGCACATTGTTCTGCCTCTTGGTTACGTAGATAGTGACACTATACTATTCATTGATTACGAAAAAGCAATTGACTCAGTTGACACCTCGGTGGTGATGCAGGCATTGCGAAATCAGGGGGTAGACGAGCCGTACTGAAAGTGCTGGAAGATATATATAGTGGCTGCACAGCAACCATAGTTCTGCGTAAAGAAAGTAACAAAATTCCCATAAAGAAAGGTGTTGGGCAAGGAGACAATCTCCCCAGGACTATTCACAGCTTGCTTAGAGGAAGTACTCAGAGATTTGGAATGGGAGCAGTTAGGGATAAGGGTAGATGGAGACTACCTCAGTAATCTGCGATTTGCTGATGACATTGCCTTGCTAAGCAACTCGGGCGATGAACTGCAAATAATGATTGATGACCTAGACAGAAAAAGTAGAAAGGCAGGCTTGAAAATCCATATGCAGAAGACTAAGGTAACGTTCAACAGCCTCGGGAAGGAACAGCAGTTTACATTAGGTACCGAAGTACTGGAAGTAGTAGGCGAATATGTCTTCTTAGGACAGGTAGTAACCGCAGATCCGGACCATGAAAAGGAAATAACAAGAAGAATAAGATTGGGATGGAGCGCATTTGGCAAGCACTCGCAGATTGTGACTAGCAGCTTACCGGTATCGCTCAAGAGGAAAGTATACAACAGTTGCATCTTACCTGTACTCACCTAGAGGGCTGAAACGTGGAGGCTAACCAAGAAATTTCTACTTAAGTTGAGGACAACCCAGAGGGCTATGGAACAAAAAATGGTAGGGGTAACATAAAGAGATAGAAAGCGTGCAGAGTGGGTCAGGGAAATAACTCTAGTTACCGTCATTCTAGTGGAAATTAAGATGAAGAAATGAACATGGGCAGGGCATGTAGTGCGAAGAGAGGTTAACCGATGGTCGCTTAGGGTAACAAACTGGATTCCAAGGCAAGGAAAGCGTAGCAGGCGGCGGCAGAAAGTTAGGTGGGCGGATGAGATTAAGAAGTTCGCAGGGGTCAAGTGCATGCAGCTAGCACAGAACCGGGTTAAGTGGAGAAATATGGGAGAGGCCTTCGCCTTGCAGTGGGTATAGTCAGGCTGATGATGATGATGACACTATAACTAGTGGTTATTTTGTGTATTATCCAGTATGTAATGCTTTAAGTTGCTTGCGAAAAATGAGTTCGGGCCACTGAGGGTGCTGGCACACAATGGCCATTTTTCGCAGCGGATGTGATATCACAGGGGGGGGGGGGGGGGGAGGGTTTGATGATTGGACGAACGATAAATTCACAGCTAAAAGGGCTCATAAGTAAATATATGTTCTGTTATATTTTTGTGTTTTCATCTACAAAACCAGCATGTTTGCTTTTGTCAAAGCACTCCAAAGTATTCCAAAAAAATAAACATTACTACAGGCTCTGGCTATTGTTCTGCCTCGGGTAATTTTGCGTCTCTTCAAACAAATGGCTTTGGCACGCATAGCTACCCTCTATATGTACGCGCAAACTCCTGCCTGAACAGCTGGAGTTTCGCTGGGGATATCACGTTGAATTTTGCGCTGCCTTGAGTAAGAAAACTACGCAATACCGCGCTACACGAGCAGCGAAGCTGCTAGAAGTACTTTTATATATTTCCATCTGGGAATTAGCGAGAAAAATATGGACGGAAACTGTATGCATTCACAAGAAAACTGAAGCGGCGGGTGTGCTCGGCGCGTTTCACTCGAGCGCAACTTCGAAACGCTTTCGAAGGTTTACCAAAGATTCGATCGGCATTCGCGGGCTACAAGCAATGGCGGCTATGACGCGACACGGTGCTGAACGTGCAGCCGATTACACAAAACAAAGATCGAAAGAAGTACCGTAACGCATTGGTTGAGCAATGAATGCTCGGGCCGATCGGAGCCTATCGAAGCTCATACATAATTGAAGTTGCACTGATTTTACCTTCTGTTCCAAACTCATACACTCGCAATCACGAGTAATGGCCCTGGCAGGCGATCACTGTGCTCTCGGCTGTCACCTGACAGTCATCTGACATATTAACGTGCGTGAGCATTATTAATAATTATTTATAATATAGCGTTACCGTCGACGGCGTAGAATGTCCGCGCCATATGACCACGGAGCGCAGGAAGGTCGCCGAAATTTCCCCCAAGTGCACCATTCCTTCATTTACTTATTTTTCCCTAGCGGCCCGCTCCATTGTCACTTGACGTATTTTGATCTCTGGGACTTTTTTTTTTCTTTTTCCTTGCCACAGCGTCTCATGACGCAGCAAAGTGGATAAAACGTATTTTCAGCCAATCCTGCTGTTGGGTTTTTTTTTTTTTGTCAATGACTTGAACCCACGCATGCCTAATAGAACTGATGAAAAAAACCTTACCACTGCGTGTTGGATATTTTTGTTTTTTGGAATGTGAAACTTCTCATTTTCCCTCGCAGGACACAAATTCAGAACATATTCACAGGGCTGAACCAGGCTGTATTCCGTTGGAAGCAATGCGTCCTTCGAATGCATCTTTACGACAGTTTGATACCTTGCTTGAATTTGGGCGACTTATTTAAAGGTCATCATTCTCAACGTTACTGGAAATGTCTCACTGTATTCTCAGGTGCGCAGGCCATTCTAGAGAATAAAGCCATAAAATATGAATGTACACTGACAAAGCCTATATATTTCACTGAAGTGGGATGCATCAAGTGCAAAGCTGGTGGCACATCTGATGAGGCCGTAGGCTCCTCACTGTAGATTATTGCACTGTCATTGTGAGGTGCTTAGCACCAGTGGACGCTTAGCCAAGTGTGTTATATCACACTCAGCAATTGAGTTATCCCTTTTGAAACTCTCTGCTGATAGCGCCTACGAGCCATCACTTAAGTAATTTTTGTGGTTGTCATCTAATTACAATTTAAGTTATACCCTGCACTCTTCCAATAATTATCACTTTGCCGTAGTGAGCAGCATTCTTTATCTCTATTCTTGTAGCAACTGCGACTATTTTTATCTATTTATTACCCCAGATGTTGTTTACAATTTTGCAGAGGAAGTGTGCCTCCCAGTGCCTCAGTATACTCCCGAAGGGAGTCCATAGCCTTTGAAGAGAACCTGCTGGAACGTTTTCTACAGCTTTCAGACAGTGTCATGCCCCTTGCAAAGCATGAGCAAGAATGTCTGGCTGTGCACATTATGTGACTACAATGTGCTCATAAGCGCACTCGTTAACATGGACCAGTCAGCCAATGCTGCACAAAAAGGCAGCGGGAAGTGTATTCCTCTGCTGCCTTATGTTCTTCTGGAGACGGCCGAGAAAAAGTGCGGCTTCATCAACAAGTAGACATCTTTGTGCATCAAGCCGCTCATACTATGGGTATATGACATACCGATTTGAAGCCAGCTTCCAAATACATGTGTAAGAAGTGCCACTGCATCGGAAAGTCGCTATGTAATAGCTGACTCTTGTGTACATAACAGCGAAAGGGATCATTTAAAGCAGCAAAATTTCATCATGCTTTTCATAGCCCGTTATTATTGCTGGGATAAGCACCGAATGTCTCTAGAGAAGAGCAGGCCGCGTCTTTTCCATCTCAAATTTCCGACGTCAGGGTTAAAGTCCTGTTGCTGCATTTCTATGTGAAGTGCAGGTGTGTTATCAAGGGTTTCTTGACAAAGTACTTGCAGAATGACATTCCTCAATTACAGTAACAATGTTTAGCATTATTCCGATTCCATTTTTATATCCATGTTTTTTTCTTCCGCTCCTCTATCTTCCGAATGTTCACATGCACTTCTACTAACTTTCTTGCCCTAATATTCACCGCTGACACTAAGTGCCCCTGACACTTTAAGCATGGGATCGAAACCTTTTAATCGTCGTATTCATTGAAGTTCTATAACATTAGCTTAGGTGCCAAAAGACAAAGCATGCGGCAAAATTTCGTACTAAAGATAAATGCTGCCAATGATGGGGCGGTGTACATGATTTTATAACTTACAAGAACGACTTTATGCCAGCTGGTCTGATCATTCTGTGAATTTTACTAGCTATACCTATGCTGGCTGTCTCTACACTATTGAAGGTCCCTTGTTGCCATTTCCAAAACTGAGCCTCTAAGGAGTCTGTATCTGAAGATCTGTGACCTGCGTTGAAGTGTTGTCCTGCATCTGCAAAATATAATGTTTCTCAGGGATGCATTTAAGCCAGACAGCATGGTACCCTGAGTGCAAGCCAATTGTTTGAGATGCTTCAGCAAAAGTGCCCATATCCTCGAGCTACCAGATCACTGCCGGACTCAATGGTAGAGATGATTTCACAAGTGGCATGCAAACCAGCTACTGTGGTCTAATGTACACCCCAGTCGGCATCTTTTGTCGCCGTTGTGAGGGAATAAAGCTCCAAAATAAGGGGCGCAGAAATAAAAATCTGTCTGATCTTTACGTTTTGTTCTGAGCTCTATGTTCACATGTCCAGCTATAGCTCCTGGCATCCCAAATAACTTCCTACTGCTATATTATCTTTGAGTTTGTGGGTTTCACTTTCAATCAATGTTTGCCTAGCTCAAATAAGACCCTGTCGAAATTTGCGGAACTCAAAACCCTTGAAAGATGCATTTTATAATGGACTGCATTTGTTGTGAGGTGGTCTTGAATTGAAATGTTTTTAAATATACCTGCGGTGCTATAATGGACCACTCCGAAGCTGACCTGCCAAGTGAAAGATCTGTATATGGACCTATTGCTCGTAAGCACTGCAACATAAACTTTATTATTGATGCAAGTGCCGGTGATATATATATAAAATGTACTGTGATAGTCGTGCGTTGTGCGACGAAGACAAAGAAGAAATACGCTGGGCTCTTCGCCTCCAAGAGTATGACATTCGTGTCATATATCGCTCAGGCCTCAAGCATACTGACGCGGACGCTCTTTCGCGCTCACCGCTGCCTCCCTCTTCGTTGTCTGATGAGATCTGCGCCTACGATTTGTCTTCGCTTGCCACTATCGACATGGCCACGGAACAGTGGCGCGACCGGTGGATATCTACACTTCTGGACATTCTTTCAAGTCACTCTCCAGGTCGTTTGTCTAGGGCGCTTGCCCGCCAAGCTCACCATTTTTCAATTCGTGACGGGCTGCTCTATCGCCGCAATTATCTTCACGACGGAAGTGGCTTTTAGTCATCCCCCGTCATCTCCGCCCCGAAATTTGTGCCGCTTTCCATACTGATCCCCAGTCCGCCCACGGCGGAGTGTTGAAAACCTACACGCGCTTGCGTCTACGCTTCTTCTGGCGTGGAATGTACCGCTTTGTCCGCCATTTTGTCCGTTCTTGCCAGTCTTGCCAACGCCGAAAAACTCCTCTCAAGTCTCCTGCTTCGCTGCAGCCGTTGCCCTGTCCTGCCCGTCCGTTTGATCGTGTCGGCATAGATCTATACGGTCCCCTTCCTACAACTTCAGCTGGCAACCGCTGGATTATCGTGGCAGTGGATCATCTGACCCGCTACACTGAGACATCATCATTGCCCTCTGCTTCCGCACGCGACGTGGCTGCCTTTATTCTGAAAAACCTGGTTCTTCGCCATGGTGCCCCTCGCGAACTGCTCAGTGACCGCGGACGCGTTTTCTTATCAGACGCTCTTGAGGCTCTCCTGAAAGAATACCGCACCATACACCGCACCGCTACCTCGTACCACCCTCAGACGAATGGACTGACAGAACGTTTCAACCGCACTCTCGGCGACATGCTGGCTATGTACGTGAACACCTACCATTCCAATTGGGACCAAGTTCTACCGTTTGTTACTTATGCATATAACACCGCGGCACAGACCACTACTGGATTCTCTCCATTCTTTCTCCTTTACGGGCGCGAGCCACCCTGTACTATGGACACACTTTTTCCCTACCGCCCTGACGTTTCCGAATCTTCCACGCTATCCGATGCCGTCACGTACGCAGAAGAATGCCATCAGCTCGCCCGCTCTCTCACAACAGAAAATTAATGGCAACAAAAATACCTCCGTGATACCGGCGAAGCTTCGTCATATCTCCCGAACTCTCTGGTGTGGCTCTGGGTGCCCGCCACAACCCCTGGCCTTTCAAAGAAATTTCTTGCTCGCTACCACGGGCCATATAGGGTCCTCCAGCAAACATCTGCAGTCCACTACGTAGTTGAGCCCGTCACGCCCTCTGAGGACTTGCGTAGCCGTGGTCGTGAAACAGTTCACGTGAACCGATTGAAGCCGTTATATGACCCCGCTGTGCTTTCCGCGCCATAAGTCGCCAGGATGGCTCCTTTTTTTACCCGGGGGGAAAATGTGCTGTGATAGTCAGCACTTCGGCCATCGACATGCACCAGTGCGTTGTGCGACGAAGACAAAGAAGAAGTACGCTGGGCTCGCCGTTGCAAGGTCCTCTACTCACAGCTCTCCATCTGAGCGTCAATAAACGCCCCATTACAATATATATATATATATATATATATATATATATATATATATATATATATATATATATATATATATATATATATATATATATATGTGCAGGAAAGAAGCCAACAGTTGGCGAGGCCAAGGAAGGCATTGGGGATTGTACTTTATGTAATTGTTTTTAATTTTCACTTTGATAATCACATAAATTAGTAATGCAATCTGCTTAGGGGAAAATATTTAAACACAAATAGAAGAAAAAGCAACGTGCCGATGGTGGGAACCGAGCCCACGACCTTCGAATATAGAGTCCGGTGCTCTTCCAACTCAGCTAAATCGGCCGCTGTCCACCCTGCTACTTTCTTGGGTATTAATGTTGTTTGTATACGAACCTTGAGAGTGTTCAACAGCAAGAAAGTAGCAGGGGGGGCAGCGACCGATGTAGCTCAGTTGGTAGAGCACCAGACGCGATATTCGGAGGTCGTGGGTTTGGTTCCCACCATCAGCACATTGTTTTTCTTCTACTTTGTGTTTAATTATCTTTCCCCTAAACATATTGCATTACTAGTTTATGTGATTATCGAAGTGAAAATAAAAAAAGTACAATCCCCAATGCTTTCCTTGGCCTCGCCGACTGTTGGCTTCTTTCCTTCATGTATTATAACGAGCACCCTCATTTCCCCTTCATTTATCTGCTTGTAGCTTACGGGGGTCTCGGTTCTGGCAGTCTTGAAGCCATAGGTAGCGTAAGAGGGTTCTAGCACAGCCTTCGCCCTCACTCTTGATCACGTTCTACGCGACGCTGGCGGTAACACAGAACGTTCCACGTCCACCGCTATGGTTGAGGGTGGCGCTGGTGAACACTCTCAAGTTTCGTATAGAGACAACATTAATGCCCAAGAAAGTAGCAGGGGAGACAGCGGCCGATGTAGCTCAGTTGGAAGAGCACCTGACGCGTTTTTCGGAGGTCGTGGGTTCGGTTCCCACCATCGGCACGTTTTTTCTTCTACTTCGTGTTTAATTATCTTCCCCCTAAATAGATTGCATTACTAATTTATGTGATTATCGAAGTGAAAATTTAAATAAAGGCATAAAGTACCATCCCCAATGTTTTCCTTGGCCTCGCCGATTGTTGGCTTCTTTCCTTTATGTATTATAACGAGTACCCTCATTTCCCCTTCATTTATCTGCTTATATATACAGGGTGTTTAATCGAAGATTTTACCTATTTTTTAAATATAGGAAATTTACGTTTTAGGGTCGATTCTTCTTTTAGCTGTTGTATTAAGAGCAGAGAAAAATCAGGAGCCTTAAAGGGTACTAATTAGCTTAATAATTAACTAAGATTACCTAATAACCTTTTTATTTATACCAGCTAGCAGCTGCTTTCAAATTGCAACAGTGAGCTACCGGTGTGAGAATGCCAAATAGTATTTTAAACGAGAAGAAACGCGCATTTCTTAAGGACTGCAGCGCTGGCAATTCTGGCCGCTTTCGACGCCCGAAAACGAAACCTAGCAGTCGAGGCGCGCACTTATGCACGCCCATGAGTGACGCAGCCGTGACGTCACCAAGAGAAACCAGCCGTCTGGAGGCGGCCCTGCCGCTCGCAAAATACGCGCATGGAGCTGCGTCATGGTCTGGTAGGATCTTGAGATATCACCAACGCATTGTGGGCAAAGCTTGCCATGGTGCGGGCGTAGCGCTGATGGTATCCGCAAATCAGCCCTCCCTCTTGACTACAAGCTTTGGCTTCCAGATTGTGAAATAAAAAGAAAAGCCGTACATGCACAGATATCGTACCACTGGATGTTTCAAAATTTTATTTTTTTACTCGGTAACGAGTTGCACTTTTGATTTTTCAATTCTGCTCTTCCGCTCATGTTTTTGGATGCGTCTTTTGTTGCCGCCACTACATCAATTGCAGAATGGCTTCGGCAGTGCAACCTTTCGACCGCTGAAAAGATAGACATTGTTATTGCCTACATCAGTGCAAATGAAAATAGCAAGTTGGCAGCACAGATGTACAAGGCCATGCATCCAGATTCTCGTGTGCCTGCGCAACCAACTTTCAAGACCATCTTCAACCGACTCCGTAGGACTGGATCTGTGCAGCCTCAAAGAAGGAAGCGGAAAGCACCAGCAGCCGAATCACATGAGACTGCTGTGATGTCGTACGTCACCACCGCGAAGCCAGAAGCCAGCATGCGAGAAATCGCCCAAGCGACCGGTGCCAGTACTTCCACTGTTGGGCGGCTGCTGTCAGCGCACAAATACCATCCATATCATATGTGTCTGCAGCAGGAATTGATGGCGAATGACTACCAAAAAAAAGGCTGGACTTTTGCAATTGGTGTCTAATCCAATGTGATCAGAACCCTGACTTCTTGCAGAATATCTTGTGGACTGACGAGGCCCAATTCAGCCGGAACGGGGTGATCAGTGTGCATAATGCCCACTACTGGTCCCAGACGAACCCACATTGGGTGCGCCCACATCACCATCAGGTTCGGTGGTCGGCAAATGTATGGTGCGGTATTTTCCGAGGTCGCATTGTTGGGCCTTATTTTATTGATGGGAATCTTACTGCCAAGGGTTATGTTGCTGAGAGTTTAAATAACTGTGTCTCTACTTTTGTTTGCGAGTTGCCACTAAATGATCTTAGGTCAATGTGGTTTCAGCTTGATGGAGCACCTCCACATTCGGCGACACAGGCTGTGCAGTTTCTGAACAGCTCCTTCCCCGAACAGTGGATTGGGCGCGGCGGACCAATTTCGTGGCCACCGCGTTCGCCAGACTTGACCCCACTCAATTTTTTTGCGGGGTTACTTAAAGAGCAAGGTGTATGAAACCGAATCGGCGAGCCTTGACAACCTAAAACAAAGGATCAAAACATCACTAGAAAATATTCCTCAAGCAATGATCATGCGAGCGGTGAATTCCGTGAAAGATCGCTTGATGGCATGTATTGCAGTGCAAGGAAGTCAGTTCGAACACGTACTCTGAGGAATGATATGCACTGTTTCTGAGTGACTGTTTCTGTGTGGTCGGCCTTGAGATACATAACTTAGCAACAAACGTTCTTTCAAAACCTCACTGCGTTTACCGTTCCGATACTTATATTCAGTTGTCATCTAAACTGGGTGGCATATTAAGAGCAAATTTGTGCGCAGTGATAAAAGGCTCCACTCTAACTCTTGTTAAACACAAACAGCAACTAATTTCATCGCGAAGAAAAAATAACCACAGTATCCTAGAACTCGAAGGAAAAGTCTTGCTCTCGAATGTGTTTCCAGAAAGAATTGAGATCCTGTCCGAAATATTAGGTACCAGAGCTCGAACAAACTTCTCAGCGAGCTGCAAACAGCAGTTCATGCAACGCAAACCAAAAGGAAGTAAAAATTCTATGCCGACAAGTAAAATACCCCGACGGCAGCCTTCGATTAAGCACAGTCAGACAGCCGATGAATCACGGCTGTGACAGGATGACGCAGCGCCAGACGAGTATTTCACGTGCAGCAGCAGCCGTCTTCAGACGGCTTGATTCGCCCGGCGACGTCACGACTGCGTCACTCGTGGGCGCGTACAATTCCGCGCTTCGTCTGCTAGGTTTCGTATTCGTGCGTCGAAAGTGGCCAGAATTGCTAGTGCTGCAGTCCTTAAGAAATGCACGTTTCTTGCCATTTAAAATACCATTTGGCATTCTCACACCGGTAGCTCACTGTTGCAATTTGAAAGTAGCTTCTAGCTGGTATTAAAAAAAGTTAATTAGTTATTCTTAGTTAATTATTAAGCTAATTAGAAAGCTTTAGTGCTCCTGATTTTTCTCTACTCATAATACAACAGCTAAAAGAAGAATAGACAATTAAACCTAATTTTCCTATTTTTAAAAATAGGTAAAATCTTAGATGAAACACCCTGTATATATATATATATATATATATATATATATATATATATATATATATATATATATATATATATATATATATATATATATATATATATATATATATATACTGGACGCGAGATTCGGAGGTCGTGGGCTTGACTCTCACCAACGGCGAGTTGTTTTTCCTTCTGCTATTCATTTAATATTCTTTCTCCCTACAATCACCGTAAGATTCTATTCTTGTCAATATCAACAACAAACGTAAAAACAAAAACACACCCCCACGGTTACTTCGACTCGTAGACTGTTCACTCCTTTAAATTGTAACATAACGAGCCTCTCATTTCTCTTTCAACTCTCTGCTTAATCGCTTGCGAGCGTCTCGGTTCTGACAGTTTTGAGGTCGAAAAGGTAGCGTATGATTCTTCTCGCACAGCTTCCGCCCTCCCTAATGATCACGTGCTACGTGACGCTCGTGGTATGACAGGATGTTTCACATCCGCCGCTGGGAATACGAGTGGCGCTGGTGAACAGGCTTCGGCTACCGTCAACATAAATACCTAAGAAAGTGGAATGTTGGACAGCCGTCTTTGTAGCTCAGTTGGAAAAGCACTGGACGCGACATTCGGAGGTCGTGGGTTTGACTTCCACCAACGGCGCATTGTTTCTCCTTCTGCTTTTCATTTAATATTATTTCTCCTTAAAATCACCATAAGACTCTATTCTTGTCAATATCAACAACATAAAAAATACATCCCCCACGTTTACTTCGACTCGTAGACTGTTCGCTCCTTTAAATTGTATCATAACGACCCCCTCATTTTCCTTTCAACTGTCTGCTTAATAACTTGTGAGAATCTTCGGTCTGACAGTCTTGAGGTCGAAACGGTAGCGTAAGAGTGTCCTCGCACAGCAACCGCCCTCCCTAATGATCACGTGCTACGTGACGCTCGCGGTATGACAGGATGTTTTCCATCCGCCGCTAGGGATACGGGTGGCGCTGGTGAACAGGCTTCGGTTACACTGAACATAAACACCTAAAAAAGCGGAAAGTTGGACAGCTTAGCCAGAAGCCAAAGGATCTTGATTGCTTTGCCAAGAGCTTTTTACCACTCATGCCCAGGTTGGATGATGACGTCAAGCAAATGCTGGAAAAACCAATAACAGCCGCGGAAATTGAAAGTGCCATAGATGAATTAAGTCTTCATAAGTCACCTGCACCTGACGGGCTTGGAGCAGCCTTGTATAAGTTATTCAAGGTAGAAATAGCTGTCAGTTTAGAACGGGTGATAACTGAATGTTATGAGAAAGACTTTGTCCCACCACCTTTCCGCAAGTCCCATGTAGTACTGATTCCAAAAACCGAGGCCGCGGCTAGATTGCTCTGTGTCGAAAACTACCTCCCAATAAGTGTAACAAATGTGGACTATAAAGTATACATGAAGGTCCTAGCCAGAAGATTTCAGAATGTCATTACAACCCTTGTAGGACCTCATCAGACGTGCGGAATTAAAGGCACGACTATATTCACCATTATTCACGTGGCGAGAAGCGTATTGGAATGTTGCGATGCCATGCAAGATCACGTAGCAATGTTACAACTGGACCTGCACAAGGCCTTTGATCGAGTTGGGCATGATATCTTGTATGCACTTTTGGAGCATGTAAATGTCGGAAGTGTAATCACAAATGGTGTTAAAATGGTTTACAAAGACTGCGTTGCAAAATTAGTCATAAATAGTAAATTGAGTGAATCCATACCGGTGCTATCTTCTGTTCGACAAATGTGTCCATTGTCACCCCTTTTTTTTGCCTTATACTTGGAACCTTTCTGTTTCAGGCTTCTCTCCAGCCAAGCTATTACAGGGTACACATTTTTCAATGTTAGAGTTAAGGTCCTAGCCTATGCTGACGACATCGCAGTGTTTTGTGCGGACCAAGACAGCGTAAAGGAAGTTGCCAAAGAAGCTGTGGAGTACTGTAAGGCTACTGGCAGTGCAATTAACTGGACTAAATGTTTAGGTTTCTAGTATGGAGACTGGGAACACACACCGGAATACTTTTGTAACATCAGATGGACGATAACACCGGGCAAATACCTTGGTGTGCCACTTGATCAGCACAAGAACACGAAAGAGTACTGGGAAGAAGAAACGCAGCGAGTTAAAAATCAAACGAACAAGTGGGGAGGACACAACTTTTCTATGTTTTGTAGAGCTGCTGTGTGTAACGTATTTTTGGTTGCCAAGATATTTTATGTGCTTCAAGCTCTATCGATGACAAGAGCGTCTGTACAGAAACTTCAGCGTGTATTTGCAACGTTTATATGGGCATCCACATGGGAACGCACGAACCGGAGCAATCTGTTTCACGCAGTTCAGAATAGGCGCCTTGGATTGACGCATCTATTTCTTAAACAAATTGTGTCTAGATTTTCCTTTCTGCGTGAGCAAAGTGACACCTTTCTAAGGACTGTAATTTAAGTGAGATTACGTGAGTCACTGCCTGATTACGTCGTATCTGCTTTTTCAAAACCGGTAGCATTAAGCCCCTTCATGCGGGAAGTTGTTTTATCTTTTTGTATCCTTAAGGCAAGGTTCTCAACTGAATATATGTCAATTGTGCCGCGGAAGAAGTTGCATAAGGATCTGCGAGATGTGTTTTTGGCAGTGCCAGTGTACCGCGCTGTGTATGATGTAGGGTCTGAGCGTGACGTTTTGAAAAGGGTAAAGCGTATGCCTGTCAGAGCTGGTGCAAATTCATTCTTTTTTTCAATTGCATTCCGGCACTCTTCCAGTCAAACCATGGATGCAGAACAAAGGGCTCTTTGTACCTTAGTCTATTAACTGCATTATTTGCAGAAAACCCGAGACCATTGAACACATCTTCTTGGAGTGCCATGACTCAGTTTTCCTCTGGGCTATCTTAAAGCGAACTTTAAAAAAGGAATTGCCAATAACGCCATTCGGTATCCGATATCTGCGATGCGCCGACCCTGAAGGAGTGCTGATTGACATGCTGATGCTATTATGTATGCATAGCGTATGGAAAACGCGTATGGATGTCAGGCATGAGCGAACCGTTGTACACCCCGCTCGACACTACTTCATCGAGAGCGTGGTATACCTGAGAGAAATTCTGCGTGCACAAGATAATTCGCCGGAGTGGCTACCTGTACTGGACCAGCTGGCTTCAGCAAAGCCCTTTTAAATCTAGCGCTTTAGGCAGAACGTGCCTATAGTGCTTTCAGCATTCCTTTTGATTTGCTTTGTTGTTGTGTATTCAGAGTGTATGCTGTGTGCTTAAAAAACTGGTAATAAATTTAAAAAAAAAGTTGGACAGCTGTCATTGTAGCTCTGTTAGAAGAGCACTGGACGTGACATTCGGAGATCGTGGGTTCGACTCCCACCAACGGTGCGTTGTTTTTTTCTGCCTTTCATTTATTATTCTTTCTCCCTAAAATCACAATAAGACTATATTCTTGTCAATATCAACAATAAGCGTAAAAAATACATCCCCCAGGTTTACTTCGACTCGTAGATTGTTCGCTGCCTTAAATTATATATATATATATATATATATATATATATATATATATATATATATATATATATATATATATATATATATATATATATATATATATATATATCAGAAAATTTCACTTGTGCCTTGGAACGTCATCAGTATTTGCTCAGATGACGTTGCAGCAGCAGCTGTGAGAAGACTGCTCTGCCCACAAACTTTTCTATTGCTCCTATGTATGTGCCTCAGGAGAAGATGGTAGCTTTGTTCACATTTAAACTAAAAATTTATGACTGCTGTCCAGCTCTATGAATACCTGTTCATTTAAACTCCTGCCATCATGTCGAAGATGACAAGAATACAGATTCCCAAAGCTGAAAATTTGTAGACATCGCTGACAGTCTGAGCTTGCGTGTATTTTCATTAGTGAAAGCCACACTTATTTTTGGCCTGCTTCGTCTGTAGACCTGCCCTTGAATTCATTTGAAATACAAGTGAACTGAACAATGGCACTGGCTACATGGGGAGTGACAATTGCCTTATGTGTGCACTTGATGCAGACTGTCTGCGTGGTCCCAAAGTCAACCATTGTTTCTTCTAGGAAACACCCAAAGAAGGACCTGACATGTGTTCGTGATCATGTTTTAGAATAGTTTTTTTCTCTACTGTGGCAGCATTTACAGCGGTTGAAGTACCTGACCATTTCTTGGACCCACATTTTAGAACTGTAAAATTTGGGCCACGAGCAGAAGGGTGGGGTAAAAAATAATGGGGATGGACGACACAATCATAAACTGAACCTAGAGTTCGCTGATGCTTACCAATCTATAGCACATGGCACACACACTCGACAGGTCACAGTATTCTAGAGGCGAAAGTCTATAGAAGATGAAAAACACAATAAAGAAATTCTAAAGCGTGTGAGCCTGTAACATAACAGACAAGAACTGACAGAGATATCAAAGATAACATTTTCAAGATAACTGACATATGAATAAAACTGAGCATACTCTAATGAACAGTAGTAGCCTGAAAGCGAGGTTATTGTAAACAATGAATTGCAAATCACTTTGCTTTTTTAAAAATGGCGCCTAATGATGACGCACCAGACCAAGGCTATAAAATACTCTAGATTAATGATTTTAAGTAGATTATATGCGAGTATTTGTTGAAAATGCTTGATAACGTGGGAAAAAGCAATCCATAGAAACTCCACTGTCCCAGGAGTATGAAATTAGAATCATAACAATTACCGAAGTAACCAAGATAAGGTTGGTTGTCTAACCCTAGTGAAAAAAACCTATGCGTCACAATAACATCGTACAAATTCTCATACTAAACTCATACTAATCTCATACAAATCTCATATATTCTCATACTAAACTCGTTCATCATATGAGAAATATATGAGAAATAATGAGATTTTATTGAGTTTCGTATGAGAAGTCTATATGACATTATTGCGACTCATACGGTTTTTTTCACTAGGGTAAGATTATTATTTTGTACGAATTAACACACCGGTATGTCTTCATAAAGGAAAGTAATTACTGAAAGATAGGAAAGAATGCAGAATAGCAGTTTACTTCATCTTCTACTAGTAAAGCGTGCTTAACATGTAATATTATTTTGGTGGACTTCGTGAGAGTGAAAACTATATTCTATTTAAACTCCGATTGATACACAAGGGTAGAAATGGAGGAAGGTGACCCTGCAATACCACCTGGCTGCCGTTTTAGTTCAGCCTTTACCACTAGAGCGCGTTTAACATGTGATATGATTTTGGTGAACTCGGTAAGAGTGAAAACTATATTCTGTTTAAACTCCGATTGATACACAAGGGTAGAAATGGAGGAAGGTGACCCTGCAATACCACCTGGCTGCCGTTTTAGTTCAGCCTTTACCACTAGAGCGCGTTTAACATGTGATATGATTTTGGTGAACTCGGTAAGAGTGAAAACTACATTCTATTTAAACGCCGATCGACTCAGAAGGGTAGAAATTATGGAAGGTGAACACACTTGTAGCCTCCTGGCTACCGTTTCAATTCAGCTTTTACCAATTAAAGCGTGTTTAACAGGTGATATGATTTTGGTGAACTCGGTAAGAGTGAATACATTCTATTTAAACGCCGATCGACTCAGAAGGGTAGAAATTATGGAAGGTGAACTCACTTGTAGCCTCCTGGCTACCGTTTCAATTCAGCTTTTACGAGTAAAGCGTGTTTAACAGGTGATATGATTTTGGTTGGCTTCGTAAGAGGGAAAAATATTTTGCGTAAACGCCGATCGACACGCAAGGGAGAAAGGTAGGAAGGTGAACCCTGAAATACCCCCTGGCTACCGTACACATCAGCGAGCAGCGGTCGAACTCTTGCTCCACCATAACTTTCTTCATGCGACGCCTTCGGACTACCGTTGGAACCAGAGTGCATTGGACATTCGCCGGAAGTTGTCTTGCTAGTAGCCGCAAAAAATGATTCATGAACGAAAACCATGCAAGTAACCCCACTACACCTTCGCGGCTGCTTGCACCAGAAGAGAAATCGGCAAAACTGCAATAAGGTAGTGTCGGCTCGTGGTTCTCTGGGTTTCTAAGCAATGCTTAGAGAATTGCACAACTGAAACCAAAGCTAGTTGTTTCATCTCTGGAGACAAATTCTTGAGGCACCTAAGACCAATTCAGAGCGATAAGGCTGGTCTCTATCCTGAAGGAGGGGAGGCGGGAAGGGTTGGTCGTCGCAGCCGGAAACACATGCTGTCGCCACCACTTCGCGGCATTTGGCAGCGGTTGCTCGCCGGCATGCGCTAAATACGCCTCCATTGTCAGCTGCTGGAGTCTGCGCATACCTCGGCCAGAACTCCGGTCAAAACACGCTGCACGCTCTCTCCACTCGAGTCTCTCAACCTCTCCACACAGGCGCTCGTCCTCCTTTATTTTACGGCCCACATGGGGAAACAGCCATGCCGCTGCCGCGTCTCCCGTAGAAGCGCCTCGGGGGGTTTGAGACGAGCCCGCTATTCCGTTAGCCACAGGGGGCCAGGGTGACAATAAAGTCAGTGGTCATTAGCGGGAGGAGCTCGTCGCCGTCGCTGCTGCCCGAATCGGAAGAGGCACCGCGGGTGGGCAAGCTCAGATCGCGCTTTCGTTTAGGAGAAAGCTCGAAACTGCTCTATTAACAGCATTGTCCCTCGCACCCATTTTTCGGGCTGAGTAGAGCAGCTGGGGTGTCTTCAAGACGCCGTGTCGAATAGCTTCTTCGTTAGTGGCGCCATGTTGTGGACCGCCGAGAAAGCTGTGCCGCAGCGTCTTTCTGGAAATCAGGCCCTCCCAGAAAGAGGGAAACGCAGCTATTGTCGCGTCTCGAAAGCTTTCCAAACACCTGGAAGGGGATAAAAAATAAAACTTTCCGCATTTCAAGCGGGCTCGGAGAGAGGCCGTCACGGGAAGAGAGGCGCGAAAAACAAATAAAGCGCTGCAATCCTGGCTCCGAGGAGCGGTGTCCGGCTGCCCTTTCCACGAGGCGCGGGGCTACGCATTCAAGTGCCGTTAAATAAAAAAGGGAGCTGCTGTTTATCGCGGCCTTACACCTGGCATACCGCGGAAACAGGAAAACCGCAGACTCATTTCTCAAACGTTGTACGTTGGAAAGCTAATGCAACGCGTGGTTCAAACAAGGCTGACAAGATTCGAGGAGCAAAACGACCTGTGGCCGCACGAGGTGGTCGGTTTTCGACGGGCTTGTGCAAGCATGACGTGATATGCTCCGCTTACGACACATCATGAACTCAAAATCCAGTTGCGCGAAGGTACCTTTAGCATTAAATCTAACAAAAGCATTTGACAATGTAAAACAGGAAACAGTTCTCGTGGGACTGCAGGAATTAGGAGCCGGCGGGAGGACATATAAATACATAATAAATTTCCTGATCAACAAGACATTGAAACTAAAATGTCAGTACCTAGAATCTCCCACGGTCCACGGGCACGCCGCAAGATCCGGTGCTCCCATCCGTTTCCTTTAACGTGGCGATAGGAGGCCTTCCCGCCCCTGTAATGGTCATAAAAGATCTAAAATTCAGCATGTACGCAGAAGACATTATCCTCTGTATGAAAAATGGTGGTGGTGGTGACGTTTATTTACTCTTTTGTACAAGGAGGTGTTTGGACCGAGGTCCTATTGGCCCAGGCCCTCACATATCTAGGTGGAGCTCCTATTCCGGAGCCCCAATGGCGTCTATCGCCGCTCGCGCCCTGGCGAACAAAGTCCGCTGGGACTGTAGATCATTGCAGCTGAGCAGCGCCGCCTCCCAGGCCTCCCTAGAAGGGTGGGTAATGAAGGAATGGGAATGGTGAATGGTCGGGATTTGATGGACACGCCCAGACCATGTGGAAAACGTCCGAGAAGGTCAAAGTCCGTATTGAAGTGCTTCAAGACCGCCGGGAACTGCATTGTGCTTGTAAAAACTTTAAGGAGCCTTTCGTCCGTTCTCCGGAGACGTTTAAAAGGTTCCGGAAAGCGGCGGTGGCTGTCCTTATAATACGTGGTAATTTCTTTGAGTGTATTAAGACATTGCGTGGGCTCGGAGTAGACTTCCTGAGCAAGTGTGATTGCCCGGGGAAAGAGCGCGCGGGTCACCTTATTGGCTAACTCATTGCCCAGGAGTCCCTGATGGCCGGGAGCCCACATGAGATTACAATTTTGAGGGTCGCTGGACCGACAGAGATTTTGTAGGATGCGCTTGGCTAGAGGAGGTATCCAACCCAGCTCATAACTCCGACAGGCTCCTTTGGAGTCAGTACTGATGTGTTTTACTTGTGAAAGGGAGAGGGTGAGCGCAATCGCGATTTCCTCCGCGTATGTTTTGTTGTGGGTCTGGAACTTTAGCCCTGCCACTGTGTTGGTGTTGTGGACCATTGCCGCGGTGAACCACCTCTCACGGTAGGGAGCGGCAATGTCCACGTAATATACATGTTGTCTACTATAATGCCGCTCCAGTGCTTCCGCACGCACCTGGCGACGGCCATTATGATCAGAGTGTGCCTTTTTGCGGGGAATGGGTCTTACCCTGACTGCGCGTCTCAAGGGTTCTGGCGCTCGTACCCGTTCCTCAAAGGTGGTGGTGCATTGGATGTGCAGTCGGTGAAGAATGCGGCGACCGGATGGCGTTTGTTATAAGCGCGTGTATTGGCTGAAAAGACTGGCCTTTCGGAGTTCCCGACAGATGTTGACCATCCCAAGGTCCAACGAACACTGATTGGATGTGGCAATGGGGACGTCAAGAGCCCGTTTAAAAACTTTGAGATGTATGACCTTGAATTGGTCCTCGTCATGTTTGTGCATGAGAAGGTAGGGGGTTGAGTAGAGAATTCTACTCGTAACGAATGCATGTGCCAGCCGCAAGGCATCTTTACTTCGTAACCCCCCATGCTTGTTGGAGACCCGGCGGACCATACAGCCTACCTGGTCTCCATACATGCGAAGTTTCGTTATTGTTGTGTCCGGTCTGAGTTGTTGGTGAATAAAAAGACCAAGGATGCAGATCTCCTTGGCCTCTCTAATCGGACTCGAAGGGAATGTAAGGTGAATTGATGTGTCGTCCCTAGGGGAGGGACGGATGTGGGCAAATTGTGATTTGTTGGGGGCACATTGCATACCAGAGTACGCAGCGTCAGCGTCCACCACGTCCGCTGCCTGATTTAGGCATGTTTCCATGTGTCCAAGATTACCTTTCGATGCCCAGATAGATCTATCATCCGCATATATGGCATATCAGATGCAGGGCATAGAGCTTAATTTTGCGGGAAGTTTTTTCATTGCAAAATTAAAGAGGAGAGGAGACAACACTGCGCCTTTTGGTGTACCCCAGGATCCGATGGTATAGGGTCCATGTTCCGTGTCTTGAATTCAAATGTAGGCGTGTCGACCCATGAGAAATTGCCATATGTATCGATACATACTTATACCACAGTTGTGTATCTTGGAGATTATTTAGTATCACTTCGTGTTTGACGTTATCAAAGGCTCTTTTCAAATTTAAGGCCAGGACTACCTTGTCATTGTGAGGGAGTTCTTGAGGCTCTAATATATCTAGATGAATTTGTAGAAGGATATCTTGTGCGGATGTTTGTGGTCAGAAACCAAAAATAGTGTGCGCAAAAGTATGATGTGTGCCGAAGTAAGGAGACAACCTGTCTCGCACCATAGTCTCCATCAATTTGCCGACACAAGACGTAAGGGAGATAGGGCGCAGGCATTCCACATCAATTGGTTTGCCTGCATTAGGAATAAATGTCACTACTGCTGTCTTCCAATCCTAGGGGAGAGAAATCTCTCCCAGTCAGATTTGGTTGGTAAATTCAATGAGGGTATGGTACGCTGCATCCGGAATGTTTGCGAGAAGTTTGACGGTAATCTTGTCCCGGCCCGGTGCAGTACCGCGCTTCATTTTGGCTAGGGCCTCCTTCAAATCATGGAGCTAGAACGGGGAATCCAGCTCCAGATTTGTTTGGCCTGCGTATGAGCATTGGGAAAGACGAGGGTCTACTGCGGCACAAAAATATCTGTCACACAGTGTTCGAGCCGACTGTGTTGTAGTACCGGGAAAGTTATGAATGGCATGGTGGAGATGCGGCGTCGTTTCTGCACGTGTTTGAGAGGGGTCTATATGTGCACGAAACAAACACCACGTTTTATGACCAGACATCTGGCACGCAGCAGTGTTACATCGATCCACCGAGTTAGTATCAGCTAACTGAGCGGCATAGTCGGCAGCCTTTTGGGTAAGTTCAATGATGCGGTGTCTGAGTTTCTTGTTGTGTTTCTGTTTTTTCTATCGTTTGGTAAGACTGCGGCGGGCCTCTCAAAGATGGAGAAGATGGCTGTCTACTTCTGGGCTGAAGTCGGTGAGTTGGATGCGTTGTTCACTAGTGCGGAGAGTTGTCATTAGAGAAGTCACCCACTTGTGATATCCCGAGCGGGCAATGTCGACAGAGGGAAGTGTCTCGCGGAACTTCGTCCGGTCGGGAATATGCGCTTGTTGTTTGGAGCGTTTAAGGGGCCGTGTGTATATAGTGGTATCAATAATACTGTGGTCACTGCCCAGGGTGTCTTGCGTATTAAGCCAGTCGGCGTGGTGAATATTGCTGAGTTGCCCATGCGAGTGGGATTGGCCGGATCGGTGAGGATGGTAAAACCGAAGGTCGAAATTAGTTCCGCCAATTTTCTTCCTCGGGATTCCTCACTAAGGTAGCCCCATTGCCGACAGGGAGCATTGATATCTACAATGAGTAGGGGGGTCGCGTCCAGCCACGCGCATTGCTTCTGTAAAGAACTTGGAAAATATACATCTTTAAGTTTGCGGGGACAGTATATATTTAGCACATGAATCGAGGGTGTGTTTGCTTCGCAAAGGTAAGGCTGTGACATGACATAGAAGTATTCGGGTATCGATGGAAGGGTGACCTCTTGCGCTGTGTAGTCTTTGTGGACTAGGATGCAGGTTTGTGTATCCCTCTGTAAAGTCTGATACTGAGTTTGGCGTTGGCTCCTGGCTCCTGAAGGGTGACCAGAGCCACAAGGAACTCAAATGTTTCAAGGTAGAGGCGAAGGTGCACTCGCTTTTGCCGGTCCTTGAAACCTCTGCAATTCCACTGTGTTAGTGTGAAGGATTGTGTTTGTGTTAACCCTGAATGGACGAGTATATTCTGTAATTGGCGCTTATATTCCACCGAGGGATGGCTTGGACAAATCATATCTATTTTCAACAATCCAGTGTTGTGCAGCTCCTCGTATTATTGTGGGAGACTTTAATGCTCACCACCCTCAGTGGGTTAGTGCCATAATGAGCAATAGAGGAAGAGACCTGGTAGACTTTGTGCATACGCAAGATCTCGTCAATATAAACGACGGCTCACCGACGTTTCTACGCGGAACAACCTACAGCAGCTGCTTGGATGTGGCGTTTGTTTCCAGAAGCTTTCATCCCTCCGTTTCTTGGTGTAGTGATGTGGAAACACATGGGAGTGATAACATGGCAACGTACATATGCATCATGTGGTCTGCACCTGCCACTTCACCTCGTGTGCAATACACAGACTGGCCCGCCTTTAGGGCAGCGGTGGAGACTTCCAGCGTGGGCCTCCAGTCACCATCTCAAATAGAGGGACTCATTACTTCCTCTCTCAGTAAGAACACTCGCTATGTTAATGTGCCGGTGTCAGTGTCCAGCATCTTCGTGGAATTCGAGCGGATTCGAGCGATCCGTCGGCGGGCTGAAAGGAAGTACAGAACGAAATCCGCGCAAGATCTCGCACTTTCTCGTCGAGCTAAACGACAAGTTTTGCGTCACCTGGAGAGGTTAGGACGACAACGTTGGAGACAGTTCTGCTCATCACTGGATCCCCGTAAGCCCCTGTCGCGTATCTGGCATGTTGCGAGAAGCTTTCGCACACCTCCGCGAGAAAGGCACCCTTTTCGTGCCCTGGCCCTTTACCAACGCCGCAATGAAGTTGACGTAGCTGAAGATTTTTGTAAAATGGTTGTGGGCACAAACCAGGCACAGTTACCAATTTCAGAGGTTTTTGCACCACCTTCGCCGAATGATCAATACGACGTGCCCTCTACAATAGCTGAATTAGACGCCGCTCTTGCTTCTTGTCGGCATTCATATGCACCTGGTCCTGACGGGATTACTTATTCAACCTTATCAAACTTAGGCAAGGATGGTAGAACTGCACTACTTAATTATTTCAATGATATATGGGCTTCTAGTACTGTTCCTGAACACTGGAAAATTAGCCGCCTGGTTGCTCTTTTGAAGCCTGGAAAGCCTCCTCTCGAACTTACCTCATACCGGCCAGTTGCCCTAGCAAGCTGTGTTGGAAAAGTTATGGAGCGCATGGTGCTGGCAAGACTTGAGTGGTATCTAGAGAGTAATGATCTTTATCCGAATATGATGACTGGATTTCGCCGCGGACGCTCTTCCATTGACAGCGTCATCGACCTTGTGGCGACAGTAGAACACGAAAAGCGTCACCGTCGACTAGTAGCTGCTGCATTTTTAGATATAAAGGGAGCTTACGACAACGCCCTCCAATGAGCTATTCTTGATGGACTTGACGACGTGGGAGTTGGTGGCCGGCTGTACTTGTGGATTGTAAGCTATCTCAGCGGCCGCTTTGTTTACATGACTACGCCTGAAGGAGATACTACCCGCTTTCAGGTCGGTCGTGGAGTTCCACAGGGAGCAGTTCTCAGCCCAACTTTATTTAACGTTGCGCTAATTGGCCTGGTGAGTGAACTGCCAACTAACATCCACATAAGTGCATATGCTGACGACATCTACATCTGGGCCTCTGGTTCGACGCGCCCACAACTACGTGCGCGACTGCAACGAGCTGTGTCATCAACGTCGATGTACTTACGGCGTCAAGGTATATTTTTAGCGGCAGAAAAGTGTGCAGTGATCGCGTTTACGGGAAAATGTGTCAGCCGCTTTCCGATTGCCCTTCATGGAGTAGTAATACCATACGTCTCCAGGCACAGATTCTTGGGAGTAATTATTGACCACCGACTATCTTGGTCGAAACATATTGCTATCGTGAAGAAAAGGCTAATTAATTTTTGCCATGTACTTCGTTACATAGCTGGCATCAAATGGGGTCCAACTGAGCGCTCCTTAATACAGCTTTATGAGGCTCTGTTTGTTGGCTACATCCGGGTACAGTCACCCAGTACTCCCAGTACCCAGTATGAGCATTTCCTGCTTGCGGAATTCAGAGAGCGTGCAAGCACAGGCACTGAAAATATGCCTTGGACTGCCCAGATGCACCTCTAACAAAGGCACAATTGAAGAGGCACACGCTCGCCCAATGTCCATATACTTGTCACACGAACCACTTCGTGTATATTTACGAGCACATACAAGACATACAAGACAAGCTGGAGAGGATCAGATAACTACAGATTTGCTGAAGGACGGGGGGGAATCGTGCTCGAAAAACTGGCCATCCTGTATACGCACTGCCTGGTGTCATCTACGGTACCGGAACCATGGAAGAATGGAAACATTATCCTCATTCACAAGAAAGGGGACTCTAAGGACCTTAAAAATTACAGACCAATCAACTTACTGTCTGTTACGTATAAGGTATTTACTAAGGTAATCGCCAATAGAATCAGGACAACCTTGGACTGCAATCAAGCAAAGGTTCAAGCGAGGTTTCGGAAACGGTACTCTACTATCGATCACATCCATACCATCAATCAGGTCATAGAAAAATGCTCGGAATATACCCAGCCCTTATACATAGCATTCATTGATTACGAAAAAGCATTTGACTCAGTTGAAACCTTGGCGGTGATGTAGGCATTGCGAAATCAGGGGGTAGACGAGCCGTACGTGAAAGTGCTAGAAGATATATATAGTGGCTGCACAGCAACCATAGTTCTGCATAAAGAAACAAAATTCCCATAAAGAAAGGTGTTAGGCAAGGAGACACAATCTCACCAGTACTATTCACAGCTTGTTTAGAGAAAGTATTCAGAGACTTGGAATGGGAGCAGTTAGGGATAAGGGTAGATGGAGAATACCTCAGTAATCTGCGATTTGCTGATGACATTGCCTTGCTAAGCAACTCGGGGGATGAACTGCAAATAATGATTGATGACCTAGACAGGAAAAGTAGAAACGTAGGCTTGAAAATCAATATGCAGAAGACTAAGGTAATGTTCAACAGCCTCGGGAAGCAACAGCAGTTTAAATTAGGTAGCGAAATACTGGAAGTAGTAGGCGAATATGTTTACTTAGGACAGGTAGTAACCGCAGATCCGGACCATGAAAAGGAAATAACAAGAAGAATAAGATTGGGATGGAGCGCATTTGGCAAGCACTCGCAGATTATGACTAGCAGCTTACCGGTATCGCTCAAGAGGAAAGTATACAATAGTTGCATTTTGCCTGTACTCACCTATGGGGCTGAAACATGGAGGCTAACCAAGAGAGTTCTACTTAAGTTGAGGACAACCCAGAGGGGTATGGAACGAAAAATTGTAGGGGTAACATTAAGAGATAGAAAGCGTGCAGAGTGGGTCAGAGAAATAACTCAAGTTACCGACATTCTAGTGGAAATTAAGAAGAAGAAATGGAGATGGGCAGGACATGTAGTGCGAAGAGAGGATAACCGATGGTCGCTGAGGGTAACTGGATTCCAAGGGAAGGAAAGCGTAGCAGGGGGCGGCAGAAAGTTAGGTGGGTGGATGAGATTAAGAAGTTCGCAGGGGTCAAGTGGATGCAGCTAGCACAGAACCGGGTTATGTGGAGAAATATGGGAGAGGCCTTCACCCTGCAGTGGGTATAATCAGGTTGATGATGATGATGATGACAAGACATCGTTTTCATCCACTCAGCAAGATTCTGGATAAGAGGCTGTACTGCAGTTTTTTAAGTGCACTCCGCTGCCATCAGTAGCAAGTACCGACAGGATATGCCCTCCCATATCGTCCCACCCAACCACCATGGACGATGGATAAACCTTTGGTGCACCTTCGTGTTCCCGGAATACTAAAGAAATCAATGGTACCAATTAGCGGACTCACACAACTTACTCTGGCACACATCTGGTCAGAATATCCCAATTATATTCACGTATACACCGATGGATGTGTGTCAGCACAGGCATCCGCTGCAGCTGTGGTCATACCAGCTCAGAAAACGACTCTGCATTTCCTTTTGGGACATATCTCTACATCAACCGCTCCCGAACTTGTAGCCATTAGGGAATCTATTTGCTATATATGTGGGGAACCACCTCAAAAAAATGGTGTATATTCACGGACTCGAAGACTGCATTACAAATTTTGGAAAACTTCTTACACCACACTGCCTATCAGTCCCTGGCACTAAACATTATGGAGCTCATCACATCTGCCCAGCTGCGAGGCCACACGATAACGTTTCAATGGATCCCTGCCCACTGCGGCCTCCATGGGAATGAGCAGGCCGATGTTGAAGCGAAAAGCACACTCATCAATGGCTTCCAAACAGCTGCGTCTTTTTCAAGAGCGGATACGACGTGTCTTCTAAAGAGTTGTATGAATATTGCTACAGCAGCTCACCGGGCTCAACCAGACGCCCGACACATCCGTCTAAGAAGGCTCGATCGAACATTTAAATTTAATGTTCCGCGTGATATTCCGCGTCATCAGACACGCTTGATACATAGACTTCGTTTAAACGTGGCTTTCACGCGCAAGTACTGACATTTATTTGGATAGATGGACTTACCGGAATGTTCAACTTGTGGCAACCCAGAGACTGTGGACAATGCATTATTGGTGTGCCCAGAGTATGCGAACGAAAAAAATGTGCTAGCTGCTTCCTTGAAGCGTTTAGACAAGAGGCCTATTTCGGAGGAACTGCTGCTGGGGCTTGGCAGGACAAAGGGAAGAGCGTCCAGGCAGTGCGTGCTCTTTGCCGTTATTTGAGCGCCAGCGGACTTGATTCGCGCTTGTAAAGCAAGCTGCTGTGTCTGTATATATATTTCATTGCCTTCTCCCACATCGTCACCCATCATGACCTTCTTTCTTCTCTCCTTGTACTTCCCCAGTGCAGATTAGCAGGCCAGATTTGAATTATTCGGGCCAACCTCTCTGCCTCTTCCTTTCAATAAATCCATCTATCTATCTGTGTTTGTGTTGAAAAATGGCAGCGACAGCTGCAGAGTGGAACGCCTGCAGGCGGCTGCAGAATCTGCAGTGTCCTATGCGAGCGAAAGGGGTCGCGCGTTCTCCCCGCAAAGATCCGAACTTTTCATATATAACCCAACAGCGATGCAGTGGAAGCGACTTTAACTTCAAAACTAAGATCGACGGCAAAACTGTACTAAAAGTCACGCAAATCAGAATCCTCGGACTTTTGGTTCAAGAGGATGAGTATAACGAAGGAACTATAAGAAAGCTCACTCAAAGCTTTGCCCTCAAAGACAGTGGCCTCAAAAAAAGAAGCCTCCCGGGAGTGATGCATGCGTACGTAAAAACTGAATAGGATCCTCCACACCGTTCCTCAACATCATCACCAACGACAAAGATAAGATGAACGCACTCATCAGGCGTTGTGTCAGAAGTGCACTGAGTCTACCCATCTCCTCTTCTACGGACCGCCTGCTAGAAATGGGGTGCATAACAGCTGGACAGAACTTTCTGGAGCAGTAAAAATCGTCAAACAAAAGATTGAGTAGGTGAAGCACGGGTTGAACTACCTTAGCATAGGTGGACCGAAAAACAGATAGTGGCACAGGCTTTCAGGTTGCCCTATCGCCGCAATGTCGCTAGAATATCATAGTCCCTCCCCTCTGTTGGCACATGCACCGGAATACCACAAGGTAGGAGATAAAAGAGAGCAGAAGCGCTGGTTAAAAGAGCAAAAGAATTCAGAGTACAAGAGGTCGCCACGTGGACGCTGCAAGCGGTTGACCGAGGGCGGCATTCGCTACGGTAGTCGATCGCGGTGCACCAGTCGCCGGAGCAGAAACATAGACACGGCCGAAGAGCTCGCAATAGCGCTTGCTTACTTCGGAACGAAGGCTGACTTATCCTTGGCGATAGTAAAACTGCTATGTGGAATACTGGAAAAGGCATGGCCTCGCAAGAAACCACCCCTATTATATCCACAGATACAATTGATCGCAAAATCACTCTATATGGGTCCCAGCACACGTCCGTGCCCGGCAAAGAGGTGGTTCGGGCTTTAGCCCGAGATCTCAACCTCTGGACAAACACGGAGCCGCCCGACTGTCAGGAGAGGGATAAACGTTTGCAAACCTACAAGAAACCTTCGAAAATTATAGATTAGGATGACTTCTGATGTCACAACCGGATCCTAACCGGAAACTTCCGAAACACTGTCTGGTTGTTTCACACCCAAATGGATAGGCGAAAAGAGAAGAAATGTAAAACCTGCGAAGCGAGGGGACCCTCGACCACATACTTTGGGAATTTCTTAAGTCGCCGGGCGCTAGAGACATTCAATGTAGAGAAGCCTGGGAGACCCTGCTGCGAAGCGACGTGCCCGCTGACCAGCAAAGAGCCATCCGCCTTGCGGCTGAGGCCGCGAATATGCAATGTATATTCGCAAGTCCTTAGTCACAGAAGTCCGGACCCCCTGTGCCTCGCTCCAGCGTGCCAGGAGTCTAATCAATCTGTAGTGAACGGAGAGCGGATATCACGAAGACAAGGAAGAGAACGACAAGGTGCCGCTGCGCTGCTCGAGCTCGCTGGTTTGTGCCTAGACGGATTGTGCTCTTGTGCTGTTAGCCATGGAGTTTACGGAGGGCTATATTCCCTGTTGAACCCTCAGTAAACCCCTTTCACTTTGTGGAGGTGAGGATTTCCGTCCGCCCTGGAGCTCCGCAGCCGCACACTACCGACAACAGCTATGACCGACGCTACCACCCCTAGTCCAACCGTCTCCTCGTCCCCCGTTTTCTGCGCGGGAGCTTTGCGCCAACCGGAGCCTCCTATCTTCAACGGAACCGGCGACCACGACGTGAAAGATTGGCTGCCCTCATATGAGCGCATCAGTACTCACAACAAAATGGGAAGACGGCCTCAAATTAAATAGCGTCACATTCTACCTAAGAGACGTTGCTAACCTCTGGTTCCGCCACCACGAGGCCGATATCACATCGTGGTCTGATTTTAGGACTAGTTATGCCGATATCTTCTGCCGGCCCGCAGTGCGCAAGCTGCGCGGTGAAAAACGCTTGCGCGGCCATGCACGGCTACCTGGCGAAAATTTGTAGACCTGTGCAAGCGCGTGGATGCTTAATCACAGAACATGCCAAGATTGGTCACATTTTACAAGGAATTGACGATGATGCGTTCCAGATGCTTCTGGCTAGAAATTCAGCAACCGTCGTCGACGTAATTAATGCATGCCAAAACATTAAGAACTTACGCAGGCGCCGTAAAATCACTCGTTCTTCGCTTTCACACCAGGAACTTCTTGCAGCTTTAACACCTGACGCAGAACAGTCCTCCATGTTGCCACAAATAAAGCAGTTTTTTAGAGACGTTGCCCGTCAACTGTCCCTCGTTCCCCATAGTATTGACGCTACCTCTCCTTCGGTACCAAAGTTGCAGCACGCCATCCGCGAACAAGTCGCAGAAGCACTTCCCACGCTTCCTGAAGCTCTTGCTGTCGCTTCCTTGACATACATCGGAGCACCAGTAAAGTATAGCCAACCTTCTGTTCCAGCCCCTTTGACCTACGCGGCAGAGGCTACGCGGCCTCCGCCTGAGCCGTTACTACCCATGTAGCCGGCCCTATGCCACGCACCGCTTCCTCAAACGGCTCCGCTTCATCCTGCGACTCCGCGCTATTACAACTCGTGGCGCGCTTCGGACAATCGCCCAATTCTCTACTACTGTTGTTGCCCTGGACATGTGACCCGTCGGTGCCGTCATCGTATGGCTGCGCCTGCCGAGCCTGCATCTTCGGAGTACTCTCTACCGCTGCTTCGTTCTGCTCCCTCTTCACCTGCATACACCGCCGTTCGTATACCCCCCATCGTTCACCGTCTACACGTTACAGGTCACTGTCACCAATGCGCCGGCGACCACCCCCTCCTGCCAAGGGAAACTGAGTTCCGCGGTTCCTGAGGCGAGAACTGCGTGCTCTGCGAAAAGCTCAAGGACTCATATTTCGCCCACGAACGTTACAGTGATCCCTATCGATGGTCTGTCTTTACATGCGCTGGCCGATACGGGTGCTGCTGTGTCTGTGAATCATGAGGACCTTTCCCGACGATTACGAAAAGTTACGACGTCATTTAATGGTTTGTCGCTCCGTACTGCCACTGAAGAGAGGATTGCACCTTTAGCAGCATGTACAATGCGTGTCGTCATTGAAGGTCTTTTCTACAGTGTCGAGTTCGTAGTTTTGTCGTCTTGTTCCCACGACGTGATCCTCGGATGGGACTTCTTGTCTAACAATAACGCCATGATCGATTGCACCCGAGCTGAAGTGGAATTTTCTGCACTGTGCGGCGTGCTGCCCGACGACAATAGTTCCGTGTGTCCTCAATAGCTCACCATCGCTGAAGATGTAGATGTAGCACCAGACTTGTGCCCTTGTGCCTCTTTTGTGTCTTGCCGTGTCAGCCGTTAGTGTTTTATTTAAGCCGTCTGCATCCTTCATCCACCGAAAGCACCTGCTGCTGCCGTCTGCTGTTCTCTATGTTCGCGATGGCTTCACGAAGCTACTCATCTACAATCCGTCTCTACGCCCAATTACTCTCCTACGTGGGGAATCCCCTGGTTCTATTCAACCAGCCCACCTTCTCTCTGACCTGAACGCCTCCGAGACCAACCGTAGTAACTACATCGATGCTCTCCAGTCCGACCCGACGCCTGATTCGTTGCCAGACGACTTCTTCCGAACCGCCATCGATGACGCCCTTCCTTTCACCTACCGGACGCAGCTTGTGGCGCTTTTACAGACGTTTCGCTTCGCGTTCGACGCCGCCCACACACCTCTCGGCCGCACTTCCACAGTCGCGCATCACGCGCTCGTCTTGCCCTCGCCATAGGTCACCAGGGTGGCTCCTCTTCGCTCCGGGGGAAATTGTGAACGAAGAGCGAATATCACAAAGACGAGGAATAGAACGACGAAGTGCCGCTGAGCTGCTCGAGCTCACTGGTTTGAGCCTAGACTGACTGTGTTCTTGTGCTGTTCGCCGTGCAGCTTACAGAGGGCTATATTCCCTGTTAAACCCTCAGTAAACCCCTTTCAAACTGATTTCGAGAGACCGGCACCTCCTTAATCGGTGGAAAATAAAGATTTAATCAATGAGTCAATCTGCGGAGACCGGCGATATTTCCCGTACGAATTAAGTTTGTCAGGTGTGCGAAAAAAAGAAGCGAAGCAGTATTAGAAGAAAAAGAAATGAGTACCGCCTCCTCCGTGCAGCACACTTGCGAAGAAGTTCGAGGGCGGGGAACAGGCCGTGCGCCATGGGCACACGGCTGAATGTCGGCTGAAGATCAAACTCCGGCGTACGTGAAAGGCGGCAATGCTATCTCAGTGAAGTTTTTGCTTCAATACTTTTTTTAATAGCACTTGCACAGAAACCAGACATAAAAGCAAAAATTGTGTGCACTCAAATTGTGACAGAGGGCTAAAGAAAACGATCTTAAATGATGACGGATCACTCAATTTTCTAATTAAGCAACAAGATAATGCAAAATAATCGTAGGCATCATGTATCCAGGCATTTCACGAGGGAAGCAAGGGACACGAACATGCAAAGTAAGCAACATAGAAAACGTTACTAAGGTCGAAGGTGAATTGTAAACTCCAAGCATAAGCACACTTAAGGTTGACTGGACAGTTGTGTTTACGACCAGGAATGTGGTGGGCCGCTTCCATTTCCGGAGAGTTTGGGGAAATATTAATGAAGTATCGAATTCCGCAGGCGAATTCCTTTACTTTTTGGAATGATTTTAGCACGTGGTAAGTAAAACGTCATCAATGTGCAAATTCTGTTTGATCCCTAGTTTGCCGTAAGTGATATATTAATTTCATACATTTAAACCTATTTCGATGACGTCTCGTATGCAAGAAGTCAAACTTACATTTTTCTAAAAGTTCGTGTCCTTCTAAAAGAAGGACACGAACTATTCGAAATGAGTATGAACCTTCGAATTTCCTTGGAATGATTTCAAGGCTGCTAATAAGAACTTTAGTAAATGGTTGCCATACGACGGAGACATGTTGAGGAATCAATTTAATGAAAGTTTTATGCGCCAGCAAATTTATTTCCCCGCTTGACAACCATTGGGATTCTTGAAAATAACCAAGCTTCCTCTTAGCTTTTTGAAAGTAGAAGATATATGCGTTCTACTTGAGATCACAAGTAATCATGACAACCTAGTATTTCTACTGCAGCTGCACAGTGACCATAAGGGCAAAATTGGAATATACGAGTGTCTGTTTACTTGTAATGCTCATGGATACAGTTGTGTTCTCATTTGCCACTAGCTGCCACGCAGCTTACGTCGGTTTGACGATAGCTGTTTGACGATACGTCGGTTGACGATAGCTGGTGCGCCGCTGGCTTTGACTGCTTTTTTGACTGCGCCCGATCACTGCGTGAACAGCCCGCTCGTTATGTAGGCTTCTCGCGGATGCGGCATCACACGCCCGGGCAACGCGTCGAAGTTTACCGACCCGGGGAACCCGAAATTGCAAGCTATGTTTCACACCTCGCACGCCTCGCCGGAAGTACCGGACATAATTTCACTCGAAAATTGTGTTATCAAACTCAATGGCTGCTCAAGCACGCTTTAATCTAGCTGCTTCATTTTCTCCCTTAATTACGACACAATACGTGCGACTTCCCAAGCTCGTCCTGTTTGCTTCTATCCGAAGTATTGGCCCCTGCTCAGTTTTATGTTTTGTAATCATGTCGTACCAACAAGCCCCTCACGCTCATTCTTGGAATTCATTGCTTGGTGACGGCAACGTTTAAGAACAGCAGTGAAATATTCAATTCAGCTGCAACTTGTGGAAATGAAATGTGGGGCTGTTGGAGGATGAAGCGTTTGTTAACGCAGTAAAGGAAGAATTCAGAAAGTTACTTGAGATTCAACACAGCAGTTTTGAAGTCGAATGGGAGGAATTTAAAGAGCGAGATAGAATAAAAGTCGTCGAAATAACCAGCCTCATAGGACATCAGCAAAAGGAGAACAAAACAATACTTCAGCAAGAACTTGAGTTTTTAAGAAGTATGGAAAACACTAAGCCCGGTAATTGGACAAAAAGAATAAGGTAAGTGAAAAGACAGCTGGTAGCAGTGGATGCAAAAACATACAAAGCGGTAAATGTACGCGCTAGATCTGATGAGCTCTAGGGAGGAAACGCCAATTAAGCACGTGCTATCTGACAAATAAAAGATATGCGTGTCAGAAAGAAATACGCCAGTTAGCCAACGGGAACACGATCACGTTAAATAGCACCGTTATCCAAAACATTCCGAGAGCACTGTGGAATCTGCACTGCAGAAATACGAAAGCATGAGCGTTGCTGGTGCACACGGTGCATCAAGTTTGCTCTCATTGTTATTATCGAGTAAATGCAATGTCATTGATTATCGCTACTATGGTCATTAGTATTATCACTAATTGCAGCGGCATTGTCATCACTACTATCATCCTCACTGTAGACAAGAATTATAATGTGCATTTGACGATCCCTGACGTGGCGCAATTAGTTAAAGTGCTTGTTTGGGGATCCGATGGATGGAGGTTACATTCCCAGTAGAGAGGGGATTTATTTAATGTAAACTATCATCTTCATGGAAAGCAAGGAGAATTATTATGTGTGTTTTACGACTCTGGGTGCGGCGCAGTTGGTTAAAGCGCTCGGCTGGGGATCCGAAGGATGGATGTTAGATTCCCGTTGGAGAGAATTTATTTATTTTAACTATAATTCTTACGGCAGACAAGGAGAATCATAATTTTTGTTTGACGATCTCGGGCAGAGTGTAATTGGTTAAAGTGCTCGGCACGAATCTGAGGCATTGAGGTTCGAATCCCGGCAGAGACCGGATTTAATTTTCTGTTAACATTAGTTTCAGTCTCAGGTGATGAGGTCATTTCACAGCTATAATGTGACCGAATGAACGAAAAGTAGTTGCAGATCATTTTACACATTTGCTTGGTTGCTAACGCAATGTAAAAGATGGATTCCAGGAAAAATTCAAAAATTCCTTTTATACATGCCACGTCTGGACAAGAGTCAAGACGCCGCTGGAGCAACTAGCCACTGAGGGCGAAATAGAACGTGCGATAGAAGACCTGTCTCTAGGTGAAGCACCCGGGCATGACGATCTAGGAGCTACTTTTCACAAAGCTTTAAAAACTAAGGCAGCCCACTTGTTGCATAAGGTCCGATGAAGCTAACGAAATAATAGAGTACTCTTGTCATTCCCAACTTCGCACTTTGTACCAATACCAAAGTGATGATGCGAAAAAATGTTTTTTGGTAAGGCCGTATCGCCAGATAATTCTTACCAACATATACTACATAAAAGTTCTAGCCAAACGCTTGCAGTAGTAATTAAAACTTTGGTTGGACGGAACTAGACTTGTGGCAAAAAGGCCGAAGTATAGCAACTAACGTCATGTGGCTCGAAACTAACGTCATGTGGCTCGAAGTATTCTTGAGTGTTGCGATGCATTTACCGACCAAGTGGCTCGGATGCAGCTCGACATGGCGAAGGTGTTCGACCGCGTCCCGCACGAGGTTCTGTCATGCATTTTGGAGTCTGCGAACTTGGGTTGTGTTATAACCGAGGGAGAAAGGATGGCCTGTATGAACTGCTCTACGGGAGGCACAGTAAACAGAGAACTCACTGACAGCCTTCCAGTTCGGTCGTCGGTGAGGCAAAGACGTACGCTGTCGCCCTTGCTGTTGGCTGCTTACTCCAAGTCACTCTGGTCATTGCAAACAAGTTTATAACAGGTATATAATATCAGGTATATAACAGGTATAAGTTTATAACAGGTAATATTGAAAACTGTAGACATCCCAAGCTAAAACTTTGGCTTACGCCGATGAAACCACCATTTTTTGCTCTGACAAACTGCGTAATCAACATGCCAAAACTATTATCCAACAATATTGGGAGTGCACCGAAACCCAGATAAACTTGGAAAAGAGACGGATTTTGGCGCGGTGACTAGGAAGCCATGTCGGACTACCGTCGGCTCAATTGGTTATCGGTTCCAAAACAGCATCTTGCTGTGTTGCTTGACCCTTATTGCAACCCAGAGCATACATGGCTGATGAAATACTGATTGTGAAAGAAAAGGCTGAATCATGGCAAGGAAGGTATCTGTCAATGTTTTTACGCGCCACAGTCTGTAGTCTTTTCCTCCTATTTAAGATCTGGAATGCAATGCATGTGTTAGGTGCCATTCGTGTCACTGCACAAAAACTTCGTATTGTTTTGGCTTTGTTCGTGTTGGCTTCGACATGCCAGAGAAAAAGTCGAACCAATCTTTAGCTTCCTGCCAAGAAGGGAGGACTAGGGTTTGTGCATTTGTTTCTGCGCCAGGTTGTGTCACGGTTTATTTATGTCCGCGACTAAAAGGATCCATTTCTCCGGCCAGTGGCTCAAGGAAGACTCAACAGACTACTTCCAGAGTTTGTGATGTCATCATGTCAAATATGTGCGGTGCCGTAACTGGTTATCTGCGTTATTTGCTGCTTGCTTATAGATCGTTAACCGTTCGTTTCTCCTATGAGTATTCAAACGAGAAAAACTATGTAAAGACCCCACTGATATCATTCTTCCCCAGCCATTGTACCGTTTGCCATACCTTCAGTGAAAACATTCTTCTTTAATTTACAGACTAGCAAGCTACTCATTAAGACAAGGCTTTCAGACAAAGCCATTTTCATACCCTGCACTATTTATTTAAAAAACTGAAACAATAGAGCATGTTTTCGTTAATATCTGCACCTCAATATTTCACTGAGATGCTCTGCACCGCGCGCTAAAGAAACAGTTACCACTCGATCCATATGGTATAAGGGTATTGCCGATAGACACTTCACAGAGTATGCCATAAAATTAGATTATGCTTCTAGGCCTGCACGCACTATAGGAAACGAGGATCCAATTGGAGCATGATGATCCTGTTGTGCGTCCTCTTCACGAGCATTTCATTGAAAGTGTCGTTTATGTCAGAAAGTGTCACTGACCTCCCCCTGATCCACCGGAAGGAGTTACCTTGCTTGATGTCTTGATGTCGCTGAAACAATTCTAATCCGCGTGTGTCGAAGTCTGACTTACCCAATTTACGCATTGTATACCTGATTTTTTTCCGATGTAGAGGTCGACAATAAACAAAAAAGACGCCATCGTGGCGCAGTTAGCTAGCGCGTTCTGTTGTTAACCGAAAGGTAGGAGGTTCGAGCGATCCCGAAGGGGCGTGTTTTTTTTGTTTCAAGATTTAGTAAGTTAGGTGTGTCAAGGTCGTTACCAAGGTTGCTGAATGAAGAGGCCGAGAGTTTGTTTTTATTTTGCTCTATGTTCATGCTTTAAATAAAAACTTGAAGATTTTACAAAACAGGAAACCTAGAGCAGATTTTGTTTAGCATGACATCCCTACCCTGCATCCGTGGTGCGGATTCTATTTCCGGCCGCCGAGGCGAACGGACGCATATAAAATGTGCTCCGCTGGAATAGTATTAGCAGCCTTTCTGGGTCGCGGAAAAATGTTTTTTTTTTTTTTAAGAAAGCCTGGAATATCAAGTTCTGCCGCCACTTCCAACAGGTGCATCTGTTGCGAATACCGTTTTTCTTCACGGAGGTCTGAAAACCAGGCCTTTAAGGACGGAATATTGTAGTAGTTACGCGGCTACATGTCCTGTGCGCCACTGTGATATACCCCTCAGTGATAACGGCTATATATGCCGCAGCGCAGGGAGCTGCTATGCACTTCGCCCTGGCTTATCACGGACAGCGCCCAGCTTTGATGGCGCTCGCCAGTAACTTGGTTTCGGGAATAAAGATATTGTTACGGGGATGTACTTAATGTGACGGCCCTGCGATGGGCTAAACTCGACGCTAAGACTTAGGTAGCCGTGCAGAATCCACTCTCTCAGCGTCGTCCTCTTTCTCAACGCTTCGTCATGCCCGCGTTCCTCGATCGTCGTCTTTGTCAGTGAGCACACCACTTTGCTCCCGCGTTTCCCGGTAACACTACCCCCCTCGGCAAAAGGCAACGTCCCGGTGCGTATTAGGCGTGCGGTGTGGAAGGGTAGTAATATGGCTTGAGGCGGGCGACATGTACGATTTCGGAAGTGGGTGTAGCAGTCGGTGACTTTGGGTGGAGCGGTGCAAACTCAGGTCACGTCGGTCACTGGGCGTAGTACACGGTAAGGACCCGTGTAGTGGGGCAGAAGTTTTTGACACAACCCCACACGACGGCACGGAAGCCAGAGCAACACCAGAGATCAGGGAGGATAGTGCACATCGCGGTGGTGAGCGTCGTAGCGGCGTTTTTGAGCTTCTTGAGAGACGGTGAGATTGTGACGAGCAATCTGGCGAGCAGCGTCGGCTCGGGCGATGGTATCGCGGGCATAGGTTGTGACGGGGCCAGCGGCGGGAAGCAAAGTGTCGAAGGACAGTAAGGGATCTCTTCCAAAGGGAAGATAGAATGGAGAGTATCCAGCAGTGTCATGACGCGAAGAGTTATATGCAAAGGTGACAAATGGCAGACTAATATCCCAGTCGCGATGACTGTCGGATACGTACATTGCGAGCATGTCGGTGAGTGTACGGTTAATACGCTCCGTAAGGCCGTTCGTCTGAGGGCGGTACGCAGTGGTGAACTTGTGCCGAACGGAGCGAGAACGAAGTATTTCGTCAACAACTCGGGAAAGGAAACAGCGCCCACGGTCGGTAAGTAGTTGACGGGGAGCACCATGGTGAAGTATGACGTCGTACAAAAGGAAGTCAGCAACGTCTGTGGCGCAGCTGGTTGGAATGGCGCGAGTGATCACGTACCGCGTGGCATAATCGGTGGCCACAGTGATCCATTTGTTTCCTGACAAGGACTCGGGGAAGGGCCCTATGAGGTTAAGGCCAACGCGAGAAAATGGCTCAGTCGGGATAGAAATCGGCTGCAGGTGTCCAGGTGGTAGCACAGGGGGTTTCTTGCGGCGTTGACAGAGGTCGCAAGCGGCTACATAACGTTGGACAGAGCGGTAGAGTCCAGGCCAGAAGAAACGCTGGCGCACGCGGTCGTATGTGCGTGAGAGGCCAAGATGATCAGCTGTAGGGGCGTCATGCATTTGTTCTAGAACGGTAGAGCGTAGGTGTTGGTTAAAACAGATGCTTGGGCAAGTTGGTAACTCATTTTGACCGGAACAGCGCCCACTAAGACACAGACAAGAAGAGAGACACGACACACACGAGCGCTGACTTTCAACTGGTGTTTATTGTTTGGAACGAGGCATATATACACAGTTCCAACAACACAAGGAAAACAACCATCCTTCATAGATTCATAGTCAATTCATGCATGCCACACTGAACAAGGACGATAACAACATTATCATTTTCCCTTCACTAAAAATGCCAATTCTTTTGAACTGATCGATAAAGAGGGGCTACTGACGCATGCGTCTTTAGACCAGGCGATGTGCGCTGCTTCGATTATTTCGCGTGTTAATTGGTCACTGTGCTTACTTAAAATTTGTGTGCTAGTGAAGTCAGGGTGGCAAGTTTTGTTTTCACAGTCTCTACAATGAATCCCGAGATGCCCTTTTACTGTGTTATGCACGTTATTATTGTGCTCCTTCAGGCGTTCATTGAGGCATCTCCCCGTCTGACCCACATACAGCTTGCCGCATGACAAGGGAATGGCATACACTACACCTTCTTCACATGACACGAATCGATTTTCATGCTTGATGTCGCAATCTCTGGGAACGAAATCAGTATTAACCATTTTGCACATCTTCCCCCCCCCCCCCCCCCCCAAAAAAAAAGTAGGTGTTGGGGAACGACAGCAAGTGCTCAGCGCCATCAGGTCGCATGTTGCGGCGGTATAGTGTATTCCCATGAAGGAAGAACAGGGCGAGGGAAGAGTCACGGCTGTGTGTGTGGAGGCGGTCGATTAGAGAACTTAGGGTTGGGTCCAAGCGCTGTTCGTCGGCTATGTGGGAAAAGTCCGATATAGAGAAGACACAGGGGTCCGACTCGTGGTCAGTAGAGGAAGGGGGATCGACGGGATATCGGGACAGACAGTCTGCATCCTGGTGGAGCCGACCTGATTTGTATACAACGGAAAAGGTATACTCCTGCAAGCGCAGTCCCCAGCGGCTGAGGCGGCCAGCAGGATCCTTGAGGGAAGAGAGCCAACATAAGGGGTGGTGATCGGTAATTACAGTGAATGGTCGGCCAAACAAGTAGGGTCTGAATTTTCCAACGGCCCAGACGAGAGCCAGGCACTCCCGTTCCGTAATAGAATAGTTTCGAAATAGAATAGAATAGTAGATTAGAATAGAATGGTAGAATAGACGTAGAATAGAATAGTTTCCACCGCGTGCTTCACGGCTGGTGTCTTCGTTTCCTGCCTGTATGGAAAAACACCACATAATGGCGACGAGGATCAACGCATCGACTGCGGGACCCTTGAGGTAAGCCCTGGTGCCGATACTGTAAAATGGCCTGCCAGCTGGGACTAATGGAACCTTTTGACGACTCGACGAGTGATTGGACGTCACACGATGAACACCTCGCATTGTACTTGAAGGCGAACAAGGTTCCGGACGACCTTCAAGTCGACGTATTCGTGAGTCTCATCGATCCCAAAACTTACCAACTCCTAAAGTATTTGACTGCTTCTGATAAGCCTACTTCGAGGTCACTAACCGAGTTGAGGGAAATTTTGAGCAAGCATCTGTTACCGAAGCCATTCGTTATTGCTTAGAGGGCGAAGTTTTATCTACCCGTGCAGCGTGAAACGCAGACGATAGCCCAGTTTTTGGAAGATATACGCAGGCTGGCTCAAACCTGCGAATTCGGCTCTTTTCTTGACGATGCGCTTCGCAACAAATTTGTCTGTGGCTTGCGGCGAATTGACATTCAGAGGCAGCTGTTTGTTGAGGAAAAACACCTAACATTTCAGAAGGCTATTGATCGTGCTTTGGTCGCCGAGGCTGCAATGAGCAATGCAGCGACAGAACATTACTTATCGGATAGCGCTGAAAAAGTTTATCGAATGCAGGGTGGGAAACAGAAGCCTGAATACGCTAGGAAATGTGCAAATTCCAGCCGTGTTATCGTTGTGGTTCTTTCAAGCAAGATGCACAAGCATGCCAGCACGTACGAGCTACGTGCTTCGAATGCAACCGACAAGGGCACATACAAAAAATGGGCAAAGCTCGAACAGAACAGAAAAACCAGAAGCAGTGCATGCGCACGCTTGAGTGCAAGGCTGAGCTCGGCCTAACTAAGCTAAATAGTGTCGACGTGTCTGCAACATCACCCATAATGGTTGGAGTGAATGTAGAAGGAACTACCATACAAATGGAGCTTGACACAGGAGCAGCAGTGTCGGTCATGTCGCACCATCAGGCTAAAAAGTGCTTTCCCGGTATCCGTTTGCAACGTACAACGATGCAATTGAAAACATACACTGGGAAAACTGTAAAACCTGTTGGCGTAATGGATGTGTTCGTTCACCACAACAACCAAGAGGCACGTCTGCCGCTCTGCATTCTTCCGCAAAACGGGACACCGCTTTTAGGTCGCAACTGGCTGCAGCATATCAGACTTGTCTGGGGTGGAATTCATGGTCTTTGTAAGGTGTCCGCTACACCAGGCAGTCCGCCGGCAACATTGGAAGCACTGCTACGGAAGAACGCAGACCTGTTCAGTGACGAGCTAGAAACTATGCAGGGACGAAAGGCAAGTCTCCAGTTCAAAGATGACCAAATACCACGTCTTCTGAAAGCACGAAGTGTATTGTACCTTTCGCTCTTGTGGAACGGGTAGAGCCAGAACTAGAAAAACTTGAGAGGTTGAGAATAAATTCTCGCGTCGCCAGTTGCAGGTACGCTACGCCAATTATATGATAAGCTATGATAAGCTCCATAAAACCCCGGCCCTCAGTCACCAGTGGCTGCGGAACAACTGACCACGGCGGCGGTCAGACCTGTGACGCAGCAGGGGGTGCTAAGAAAGCCTGGCTCCGCTGGACAGGCCGCCATTGGAAACTGACCCTGGCAACGTTTAATGCTAGAACCCTAGCTAGTGAAGCTAGTTTAGCAGTGCTGTTAGAGGAACTAGAGGGCATGAAATGGGATGTCATAGGGCTTAGTGAGGTTAGGAGGCCGAATGAGGCATATGCTGTACTGAAGGATGGGCATGTACTGTGTTATCGAGGTTTACCAGAGAGACGACAACTAGGAGTAGGTTTCTTTGTCAATAAGTATATAGCAGGTAATATAGATGAATTCTATAGTATTAATGAGAGGGTGGCAGGCATCGTAATTAGGCTTAATAAGAGGTATAAACTGAAGGTTGTACAGGCCTATGCACCTACATGTAGTTATGATGACCAGGCAGTTGAAAGCTTCTATGAAGATGTAGAATCGGCAATGCGAAAAGTAAAGACGCAGTATACTGTACTAATGGGCGATTTCAATGCCAAGGTAGGGAAAAAACAGGCAGGAGACAAGGCAGTAGGTGACTATGGAATTGGTTCTAGGAATAGCAGGGGGGAGTTACTAGTTGAGTTTGCAGAGCGCAATAACTTACGAATCATGAATACCTTCTTCAGCAAACGGAAGAACCGGAAATGGACATGGAAAAGTCCTAACGGAGAGACTAAAAATGAAATCGACTTCATAATGTGTTCAACCCCCGCCATTGTGCAGGATGTAGAGGTAATCGGGAAAGTGCGATGCAGTGACCACAGGATGGTGAGGTCCCGAATTAGGCTAAATCTGAAGAAGGAACGCAACAGATTAGTAAGAAAGAAACCCATCAACGAATTAGCGGTGAGGGGGAGGGCAGAAGAGTTCAGGATCTCGGTACAGAATAGGTTTTCAGCTCTAACTGAGGAGGACGACATTACCCTAGAGGCAAGGAACAATAATTTCAGAGATATCATTACTGAGTGCGCGGTAGAAGTAGGCGGTAGGATAGTTAGAGAGGATACCGGTAAGCTGTCTAAGGAGACGAAAGAATTGATTAAGAAACGCCAGAGTATGAAAGCTTCCAATCCAACAGACCAGATCGAATTGGCCGAGATATCAAAGCTAATCAATAAGCGCAAGGTGGCCGATATAAGGAAGTATAACATGGAGAAAATTGAGCATGCTGTAAAGAACGGGGGAAGCCTTAAAGCGGTAAAGAAGAAATTGGGCATAGGGAAAAACCAGATGTATGCGCTAAGGGACAAGGCGGGCAACGTCATCACTAATATGGACAAGATAGTCAAAGTAGCCGAGGAGTTCTATACAGATCTCTACAGTAGCCAAAGTAGTCAGGACCGTAATGAGATTGGCGGTAGGGAAAAACAGTCAGACGTTCCACCAGTGACGAAGGACGAGGTCAAGAAAGCACTAGAAACTATGAAAAGGGGGAAATCAGCTGGAGAGGATCAGATAACTACAGATTTGCTAAAAGACGGGGGGGGATATCGTGCTAGAAAAACTGGCCACCCTGTATACGCAGTGCCTGGTGTCATCGACGGTACCGGAACCATGGAAGAATGCAAACATTATCCTCATTCACAAGAAGGGGGACTCTAAAGACCTTAAAAATTACAGACCAATCAGCTTACTGTCTGTTACGTATAAGGTATTTACTAAGGTAATCGCTAATAGAATCAGGACAACCTTAGACTGCAATCAAGCGAAGGATCAAGCAGGGTTTCGGAAACGGTACTCTACTATCGATCATATCCATACCATCAATCAGGTGATAGAAAAATGCTCGGAATATAACCAGCCCTTATACATAGCATTCATTGATTACGAAAAAGCATTTGACTCAGTTGAAACCTCGGCGGTGATGCAGGCATTGCGAAATCAGGGGGTAGACGAGCCGTACGTGAAAGTGCTGGAAGATATATATAGTGGCTGCACCGCAACCATAGTTCTGCATAAAGAAAGTAACAAAATTCACATAAAGAGAGGTGTTAGGCAAGGAGACACAATCTCCCCAGTACTATTCACAGCTTGTTTAGAGGAAGTATTCAGAGACTTGGAATGGGAGCAGTTAGGGATAAGGGTAGATGGAGAATACCTCAGTAATCTGCGGTTTGCTGATGACATTGCCTTGCTAAGCAACTCGGGGGATGAACTGCAAATAATGATTGATGACCTAGACAGTAAAAGTAGAAAGGTAGGCTTGAAAATCAATATGCAGAAGACTAAGGTAATGTTCAACAGCCTCGGGAAGGAACAGCAGTTTACATTAGGTAGCGAAATACTGGAAGTAGTAGGCGAATATGTCTACTTAGGACAGGTAGTAACCGCAGATCCGGACCATGAAAAGGAAATAACAAGAAGAATACGATTGGGATGGAGCGCATTTGGCAAGCACTCGCAGATTATGACTAGCAGCTTACCGGTAACACTCAAAAGGAAAGTATACAACAGTTGCATCTTGCCTGTACTCACCTATGGGGCTGAAACGTGGAGGCTAACCAAGAGAGTTCTACTTAAGTTGAGGACAACCCAGAGGGCTATGGAACGAAAAATGGTAGGGGTAACATTAAGAGATAGAAAGCGTGCAGAGTGGGTCAGAGAAATAACTCAAGTTACCGACATTCTAGTGGAAATTAAGAAGAAGAAATGGACATGGGCAGGACATGTAGTGCGAAGAGAGGATAACCGATGGTCGCTGAGGGTAACAAACTGGATTCCAAGGGAAGGAAAGCGTAGCAGGGGGCGGCAGAAAGTTAGGTGGGCGGATGAGATTAAGAAGTTCGCAGGGGTCAAGTGGATGCAGCTAGCACTGAACCGGGTTAAGTGGAGAAATATGGGAGAGGCCTTCGCCCTGCAGTGGGTATAATCAGGCTGATGATGATGATGACGCCAATTGTTCCTGTTAAAAAGCGTGACGAATCAATTAGAATTTGTGGCGATTACAAGCTCACTTTGAATCCGATTCTAGACGTCGAGACATACCCGCTTCCTAAGTTGTATGAACATTTATCAGCTTTAGCCGGAGGTCAGAAATTCTCAAAAGTTGATCTCAATCGGGATTTTAGCAAGTCGATATAGACGAAGAGTCAAAAGCCTACCTTACCTTGAGCACGCACAAGGGCCTGTATATTGTTAACCGGTTGACTTTCGGCATCGCCTCAGCACCGGCGATCTTTCAGAAAATCATGGGCAATATCTTGAAAAGCCTTGAAGGCGTTACTTGCTACATCGATGACATAATGGTCACCGTAAAGACTGAAGAGGAGCATCTAAGAAATTTAGAGGTAGTATTGAAACGATTGTTTGAGAGAGGCATCAGAATAAAGAAAGAAAAATGCGAATTTTTCAAAGACAAGCTGCAGTACTTGGGACATGTCATTAGCGCGCACGGAATTAAATCGGCTACTCACAAGCTGGAAGCTATTGCTCAGGCTCCGCGTCCTACACATAAGCAGCAAATACGTTCGTTGCTGGGCTTGATCAACTACTACGGAAAGTTTGTTCCTACCCTGTGAAGCGTTGTTTCGCTCTTCAACAAGTTGCAACGCCTCAGTGTTCCATGGTCTGGAATCACGAGTGCAAAGAAGCTTTCTCGAGCATCAAGGAGCTGCTGTCCCAGCCACCATTTCTCACTCACTACGACCCCGGTGCGCCATTACAGCTGTCGTGTGATGCATCAGCATACGGTATAGGAGCGGTCATCGCTCATGTGCAGCCAAACGGTCAGTGTCATCATGTGGCGTACGCATCTCGCACCATATCTGTAGCAGAAGTCAATTATAGTCTCCTAGAAAAAAATGCGCTAGTTTTAGTTTTTGGCGCGAAACGCTTCCACTACTGCCACTTTGGTCGTTCTTTTGTTTTAGTTACGGACTACAACCCCTTGGAGACAATGTTTGGTCCCAAGACGGGCATACCAGCTATTGCCGCAGCACGACTGCAACGCTGAGCTTTAGTTTTGTCTGCTTACAACTTCACTCTGAAGTACAGGTGCCCCAAACGTAATACGGAGCACGCGAGCGGTGGCCGAAATGGAAAACCTGTATGCCAACGCCCTCTATCAGTAGATGCGCGGCAAAGAGCAAGGGGGCGTCGGCACATCCGGCTAACCCATCTCGATAACTTGAAGCTCGCGTTATCGCCTCAAAGTGCGAAGCTGCGCTGCTACCATCCCCGCCCACTAGAGGTGCTTTCAATACCGTATGGTTTATTGTTCGTCCGGGCCGTGTAGAAATGTTTGCCATCGGCACTGTGCGCTTTATGCTTCGTCGAGAACTGCATTATCTTTGTTTACGTAAAGGCATATCTTTGCGCCTCACTTGGCGGCGAGTTTGCGTGTTGACTAGTATAAATGTTCGTGCAATGCTTTAGGAACTGCGGTGAAACTTTTTTTTGCTTTAGGCAACGCATGAAAAACAAAACACGATAGCATGCATTTGCTGTCTTTAATACAAATAGGTCCTCAACGGCATAGCAAGTGCGCTAATATTTCAAGACCAATTTCTTCAATGCAAATTCATTTTGTTACACTGGAGAAAAAAAGTTAAGCATATTAAGGTAGAAATGAGTAGCAGAAAGGAAACAGTTGTAAAACATAACATCGAAATGTGCCATTTTATGCAAACTCAGCTTTCATAACCGGTAAAGCCACCAGTGGGTTTACGACATAAACGAAGAGCCGAAAAGACATTCGCACGAAAAGTCGACGTAGCTTTCGGAGGTTATCCCACATCCTCTTGATAGCCTCCCACCCAAAGGTCATATGAATGAGTTCTACGGCTGATACGAGGTAGATTGCTTGCCAACGTTCACCAAACGACCTCACTTATGTTCATATCGGCGTCTTTTGGCGTTCACTCCAACAGAATCACAGCCCGTTCTTCCAGCAAAACGTTTATGACTCGCGCAATGTGGACGGGACACAGTGTTACTGCTAGAAGAATACATCATCGGTTAACGGGTCACCCAAGTCATATAGGATGAGATAATTGACGAGCTCCTCGCAGTGGCTGGCTTCGTTCATGGTGTCACCTTGATAATCGACAAGAAGGCTAGACGCCTTTAGAAAAAAACGCCCATACGCACGCATTTATAAACGAACGTTGTGGAAATTCCCATTCCACGAAAAATGTCGCCCAGAGTTCCACTTAATAATAGACGTGAAATTGTTCTATGCGCTGCCGAAGGTCGATGACTGAAGTGACCCGGATAGTGGAAGCTTACAGGGATGAAGGCGGCCGCCTTGGCGATGCTTTACGTCCAGGTCCCGAGAGGTGCACTTCGGCTGAGGCTGACCAACTGATCGTCGCTGCTGCCGTGCGGATCCTTTTCAGAGCACAAACAAAATTCTACATGTCCTCGGCCTAGACAACAGCCTGGGCCCATTCGGAACCGTCTCCAGCAAGCCGGATTAAGTAGATGTGTGGAGGCGCAGAAGCCGTATTTGACGGCAAGAAATAACGCACAGCGCCTAGCATTTGCTCGCGCCCATGAGCAGTGAACTGTGGATGACTGGCGACAAATCATATTTACAGATGAACCAACCTCTTAAGATGGGACCAGTAGCAGCGTGTTTGGTGGCCTTGTAATTGCGGGCATGTCCGAATAAGATTGATTTGCGTGAAGTAAAGAGCACAACGTTCTAAAGAACGGTAATGCATGGGCAAGTAAAAGTAGAGAACTTACTTTTTCTTCGCTAGTCCTCTTCCAGCAATTACTTATGTTCTATAAGCCGAAACGTTTTTTTCTTTCTCTGTGGCCTGACAATCGTGGTTTTGCGGAAAATGCGTTTTTTTTTTAAATCACGATACGTAGGAGCTGATCAATGCATTATTATTTCGCACATAGATACCTGTCCGACTTTGCGACGCAAATAATCAGCAGTGGCCGTTCTGCCGTGAACGTCTGGGGAGCTGTCAGTGGAGAAAGTCTCCGCCCTCTTATTATTGCCATCAAAGTTTAACGGAGCCCGCTACTGCGATATCCTCGACCACTGTCTGGTCCCGTGATAGCTAGACAGGCCATATAAAGATTTAGCAATCCTCCTGCAGCACGACTATACCCCCATCCACACTGATCGAGTTATGAATGTCTTACTTGAAGAATAGGCTGCGCAGCTATTCGAATGGATTCTAATACTTGCCAATATGAACACCATTGAAAACGTTTGGAGAACTTTGAAAAGTAATCTGTCTCGTATCAATTCCCACATGGGTCTAGATGACCCCTGGGAGGTGAGAGTAACGGATACGTCGACACTTTATGTGAGTCCCTTCCTCGGCGTATGGCCGATGTCATTAACGTAAGTGGGAGCTTCACATGTTATTAAACTTTGAGTTTGCATAAAAAGTGCCTTTAGAAGTTTTTTAAATCGTCTCTACCCTGTTGCCCTATTCTCCTTGCATGTTTGCAGAATATAGCCGATCGCATACGACTAAAAAGAGCGAACTTCGTTTTTGTTTGTCTTGATTTCCTCCAATGTAATAAAGCAATTTTGTGCCGAGGGAAGTGATCCTTAACTCCTATCTTTAATGCAACACCGGCATGCTATTTTTTTATTGCGCTTCCTTGAGCCAAGAAAAAGTTGACCACACTTGCCAAAGCTATGAATGAGCGTTTGTATTCTATAGCTCACGCACAAACTCGCATAACACATCATGAGCTAGTTGGTTGTTCATCAGAATAAAAACAGCGCGAACGCCATGACGGACGCTGAAAGGGAAGATGATCAGAGGATGACGACGCGTTGTTGGATCAACGCCTGTGTTTCGTTTTCCCTTTCTGCGTCCTTCGTGAATTTTGCTCGGTTTTATTGTCACAAACTCGTCGCGAAGCGAAGAGCGAACCACGGCAGTTACGCAGACTACAAATCATGGCATTCCTGAGAAAGCAAAAAGCGCGAGCTGTCCAACGCCAACTTTCTACACGGTGCGGACAAGCAACAAACCCTTGCATGATGTATTGAATGTGCCCCTGGCGAGCATTGATGGCAGCAGCGCAGCTTCGCTTGTGGCGGCGATAACGCGAGCATCAAGTTATCGAGATGGGTCAGCCGGATGTGCCGGCGTACCCTCGCTCTTTGCCGCGCATGTGCTGATAGAGGGTGTTGGCATGCAGTTTTTTACAGTTCGGCCACAGCTCGCGTGCTCCGTATTACTTTCGGGACACCTGTACAAGCCGTCGTGTCAAAACACTGATGCAGACTGCTTATCTCGACTGCCTCTGCCAAGTGAAAGCGAAGAATGCTCGGACGATTAATTTTATCTCGCACGCTTGCAGTCCTTGCCAGTCAACTATCGTAATAGTGCACGCGAAACGTCTAGAGATCCTATCCTAAGACGTGTCATGCAGCACGTAATGAACGGTTGGCCTGAACTCGTCGACAGTGAAGAAATGAAACCATTTTTTCACAGACTCTGAACTTTCTGCGCAGCTAGGATGTCTCATTTTTGGTATGCGTATCATTACTGCTGCTAAAACCCAACTTCAGATTCTCGATGAGTTGCATCAGGGACACCCTGGAATCGTGAAAATGAAACATCTAGCACGCCGTTACGTCTGGTGGCCAGGAATTGATCGCGACATTGAGACTGAAGTCCGTTCGTGCAATGTTTGTTTAACGCAACGTGCAGGGCCTTGTCCTGCTCCTTTGCACAGGTGTGCATGGTCAACCAACCCATGGCAGCGCCTGCACATGAATTTTGCAGGACCTTTCAAGGAAACCATGTTCTTAGTGGTTATCGACGCTCACTCCAAGTGGCCGGAGGTGTGCCAGATGCGCGACGCATCCGAGGAAAGCACAGTCAATCGACTCCACGAATTCTTCTGCATGTTTGGTTACCCTGAAGTCTTGGTATCTGATAATGGGCCGAAATTTACCTCAGCGGTGTTTTCAGAGTATCTTAAAAGCATTGGCACGCGGCATGTACGAACATCAGCCTACCATCCTAGTAGCAATGGACAAGCTGAACGATTTGCCCAAACTTTGAAAGCGACACTACGGAAATGTACTGCTGCAAGTTTAACCACAACATTGGGAGAGTTTTTGATGTCTTACAGAAACACCCCACAGCGGACGGCGGGCCAGGCGCCGGCTACTCTTCTGCTCAACAGGCGACTGCGCACCCGGCTGGATGCAGTCAAGCCCTCGCTGCAGCAGACTGTTTCGACAAGGCAGTTCGTGCAGACAGTGCGTCGTAAGCAGCGCACACGTGAATTTTATGTTGGTGACACTGTCCTGGTGCGCAGTTTCAGACGGGGTGAAAAGTGGCTGCCTGCTGTCGTATTAGAGCGAACGGGACTTGTTTCGTTCAGACTACAAGTGAAAATCAGTCAAGGAGTGGTCGTCTGGAGAAAAGGGGTTGCCTGCTGTCGTGTTAGAGCGAACGGGACCTGTAGTACAGATTTCAAGTGGAAACCGGTCAAAGAGTGTTCATCTGGAAGCGCCAGCAGAACCACATCATTCAGGCCGTGGGCATGGACTCTCGCTACACTCCTGAACTGCAGGGTAACTCTGAGCAGCCACGTACAGCGACGACGCCGGTTCAGTCAACTTGGTCCCGTCCTCCATCCACGACACCACGGCGGTATCCGGAAAGGCAGCGCCGCCCTCCAGAGGGCTATGTGCCTTGAACTAGTATGTGTTGATTTTTCTTTATTCATTATATGCACCCTATTCAAAATAAGACCGGGGGAGTGTAGTAGTTGCGCGCCTACTTGTCTTGTGCGACACCGTGATTCGCCCTTCAGTGATAACGGCTATATATGCCGCAGCGCTGGGAGCTGTTGTGAACTTCGTCTTGGCTTATCACAGACAGCGCCCAGCTCTGCTTGCGCTCGCAAGTAGCTTGGTTTCGGGAATAAATTCCCACCGCGTGCTCCACGGCTGCTGTCTTCGTTTCCTGCCTGCACGGAAAAACACAAATATATTCTGGGCATGTCAGTTCATCTGGGACTGCTCCTTGGAAGTGATTGCTTTGGGGGCGTCGCAGATGAACCGCGTTTGGGCAACACCACCTAGACTACTACAACGCCTGTGCAAGCTTATTTGGCGTCATCGTAGTGAGATCATACTGAAAGTGGTCTTCACCCTACGCGTTTGCATTTTTTTTATTCAACGCTGCTCTGGAGCTAACTCTTAAAATTTTTAGTTCTAGCGTTGAAGAGGGCAATACTTGTGTTACCTGTGTTATCTAATATTGCCAGTCTTTTTAAGTATAACAGAAGTTTGACACAATCCACCTGGAATTTATTTGCATGGCAGAAATGAAGTTGCGAGGAAATTTGCACCTTCATTCAGAGTTACTTGAATAAACATTAACACAGGCACAAAATTCATCTGAGAGCACATTTATTGTTAGATGGATAGATAAAGCTAAGAATGGTAGGCAGAGATATTAGTCAGAAAGGGGACCTTGACGACACTCGGTTATAGCTTGTCGTGGTCGCTTTCGCGGAAGTGCTGGTCACAAAGCTGTAACATAAATATAAAAAGGTGCTTAAGCTGGGAGCAGGGATTGCCATAACTATATTAACGCAGCGAGCAGCTAACTGTGCTTTAAACCAGTCATTTACTACGGCAACTACGATCACGTGGCCACAAGTGAAATAAAATTGTTGCCATAAGAAAATAGTTTAGGTTGCAAAACAATCTTGTTCCGCACTCACAACAGGACGGATGCTACTCGATTATTAGGAGCCGTGCTGTGCAAATCGTGTGCTCGATATGCGAACGTCTACCTTTATTAGACTGTGCTAAATCAAATAGTGGTGAATAGCAGCACGAGTATTAGGAAGCAAACAAGAACGCTTTCTTACCACAGTGCACTTCAACGGTAATAAGTTTTTCCACCCCACAGCCTTTGTCCACGCTGCATTTTCAGCCGAGGTCGACGAAAACTTGTACACTTGCGCTTTCAATCCATTGACATAGTTAGAGCGACAGTTTAGCGCAAAAGAACACCCAGACATTGTAGACACCTTGCTTGCAAGCGCCTATGCTGCGCAGATTAGAAACACAGCAAACATAGGCTGAAAACACGCACACTCAGGCCGAGTCTTCCTTGCTTGCGTACGCTTGCTCTCGGTGCCGCCGATTTATCCTCAGATCTCACTGTCGTGACGTAGGACTAGTGGAAAGGGGGACTTGCGCTGTCCTTCTCATAGTCTAGGTGGTGTTGGTTTGGGCCGTACCGTTCAAAGGTGGAAACGCTGCTGAGAAGATGGTCGAGACCGGCGAAGCGCGAATTAGGAACAGTCGCTGCTTGTCGACCATGAAAATTAAGAAGTGCATATCAAGCTTTATTGCATGCTGCATAACGCAGCAGATGAGGAAGTGCGCTCTGCGCTGGCACCGTACGGAAAAGTGAGTGATGTTTACAAAGAGCGATGCCACGTGCAGGGAATAGCAGATAAGGGCTCGTCTACATGCATGGTTGCTGTTGTGCTCAAACCGGGGGTGACGCTGGATGATTTCCCTCATCAGATGCGAGTTGAAGATATGTCTCCTCGTCGCAACCGGACGGCCTCCTCTATTCTTGAAGTGTCAGGCTACTGGTCAAATCAGGCGTTACTGCCGGGTACTTTGTTGCGCCATGTGCCGGAGATATGGGCACGATGGAGGGGCATGCGTGAGAACCTACGCAAACGTGGCAGATGTAAAAGCAAATGACGAGCTGTGCACGGAGCATCTAATGGATGAGGCAGATGCAGTTGAGGCTGCTCCTTTGACAGACTGCTCCAGCGCTCCTGGTACAGAAAAGCCTGCATATCAGTTGGTAAGGTTTGCACATCCCAGTGAGAATGTGGCAATCGACCTTTCTATGAAGCCAAAGATCGACCAGTGACGGGCGAACCAAGAAACCAGGGCAACGCACCGTGCGTGACGGAAGTGGTAGAGCCAGGAAGAGACGTCGGCATTACGATAGCCAACGGACCTGCACCATAGCGCCTGCATAACGACGACAGGCAAGGGGACTCGACTGAGCCCACCACAACGGATGAGCTACCGGCCAAAACAAAACCTAGTCGCCGGCCCACCTTGATGTCTGCAACGAAAATTCCGCTCGAGCCTCGGCCCGAGCAGAAACCTCCGGTGCATCCGCCGGCGTGACTTGGTGAGGTGTTTTGCAATCGGCTATTGGCAACAAAACTGACATGGAAAAAACCATGCTCGGAAACATCACGGCGACAACAAATGATAATGGCGCTTGTGATGGGGCACTGGTTAAACGCGTTTATGTTTTTGCTGTGCTGTTGTTAACAAGCAGCTATCATGCGGTTCGTGTAAAACAAAAAATGACTACAATTATTCAAAACCCCGTATATGTGGGCGCGCTCAATGTTCGGTGCTTGTTGAAGCGAAGAAAAGTGATGGTTTAGTTTATGAGGTTTAACGTTCCAAATCGACTCAGGCTGTGAGAAATGCCGTAGTGGAGGGCTCCTGAAGTTTCGACCATCTGGGGTTCTTTAACGCCCCCTGACATTGCACAGCACACGGGCGCCTGGCTCTTCGCCTCTACCGAAATACGGCTGATAAGGCCTGGATTCGATCCCACATCCTTGGGCGCAGTAGTCGAGTACCCTGACCACTACGCCACCCCGGCGCGGTTCGAAGCGAAGAAAGCAATATCAGCTTACGAATTAGACATACTTTCCATACAGGAAACAAAGGTTTAAAGTAAAGAAGGAACGAGTCGCTTGGTAGAGCATTTTAGGACGCACTAAAATGCTTGCGCCTTCCATCCAATAGACACACCCGGAGGCTGCGCACTGCTTGTAGAGCACTCGACAAAGATAACTGTTGACAATGTGTACGCGGGTAATATGAGGCGCTTATTGTATGCGACATAACAAAGCCTGCCCAATAGTTTTGCTTGGACGGTTTATGCGCGCCAAGCACAGCAAACGAGCGCAGTGTGTTTTGTTTTTAATATTGACGCTCACCTGAACTGCTATAGGGCTGTTGTAATGATGGGAAAATTTAATTCCGTGTGCAGAGCGGAGGATAGAGCAAAATATTCTTCGACATGGGACGCGAGTGTTGTAGCATTGAACACGCTGGCAGAAGAATATTTGTTAGAGGATCTAGATTGCGTTCTTGGAAAGGGTACAGTGCCGCAGTTTACTCACTACCAGCGGGACAGTCATGCAAGACTAGACCCAATCTATGTTTCGGCAGGGTGATCCTTTAGTGCAGTAAATACAAGTTAACGTTCCTTTTAGCGACCATAGTTTGGCTGTATGTATACTGGGTCCCAAAAACCCAGCGAAAGTTAATTTGGAGCTGTGAAAACGTAATGTCAAAGTCTATGAAGATGAAGAATATGTGATCAAAATGTAAGACGCAGTTGGAGCTCTACTAGCAAATAAACCGAATAGCTACGCTGAAGCATGGGAAGATTTCAAGCAGAATGTAGCCATTGAAAAGCCATTGAAAAAAGTAGCCATTGAAAGAACTGGTACGCTACATAGAATAAGAAGATGAGAAGAAACTGAACTACAAAGTCAGCTCGATTTTTATTTATGTGCAGAAGCCACAGCACCCCGTACGTTCACGAAAGAAATCAAACTAGTTAACAGCAAAGTAGAAATAATTGGTGCAGATAGATAAATTGAACACCAGCATCCTCTTCCTTCCCTACTTGTAAGCACACACACTACTTCTTTTTTGACGGTCCTCCCAATGATCTAGAAAGTCTCTCTTTCATCGATAGGAGAACAGAAGACATGCTAACACAGTAAGAACCAGCTAAAAACCGCTGTTCCACCCACTATGCTAAAGATATCTCCCAGGCTTCGAACATCTCTCTCGTTAATCTGTCCTTGTTCTTCCTCAAAACTGCTACTTTATTAAGTTCGGCTGGAGACATTACTTTTTCATATAAAGTGCAGTTCTTGCAGTGTAAGGCAAGGTTAGTCCTGGAATTATCCAAAATTGTCGACCGTCAAAAAAGAAGTGGTTTGTGTGCTTAGAAGTGGAGAAGGAAGAGGATGTTGGTGTTCAATTAACCAGTTTTAGTGCCGCATTGTCCTTGTTTAAGTGCAAATAGCTACACTGGGGCGATGATATGCGCATGTGCGGAAAAGGTATACATGGGTGAAACTCTAACTAAACGTGCCCTATCAGACCAGAAAATTTATGAGTCGCGTAATGAAATAAAAGTGCTAACGTATAGAGACGAAGTTCTGCGAGACGAGGAAATGATACGTCGCGCTTTCGTAGACTATCATCAAGACCTGCTGGGCCGCGAACAGCAGACATATAAAAGTTTTGAGACAATAATTTTTGAAGCCCCTGCCAAAGCTTGTAAAAGTGATGAAAACAAACCTTAAAGCGCCCTTTAGCGTTGCAGAAATGGAGTGGGAAATTGACGAAATTAACATTCGGAAGTCGTCAGGGCCAATTGATTCTGGCTCAGAATTTTACAAATGTTTTAAAAAACTGGATAACAATATAACCACATAATGTTATAAAATACGCATACGAAATTAAAAGATTGAGCCCCTTGCTTCTGGCTTAACCATGTTACTCTTATATAAAAAACAAATGACGCCACTGCATTACTGTTGGTGCGAGCCTGCCGACCATAAGCCTAACACAGACAATAAGAGTTTTGCAAATGTTCTCGGATATAGATTTCAAAGCGTCATAGCCCATCTTGTGGGGGCGCATCAGATATGCGGTGTAAAAGAAAGGTTCATTTTCACGAACAACACGTGGCCAGAACTGTGTTGGAATGCTATGATGCCACTTGCGGGAAGGCCGCAATGCTGCAATTAGATTTATGGAACACCTTTACAAAGGCACGCGCAGAGTTTGGTTCCAAATTCTGCAACACACTAATGTCAAGACGATGTTGTTAGAAGGTATAGAAATGTGATCTGCAGACAACGTTGGAATGATAACAATTAAAAAACTTTAACCGATTGTATTCAAATCAAGTGTTCTGTTCGGCAAGAATGTCCTTTATCTGCACTGCTGTTTGCGTTATACTTAAAACCTTTCTTTTTTTTAAAATTGATCGCCTAGACACGTAAGATGTTATAGGTTGAACCCAAGCGAGGTTAAACTGCTGTCGTACGCTGATGATATTGCGGTTTTCTGTTCTCTCCAAGCTGGTGTCAGTAATGATGTCAATGTTACTAATACGGTTTGTAAAGTTACAGGCAGTGTTATTAACTGGGACAAATCCTTGTGCATTTGGCATGGGGAACGGGGCTCCATCGCTGCAGTCGATGAGAGCATGCAATGGGCAAGGTCATCAATGAGGTACCTTGGAATACTTTTAAACAACTGCAGAGGCACGAATGGGTATTTGACAGATGAAGCTGACGAAATGAAGAAAAATCGTCGACATTTGGAGGGCGCGATCTATCCATGCTGTCAAGGTCAGCAGAGTGCAATTCTGTTCTTGTAGTCAAAGTTTGTGTGCCACGAGAGGGAGCGTTCAGAAGCTACGTAGGGTTCTTGCGCTGTATACATGGGGCTTCATGTGCTTACGTACGAACAGCACAAATGTACTTCGACCAGTGAAAAATTATGGACTGGACTTGGCACATTTATTTTTAAATCAAGTATTCTTCTTATTTCTCTTTCTTCAAAACCAAAGCAATGGTCTCATTCTAACTATGATTGAAAGGTGATTGTGTATTACAATGCCAGGTTTTATTGTGCAATCTGATGAGGAAAACCAGCGGAGCCACGGGACTTCCTGCGAGATGTCGCCTGGTGGTTTCATTTTCTTTCCGCATGATGTTCAATAAAGTATTTGAGTAGCATCACTCGAAATAAATTCTATAAAGACTTCATGGATCTATGTATTCCAGAGCCATTGTACCATTGCACATTTTCAGCAGAGGAGGTTAAAGATGTCTTGAAAAGGCTAAAGCGGATACCTGTTAGACTATGAAACCATTTTTTTTTCTCTAACACTTTGGAACTCTCCCCTTTAGACCCTGCTAGAACAAAGAGGTATCTTTGTGCCTTGGTCGGTAAACTCCCTAATGTGCTGGACGCCAAAAAGCTATTGACCATATTTTTTTTATTGTGAAGATGTCATCTTCTTGTGGGACATTCTGCAGCGCACTTAAAAAAATGATTTCCCAGTTACGCCCTAGGAAATCCGCTTCCTCTCCATTTCAAGTGACGGCGGGCTATACGACATGTTTATGGTTTCATGTCTTCATAACATATGAAAGATAATACTGGCAGTGCATCATGCAGATATATCCTCAACTAGGAAGAGTACACTTTAAAGAAAGCATGGCATTTATGTGTGAAGTGTCAAAGCATGAAATTACCCGTCGCCTTGCACATTTTTATTAGATAAGCTTGCAGCTTAAAACAATTTTAATGGCCGCGCTTGAAGTAAGGTAACAAGCGCTCTTAACTTTTGAATGTAGTGTGTATGTGTTCATCTCTACTTTATATTTGTTGCAATCCTAAGCCTGGAAAAGAAGACTCCGTGGCTCAATCGACTAGCGCGTTCGGCTGTTCACCCAAAGGTTGGAGATTCGATCACTCCCGATGGCTGCTTAGTTTTTGTTTCTAGCTTTAGTGCAGTATAAATGCCGGCAGAGCACAGAGAAGCTAACTCAAGTAACCGGTAGTTGCGGCTGATTGATATTTTGTTTTTATTGCAATAGCAATACTACGCCAAGTTTCGAGCCATCGCGTATCCCCAGCGGACGCCACGCTTGACCTTGAACAGCCGAGAAGGAGGAGAAAGTAGAAGACTGGTAACTTACGCTCTCGCGTCATTTAAAGGACGATCTCAAGTGCCCCCAATAATGTAGCACCTTACACTGATAAGGCGTAATGGGGAATCATGTAGCAGGCAAAAGAAGCTTCCGCCGTTGTTATCGCAATTCAACTATGGTTAACCAGAGTTAAACCATCACTAATGTCTTTTAATCTATGTTCATGCTTCAAAAATAAACAGAAGTTCGTAAAAACAGAACACTGCTTGAGTAGTTTTCATTTCTATAGAAGCTCATGACAACCCTCCCACCACAGTGGCGCAATTGGCTAGCGCGTTCGGCTGTTAACTGAAACGTTGAACGTTTGAGCCCTCCCGCAAGCGGCATGTTTTCTGTTTGCAGCTGTAGTGTAGCATATGTGCCAGCAGAGCTAGCGAAGCTTGCTAAACTAAGAAGTAGCTGCGACTGATATTTTGTTTGGTGCTCTAGCATGCCATCTGCGATTCATCTCCACAGTGCTCTTGTTCATGACTTAAAAAAAAACAGGTCTTACAACACACGAAGCTGCTTTAGTACTTTTGATACCTAGAGAAGCTTTTTCTGTATGACTCCCCTGCCCTGCCTTTGGGGCGCAATCGGGGGATTCCACTTCCCGCCGCCACAGTGTATGGACGTGTGATGACAGGCTCCGTAGAAGCCGCGACAGCGGCCATGTCTGGTCGCAGAAACTGGTTTTTTGCACCGGTGAACGAGTACGAGGTGATTCCGCCCAGCCTGCCTACAGGTCGTATTGTTTTTAATACTGATTTGCTTCACGCTGATGCCTGTGCCCTGCCGTATCGCGGGGGAGAATTTCGCGAGGCGTTGGTAAAACTTAAGCTCCTCCCCGATGTAACCGCCTTAGGGGCGTATCGAATAAGCTACGTTTGGGCTGTGTCTGAAAATGTGCAAGCTGGGAAGAACCTCGCAGTAGGCGAATTGAAAGTGAAGGGGGGTTGTTGCTTGAATACTGACCCTGCAAACCAAGACGTTAGAATGAAGCTGCACTGGCTGCTTCCATGTGTGCACAACGAAGATGTCGAACACATTTCAGCTTTGGCAGCTCTCATCATGGTCTCTCTCTAATAAAGTTATTTATTATTATTATTATTATTATTATTATTATTATTATTATTATTGTTGTTGTTGGTGTTGTTGTTGTTGTTATTATTGTTATTGTTATTATTGTTATTATTATTATTTATTATTATTATTATTATTATTATTATTATTATTATTATTATTATTATTATTATTATTATTATTATTATTATTATTATTATTATTATTATTATTATTATTATTATTATTATTATTATTATTATTATTATTATCTGGCAGGGCTCCCCTCTGGTTGCACTGCAGGGAGAAGGGTCATGTTCGACGTGAATGCCGGGTACCAAAGTTTAGGGCGTGCGGCCGTGTTTCGGGCATGAAGGGGGCCAGTATAGGCAGATATACGCCAGCGTCACCGGACACTCTTCGGCCGAAGGAACGTCAGAGCTGCTAATGGATGAGGCGGACGCTGAATAAGCAGCGAAAGAGAAGGGCGACAGCACCATAGTGAAACTAGTGCCTCCGTCAAAGAGTTATTAAGAGCGGAGCGGGACGTTAGCGTCTGCTCACAGCCCTCAGGAAGACGCATCAGAGGAGGAGAAGGCGGACAAGGCGAACGATAACCTGATAACCTTTTTGACGACTTATCAAGGGTTGATGAGATCCGGGAAGAGGAGGCTATGGGCTTTGTGGGGAGTAGTGGAAGCCAGGCTAGAAAGCGTCCGCCAAAACATAACGCCGACGACGTGCAGTCTCCTTAAGAAAGCGCCGGCGAACCACCGATGAAAGCTCCTGGTGTTAGGCGTCCGTCTTTCAAGCTGCTGACGGCGGCCAAGCCGCCGCTGTGGTGTTTGCTACCGCGCGCATCTGGGAGCCCCCGCTTGTAAGCGGAGGCTGCGGCTAGACATAGCTTTAAGGTTGCACTGTCAACGCAACTGTAGACTGCTGTGAGTTATGCAACGTTTTTGTAACAAGCCTTACTTTTTGCAAAGGTTAATGGTATATGCGGGATCTTTTGCTGAATGAAAATGATGGCATTACAAAAACTAGCGCTAGGTATTGCAACGTTGAACTGGAGAGGTCTAGCTTCAAAGCTGCGGCAATACCAGCATAGCCGTCTCCTTCTTGAAAACAATATCGATACCGCAGTTGTACAAGAGAACAAAGTCGAAGCTGAAGAGCAAACGGACTCCACATTGTTGCCTTTTCGATCGCGCTATAATATAAACGTGAGTCATGCAGTAGGCACTTCCGGTGGTGCTTTACTTTTGATGCGAAATTGAATTGGCATCGAAGAAGAGTATTTAATACTAGACGCAAGGGGTTGCCTGATAGTATTTGATTTTTTGTTTACCCAGAAGAAATCAAGAGTAACCTCTGTGTATGTACGTAACAAGGCGCAAGAGCGTCAAGTTTTCGTTGAGAAACGTTTGCCCCAGGTTAATTCTGAAAGATATGCTGTCTTATTGGGGAAGACTTCAATTGTATTTGTGCGCCCTACGATAGAGCAAGAAGGAAACCTGCACGTGCCCACAGCGCTCTTTAGCTGAACGCGCTTGTAGAAGAGCACAGCGGTCCTTGCTGAGGCGGCTGCTCGTCGCTTGAGTAAAAAGCTTCCATTCGCATAAATATGATACTTCAATGAAAAGAATTGACTTCTCAGAGTCCGAGGAAATTCTGAACGCTCATTTATCGTCTGGTTGTGTGAAATTCATCGTACAATTCCTGCAGCTGAACTGCTCTCCGAGACTAAGCCTAGTGCCTTCTGTGGCATGCTGGCGGAGGTACCTTAGTCAGCGCCACCTGTCACGACGGCATTACCGAGCGAACAATTACTGATCGAGCCTGAGTCCCAACACCTGGTTCCTGCTTCTGGTGCACCGGTTGCAGCACATATCCTGCCGTCTCAAAATGCACATCAAGCCGTGAGTGATCTGTCATTAGGGCGAACTAGAATGGCTAACCAGCCTCCACTTGGTGAAGGAGCTCCCACCATTGTGGGTTAGGAGCCGAGCACGCCGATGTACATTTCTTCAGCGCTACCATCTGGATGGCCGGCGCAGCGCGGTGCTGAGAAGCGTCCTTAAAAAGACAGTGCATTGGAGTCCTCTTTCACTAAAAAAAGTTCGAAGTCAAGCATTCCTGTACAACTAATCACCCAATATTTTCGACAATGGGAACGCCATCCTATAAGTGACCATTAAGGCTCTGACAATCAAGTACCTTACGGAGGTACCAAATAGAGTTATTCAGGTGAACCTAGACGCATGTCATGGAACCAAGGATTTCCGTGGCTTCACGAACAGGAAGAATTCGAATACCATTGCTGTGTGACTCCCGTGTTTGTCTGCTGTTAAGTGTCTGCAACCACTTAGGTGCATTTCAGTAACAACTCTGCTCCGGTCTAGGTGTGCCTTATGGATGGTTCCACCCTAAAACGCTGTATTGTCCACAACGTAGACGTTGACGAAGACCAGACTGCACTTGAGAATGAGCTCTACTGCCCCATTCATCATTTGATCCAAGCCCTTCGCATGGGAAAGGGGCGCTCTTGCCTCGTCACAGTGCAAGGCCCTCTGAGCTTCCAACTCGCCTATTCTATTATGGCTGCATGCTACTCCTCCAACCTTATAAACCGAGTGTTGTCTACTGTTAGAGCTGTTTCCGACCTGGCGTTATGCATAGGTGCTGCCCTTTTACAACACCAGATGAATTTTGCCCGACGAAGCAGTATCTTACCGGTGCACGCTTTTCAAGGCTAATAACCATGAGATCACCTTTTCAACTTGATCAACAAAACCAAAATCAACTCAAAAGGTCCGTCGTTGGATGCAGAGGCAATGGCTTCAGCATGTTAGTACACCACCGGTTCAGACATTTACAGATTTGAGGCTCTCCTGTAGGATGACGATAAATTCCCAAAGCTATCTGAGACGGGGCCACCGGCAACGTCTCGGCCACATTTTTTGCAGCGCTAAATTGAGTGCACAATGTCATCACAAACAGAGTACAAGCTTGAAAAATATGCCGGAACCTCCGCATGATGCGGTCATGGCAGTTGGCGATCAAATTTAACGTCTTTTAGCAGATGTCTATAAGCTCCGCAAATATCTTGAACTGCTTTCTCATCGTAGGCGAGCAACGGAATCCCAAACCGCTGATATTAATGCTGCCTCGCCACTGATTATGTCTCTTACTCTTGTGTCGTTCACTGATTCCCAGAAGTATTCGGCTGCCCTGCCTAATAATTCTTCGACATCCTTACTGAGGTTCATGGCCACTCAGTTATCTAACCTCACATCTGCCTTTTTGCGACACCTGGGACACCTGGAATCAAGATGGCAATTGCAAGTTATCGTGGTGTGCTTCCGTAAAACTGTAGAGGGCTCTCTACAAAGGTCGGAGAGCTCAGATCCCGTATTCGCATGAACAAGCTCAATGTATGTGCCATGTTACTGTAGGAGAGCAACGCGTTGCCAGCCATTCCTGATTTCAGTGGATACGTGTCTCCCTGTATGAGCGACCGACATGTGCACACGGATACCCCTCCGAGAAACGTGGCTGTGTATATTGACACAAGGTTTCCGTAGGTCCGCCTTGCCCTGGAAAACTGGTGTAATTCATATCAGGAGGTAGTTTCAGTGGCAGTCAAGTTTAGTAGCGCCACTGTTATAGTTATGTCAGTCTGTCAGACCCGGCGGTGGCTTTCCCGCCCGCATAAATTTGGGATGGTTATTGAATGTTAGGTATCACTACCTGGGATGTCCAGTTTTAGTTGGTGGTGACTGCAATGCACCTCACCCGAACGAGGGGTACTTACTGTATAAGGAGACTACAAAGCCCCGTTGCAGACATGCGTTAAGGATGCCTAGATAGAATTAGCTGCTTTCCATTGTCCTTCAAACAAAATGGCACTCGCTAACAGAATGGATAGACCAAGACATAGGTGGCGACCTCCATTCATGTATTGCTTACTTGACCTTTCTCCATATAAGCTTTTCTTTTTGCCTCATCGCTCTTCTGAACGATGTAGGCTAATATATTTCCCTAATGCTATTTTCTATGAAATGACATAATTGCTGTCTATCAATTCATTACGTATTTTAACTTAAGTTTTACACCTAGAAAAGCTGTAACTTCGGCTTTAGATAAAATTTGCAGAATCAGACAAGATTCTTCATGTTACCACGATACACACACACAAAGTAAAAGAGCGCAAAAGCAACACACAGGACGCAGAAAGGTGAAACGAACACAGGAACACACACAGAGAGAAAAAACCCTCAAACAAAAATTTATTGTGGCAAGTTGTCCAAGCATATGTTTCAAGGTTCATGTTAGAACTGTGGATATGTTGTGTATGTCCTGACACACGTCCGTACTTGTCATATTTGCCAGACCGCGAAGCCGAGGAGAGGGAAACCACTGGGCCTCCTGCAATCTGTAAAGAGCCGATAGCCTTAGGAAATAGTTTCCTGCGATGTAATGGGGCCTTATCCCAGGCCAGTGAAAGGGAATCGCTACTTGTTCGTAATCACTGAACAATTTCTCCAATCGGTAGAGTTGTACCCGCAGCGTTAACTGGACTCTAAGGTAATCTGGGATAAGCTCCTAGACGCATTCACCCGGTTAGGCTTCCCGGTGCAGCTAATCACTGATAATACGACGTATTTTACGGGCAGGATATTTACCGACCCCTGCAAGGCTCTTGGAGTACCGCACAAAAAGACTACGCCCTACCATCCTCCGGCCAATATCATAAAACTGGTCAACTGAAACCTGAAAAACGTGAAGCTTATAAGTGCAGATTGTTGGGTCAGTTAGTGGATCGACATATTCAAGAAAACTGCGCAGAATGCGACAGGACGCAAAGGGAGAAACACACACACACACACACGCACGCACGCACGCACACATAAGCGCAGTGTGTGTTTCTCCCTTTGTGTCTTGTCGCATTCTGTGCAAGGTTTTCTTGAATATGCTGAAAAACATGCCCGTGGCTATCATGGAGCGTCACAAAGATGGATTTCTGTGTACAGGAGATGGCCTCCACCACAAGAACTACGGTAAACCGGTCATCGGGCTTTAGCCGGCGACGGTTCTCCTCGATTGTGAACTCCTGTTTCTTATTCAACTTGCCTTTGCAGATGCCTCTGAATGACAGGCTGCCATTTATTCCATGTTCACCCGAGATCTTTCCAGTTGCTTCGCGGAAACCCTGAGGGAGGCTGGGAGACCTTGGACGTCGCCCGCATGGAACACTGCAACCAGTACAACAAGGGAAGGCGGCCCTCAGGGTTCACAGTCGGCGACAGTCCTTCGTCGCAAGCACCCACTAAGTGGCGCAGCAAAAGGGTTTTTATGCTTCTCTGGCTCCGCGATGAACTTGCCCTTACATCATAACAAAGCGTATGTCTCGGCTTTCTTTCTTGATGAGCCATGTGCAGGGTGGTCGAGAAGCCTGGCCAGCCAAAGTGGGCGATCTCCGAGCGTACCACGGGCGTCCATCAACCACGCAGAACCACTTGACCGCCGACAAGGCACTACGACTAATCGAGCTCGCGGATGCCTCCAAGCATGCCCCCACCAGCCGCAGTGGCGGTTTCGACCTTTTCCCGCGTCTTTTGTACGCCTCGGGAGGTGTCCTGTCTTGTGAGGGAGGGGGAGCTTAGGGCTCCTGCGCCCTTCATGACCTTTTGAACTAGAAGGCGAAGCTTTAAGATCATAAGCTACGGCTTTAGTGTTACATGTGGCATCCCTGAATGATTACAACGCCCTATTATTACGCAATAGTTAAAGGCTCCCTTCTGCCGAAAAGCACATGTTGCTGGCTTTGGTAGCGAAACATCACTGGCATGGCGCCGACAAGTGAGAGTTGTGTGTTCACATGGCTGAAAACAGATTTTTCGATGAGTTGCATTATATATCGAGACCACATATCACTCCGGAGCAGACCAGGCAGCCTGCAGGATAGCACAGCGACTTATCTGCTTTCTACGTTTTACGCAGCCGCCTCCGGCCAGGGTTACGACGAATTGATCATCGGCGCCGACGACCAGTGCATCGCCCATCCAGCCGGGATACTGCCGTACTTCACACATGCGACTACGAGCCCCTCGGATATGCCGCAAGCCGCGCCTGCGCGACTCGTGAAAGGACATTGACACCACGTGACATGGCCCATATATAAAGCCACACCGGCCTGGACGGATCATCACTCCGGAGCAGACCAGGCAGCCTGCAGGATAGCACAGCGACTTATCTGCTTTCTACGTTTTACGCAGGTATGTTGTCTCCCTAACGATTGAATTTTTAGCTCCTGGTCTGCTCCAAGGGGGGGTGTTTTAAGTGTGTTTGATTTTTGTGCTGGTTTTTAGTGTTACTAGTCATTAGTGTTTACTTTGCTAACAAAATGAGTGACAAGCCACCTACGACTATAAAAGAGTTGGCCAAGGCATTCGCAGACTTCGAAGCTCGTTTCGACGACAAAGAAGAAAGGTTGAAAGAGGCCTTGAAAGAAATAATCGAGACAGAACTGGAAAGTGTGAAACAGTCGGTGCAGTTCATGAACGAAAAGTTTGAAGAATTCAGGACTGAGATGATTACGCTGAAAACAGAACGTGCTTCTGTAAAGGATGAAAATCACGAGCTCAAACAGGAAAATAACCGTCTTGGTAAAGAATTGAAGGAGTTAAGGAGCGAGGTTATTGACCTCCAACAATACAGTCGAAGAAAAACTTAGAGGTAAAGGGCATTCCCTTAGAACAGGAGGAAGACCTCTTTCAGACCATGGAAACCATTTGCACTTCATTGAAATAAGATATTCAAGAAACAGACATAGAAGTTATACATCGCGTCCCGACGAAAGACAAAAGCAAGTCAAATATCATTGTGAAGTTTACTTCCCACAAAGTCCGGGACAGTGTCCTGAGAGCAGCTAAGAAATGCCGGCTAAATACGTCTGTGCTAGGTTTTGATGATCCCGACCCCATCTTCATTAATGAACACCTTTGTCCGGCGAATAAACTGCTCTTCGGAAAAGCTCTTGCAGCAAAACGAGAAAAAAAAATGGAAGTATACTTGGGTATCCGACGGCAAAATCCTCATGCGAAAAGCAGACAAAACAAAGGTACTTCATGTGACATGCGTAGAAGATCTGAGCAGAGTTGTCTAAACAGATGACATACAATATTTCCCAGATAGAGCAAGCCAGGCTTGCGCACGATGACTTATCTATCTTAAATTGCAACGTACGAAGCATTCGCAAAAATTCCGACAATCTTCTAGCGTACCTGTCACAGTTTTCCTTCAGATATGACGTGATTGCTATCACAGAGACGTGGTTAAGAGAGGCCGAATCCGTTTTTATTCCAGGCTACAAAATGCTGTCACTATCAAGGTCTGGCAGTACACGTGGCGGTGGTGTTGCCCTTTTTGTCAAAACTGCATTACATTTTTGTAGCTCCGATATTAAGAAATACAGCAACGAAGCAATTGAAGCTCTTTTCATTAAACTTCAGTGTGGCCCCGTAATTGGCGTGGTTTACCGTCCTCCGAATTCTAAAATACCACAATTCATTTCTGACATGGAAACTATTTTGATGTCATATGCGAGTATAAAAAATCCCATTGTTATCTGTGGCGACTTCAACATTGACCTACTATCAGACAACTGCAGTGACTACGTTTTTCTTCTTCAATCATTCAATTTTAAAAACGTCATCAACTCTGCAACTCGGATAACCAGTCAAACTGCATCCCTCATCGACCATATGTTGTGTAACCTTGATATGAATTTTCGGGCAGGTGTGTGTGATGTTCTGATTGCTGATCATTGTCCGACATTTATGTTCTTGCCCCGATCCTATATGTCACCGTCTAGTCAAAATGATCCAAAGCGATCTTTCCGTATTGATTACACGCGAGTTAGAAATATACTTAAGAGCATTACCTTCAGTACTATATGCAATGATGACGTAAATATTGAATTTGAAAAGTTTCTCTCGTACATCAAAAATGCAATCAGCCAATCAACACGGGAGTGTGTCAAACGCAACTACAAAGATCCTATATGCCCATGGATAACTCAGGATATACTTGACGTCCTGGAGAGAAAGGATTCATGGTACAATAAATGGAAGAAAAACAAAGTAAATGACTATTACCGAACGCAGTTTAAACATTACAGGAATAAGTCAGTAGCCATGATCAGAAAATCGAGAAAACTGTATTATACCAAACTGGTTAGTCAAAACAAAGGGGACACGAAACAACTATGGAAGATAGTTAGAAATGTAACTGGTATAGATAAACACAAAGAAGTCACCCCCAATAGCATTTCTCTGCAAGTTGCTAATGATTTCAACGAATACTTCACTAACATTAGTAATAGCCTTTCTAGCCAATCCCGACTATCGCTATCTAGTTCATCTGTACCAACAACTATATGCAAAAATTTTCATTTTCGTGCTATTACCACTGAAGACATAAAAGCTGTTGTAAGTAAGATGGCAGTAAACAAAGCAACCGGTCTTGACGGCATTCAATCAAGGGTAGTCAAAGATAACATAGATATCCTCTGCCCTTACCTTTGCCACTTGTTCAATCGTTCCCTGGAAAATAATCGCTATCCTGATACACTCAAAGTTGCTAAAATAGTTCCAATATATAAAGCAGGAGATCGTAACCAGCCAGGTAGTTACAGGCCGATATCTGTACTAAGTGTGATTAATACTTTTCGAAAAACTAATAGCAAAACAAGTAAAAATATTTCTTGACAACAATAATATCATTACACCTCAGCAACATGGATTTGTCGAAAATAGGTCAACTTCCACAGCAGTGTTAACTTTATCAAAAGCTATTAATTCTGCCCTGCATCAGAACAAAATAGCTGTTGTTGTTTTTTTAGATATTCAAAAGGCATTTGATACGGTATGTCATCCTATATTGTTGCAGAAATTGGAAAGTTACGGTTTTGTCGATAACTCGTCCAAATTTTTTCACAGCTATCTATCTAACCGTAAGCAAAGAGTACTTATTAATGATTTTATATCAGATGTGAACGATGTAACCTGTGGTGTGCCACAGGGTTCTGTTTTGGGTCCCATGTTGTTCTCACTTTATCTAAACGATCTCCCGCAAGTGCTACGCTTTTCTCAAGTACTACTGTACGCAGACGACACCGCTCTTGTGGTTACTGGGGAATCTCTTCAGGCCATTCAGACGATCATAATGAATGAGCTGACAATGCTGCCTTCCTGGTTCCTCAACAATCGCTTAACGCTGAACATTGCCAAAACTAAGTATATAATCTTTCACTCTAGACACAAGACTATTAACAATACATTTACACTTACTCTAGGTAACTCGTTAATAGAACCAGTTTCTTCTTTTAAATATTTAGGGGTTATATTTGATTGCCATTTACACTGGAAAGAACAAATTAACAACGTATGCAAAAAATTAGCCTTTGGGTGCCACACGCTCATTAAGGCGAGATACTATTTTCCTTACGATATACTGCGTTCCCTCTACTTCTCGTTTTTCCATTCACATATCAGTTACTGCTGTGAATCTTGGGGTCAAACATATAAAACATATTTGTCGCCTTTACATCGTCTTCAAAAGCGGGCATTGAATGCAATAACAACTAGTTATTTTGATCAATCCAGCAGCAACATTTTTGATGCCAACAATATACTATCGTACCTAACCTTGCGTAACTACAAAGTTGCGCTTGTGATCAACAATATAATTAGCACTAACTCCCCCCTTCCATTAAGCCTATTTGTCCAGCCTTCGCGTAATACTAGGCAGGCATCTAACTGTAATTTTAACCTTCCCAAATGTAGAAATGTGTGTGGTGAACGACTGATGGAGTTCAATGGTGTTAAAATGTGGAATGAATTGCCGATCGAGGTAAAAGCCGCCAGAAATTTTAAATTGACATGTAAACTATATTACCAGTCTAATCAAATTCTGCCTGAATTTCTTTCTTAGTGAAATTCCCATATGTAGCCTAGTTTTTGAAACATGCTTTACACTTGTATTTGTTGTTGCGCACATGCAATAGCGTGTGCGCAATAATTTTTGTGAGTGTATCGTGTACTTCGCTTGCACTTTATTGTACTTTGTAACCATATTCTTTCTAATTTTCCTTTTCTTCATTGTAGTACTATTATGCTTATCGATTTTATTTGGTGCTCATAATTATGTGGGTATTTTATTTTACTTGCAGTTTGCTGTATTCTTGCCTATGTACGCAACTGTAGCAGTAATGTTGCGTTTATATCATTATTGTTCCTTTCAATCATTGATCCTCTATGGCTGAACCTGAGAGTAATATTTGTATTTGGACCGGCCACTAGCCTACTGAGCTATCGGTCCAAACAGTGTTTGTACATTTTATTTGGTTTTGTCAATAAAGTTCCTTGAAAAAAAAAAAAAAAAGGTAGGGGAAGTCGAAGACTCAGGTTATTATACATGGCCGGATGTGACATCATGATGACGTCACTATCACTTACGGTTATTCTACATAGTCAAATTTGGCATCATGATGACGTCACTGCTGATGACGTCACCATGTGATGGCATCATTGTCAGTCACCTGTCATTACTCAACTATTTAGTCATGATTAATTAATAATTAGAAGTATTTAATGACTAGTTATTCATTCTTAGTACTGGTTAGTTACTAGTTAGCCATTAGTACTGGTTAGAGCCAAGGAGGAAGAGGGGGGGGACCTAGCTACGAGGCCGACGGCGACGACGGCGCGAAACGTAGGAACGGGCGCCAAAGAGCTGCGCTCTAAAAGAGGTGCCGTATTGGAGGGCTTCGGAGTAATTTTGACCACCTCAGTATCTTTAACGCGCACTGGCATCGCAGAGCACACGGACGGTACCTCTTTCGCACTTTTCATCGTTCTTCTTTCTCATAGAGCGTGTTCAGGTTATCCACGGAGAAGTGCGACAGATATGTCTTTCCTTTCCTATAAACCAATTTAAAATTTTACGCGCTCGTCAGTGTGTAGGAGCGAAACAGGAAGACATCCGTGTGCTGCGCGATGTCAGTGAACATCATAAATGCCCAGGTGGTGAAAAATAAAACAGACTTCGGGCACAGTACCTCTTTCTCTCCACTTTAGCTCCCACCTACCGAAAACCAGTGCCAGCGGCTACATTTCGATGGAGAGGAAACGGAGAGGCGTCTCTGTGTGCTGTGCGGTATCAGTGTAGGTTGAAGCCGCTGTACAATAAGACGGGCTCTGTAAGATAAGTAATTCGACTCCTCCCTGCTGCGCGACCTCAATTGTCGGATACCAGGGCCCGTTTTCCGTGTTTCCGTCGCTATCGAAAGTGTCGCTATCTCCCCGACCTCGATTCATCTGATTCATGGAAGTGTCGAAACCGGAAATAGTAGTGATATCCGATTCTGGTACGTCCGCCATTTGGATGAATCGATAGCGACACTTTCGATAACGACGGAAACTCAGAATACGGGCCCTAAGACACTTTGAAACACCGTTTGGCTGTGCACTAAATAAATTTGTTTAATGTAAAGGTAAGGCGCAATATCGGTCACACTTGTTCTTTGCACTTTTTACAGATACTGCGCCTTTCCTTTAACCAGAGCTCGGACTTCACAGATGTCATGCCAACAAACCTCTTAGGCTTTCTCGCTTTTTCTACCTGTCTCTTTCTGATGTTACGTCGTGTCTTCATGGTGTGTGGCTGTAATTGCGTCACTTGAATAACCTCTATACGAAGCTGACCGCAACGGGCGTCCGATTCAAGCGCCCGTGCTGCGCTTTTCATTTGGTGCTTCCTGGAACGCCGCACCACACATCATACAGAAGCAGACGCACTAAAGTTGGAATCAGCGACGTTTCAAACAAAGGTTCTTGTCGCATCCCAATTTAGGGATCCAAATTGCATTGAAAACAAACAAAATTTGCTTTGCAGCGTCTGTGTGCTGCGCAATTTCACTGCGCGTTAAAGATTCTCACAGTCGAAATTATTCAGTAGCACTTCACAACGGGAACTCTTTCCGTGTATTTTCACTCCAACCTTTCTTCTCTTAAGGCGCCGTTCAGGTGTTAACAATGTGACAGATATTCCGCATTTCCTTTCCTATAAACCGATTTGCAATTTTGCACGCTGTTCACCCGCGCAGGAGCGAAAGGGTAAGGTGTTCATGTGCTGTGCGATGTCAGTGTGCCTTAACGACCCCCAGATGGTCGAAATTATTCCGAAGACCTCCCCTACGGCCCTTCTTTCTCTACACTTTCACTCCCAGCTTCCTTGTTTCGCTAACGGCGGGGTCAGCTGTCAACAGACAAGTGCGATAGATACTTCGCATTTCCTTTAAACTGATGTACAAATTTACGCTCGCTTCTCGCGGGCAAGAGCGAAACGAAGGTCGCCCCATGTCCTTTGCGAGTCGATGTTCATTAAGTATCTTCAGGTGGTCTAAATTACCCCCAGCCCTCAACTACAGCACATCTTTCTTTAGAAATTCACTCCCAACTTTTCCCTTCATTAAAGCGCGGTTTATGTGTTGACGGAGAAGTCCGACAGATATTAGAGAGTTTTAGTTTGGAGTGCTTTGCGGTGATTGCGCGATTAAGGCGAAATAGAGCGTCATGCGCTGAACGCTAACATAAAATATCGCTAGCGCATTCACGCAATTTAGCGAAGTTAGCGCGGGTCTTTTCCGCATTTAGCGTGAAAACATGGCGGCGTCTTTGGATAGGGCAGCCGTCCGCTTCAGACGAACAGGGACGTTGCAGTCCCGGTCGGCACGTTTACGGGCATCGACTGGTGCTATCATTTTTCGCTTTCACCAGTTTTGCTGCGATGACAATGTGCAGGGTGTAAAGAAGATCTGTTTTGAGATTCGGTCTGGAATCGGATGCTGCTAGGCCTATACGTGTCACCTAAGACGATGTAACCGCTCTGAACACCGCGAATTGGCTTTCAACCTCGTTTCGGCGTTTAATATATTTTACTAATAATTTTGGCTACTATTTAATCCTAATTTACGAGGAGTAGTGAGCTGGTTGTGAAATTTCCATTGCACCTTTTAAATGGTCAAAGGGGCATCCAAGAGGGGTTCTTGTAGCATACGTCCATCAATCCTCTGAGCAGTAGAGAGCAGACGGGAAGCTTCATAATAAAAAATGTCCGGCGCCAGAATCGGAGGCATGGTGTGACGAAAACGGTCCACTGCTCATGAAGACATCGCAATACTGCGAGAAGTGCGAAACTTGAATCCATTTAGTGCATCGAAACAGGCGCTGATCCAGCAAACGATCGATGTAAGCGCATGGCTTGTATTTATTTGGTATTATCTTTGAATTGAAGCCTGGGACAGTGAACATGAATATTTTTGATGATTTGTGTAAATACTCACTGCAGCAAATTCCTCCGACTTTACTTCTGCAAGCTCTGATTGTTGGCATCGCTAAAGACAGGCTGAAAACTACCAACAATGTAGCTGACAGTTTGAGCCGTGACGTTAGACATCACTGATGAATGCAGATCGAAGATAGATTGCAAATAGGTCCAGCGGTTGGGATACGCAAACTGTCTTACGGCAATTGAATGCCCCTGTCGGCCATAGATAGAACTTAACGCCTTGGGCTCTATTGAAAGTTTCCGGCACAGCAAGGCAGCTGTGAAGTTGCTCAAAATCCTGTTTCAAACCGGAGCTGCAATGTGAACAACGCAGCGTTCACAGCAGATATGTCCAGTTTTCCATTCTTGGGGCGGTAGCGGCTCACATCTGCTTTGAAGGAAAATGTCCAAACTGTAGGCTTCAGACAGATCAGTGAGTGCGAGTCCGCTAGCCGGTGCTCCTAGATGCAGTTCTTCGACCTCGACCCATGCCAACACCGATATATATTATGCATCGTTCAACACGCTCGACGGTATAGTTAAAAGACGCCTGCAGAATGAAAACAGTTCAGAGGCCAAGCGCCGCGCAGGAATAGCACGCCGTCTGGACGTTCGTTTGCTTAAACAGGCGCCAAAGGCGTGCGCCTACTTCTAAGCGTTTCGTTATTGGGCGCGAGCGCCACTACTGGAACGAACAGCGCTAGTGTCGACCTAGGGGAGAAAGTGGGATCACGTGACTCCTCTTACTGTTGTTTAAGCAGATGCTCGATTGAATTTGTGCATTTTAAAAGCTAATTGTAGTGTTTATTTTGTCATTTGGGTTGATATAGAGTGCCAGCCTTGCACTTTCTGATCTTGCATTGTTACTGCGGCTGCTGAAGTTAATTTAGGCTATTGCTACGGCTGCTCTGTACCTGGCCGTAAGCGAGGGAACCCGGCGCAAGCTCCCATTGCTACCCGAAGCATAAGCTGTCAGAATTCTCCTTCCTTAATTAAAATAAGAATAGGCAAATCAGCGAGCGATCGTTCTCACGATGTGCGCTGCAGACATTAGAGCGAGCGAGATTTTTTCCACAGAGCTGGTGCTAAACGTTTGGTGAGTGGCAGAAGAAACGGCGCGCGCGTTTTAATTCGCGCTTGGAGCAGAAGTCAAAACTTCACATTTTATTTAATTCTGCATGCAACCATTGATGACAGGCTACTCATTTTTTGCACCGCTGTGGTGTTAAAATTACCACAAGTGTAACCTGAAAATAGGGAAGAGGCATTTAATTAAATGTGTCACATAGATGGCATTTACTGCTCACATGCTCAATTTGCTACAATGCCGTGCTTACCGATATCATTTACCTGAACAGGGTTGAGATCTTCCTTGCACGTTGCATCTTTATTCAGGTTGCTTCACTTGTCGAAGAGGGACTTTCCTCTCAGTTGTTCGGTGAACATTGCCCGCATCATGCCCCCAGAAAATTTTGCAGCTGTAGCTTTTCAGTCAGTACGTAGCCGATATAATGTGGTCTTTTCCACTAGGACACCATCACCAAGAGGGACCTGCATAGGAATCTTCCAACCAACCAACCAAGGAAATGATGTAACACACATATACAAGTCTCAATATATTTAGTCGAAGCAGTGTCGCATGAGAAGACTCAAACCTTGTTCAAGTATGGCGTTTCATTCAATCAATGGAAATTTCTAATAACAGTAAATCGCAAATTTGCCTGCAAATGCGCACTGTAATGAGCAAAGCAGGTAAACATGCGGCTAAGGCTATTATAACCGCTTCATATGCACATTTAAGCAAACGAAAAAAAAGTAAACATCTGGGCACAACCAAGCTCTGTAATAGCAACATCTGGTACAATGTTTGGCCGAAGAATTCAAGCTGTCGACCTCTACTTGAATGCTGAGGCATCAGTAGCAAATATCTATTTATTCTAGTCGTCACTACTAAAGACACTACAAACATCAAGTAGAGCAGTCAAAGAGAGAAATAATGAAAACTGGATTATTTGAACCACATCAGCTCAATTGACACGTGTACAAGTGCCTTATTGGAAGTCTTGTTTAAAATAAAATACGTAGCTAAACGATTCTTCGAGAGCAAAAGTAAATGCCATAACAAACGCAGCACAATAAAAATGCAACTTCACACTCCATGCAACCGCGAAATACGATCCCCGTAAAATGAAAAATGCTCCGATTGTGATTAAAAACGCAACTCTTGAAGCCGGGAAAGTCACATAGATTGATGATAGCGGCATATAATTTACGTAGTTTGGAATAAACTATTATGCAGCCAAGCCGGCCGACCGCGCCCTTCGAGGCCGAGAGAGCGAGCAACGGCTGCGGTGGACACCCCCGAACAGCCGGGCGGGAGGCGGCGGCGCACGATTATGCTCCGAGTAAAAGAAAAAGGGGGCGGGGGAAGGGGGGGGGGTCAGCTCGCGGCGCGCGCCGAGTGAAGAGGCGAGGGAGAGAAAACAAAAAGGAAGAAGGAGGTAAAAAGGAAGAAGGAGGTTTCAGGTGAGCGAGCGCGAAGTGTAAGAGATGAGAGAGGAGGAGGGAGCCGAGGATGCGAGGAGAATTAAGGTACGCCAACATGGACCTTGCGGCACCAACGGAAACGGTAGAACAAACAGAGAGGTTGCAAACTTTGCGAAGTATCAAAATGTCAAAGTGAAATCGTTTCGTGAACCTCCTGCGTGTACTAAATGGAAGGAAGGCGTATCACACATATTATTTCTGTTAAAGAAAGTTGAGACATGACCTTGCGCGAAATCTGCCTAACTCGCCGCGACATCTAACCACATGTGCGATGTCATTTTTGCAGCCAGGTGAAAACAAGCACGTTTTCCACTTTTTCATTTCAGCACATTCCGGAGCGTTCCGGAACAAAAAGACACAGAATACAGCAATTCGTTAGGACACTGTTCCCACAAAGCGCAATGTGCATAAGGATATGCTTACCTTTACAGGCGATTGCGTCGGCCGTGCAGTACCCTGTCCGCTTTCGTATCACCGGCACCGAACCAACCAGTGCGAGTTCAGCGCGAGTGCAATGTAGTCGGCGCATATACCTCTTTATCACGCAGAAAAAAAATCGTCCATGCCTTCTGTTGAACATCTCAAACATGACCCGGTGCAGCAGTCCTACCGCTTGAGCAAAGCGCAAAGAAACACAGACACTTGCCGACACGATAAATGCCCGTTTGCGTTAAACACCACATCTAGAAGGCACTTCACAAGCGTACTCACTTCTGTAAAAGTTATGCACGCGAAACGCAACATATTTCCCAACGGTAAACAATCAAAGAAGAACATTCATCATTCGCCGAAACGTGGTCGAAACGGACCCCACTATGCTAATGGCCATATTGTGAAATTTGAAGCGCGTGGGTATAGCTGCCGGCGGCCTCCTGGCGGTGAAATTTTGTTTCAGTTTCAGTTTTATTTAAAAAAGAAACGTGTGTAGTTTTAATTTTAGCGTTATTTTTGGTGCTTTATTCAGGTGCTGGGTTACATCAGCAGCGCCACTTGTGTATAAAAGGCTACGAAGTTACGCAGCCCCACCCCCAGCATGTTGTGATATCCTTGCCCGTAACACCCTAAAGCATATTGTCCAATCATAGCACCCCTTCGCTACGCAAGAAGTGATTTTCAATGGCACAAACACCCAAGACTTAGGGTGTAAGCGTGTGTTGAATGAAATAAATTTCCAAAAAGTTGTTTTTGTTTTTACAGTGTATGCTAAACAGAAATAAAAACATAGTAAAGAGTATATATTCTCTTAGTGGTGTATACTTTTTCTCATTTGAGAAAGTCAATGTATTTCCGCATTAGCTCCTATACAAAATACTGTTGTGTTTTCCAAGCACAAAACGTCTTCCGTAATCTCAAGTGAAAATCTGTTGCGGATCACATGTTAAAACACATAAAAGTTGGCAACGTTCTACATATGCTAAGCTAAAATGAAAACATAGTGCTCCTAAAGTGTGCAGTTAACAAGGAAAGAATATATATTCACTTAGTGATGTATACGTTTCCTCATTTGAGAAAGTCAGTGCATTTCAACATTAGCTCCTACACAAAAGTACTGTTGCGTTTTCCAAGCACAAAACTTCTTGTGTAATCTCAAATGAAAGTCTGTTGCGGATATGATGTTAAAACACATCTAATCTTGAGTCTCCTTTGAGTGGTTGATGACTCATCAAAAACACATTACGTGAGCGACAGAATTTCAATATCTATTTTTGTAAGGGTTAAGACTTCGCGGCGTGGATCACACGTCTTCACACTTGATAAAAAATTACTCCATGTTATCCCCGCAGTCAAACTTCTTTGCTCTACTACGTTCAAGCGAGCAGACGAACGGTGCTTTTCCGCTGGCGCTACGCGAAGGCGCTCAACATCTGTCAGGCTCCTGACAATCCTCTGCTCTTGCACAGGAATCCCAATACATGTGCACCTTACATCTGGCAGATTGTGTGATAGCTTCAGTGTTTTTTTTTTTCATACAGCAGAAATGCTGCACCTGGTGCTCATCACCGTAGCAGTAAAGCTCACCAAATTCGATAACTCTAATTCGGTAAAGTGCTTTCTTGCCGAATGACCGGGTCTCATACCTCAAAATAAGCTTGTACAATCCCGGACCGAGGTGTATATTGAATAAATAAATGATTGTAATGCTAACGGGCAACTGAACTGCCTAGGAAAGAATCCTACAGCAGCAGCTCAAAGTGCGTTATCCCACTTCGTCATGCGGGCGCTTCCGAGAGGTGGCGCCACGGTATGTCCTCGCGTCCAATAGTGTCTAGAATGTAATGGCTAGTGTGCCAAGCGCACCAAGAGGATTGGCCCGAAGAGCAATGAATGCCCCAGGAAGCCGTGCGGGGCGTCACTATGCAGGATTGTGCTAGGGTGCCTCAATGTAGCGCGTACGGCGGCGCTGGTATCGAGGCACCCTACGATTGTGCTAAATCCGGAGTGTGCTGCCTGCAGTGTGACGGCGACGCCGCTGCGCCCACCCCTTACAGAAATGCATGTAGGGTTTCTATAGAAATTCGAAAGCGTTGTGTCACTACACGCTGTTGAAAGTCTGTCGATAATCGTCAACATCTTGGATGATGCAGTGTTGACCTCTTGTTGAGCGCTTATGAAATAGTGGCCCATGTGTTTCTTAAGAGCGCTTTTGGAATTCGCGCAACTGAAATTCTGTTGATTTCAGGCTCAAATGCTTCAGAAACTCTGCAAGTGACGCTTTTTGATTTTCTGCTACCTTTCCACTCCTGAACAACAGAAAATAGTACACGACCATCGGTTTGCCAGGAGCAGACACGGGGTGATTTTCATTAATGCAGAAGTAGTACAGTACATCTCCTAGCTGCGATAAGTCAGCACATTCTATGTTCTGCCCGACCAATCAACAATCCTGGCTGATCAGTGCTGGTTAATGATAAGCATAGTGAGGCATAAAAGAACAAAACAGATCTTGATCTTTTAAGCCCCATTATACTTACTCACTCATTAACCTACACTGAACTGACTAAATTGTTGGTTGGTCGAGCAGAACATAGAATGTGTTGACTGACCGCAGCAAGGATATGTGCTCTGCTACTTTTGCATTAATGTAAACCACCTCGTGCCTGCTCTTGGCTAACCGTTGTTCACGCAGCATTTTCTGTTAATCCGCAGCGGAAAGGGAACACAGAATAAAAAATGCGCGTTAATGAGAAAGAAAAAATATGCATCTTTGGTGAACCCATAACATTAGCTGGGTTGTTTATTTGCTTTATTTCAATTCATGTGCAAGGTATGACGCCAGGCTGTTCTTTGCGTAAAACGCTGATACGTCCGGGAACTCCTCGCATGTGATGCTGAAATAAACAATATAAATCATAATTAAGTTGCGGTATATACTAACCTAAAAATAGAGCGAAGGCATTTGTACGCTGCTCCACGTCATAGCTCAAGAAATTTCTTGTCTAAAATGAGTTGCCACTGTCTTTCACTGCTTAGACGGCATCGACCGCCGCCTCCACAGCTCGGCAGCATTACCACATCGTTCATTTCTCCCTGATAAACAATATATGCTGCCGTCAAAGAGCCCATTGTGAATATAAATAGCAAAGCGCAGGTCACAAGCATTACTACCCAGAAAACTTGAAGCAAAATTTGCAACTATAGGCACTAAAATGAGTGGAAACAAAAACAAACACTGCAAAAATGGCGGAGCTGCACAGATTCAATAATCTACAATGTGTGACAGAGGCATATTATGATCTCGATAATGTGTCCGTCTCAGCGCGAGTAGCGTATCGAACGAGTACAGCACTGTGCCGAACAATCCGTCAAAAACGGTCACCGGTTAAAAAAAAAGAAAGAAAATGTCGCCATTCCAGCTGGCGTTCCATCGGCCCCAGCGTCCGCGTAGAGACAAGCCTCGTTCTCTCTCTCTCTCTCCCCCTCCTTTTTTTTTCGACGAGGCTGGTTTGTCTGCTAGAAATATTTACATGCGGGCTTCACCTTGTAGCACACACTGTACAAGACTGGCACAAACACGAATAGGAAAAAGTAAAACACTCACCAAAGTGCAGACGCTCCCTCCGCCCGCGCCGGCTTTTCGCCTAGAATCCAAAATGCCTGCGACTGTTGAACTTCTTAAACACGTCCTCCTTGCGCAGAAGCTGCCGCCCAAGAGCGGAGTCCTCCGAAGACTTAAATTCGTACGTTCGCGCTCCAATTTGAACAAAACGATCTTCGTGATAATCACCAGCGAAAAACCTACATACGGTGCTTCGTTCACAGTGCAAGATGCGACTACGGTGGCGGGAAAACGCCAACTGAACTGGCACATCGCCGCACTCAGCGTACCCGCGTCTGCGTGCAAAGAAAACGGGGCGCAGAACAGCTTCGGTGAAAAGGGGAAGACGCCGCCCCCGCTGCGCGGCTCCGGCTATGTTGAAGCCAAAGTCATCTCCGTGAAGACAAACCACGGAGAAGGCAGAGAGCGGGGACACCCCTCCCCCCCCCCCTTTTTTTCCCCCCAGCCTACAGGGAGAGACCCCTCCGGACATGCTGGCGCCGTTCGCGGGGCACGGGGGAAGTGGGTACGGACGGGAGCAAGGCGGCGGCCAGATGCTTCTTTGAAAAGAAGAGTCGCAAGACGCGTGCAATCCTGTTTTTGTTTTTCTTTTTATTTCATACGCGAATGTTTTTGCTATGCGTGTTAACTCTATAGTATGCGTGGGATCAATCCGTGATTATTAGAACCCCTCAATGTTTAAAGTGACTTCATTTTAGCATGGTGTCCACTAAGAAAGGAAGGAAAAGAAAAAAATAACAGTAAAATTCTCCAAAAATATACAGCGGTGGAGGATTCCAATACAGACTGCACCTCATTTTGCGGCAAAAAGCTACGGGCAAAAATACCTATGCTTGGGCAGAATGTCAGACCCTGAAGCATATATATAGTGAACTTTGGAACTGGTTTAAAAAAGCTCTGTCCTGCCCTACATGGTAGGTTCAATCTAGGATCTTGTTTGTTAGTATGATGACTCACTGAACTTGTTTTATGATAAATATAAAATATGTCCTACCACTAAAGTTACCTTCTGCGACATACAGAAGCTGATCCATTACGGATTCTGATTGACATTCAACGATGTATTTGCATTATTAGTGGAGGCTTTGCCATCATGAAGGTTTTAGGGCATATTTTCACTGTGTTGCGAAGCTTGAGCTAAGTGTGCACCGTTAATATGTACTTTTATATAACATGAACGAGCACGCAACTGCATGCTGCTCTTATATTTCCCTTTGCAGAATGTGGCCAATAGTTGATTACAAGTGAGACCAAAAATTCATAACGAAATTGTCACATCATGCTCTTATCATTTGTGCCTAAAACTACTTAAAAACATGGGTCAGCATGAACAGTACACGCTAATTGTTCGTGAACGTTGAAAACTGACAACAAAAAGCACATAGAAAAAATTGCACAAAAAGTCTATTGTGTAGAACACAATGAAAATTCTGTTGGCCCTGTAAAGATTGCATTCAGCTGGGGTTGAATGTCTATCGAAATTCAGTAAATTCAAAAGGCGGTCAATAGTCCAACAATAGAGTTTCAAAACTCATTTTTGTAAGGGACCGCTCCTGGACGTGTGGTATGCGCGTCGCAGGATTGTACCGTTCGCTGTGGGGGTTTAGTGGCAATCGATGTTTTTCTCAGGTGTAACTACAGTTTGTGGCGGCACCGCTGCATCATTGGTGGCAATATAGGTGTTTTATATTTACTGAGAGAATACCAGCTGACGCGGCGTTGTACTTGCATCAAGTCATGGTTTTTCTTTTACATTTCATTGGAAACGCAGGCGATCCACTTACCGATGGCAGCCATCAGCATAGCCATTCCATAGTTTTGTGTTTGCATATCAAACAAGAACGTGCATGGGCATATAAAAAATGGGACTCGATATATAGTTCCCCGTTTTATATCATAGCCAGAGATTTTTGCATCTCTATACAGGGCACAGATGGCTCAATACAAATTGTTTGTCTCGTATCTGCATCCAAACGTGACATCAATGAAAATTATTGACAGTTACGCAAATAGTTTAGCCGCTGGGAAATTTGTCCTTCACGCTCCCTGTTCAACCCCTTCACAAAAAATCGAAATCTTAAAAGAATATAGAACTTGACGACACTTGCTAAAGTTTTCTTGGCCTGCTCGGAACATGCTAAATGCGGATATGTCAAAAACTCCAGACTCTGTGAAAACTCCTATATGCTTTCCTCGTGCAGCTAGGTTTTTCTAAAAATTTGTAACTGCATCCCCCATTACTCTTACAGTTGTTGTTAGGTCATCAGTTAGATAAATAAGCCCGCCGTTATCAAAGTGAACTGCGAACCAGGAGTTAGATCTTTCCACGCTTCTTTTTGAGGTAGAGACAACTGGGCTGCGCAGCTTTAGCATGCCTTTTTAGCAACAGCTTTTCTAGCCACATAGCCCGAAACATGTGCATAAATCCGAATTGCTCTTTTTTGAGAATATCCCTCATGATCACCTTCAAACTGAATGGACTAAAGAACCCTTTCTGCTTCGTCAATGTTTCCATTGTCGAGAAGTTGGTCCAGTGTGTCTGAAATGCACTCGCCTGCATGCAGTGATCTGGAACGAACGTTCAATGCAACTTTCCTCAGAATATTTCCAACACACAACGCATGAAGGTGTCAACCGTCTTCCCTTTTTGCAGCTCTTTCCTACTCTGTCAATCGCGTAGCGTCAGTGGGCGCAGTGTAGAAATACACGCGAACAGTAGCCGCTCGTGAACATCGGGACCAAACACGTCCGGTCCTTGCTCTGTCTTTTAGACTTGGACATGTTGTGGCGACAACAAAAGCCAGCACTGCACCTCGATTAGCAAAAAGACGCGAGCAAGCTAAGACAGTAACGGGCGCACAGCAACAACGGCTTCATGCGGCTTTACGATGCGAGAAGCGCGTTGCGTCGTGTGCTGTAGAAGCAGCGCTGATATAAAACATAGCTGCGTAGCGGGCAAGAAGCAGAACGTGACATCTATCCCTGTGTTAGAATGTTTGTTGTGCACGTGCTCTAACCAGAAAGAACCTGCTATCGAGATTAGAGCAGACTGGAAAAATTAAAAGCCGCAAGAAAAGGCAAATTTTGTGCCTTGGCACCAGCGGATTGGCTGGTATAAACCGACATAAATGCTTGCATTGACTAAAATGCAGTACTTATCGTCAGAACGCTGTTTTCGCACTAATAGGAACGTGAATAAACAAAGTGTTCGACAAGCTGGAGATAGAATATGGAGCTCAGATGAACGCTCAGCAAGCAAACAAGGAAAGTATTTCACAAGAACAGACTAGGACGTTGGACAGCCGCAAAGCCGAAAAAAGCAGCAACTCGAAGCAATAGCCAAAGAGCAGAGTCGTAATGAAGAGGACAGCCCAAGGTATGCGCCAAGCAATTTGATTTATTAAGGCCCTAAATTTGAATACCATGTTCTGAAATGTTTGAACTAGTTTTTCTCACTTTGCCCTTTTTCCAAGAGTACAACCGTTAGGAAGACTACCATTTAGCTGCTTTCAAGGTGAGTTCTGGACTAAAACTTTCTTGGGGACAAGATCAGGTACTTCATATATTCCTAATCACTCTCTAAAGAAAAAAATCAAATATAAGACAGAGAATGACAAAATAAAAAATGAAGTTCGTTTTTAAAGTGCTACAATTTTACAAGCAACTCACAATGAATCCATAATTGTCTGCGTCCTGCACATTAAATTGCCTAGAAGTTATCTGAGCACAAAATGTTAGCTCATCTTGATGATTTTTAAATAATAGTCTTTTTTCTAATCTCACCCCCTAATTACTCATTATGACAGCTACATTTTCTTTTATTTGTGCTAAGATGACAAATCTGAAGAAAATAATTGCCATCCCTGAAAATCTTTTCAGAATTGGGTCAACAGTTTAAACCTGACGCTTTAGCCCCGCTTCCCCCCTTAAAGCGGTAACCGCATGCGGCAACAACCTCTAGCGATCCGTCGCGCGACGACGCCGCCAACGCTTGTCGTTGATGCTGGTGCACACCGCAAGGAGCGACGGGGCTCAGCAACAAAGGCACGTTTTCAGCGTTGCTCTGTTACCGCCGCTTCGTCGCTAGTACGATGAAACACACATGAAATTTCTTGTAACGCACCGTATTTTAAAATGTCACAGCGCAGCGGTGCGCTACTACACTGCGATGCCGATTTGCATTGCAAGCCATGACTTTCTCTTGCTCCTTTCGAAAATTAACAATATCTAGTCACACTAGCCTCTTTTTTTGTCTTTTGCTACCCTTCCAAGCTTTTACTAAACTGTCTCAATGCGCACATAATACACGGATCAGACGAAGCGAGCGTCTGCAGGCCATGTTCTTCGCCCGAACCGAACTAGGAAAACAAACTTCACTCGCGAGCTGCTTTCGGGCGACACGCGAAATTTGATAAAAACCCAGAAACTGAGCGTCGAGCGGCAATGCTTTGGCGGCCCTCAGGTGAGATCTGTCCGCAAGATATGTGCGAGATTCCACTGGAGATCGGCGGGGTTCTGTCTAACATTAAAAAAAATAAATTGTTCTCTAGCGGGAATCGAACTCCTACGCTCTGACCACAAGCCAAGTACATTAACCAAATACGCCACGCACATAAGAAACTTACGTTCTCATGTATCGCTCCATGGCAAGTTAGGGGCGTGACGACGGTGCCTTCAGCGCAATCTCAAGGAGGGAGCGACCGAAGATTAAGCGCCCAAGTGGAGCTTCTCATCCATACCCAGGATGGAATAAGTCGCTGTCCTTTACTGTGTAATCACTGTGTGGTTCTGCAAAATAAACAGTACAGTAGAACCAACAGCAAAGGCGTTCTTTTATCGCAACTCTAGAATCTTTTCAATACGTTAGCTGTCGCCGATAAACAGACCTCCGACAAAGTTTTGTGGCGTTTAAGTTGGTAAGTTAGCCTATATATTTTAACGGCCGTTTCAAAACTAATCTGAAGTTTTGATGAGCCAGTCGTTTCTTATTGATAAGAGCTCGCTTTGTTCCCAGATCTTTATATTCCACTAAATGCAAGAAATAGTGTTACTGGAGTGCGCATATATGCGGCATTTTAATACTGGCTTGATATCTTCGTATCAATTTGTTCTGGCGCAGTGTACGCGGCACTTGTACTGTTTCTGAGGCTGCGATGAAAACGCGTTTCAACCCGAAATTTCTGCGAGAGGTTGCGAGACCTCAACAAATGCCGAGTACAGGATATGCTGATTTTTATTTCATCAGGGGAGGAGAAATATTATACTCTCAAGTAGTAAATTTGGATTTCACTCTCCTTCACTTAGGAGCTGCTTAAAAGGTATCTGGTTTCAAACAATTCAGCTGGCAGTTTTTCTCACAAACCTAAGGCGATCCAAATGAAGAACTGCACCTTTGGAAATTAAAACCAAGTCGAGAATTAGGCTCACAGGTTGAACTAACAACCACAAAAACATAGCGTTTACAGCGAGGCAAAGTTCGCGACAGTAAAAATTGGAAGAGATGGAAAACATGCTGGCCAGGCGCGTGAAGAAGGTGAAATGACTGACGTAGAGGCGAATTAAGGAAACAAATTTTTATAAACTAGGGGTAAGAAAGAAGGTTAGCGAAAGAGCACAGGAGAAAGCTGAACAAAGAAAAGAAAAACAGAAAGAAGCGGTCGAACGGACCAGCAAGAAAACTTCATAAAGAGAAAAGGTCGATAGAACGAAATGGGGAAAAAGCATATCGATGGCAAACATATCCAAGAAAGGGACACAACCATCCCGAAAAACAAAGAAACTTTGGCTCTTTCATCTGATCTAAGCTTTTTCAGTGGTATCCAGAGCTTTTGAAGCCGCATTGCTTCCACAATCCGTGGTACTTTAAGTGAATTACCTACATTATTTAATGAATGGTGGTATCAAAAGCAATCTTGTAAGCTCTGTTGAACAATGTTTTACTCATTGGCATTTGTTATATTGATAACAAAATTCATTTACTCGCTTTCTCGCAGAAACCCGATCTATGATGTTAACCTTACCTTTGACCTCTCTGTGTTCCGACGGAACACAGAAGGAAGAGGAACACTTTTTCAATAATGTGTTTTATTGCCTCCGAACTTAAAGGAATATGTAAAACAAAAATTAAAAAGGGTATCAATTGAAAGAAAAAAGACTGGTTGTTCTAATAAAGTTCTAGAGGGAACGACAATAAGGCCCTTGCGTCCAAGCAATTTAGGAAAAGGGTATTCGGCGAAAGGCCCACTGCCGTCAGGTGCCGAATTCTCGTCGAGTGTAGTGCCGGGTAAACCCACAAGTAGTGAATATTTGCCTCATTATTTTGTGAGTTGCAGACAGGACATCCTGGACGTTGATATAAATATCGATATTGAAGCTATGTTCGTATTACAGCAGGTGTGAGGGTAACCCCAACCCGGATCCTCCATAGCGGAACCTCCTCTGCGCGGGCAAGACCGCTGGGAAGGTTTACGGCACATGTTGAGACAAGAACAGATATGCGGAGACAGAGGTGCTCCTTTCTTGTAAGAAGCAGGGTGGCATCATTCATACTGAGGAAGCATATTATTGATGAGGGTAGAGTCGCCAGGTGGGTTGCAGAATTTGAACTTTGCGAACTGACTAGGTCACGTGGGACCCGCTTAATTCGTGCTGTTTGCGAGATGCGAACCGCCAGACACTGGCAGATTCCTGGGCTGCGACTGACGCGTCGAAGCAGACGTGTTGCCTGAAAGTTGTCGGTGCGGGTGACAATTTTGGCTGTTCGTAGCAAGGTTACGTTGGATAGGGAGCGAAGCACGTCTTAGATGGCAACCAGCTCAGCACTGAAAGAAGGAGGTTCTGCAAATTGATATCTCAATGTCGGCTTATATATCTGGCGTTGATATCTGGCGTTGGCTTACAAGGACCATGAAATGCTGTTGTCGTTTCAGATCGGTCATTGCTGGCATCTACATATATAATTATCGACCCTTGAAGCAGCTTGGTATCTTGTTCTGCGATCCTTTTTCGAAAGTGTGATGCCGCATAAGATGTAGTTGCTCGATGAAGATCAGTAGGTCTGCTGTGACTTAGCTGAACGAAATTCCATGAAGGAAGAACTGGCGATAGCGGCGATATAGCATAGGCCCGGAGTGCTCCCGGTGAGTGAAAAAGGGCCGCCGTAAGGCTACATGCATCACAGCGTTGCTGTGCCAATTCATCTGAAGTGTTGAGCTGAGCGTTCTCTTGTAGTGACATGACCGATGTGATACAGGGGAGACACGTGATTATTCGCATAGCCTATTTACTGTTTTCAGGCGATCCCGTTGAGCTGTTGTCAAGTTTTGAAGCTGCGCTTCATAAATGAGGCGTGGCTGCAGGACCGTTGTCACCAAATGTCGTGCGACGTGGGAGCCAATGCCATCGGATTTATGCGCAATACGTCTGATTAAGCCCAAGGTCTGCATCGTCTGCTTTTAAATTAAGAAACCCAGGCGGTCCCCATCTCGACTGATGGATCGACAATCTCTCGGACTTTCGTGAAAGGGGTTCTAGATGGTTGGAGACGGATCGGCGTCGCATCTAGTTTAAGGCGCCCCAGCAGTTGGTGACTGATGTGAACATAGTTTTTCTCGTGGAAAGCTACAGACCCTATTCACTATCAGGTTTAGCTGGCGGCAGTTGTGGTAACCCTGTATTGTGGAGACGCCATAAAGTTGGGTAGTTCGAAGCTTAAACCACACAAAAAATGTCTCCGAAGCGTTGGCGCCGGTCTACCGGCGTCCTTCCTACTGCGCGCCGGTAATTTGTCGGACACTTGAGACACCGTTTGGAGCGCGGTCCAACCAGAGCTAGGATTTACCAACGCCGTTTCATGATTCGCCGTAGGCCTACTCTCTCTTTTTCTTTCCCCATCTCCGATAGTGCGTTGTGAGTGCAGTGGTTGCCAGCAAAGCTCCAATGATGTCATGTGAATAAGTTCCATAGGCCGACATATCTAAAATAATTGGCAGTAATATCCAAGGCTGAGTAAAAGGCCGCCGCTTGAGTCAACAGGTCATGGTGTGTACTCCACACCGTAATATCATCAGCAGAGGGCAAAAACTTGACTTCAGGGACATTATGTAAGCGCTATGCAAGGGGAATGAAGGCAATTTTAGTAACGTTAGCGACAGTACCGAGACCTGAGGTACACAGCTAACAGGGACAAATGATCAGATGGAATAGCCGTTAGGCAGTATTGCAAATCTGTTTTGAAGAAAGGGTTTTATGAAACTGCGCACCCTAAGAGAGAAATGCAACTTGTCAATACAATTCAAAATACTGGCATTGCTAATATTATCATGTGTATCGTCCACATCCATCGCGAGTATGGTATGTATGCTGCAGTTGTGGGTTGACGACAGAACGTAAGAGGCCAAAACAGCCAGCCTATCTTCGGTGCCTGCGGATAGACAGAAGCCAATTTGTGTGGGGTGGCAGAAACCGCTGTACTCCAGCCACCAGGACAATCTCTGTGGCCTACATTTTTTCTGTCAGCTTGAACTGTGCTGACGATAAAGAAATAGGCCGAGGTACGTCGGTAGATTCTCTTGTTTTGGAATCGGGTTCGCAATGGCTGCTTTCCAGATCTCGGTTTCAGAACCATCAACCCATACTTCGTTAATGGTGTCCAGATGTGGTGAGAGTACGGCGTTACTCAGGTTCTTATACACTTCGCATGAAATGGCATCCGGATCGGCTCATGTCTTCCGTTTAGCTCCTCATCTATTGCTGCAAGCAACTCAGGTATGAAGAAAGGACTGACAATACCGTCGGTGTCTTTTGTTGTTCGTTGTCTGTCTATAAGTGCTGAAATGCCTCCAACATTAGAAATGGTAGTTGAGGGAGGCAACACATACTTTGGAAAAAGCTTCCGTGCCGCTTCTCTGGCAAAATCGTCCAGAGAAAAGTTACCTGCGAAGCATGCAGTGTTCGCGGCGTCGGGGCGATGATGACCTTATCCATCGCCCGGAAAGTTCGCCAGAGAGACGCATTTGATGAATAATTATTAAACTGCTCACACCAAGTATGCTACCACCGTCATGCTAGATCCCCTTCATAGTTGCGAGTCTTAGCAGTTTTATTGTGACGGTGTGTAGCCGAGCTGTCGGAAATAGAAGAGGAGGTTTACGACGCTGGGTTCGAACGACGACGACACCGAAGCTTACGCTTTTGTGTTTGCACTCTGGTGTTGCCGCTGTGGATGGGGAAGCATCGAATGGCATACTTAAAAGTATCAAGCTGGCGGCCACTCCGCAGCTCCAGGTTGTAATCGAGGGATAGTTTTGCCCGGCACACTCCACCAAAATTTCACGGGGCGTTTCCGAGCGGTAAGAGTCCGAGTTCAAAGTCAAGAGCACCTCCGGAAACCATCCCCTTCCTCTGAAACAATGTGGTTCACTCTTGTACGTGCCTGAGCTGATGTAGGGTATCGTGAAGCTGCCAGCTCGGCTTGTAGGCGAGCAGCCCACAAGTTGACCAGAGCGATGTCAGGAACCGGTCGGTCGACATCTGTCCATGTAGTGGTTGTAGCCATGTCTAACGCGCATTGCATGCGGTCAACAAGCAGTGGTGATGCCTAAACAGGTAGATCTTGCAGAATAGTCCGGAAACTATCCCAAATGACCACCGTGATTTTACACACCTCCGTCACGAAGGACCTGTATACCTCTACCATGTAGCCTTGTATACATGTATACATCAGTTCGACGCTAGCCGGTCGAGTACGGCCGAGCAGCACGTTGGCCTGAGTCAGTCAGTTCGGCCGCTACCGCCTCTGCACTTTGCGTTGAGTAAGAAAACCATGCGGAGGTGGGAGAGAAGGAACAGAAGGAATGCCCCGACAAGCAGCTCACGTTTCCGCTGGTTACTGTCTGAGCAGCAAGGAGGCAGCGGTGTTTCCACGTAAGATCAAACAAAAGATAATGGGTCGAACTTTTATATTTTTTTCAAACGTTTTTACTTTGTTGCCTGAGGACTGAGATGAAGAGAGCAGCAATTGGTTTCACTGCCAAATTTTTTTTCGGGGCACAGAGAATTAATAACGACGAATAGGTAGAGTACCGCGCTTTTCTTCTCTGCGGTTTTTGCCAACTTTGGCTATATTGCAGAGACTATGTTAATGTTAAGTAGCTGAAAATTTTTTGACTATATATATGCATGTTTTTATTTGTATTACGAAACTTTTCGCTTATCTTGGCAGCGTTGCAGTTTGTATAATTTCTCAAAATTGGCCCAGGAAATAAAAATTTACCTATCTTGCAGGGCTTTATTTAAAAAAACGTTAACGACAGAGCAGAATTAACTTGACGCTGTATTCTCAGAATGGTACGATCGCTCTGATTTTATTAAAACAGCGAACAATGAAAACTTCTGAGGACAATCAAGAATACAAACATTTCTTTTATATTTCTTGAACTTTATCCATCTATTCTCATCTACCTCAGCTTTCAAAATCATTAAACATGCTGCATTAGTTTCTTGCGCTAGTAATTACGGCCACTTCAATAACGCCCTTGTGCAAGGTATCAGTTCAGTCCAGTTCAGCCGTTCAGTCGTGTCCGACCCTTCGTGACCCTATGGACCATATCATGCCATGCTTTCCGGTCTCTATCTTCCTTACATCACATAACTTCCTCTGCAGCGCCTCGAGGATGCCATCTAACCATCGCGTTCGCTGTCTACCCTTTCTCCGGTGACCTTCAACCTTTCCCAACATCAAATCTTTCTCCAGCGACTCCTCTCTTCTCATCAGATGACCAAAGTAGCTGAGGTTTAACTTTAGAATTTGACCCTCCAATGAGCAGTCAGGGTTTATGGTCGACAATATCGACTGATTTCATCTTCTGGCAGTCCAAGGAACTCTCAAGAGTCTCCGCCAGCACCACAATTCAAACGCGTCTATTCTTCGGCGGTCAGCCTTCTTCACAGTCCAACTCTCGCATCCATACATCACAACTCGAAACACCATAGCGCGAGTTATACGATTCTTGGTTGGCAGACTAATGTCTCTGCTCTTTAATATGCGGTCAAGGCAGCCATGGCTCTCTTTCCCAGAAGCAGGTGTCTCCTAATTTCATGGCTGCAGTCTCCTTCCGGTGTAATCTTGGAGCCCAAGAAGAGAAAATCTGTCACAGCTTCCACTTCTTGTCCCTTGATGCTCCAGGACTTGATAGGGCAAGACGCCATGATCTTTGTCTCTTTAATTTTCAGTTTAAGACCAAACTCCTCACTCTCTTCTTGTACGCGCATCAGAAGTCTTGAGTTCCACTTCACTTTCTGTCATTAAAGTGGTATCATCCGCATATCTAAGGTTGTTGATACGTTTTCCAGTAATCTTCACTCCAGCTAAAGACTCGTCCAGGCCAGCCTTTCTCATGATGCACTCAGAATATAGGGTAAATAGGCAGGGCGACAGTATGCAGTCTTGTCTCACTCCTTTCCCAATCGGAAACCGATCAGTAAGACCATGCCCAGTTCTGACTGTGGCCTCTTGCCCTTCATCCTGAGGAGACAGATAAGGTGAATTGGAACTCCCATCTCTTGGAGAGCTTGCCGCCATCTTTGTGATCTACGCAGTGAAACGCTTTCGCATAATCAACAAAGCAGAAGTAGATGTGTTTCTGGAACCCTCTTGCTTTTTCCATGATCCATCGAAGGTTGGCAATCTGGTCTCTAGTTCCTCTGCCCTTGCGAAACCCAGCTTGCACGTCCGGAAGCTCCCGATCCACGTAATGCTGCAGCCTACCTTGGGGGATTTTCAACATCACCTTGCTAGCATGCGAAAAAACCGCGATCGTGTGGTAGTTGGAACAACCATTGGCACTGCCTTTCTTTAGAATGGGGATGTAAACTGACCTACTCCAATGATGTGGCCACTGCAGGGTTGTCCAAATTTGCTGACATAATGTATACAGAACGTTAACAGCGCCATGGTTGAGGTTTTGAAGCAACTCAGCTGAAATGCCATCAGTTCCGCTAGCTTTGTTCTTAGCAAGGCTGGCTAAGGCCCATTCAACTTCACTCTTCAGGATGCCCGGCTCGAGATCAGTAATCACAACCATCTTATGTTAGCTTTGCACATCCGGGTCCTTCTTGTACAGTTCTGTGTATTCCTGCCACCTCTCCTTTATCTCTGTGGCTTCAGTGAGGTCAGTGCCTCGTTTGTCCTTTATCACTCCCAGATTAGCACAGAAGCTTCCTTTGATGTCTTTGATTGTCTTATACAGAGCTCTTGTGTTCCTCAGTTGACTGTTGTCCTCAGCTGCTTGGCACTGTAGGTTCAGGACGGCATTCTTATCTCTCCTTGCTATTTTCTCAAAATCAGCACTGGCAACCTTGTATCTTTCTCTTTCCCCCATAGCCTTTACCACCCTCCTTTCCTCAGCTATTTGCAAAGCCTGTTCGAGTAACCAGGTTGCTTTCTTGCATTTCTTTTGCTTTGGAACTTCCTTAGTAGCAATGTGCAAGGCATAGGCACCACGCATATCTGAAGACTCTACGGCATTTCTGATCCGCGCACATTCTTTAAATTTTGGCATAATATTGTAGCAGGGAAAAATATAAATACAAAAGAGGATTACAGATGTGTTCATTTGAGGCCACTGTTTGCACGTGCTAAGTTGCTTTTCCTTCCTCGTCGTAGGTATCGAGCTCCTGCCGAGTGTGCTTGCCCTTCGCGCCTGCCAGCCATCAGCCCGTCAGTCCTGCTATCTGCGCCTTATCGACCCACAAAAAAGCCCTTGGTGGTGGACAGCGGTGCTTTCTTCGTCTTCGTGACATCATCACTGCTCGCCGTGCCACCTGGACGTATAAAAGGAGCGGACAACTACTGGACCCTTGGGATTTGCGGCCACTGTTGGCACGTGCTAAGTTGCTTTTCCTGCCTCGTCATAGATAGGGCTTTGTCTTTTTATTTACACCTACTTGTTAGTACTTTGTGGCCGCTGATCCCGTTCTGGTCTGTTTGATGTATACATGCTCTAAAGTCAACTGTGACATATTCGCAAATAAAGCTGTAAATCGCCTTCGACAAAGCTCGCTTGCAGGGCGCTCATTTGGTGAAGGGCTTGCATGCGTATCAAACCTCGTCAGTTATCAAAAGGGTAGTGGTCAAAAGTCCTGAAAACAAAGGATATTTGTTTCACCCGCAAAATGAACTCGTCACGCCACCAATAATGGCTGAAAGGCATTTAAAATGTATCGAAATGATTTATTACCACAGCCAGGAACTGAAAGCATTTCAAGGCAATTCATTCTTTAATGGCACCGCGACGGCTTCATTTTGCAGCTGAGACAAAAATCCTTTGGCATAAGCACTTCTGACCACGACTGTACATGACACGTCAGATTCAAAATTTACCTAATTACTATATTATTCAAACAATTAAGGGGTCATTTTAGGTCAAATATATACTGAAATCAATAACTTATCTATGCCAGTGTTCAAAATGAAACTTAGATGAGCTCGTCTTTTGAACTGAAGTTCTTGATGGCCCTAAAAGTGTGCCTTCCATCCATCTTGCCCCAATCAAGTTTAGTTTTAGGATATTTCATACACGTGATATATGCTGAAATAAAGGCGCAGTAAACATTGCATAGTAAGAAAAGGATATCAGTAAAAGAAATGAATGGTTTTACAGATATATCCAAATGTCACCTTGTCAACTGTAGCATAAATGACCCCCGGGAATGAGTGAGTGAATGCAGACCGGAAATACCGAACTGATGCACACAACCTTCCTTGCGCATACGTAAAGTGTGCTTTCTTGGACACCTGGCGATTAATTGCAAGAAATGATTTGCAGCTGCTCTAATGGCCGAGACTCATAAGACAGCTGTCAAGTGGAGCTTGAATGGATGAGGCCCACCAGCTGTACAAGAAAGCCAATGCACTAATCATTTTTTCTTGTTTGATGACACACTATTAAAGGTGATGGCATTGTACAACAGCTAAAATTTAAATAATTCCTCAGCTTCTTGAGAACGTTTTTCTACATGTGCAGTGCATGATAGTATTGTACAGCCTTTTTTAAAGGTCTAAAGCCCATGGGGTCTACTTCTGAGCCATGTAGTTGCGTTGATCTAGCATTAGTGGAGGTCCTTCCCGTTGGAGTGGGTACGACAAAAATCTTCCGAAAGACTCGTAACACTGCAAATTCATTACAAGCCGCACGAAGTGGCTCAAAACCAGACCCTCTGAGTTCTACATTTTTGAAAAAGACTGTACATAAGCTCTCACTACATAACCGGGCAAGAATAAAGGGAAGACCTACACACAGAATCAAAGAAAACCAAGCAAGGGTTGCAATGAGCATTGAATTGAATCCTTATTCAGCATATTTACAGAAAAATGCAGAGAGCGGGGACAAAAAGATACTCCGAGGCAAGCTTGACTGAGTTCGCAGTTGACTTGGCCTCAGTTCGCAAGCAAATATTTCAACAAGAGGATATGTCTTTACCTGGGCAGAAGAGATGTTTTGTTGAAATGTTTGCTCCGAACTGAGGCTCCCCCTCAACCCTTGTTTGCTTTTCTTTGGTACTAGATGACCAAGACTTCCATTTGTCGCCTTTCCAATACTCTATTTGCACACTGCTAAATGCAAGGTTAAAGGCACATCATTTGGCACAAGCATAACATTCGTGTGCCTCCTGCACCTGATGTGAGGTTTCTTATTCTCTTTGCTGCAGAGCATTTATGCATGTTAACACCCAGCCGCACATGCTTTTGCATCCTCCTAATTGCTAAATAAACCACTGAGTCTCACAACAAGTTAACTCAGAAAGGTGTCACAAACTTCTTTCAGTAAACTGCACTCTTGTGTTAGCAAAGCACTATTGAATCAATGTCTAAATAACCGCGACATACTGTACCTGAATACGTGCCTGCGTCCGATATAGAGCTCTCTTGAAAAGTATCGCTTTCTTCACCTTTCTCACTTTTTCAGTTTACACCTTTTGAAGCCAAGTAGGCAAACAGCAGCAAGCATGGCATTGTTCGAGTTGTGTGGAACTATAAATTGGTAAGACCGTAAGATATGGCCGCCATGTACCATAAAGCACAAGTAAGTATTAATACCTGCTCTGCAGTGCAGCTTACATGAAAGGCAAAACTACTTACCACATACAGACAAGGTAATCAACACTGCCTTTGGCTGCAACATAGTGTTTCCACACTCAGTGAGGGAGGAGGAGGAGGAAAAAAAGGAGGGCGGAAGGCAGGGATGTTAACCAGAAAGAATGAATTCCGGTTGGCTTCCCTGCACTGGGGATGGGGAATGGGGGAGGGTATAAGAGGAGAGGAGGTGCGAAAGTCACAGTCTGTCAATCAGGCTATCTCTCTCTAAAAAACCGAAGTAATGCCTTGTAGGCTTTGAGCGCAGATGACGTTTATGGCCATGGTCCCACGATCTTCCTTTCCGTTAAGGGGTAAGCGTCCCGACGATCCAATGCAGTACGCAGCGTATGTCGCTCAGTTGCAAAAACAGGGCAATCACAAAGGAAGTGCTCAATCATTTCATCATCGTTCACAAGCAGGGCTGTCAGCCATCTCGATCAGGAAGGCATATTTGTTTGCGAAAGCAACGCCAAGCCATAGGCGGCACAGTAACGTTGTTTCACGACTTGTTGTGTGGTGAGGAATACACAGGAATACACAGACATCTGTCGTTGTGGGCAGAACGGGTGGCGTCGTACTCCTGGTTATTTCCTGCAATGCCACAGTGTCCTGGCAACCACTGGTAGATGATGTCGTGGCCTTTGGATATTGCGGTGTGGTACAGCGTGCGGATCTCGGCAATTAGTTGTTCATTTGAGTGGCGTAGTGCCGCTTGCATGGCTTGAAGCGCTGCTTTGGAATCAGTGAAAACTGACCATTCTTGGGGGAGTTCCTGGCTGATGTATTCGACTGCAGCCCGTAGGGCAGCTAGTTCCGCGCCAGTCGAAGAGGTGCGATGTGGTCTTTACCTTTATCAAGACGGAGCTTGCCGGTACTACCACTGATCCCCCGGAGCTGACTTACGTAACTGAGCCATCCGTGTACACATGTATTCGGCGATTGTGCTTACAGTGAAGGTGATCCAGCGTCATTCGTTGCAAGGCAAGCATTGGTACCCCAGCTCTCTTCTTTATGGCAGGAATCGATAGGTGAATCTGAGGTTCATGTAGGCACCATATGAGTGCGCATGGTCTTGAAGCAGGGTAGAACTGCGAGGGAAGATAAGTGCGCTGAGCTTCAATGGTTTTGGAAAAGGCAGTACATGGTCTAATTGCTGGGAGATTTGCCAGGTGGTGATTGGGAACTCGTGCGAGGTGTCTAATGTGTGTCCTCAGGGTCTCGAAAGCAACGTAGGTGGTGAAAGGATGTTCCCCAGCTAGCAGAACAGTTGCTGTTGTTGAGGTGCATTTAGGCAAACTGAGGCAGATGCAGACAACTTGCGCTTGTACACTTTGGAGAGTCTGAATGTTCGTCTTCGTGATGTTGAATATCGGAAGGTTGTACGGCATGTATCCTATAAATAAGGATCTATACAGTTGTAGCATCGAGTGCACTGATACGCCCATGACTTCCCCCCGAGGAAGGAGAGAACATGGAGAATGGCAAGTAGTCTCTTTCATGTCGTTCAGATGTGGGCTCCACGAGAGATTCCTGTCGATGACAACTCCCAGGAAGCGATGGCTTTTTTTCATAGGGAATGGCTTTCCCGTTTATAGATATAGTATAGTGTGACATTGGTTTCGTGTGAAGGCCACAAGAGAGCATTTCTCCCTTGAAATGCTAAGGCCCTGAAAATGTAGGTAAGACGTCACGATTGATGCTGCCCTTTGAAGTCTCGCGCGGACTTAGGGACGATTAACACTTGATGCCCAAATGCAGATATCATGAGCATAGATGGACATCTGAGCAGATTGTAGCAGCAAATCGACCAGGCCCATGAGAGCAAGGTTGAACAGAGTTGGGCTCAGCACCCCATCCTGTGGGACTCCGTGTGAGCACCGGAGTAAAGTGGTGATTCGCCCTGAGTGTTGATAAAAAGCAGCCCCCATGGTAAATAGCTGCGTATCCAGCTGAACATACGACCTCCAATCTCAGCGGTTTGCAATGCTTCCAAATAGCCTGATATGTAATGTTGTCATAGGCGCCCTTAATGTCCAAAACAATGCTGCAGTCAATCTTTTCTCATTCTTTGCACCTGAACGAATGTGACTAGGTCAACCACCTTGTCGATGGACGAACGGCCACGTCGAAAACTGGACATAAAGCCTGAATACACTTGGTACCTCTCCAAATACCACTCAATGCGCGTGAGCAGCATTCGTTCCATACTTTGCCGACACAGCTGGCAAGTGCTATCGGACGATATGATGAAAGCTCGAAGGGTGATTTCGCGGGTTTCAGCAGTGGAATGAGCCGGCTGGTCTTTCAGTCATTGGGAACTGTGCCGTCGCACCATGACATGTAGTAAAGGTCCAACAGAGCCCGACGAGCCTCCTGGCCAAGGTTGGTAAGCGCGGCGTACGTCACACCATCGGGCCCTGGCGATGACGACCGTCTGCAGAAAGCTAGCGCGGTATCGAATTCTTCTAAAGAAAATAACTGATCCATACGGGAATCCCTCAATGGTGGAACATCACAGCAATACTTCGCTGCTCGTGGGCTTGGGAGGCCAGTCAACTTTGCACAGAATTATCTACATCAAACTCGCTGCGACGCTGGTGCAGCGCGAGGGATTTGAACGGGTAACGCTGTTGAGGGGATGTTCGGAGGCCACGAATTACCTTCCAAACTTGTGACAAGGACTCCCGTGGATCCAGTGTTGCGCAAAAAGTCCGCCAGCGTTGACTCCCAAGTGTCTGAATTCTGCGCTGTATCTTCTTTTGTATGCGCCTGGCATACCGAAGGTCTAGGTGCGACTTCATGCGATGGTATCTACGCTCTGCTCGCCACCGTCGCGATCGCAGTCGCTGTAACTCCGTATCAAAATGGGTGTAGTTTGCCACAGGGTTGAAGGAGCGGGTTACTCTTTCCATAGCCTCCTTAATCTTTCCTTCGATACCCGTTTGGACGCCTTCAACGGAAGCATCTTCCACAATTTTCTTGAAAACTTTTCAGTCGATGTAGCGCATATGTGGTGCTAGGAAGATGTGATATGGTCGGAATGGAAAGGTAGGTCGGGATATGGTTGCTGCCATGGGTTTCAATATCTGAAAACCAACGGACGCGTCTTGTAAGGCATTCCGAAACGAAAGTCAAGTCCAGGCAGTCACAAAGTATGATGGGCATTGAAATCTCCTGTGATAATCCATGCTCCACTTGTGACTCCCATCAGGTTACTCAGTCTCTCGGTGTCAAAACGGTTTGATGGCGCCAGGTACACAGCCACAAGTGTAAACGTCAAGGCGCGGCTCTTCACGGTCATTCAGACATACTGGTTATCATTGTTCGGAGGAACCGGATGAAGCACCTATGTTAGTTCACGTCGAATATATACGATAACTTTGCTAGTTCTGGTGCACGCATGCCAAAAAAATGCCTCGCAACCGGCTATTCGCAAAACTTTCGATATGTTCGGTTCAAATTTAACGATAATAGGGAACTGATTTTCATAGACATAGCGGCGAATATCTGAAATCCGAGAGTAAAGTCCACGGGAATTCCATTAAAAAAAACCTTGCTTGACATTTTTCTGAAGAGGTAAGTCCAGGGGAGCCATGGTGCCTAATTTTGTAAGGTCGCGAGAACTGGATGTTGTGCGTCCAGTACTTGCAGAACGTTGTTTGTTGCTGGCGTGTTCAGGCTTGTCATCAAACTGCGCATGGCATTCACCAGGGACGTGAGCATAACGATCACTTGCAGCTCTTCGCTGCTGTCAGTCTTGTCGTTGCGCTGGCTCGATTTTAGGTGTTGGACGTTTGGATGGCAGCAACGCTTCTGGCCTAGTGCGCATTGAAGGCTTCGGTAGTAATGGCCAAGAGGTGTGGCAGGCTCCAGGTCTAGCATCACTAGAAGTTGGGATTTATGCGTTCACTGTATGTGGTCGCGGAGTTGGACAAGCCATAGTATCACTTGGAGCCTTCTCTTCAACGATTGTTAATTTCTTTGTCGATCGCTTTCAGTGCGAGCGACGTCGTCGCACCTTTGCAGTGGCTTCTCTGTGCGTGGAACCATCTCGCGAAATTTGCCTCAGTACTGCCCTCGCAGTCTTTAGCCGAGGGCAGTCTCGCGAAGATGAGTCGTGGGGGCCACTGCAGTTGGCACACTTCAAAGCGTTCGCTCGGCAGGCATCAGCGCTGTGTGTCTCTGAACATCTGGGGCACACGATGGGGTTGCGGCGCACAGCGCTCACGTGGCCTATCGTCATGCATTTCCTGCATTGTAATGGTTTACGCACGAATGGTCGTACTGAATGTCGAAAGTTCCCGACCTTAGCATGCGCTGGCGTGCAGTCACCCTTGAACGCAAGTTTGATGCATGTTGACTTTCCAAGACGCTGAACTTGGACCATGGCAATGCTATCAGTCACCGGCTTGATCAGCTGATGTAATTCAGCATCACTGATGCCAATGTCAACGTCGTAAATGACGCCAGCCGTGGTCCTGCTGCCTTGAAAACTTAGAAGGCGAACGCTGATATTTCCGAGTTGGTTTACTGCGGCTAATTTGTCGAGTGCTTTTCGCTCAGCGACATCAATGACAAGGATATTTTTGTAAGGATTTATCCTCACGGCTTTGATGGCCCCCGGTAAGAGACGCTCCAGATACATGGAGGTAGCTTGCCTGCTTAGATGGTTCAGGTTGTCCGTCTCATTTTGCGGTACGAATAAGGCCGTGTGTGCTGGTACACTTCGCGCCGTGATGACCGTAGCTGTACTCGATGAGGACGACTTGGCGGCTTGTCGGCGCAGTCAGCGTTTTGCTGTTTTAGTGACAACCGGTACGAGCCCGTCGTCGTCGGTCGAGGAGTCGTCACTGAGCGCCGAAGACGCATCAATGTCATGGCTGCCTGAGTCACTTGTATGGTACACTCTCTTCCCTGGGCGACTATTGTCGACAGACTGGTTGCTAAAGGAGGCCCAGTGGTCTCCTAGTCCATTGCCGTGGCGAAAGAGAGCGGCACCTCCCTATATATTGCACAAGTTCCGAAAAAAAAACACTGCAGAGATGTATAAGTAGCGTTCCGACACACAACTTCTTCTCCACTGAAGTCACACTTCATGCTTTAACTTGGGGTTAACACATTTAATATCTATGAATGTTTAATTTTTAGATCATTGTTTTCCTGCTACAGCTCTGGCATTGCTGGTATCAGCTTGCAGTGAGCAGAACTGTGTTGTTTTCTCATGAGAATGCACACTCAGACATTATGCATAAATTATATTTACTACAAACAAGGAAATAATACACTAGCTTTCTCCCTAAAGCGTTGCACTGTTCTGTGTCCTAAACTTTGAACAGCTCATAGAGTAATACAGGAAGAAGAAGGAATACAGCAAAAAGTCAGTGGAGGACGTTGATTAGGCAGGTGCTGGAGGCAGGTATCTGTAGGTGAGTGCAGACCTGCAGAATCCCTATTGCACAACAATAACATAGTACATATTAACTGATAAAATATTACGGCAATCACCAAGTTATTGTGTTACAAATGAACACCAATATCAACCAGCAGTAGCCATGCAACACTCATGAAAATCCAAGAACAAAGAAATATCAGAGAATGAAATACAGTGTAAGAACTTCGATACATGAATCTTTGAGGGGATTAACAAAACCAACAGCAAAAAAAAATGAAGAAATTGAGGTAATTATAGGAACGATATATGAAATGTGGAAGAGGTTGGCAATTACCTGATGGGCTTTTATAAAGAAGCATGATGCCTGCTCGTCACCATAAATCATTTTTAAGTCAAGAAACAAAGCTTAAGACCATCAGCTACAATGTGTGGGGTACGTGAGGTTCTAGAAAATGTTTAGCTGAAAATTGTCACCGTTTGTCCTGCAGATTTAGGCCTATGTGGAGTCAGGCTTTAATGTACAAAATTAGTAAGTATTTACAACCACAGATAAGCACAATACTGAGCTCCAGGGAGGCTATTTTGGCAGTCTATCAGTTTGTGAACTACTTTACTAAAGATCCGGTTCCCGAATAAATATTTTACCTCCTCCAAGTGTCGACTAAGAATTACCGACTACTTTTGTGAAGAAACTGTGATGATTTGTGCCTAGTACTTTTACAAACAAGTCTTTAGGGCCTATAATGCAGCACCGTCATAGCATATATTCCCACAATATACAATATTCATCGCGACAAATAGTTGCTTATGCGCCAGAAAACCCAACACAACTCATCCCTACAAAAGACAAAGCCGACTCCTTTAGATGGCGTTCAGGTACGTTGTGCCACCTACCTACCAATAAAGTGCTTCACAATTTAATTTTATTTACCAGTTCATGGGCACAGCACCCAGAGAAAGGAAACTGGAGTACCGTGATGCCTATCTTTCATTAGCAAAAAACTGTCACACTAAAAATGTACTTCAAATGCATTGTATTTATTTCGTATGAATTTCGCATTTTTTGTCCCAGTGCAATGCAAATATGTTATAAATTTACTAGGAGTACAACACTGCATATCTTTATATAAATATGTTTAAAATATGCTTTTTGCCTGCTGAGTATTTTCTAACATACTTAAAATGTACTTTCTTCAGCTTGGCAGGATTCATAAAATCTTCCACCAATAGACTGACAATGTGCTTTGAAAGTATTACTAATGTATTCACCTATTTTTCTTGCTGGTAACAGTACCCTTGGAATAGAATAAAAATACATGAAAAATAGGATGCGCTCAGATTTTTTGGAGCATTACAAATATGTTGCAGATATATTTTCCAAACTAAGAAAAATATACTAATAATATACTAATAGCATAAATTTATACCATTCTCGGAATGCACTAAAGATACATGAAAAATGTGATGCGCTTATATTTTTGATACATTACAAAAATGTTGCAAAAATTCACCAAAAATATAGCTGCCAAATGCTGAAAATACGTCCGAAATTTTGAAAACTAGCTACCTAGAAACATAAATGAAGGGCAATACTGGCAAACACTTCAATGGGACATTTGTGTCCATTGTCATGACCCTTTTTCATGCTCCTTGGTAGAGAGTTTTCAAAAGTAAATGTTACTTAAGCTGACTTACCTTTATTTCCGTCCCTGTATTTTACCCACCCAGTCTGCATATGTGTGACACAACTTCCTTTATATCTTTATTTGAAGCATTTGAGTACAATGTCCCGCCGTGACGGTGCGGTGGTTAGGGTGCAAGACTTCTGTGCCCGAGGATGTGGGATCGAATTCCGGCACAGCAGCAACTTTTCGATGGAGGTGGAAAGCAAGGCTCTTGTGTGCTGTGCAATGTCAGTACACATTAGAGAACCCTAGGTGGTCGAAATTTCCAAAGCCCTCCACTATGGGGTCTTTCATAGTACTCGCAGCAAACAATTTCTGCCATACCATATCACACATCAATAAATCACAACACAGTTAATGGGAAGGAAATACGCCTATGCCACTCAATGTCTATTTACGAAGTTTAATTTTCAAGAAACAGTGCTACAATAAACCAATATATAGAGTAAAAAAACACTGATCTTGTGCTAAATGAAAGCGAATGCATTAGGCTCCAAATACAGTGACACCTTGCCGCAGCTACTAGGTTACTGATCAATCTTTCCCCTTCAGTACAGTCACTTAAACCTAGACATCAGGTGGGAATTAGCACTCCGAATGAAAACCCTCCTCTATACTATCTGATCACAGTCTTCATTGATTGGTGTGCACATCTGGGCCATTCTACACTAGAATACCAGAGACTGCCGTGATCCGATTGGGCATTTGATGCAAGCAACTTGATCACGTTGACCACCAAGGCGTATCTCTTGTGTAGTACTGAAAGCCTCGCACATCTCTCTCAGAGACTGATCACCGTAACGCACAATAGCTTGTGTCAACGCTACCGTTGCTTCCGCTTACCACATTTGTTCCACTCTAGGTGCCTTACCCAGCTGGCACATAAGCACACGGCAATCGGTCTTAAAGCCAGTCAAATGCAGTTCCAATAAATAAATTTCAATTCCTTCTCTCTTTTTGGAGGGGGAGAGTGAGTTGCTTTCTTTAAAAGGTCATGGCAGCTAAATATTCTATCTTCCTGCTGGAATGTAAAGCATGCCTTTTTTGACTATGGCGACAATTTCACAGTATCTAGAGTACTTCAGTCTCAGTTCATTATATTTGAGATGCAATGCCAGAGGCCGAATACATGTTTTTATGATAGCTCCACCCATACTTCATAACAACAAGCGTTGATTATAATTGTGGTCATTATAAGTGGGTTTGACTACATACTTAACACACACTGCATATAATTACATAACTGCATAAGAATGAAATTCTCACTGAATTTGGAATAGGTGGGGCAAGAAACCAGCTAAGTTTTTCAGTTTGTGACACATGTAACTGCACCAAGTGCTTCTATCTCGCGTGTGCTAAATTTAGTCCTCAGCCAATATACGGGGTACTATTTTAAGGAGTGCCCCTAATATCATTGAGAGAATATGCTTAGTCGAATCAGGATATATCGAACTCAAAGGGGATCATAAAACAATTCGATAAATTGATAATTTGATTTACAGAAATCTGCTTGAGACGCCGCTTGCGATCGTGAAAAATGATACCGTATTTGTCGCGTAATCAACTCACTCTCATAATGAACCCACCCTCCACTTTTATTCCCGAGAATTAAAAAGTAAAAAAAAAAATAAAACGTGTTGGTGGAGCGTCCCTCCGTTTCGGCCATCGCATCCGCAGTTCATTGGCAGCGCGCCAAGACGCTGCGCAGCAATAATGTCACGGCATGTTTACCTTCCGCCTATACTTTCGATAGCTCCTGCAGTGGTGGGGAGCGAATTTGGCAGAGTGCCCGTGATGGTTTGATTGCTCAAGCCTGGTTCGATTTATAACGCCACACTTGGGGCGGGCATAGTCCACTTCCACGAAATCATTGGAAAGCGTAATAGCTGCAAATGCCATTTGAGGCGAACAATGCTAAAAACCGGTGTCATGATCACAGCTGACCGCATGCTTTCGTTGATTCAGAAATGTAATAATCGACAACTCTCGCAAAAAAAAAAAGATATCTGTGCCGCTTCTTAACGTTCGCATCCACCATAGCTTATTCTACTCCGCACGTTCAGACTACAGGGGCGGTCGACTCTGGCAAAAAAGCAAGAAAAAAAATCTTTTGCCGCTTCTTACTGTCCGCCCTAATCCATCCTAATTTGCACCCAATTTTGTTTTTACACAGCAGCATTTATATAAAAAACACTGTTATATTAAAAACTTCACTGCATAAACAGTTTGTCTTTTAGCGGTGTAGAAAATACAAAACTCAAGTTGTCGAACCCTTCCCTCTCCACTTAATCTTGAATGCATGCATTTGTGATCATAATACAAGCGAATTTGGAAGAAACAGCGAAGTAAAGCTTTGGTAACATACAATTGCATACCTCAAAATATCAGTACAGTTCAAATTTTCTGTGGAGCCGAGCTGCTCCCAACAGATTGCTCTAGATTAGGTTTACCCACAAAAACCCTTTTGAACAAGCTGGGAACATCTCAGTTAAAATCCTGACTGACAGCTGGAGGTACAAACATTGCCATAAAAAATTATCATGAGCTTCGTGTGTTAATACAACTGCCATGAAATGGGTGCTCCCACTGAATGCGAAACCAAGTGGCGCTGTGAACGTTTTAACGGTGCCATGAAAGCCTGCAACTGCACTGGCAGGTATAATAGGAATGGGATGTGAAAACTGAGATTCGCAGCAATATAGCCCAGCAAGTTCAGTTTGATTCTTCTACTCTAAGTTCTCAACGGTTTTCTCACATGAATGCCAACTAGCGCCCATATTGTAAACGTGCCTCGACTCGACGCTCCCCCACCAGTGCGTGGAGTGGAGAAAACAGGCACTCCTCAACTCCAGGGCCAATTTGGATTCATGAATCCAACTCGGCATTTCCTCCGATAAGTTCTCTCTCCACTCGAAGCAGCGCAAATGGCGTATGGGGATGAGATTAAGGCATACTTTTGGCTCGAAAGCTGTGTGCTAAAGTAGCACGCTTAGTTTTTCATGTTGCGTCTTCTAAACAACCTTCGCAAGCAAGTTCGATGTTAAGAGCATAGTGGAACTTGTTTTATGGGCTAGATGATAAGGGTGGGTGTGAAAAACGACCAAAAATGCTTTTCCGCCTGGCAACAGTCGTTGCTGGTGACGTAGAGTTTACGCAGAACATGATATAGGCTTTAAGAAATGGTGTGAATACTTTAGCTTATTTGTTTGCTGTGAGATTTTCTCGCCCTTTGCCGCTTCGCCTTTTTTATTGCCATGCTTTGACAGACATCAAAATGCATTGGAAAAAAAGTTAAAGCCGGCACTTTCTACGAACATGGCTTTGGCCTTCAGAGGGCTCGGGGGAAATGGTTAAAACCTGCATGCTGCTTCACAGTGCGTTTCAGCGCATGCACGCTGAATTCGGAGCCCTAACTGAAAACATGCTTAAAGAGCATGCCTTCGCTGGCAGCGAATATCCTTCCTCAGGAAAAGCACACCAATGCACTCCCTCGACAGTGCCACGCGTCCGAAGACGCACTACGTACCCTCAGGTGACAGGCAAGTCATTGATGCGTGGGGTGCAGCACAGATGTCCGCACAGCCCCACCGCGCCTTCAGTGCACCCCAGCTTACTGCATGCGACATGCTGTTCCCCCACGACAAGTTCGCCGCCGTTCATCAGAAAGGGCGAGCTATGGAAGGAGTGCGCCTCCCCCACAGCTCGAGTCCACCTGCAAGCGAGCTCACCATTAACCGTGAAATGCGCGCTGCAACTCTGCACTCAGTAGGCTCCCAAAAGGTGTTCACTTCATCGGCAACGACTTGAAATGTACCCACACCACAGAAGCATAATGCGATAATCAATGACAGTACTGGTACCGGCGGCTGATCACAGTTATAAGTCCACACAGCGAGCAAACGATGTGATGTCCTCAGTGTTTACAAGTGGAGTGGTTGAGGAGCGGCGCCAAGGCAGCGTCATTGCGGACTAGAGATTCTTGAGAAAACTCGAGTTCTCTCTGCCACTGTGGGAGTTCTTCGAGTAGAGGTTGTTTTCTGAAACGAAAAACAGGCCTCAGGGTCCGCTTGGAGTAAAAGTTCGAGCGAAGGCGCAGTCGTGAATATGGCGGTAAGGCTAACTGCCACATTCACGAACATGCCTTCACTGCAACTTTTACTCCAGGCCGCTTGGAGCGGCAGATCTGCTTTTTTTTTGCCAAAGTCGACCATCCTTGTCGTCTGAACGTGCGGCGTAGCATAAGCTTTGATAACTCTGATCAGCTGCCGGTACCAGTACTGCAATTGATTATCGCATTGCACTTTTGTGGCATGGGCACATTTCAAGTCGTCACTGGTAAGCGAAAGTTTCGTGGCTCGCCCTGCGCGATGGCTTCCCCAGACGACGGTGAACGTGCGGGGGAACAGTGTGTTGCATGCAGTAAATTGGGGGAACTTGAGGTGCGCAGAAGCTGTGCGAACATCTGTGCTGCACCCCACGCATCAGTGGCTTGCCCATCGCAGTCGAGGAAGCGCATTGATTTGCTCATCCTACAGAGGGATATTTGCAGTTAGCAAAGGGCATGGCTTTTCAAGCAGGTTTTCAGTTATGGCTCCGAACTTATTCGGAAACCACAGGCGGCATTTGCTTCTGGGAGAGTCGAACTGAGTGTGCATGCGCTACTGCGCGCTGCGAAGCAGCATGCATGTTTTATCTGCCTGCTCCCAAGTGCTCTGAAGGTAAAGGGCATGCGTAACGGAGATTTCACGACAAATTTGAATATAATAAACCCAAGAATTCACAACCTTTCTCAAAGCTAACATCATGTTTTATGTAAACTCTGCATTACCTGTGGTGACAGTTGCCAGAGGTAAAACCGTTTTCTGTCATTTTTCTCAGCCATGTTTTTCAAGCAGCCCGCAACACAAGTTTTACTATACTCTAAAAGCTGAGGTTGCTTGCAAAGGTTGTTCTGAAGATTCGACATAAAAAAATTAACGTTACACACTTCAGCATGCAGTTTTCAAGCCAAATTTTGGCCATAATCTCGTCTCCATGCACCTCTTGCACTGCTTCGAGTCGAGGAGGTATTCTCGAGGAGACCTTGTCGAAGGATCGAAACGCCGCCTAGGGGAGTTCACGAATCCGAATCGGCCCTGGTCATCGCCTCAAAGATCACCCCCGAGCGCACGTTTCTTTCCGGCCGTTCCAATCGGTCGGAGAGAACGTAAGTTGGAAAAGGGGCGTGGCAGCGTCTTTCGCCGCACCGCGGCGCTCGCCACCTATGCATCAGATGTTCCGCCGCAGATGGGCGCAAACTATAAAACACGAGTTTCCTCAGCTTGCGCTCGTACCCCAGTCGAGCTGCCAGCTTTAAAATGCCACGGGAAAGACGGCAGGCAACATTTTCGCTATCGTTAAAATACTAATAATATAAGGCCCACATGAGCAAAATTAGGCAGCGACTACCCAAAGCTGCATGCCTGCCCGAAGCATGCATGCGCGCTATGGCGCTCTCTGCTGCTGTTCCGCGTCTTTTTTTTTTGTCAGTGTGTATATACACGCCGTACATTTGCGAGTTCATTAACTCGCTAAATACAGTATTTACGAGTGCGACGACTTACATAAACATCCATCGCACGAATAAAATTCTCTAAATGGTTCCACCACAGCCACATGATTATTGCTTACTTAGATGCATGTCACGATAGGTTTTTTTTTTTTCTTGCATGGTCTTAAATTAGCAGGATAGATGTGTAGGCCATTTGGTGAGACATAAGGAAAATAAAACCGCAGCAGACACAGGACGGAGGCTAGAGACAACACAGGGCGGACAACACCGCCCTGTGTTGTCTCTAGCCTCCGTCCTGTGTTTGCTGCAGTTTTATTTTCCTTATGGTCTTAAAGCAGTCTTGGAAGATCGTAAGCACGCAAGTTCGATAGAGGCCTTGCGGAAAACAATTTACATATGTTTTTATAATATGCCTTATGGCAAGCTTGCATAATAAAAACAAAGTTTGATAAAGGTGAAGGGTAATCAGGGCACGTTCAGGCACCTCTGCCGTCATATGAGTACATACGAGGTCTTCGGAAGTGATCCCGTTAAAAATGGATCAACTTATACGATCGAAAGTGAGGAGAAGCTATTACCTCGTTTGTAAACTACATGGCCCATCATAGCATAAATGTGCGCAATTATCACGCGAGTTTTAGCTTATTTCTTGTTTTCACTTGTTTGCATATGCTACAGACTGGATGCAGTGCTTTTATTTTTAATTTTTACTCCTATGCCTATACACGCAGAAGGCGAAGCCGAGCAAATGGGTTAATTCAAACGAATCATGATTAGATAGAATGGAACTATCCTACACGCCTGCCACACTAGTTAGCCATTTTTCATTATTTTCAATTATATGCGAAGCTTATTAGAACATTTTTGGCACTAAACATCCGCCGGTTGTAATGATACTAGCCACCTTCTAAACAAAATTACGAGGCAAACAATGTGAGCAATTTAAAAAAGACATGTTTCTTTATTTACAAAACTCCTGAGGTGGACAAGGAGAAAAACAATATGGCCAAGCACAATTAAGAAGTACACACAAACATTTCGTTATTTACAAAGTTCAATCAGCACATGATGACTACTTGCGTAGTTTTCTATTCGCAAAGGTAAAACTCGCCAGACTAAACAGGCTCCTATCTCGCTCAGCAGGTTTTTTTTCGGTAAGCTGCTTGGTCAATTACTATTTTTCCTGCGTTGATTAGCTGTGGCCTAAGCAACTCTTCTATGATTATCTTCGTTGTTTCAGCGGCGTCGTCCTTTCTTGCTGCACAAAGCTAGAAGAGAGCACCTCTCGAAGTAAGCAACATAAGCTAGCGACATGTACGCTACACATGGAATGTAGCAATGTACGCTCCACTGGAATTTGTCATGTTTGCAAGCAAGCGCAGAAGCCTTAGGATTAAAATTGGGGAGGAAAACGAATGTCTCATCAGTTCACCAAACTGCAAGACCTTTCAGCTGAGAATCATGCATGCCTTTGACCACTCGAGCATACGCTCGTAACGTTGATTGACTGCCGGCCTCACGAGTGACCATTAGACATTCAAAGACTACCACCTACACGAGGTAGTCTTGACAAGTAACTGTTTCACAAGCAAAGAAACCTATCTACACGAGCACAATGCGCAAATTCTAAGTAGAACGGAACGCATTATGTGAACGCAGCAAGAACATCAACACTCCGCTTTGGTAGCAAACACAACACTTAAATTGTGAAACATTTCGGACACACCTTGCGGTCAGTCTTTGCTGGAAAACCAGCTAAAAATGAAAGGCTACGTGACACGCTCGTAACAAATTTTTCGTCAATGTACACGCAAAAAAACGAGAGAACCGCCAGAGGAGATACGCCGCGAGCGGGCTCGACGAGGCTTCGACGCATAGGCGCGCACTGCCGCCTGTTGGCGCCTGGAGGAAGTGACAAACTTAGAACATTTGGCTGGGGCGCGCGCCGATTGGAACGGCCGGAGAGTAACACTCGCTCGAGGGCGAACAGGCCATGCCCTGGAGTGGAGAAGCTTTTCTCCACCTCACGGAGTGGAGGTGGAGCGTCGAGTGGAGGCACGTTTGTGAATACCGGCTTAAGAGCATGAGCACCAAAACCATATTCAGACAGGCATTCTTCTCGTGCATTAGCTGCAATTGTGGATTCATTCGAGAATGTAGCAAGCATCTGGCTCAACTGTAGTTTAAGGAAGTAGAGCTGGAGTGCATTTTTAACAAAATCTTGTCAGGAATATGCTCAAACACAGCCAAAAAAAAAGAAAGGATGCTTGTGTTCGCCTCACCCTCCAAACCACTCTTGCCTCGATGTGATTTGCTCCACTGAGAAAACACATCACCATTCCAGTCTCTGATACCACCATGCCCGCCTCCCTGGCTTTCCCTCAATGCTTCTGCTGTACCCCTCCTCTGCTCTCCATCTCATATTGCCGTTGTACCTCCCACCTTTGCTTTAGTCCTCTCCTTCACTAATGCTGCACTTTAAAGCTGTCCAGCACAGAATATTTGTCCTTTTCTTTTAAATACCTTCTGTAGAATTTGTACATTACCTGCAAGACAACAGAATGAGCAACAGAAAATATAGCAATAGGACAAGCAAGATGTTAAAGTTCATCAGTCCTGCTATTAATTTCATTTTCATGAATTTACATGCAGTCAAAAGGTAGTTATTCAGACTTCTGTAATTTCAATCATCCCATAACTCAAGTTGTAAGACTTGTTCCAGTCTAGCTCCACACGAGTCCATGCATAAAAAGACTATTCAAGTGTGAGTGGGTTCTGCCATGGATAATTCAAACTATTCAATGCGCTTGGAAGGAATAAAAAACAATAACAACAAATGAGAGTAAACCATACCTGCCAAGCATGGCATTATCTGAAGAAAGGGATTCAAGGGGGACCAAAGTAAGAAAGGCGGGGGGGGGGGATATACATCGAAGAAGCAAGGCAATCAATGAACAGAAGGGTAAATGAACATCGGGCAGACACAGGCAAAAACCTCCCGAAAGCAGTTTCCCAGCATTTCAATCAGAAAGACCATAAGTTCGAAAAAATTAAATTATATGTTCTCTAGTCAGGTTTTAAATCTGCAAGGGACAGAAAATACAGAGAGGCATATTTAATTTATAAATTTAGAACATTGGAACCAGCAGGAATAAATATATCTAAGGGAACGTTAGAATACCTTAAGCATATTCCTTAAGCATACCTTAAGCATCATAACTATTTGGGAAAACAATCCCACATAGCGTGAATTGTACAGTTTATTCACAATGCACGTGAATAAACTGTAGAATTGACAATAGCATAAGCTGTACATGTTTCTCCAAACACATTTCCTGCTATCACTTGTTGTTTTGAGTTTGTTTTCGAACTTTTTCTTTTTTTTTGCATGTCATTTGTGGTTCACTGTGTGGTTATTACCCTGTGACTTTGTACTTCTCCCCCCTCCCTTTGCAGAAAGTTAAGAATTGTCCCCCTTAGATATATTCCTTATCAGGGCCCTTTGCAAAGCCTGTCCCTTTGTAGGGTGTATCTGCACCAAACTCGCTTAAGTGGTGACTAATCATCTACCCGGTATCGTAGTTTTGCCGGGTACTTCCGCTTTTACTTCTTTTGCAGGCCACAGGATCCCTGGTTCCAGGCTAGGAAATACATACTGAAAATTTATTTATTTTTTCACTTCATGACCTACTTCCTTCTCACCCATCCTCCCCTCCACACTCCTTCACCTACTTTATTCTCACCCACTATCCCCTCCTAAACCTTTCTTCTTCGGAAGCAAAGCGTATTTGAACCCCTGCCAGTGATGATCGCTTTGTCCAGACAAAAACAAGTCCACTTGTCGAAACGTTGGCTCGACATGCGAACTGAGGCGTGCCCCTTTTACCCTTGTTCAGTACTTCTTCATACCAGGTAAACCGTCTTCTTCCTTTCGTTCTACCTGTCCCCTTTCAAGAAACACGTGTCAACATCGAACCTCCTTTAGGTGCTGACAATTGTCTACTTCGCATATTAGATTTTTTTGCTGCTGCTGCTTTTCTTTTTTTTCATGTGATGATTGAAGTACTGGTTCCATGCTCATAGAAATTCATACCCAAGGAAACATTCTTTCACTTCTCGCCCTGCTTCTTTCTCCCCCCCCCCCTCCCTAGCTTTTCTTCTTCGGAAGCAAAACCGTATTTAAAACCTCCACCAGTAATTGTGCTGCCCAGACGAAGACAAGTCCCCTTGTCGAAATGTTGGCTCGGCTTGCTAACTGAGGCTCCCCCTCTACACTTGTTCAGTGCTCTTTCATCCTACAAGCGAATTCCCTACTTTGATCTAATAGATGTGCCACCTTCATGGTCCCAACAGCGCAACAAACATTGTTTAGACTTGATGGTAAACTCTTCTGTTCATAGTAAAACTGAAGGTGTATCTGGGATGATTAAATTTCTTACTGCTTAGACTGTGCAGCTCTGTCAGGTCAATTTTCAGTGCCCCAATGAGGCATTTACACTACCCAACTTGACGCACAGTACTTTCTGAGAGAATCATGCTTAGCAACGGGTATAAAAAAATAATGCAGAATAGGTGCCTTTTATAAAGGGCTACAGGTTAACTTAATTTTCATTGCAACAGTTGATCAACACTTACAGGACAGCCAAAACACTCAGTACCTCCAGTATTTCCTGCTGCTGCACCAGCCATCCCAGAAGTATTGAAGACGTCAACAAGTTCTGGCAACTCTATAAAACAACAGAACATTACAGAAAGAAAACATGAGCAACACTGCACATCGGAGCTTCAGATGGGTGAAGTTTAAATTTCGCAAACTTATTTAGCTACCGACAGCACAGAGCAACACAAAGATGCTACTCAGCTAGAAATCATTTGCACTATGTCATGCAGCAACCAACAATGCTACTGAGTAAAACTTATTTGCCTTTGTCTGGGCCTTAGAAAATAACCTTTTTTTTTCATTTGATCCTGCACAAGGTCAGCAGACATAATCAGAAAGGTATCACTTGCAGAGTTTAGAAATCGTCCTTGAGGTGGCACCACAAAGGCAGCTATGTATTGTACAACCAACGCCGATTGAGCTACCACTGCACAGCACCAACTATAAGATTGGAATGCAAGGAGGCAGTGTCCATATTCCAGTGTACATAAAGCAATACCTACAGGAAGAAGGCGTGCCTACATACACACCCGCCAGCTTCTCGGTTGCTCAAAATATTGCGCAATGGTCTCAACTGCCTCAGATGAAACAGCCAAAGCGAGCACTCAGATTAAAATATTCAAGGTGCATTCTGAATGAGTGAGTCGAAGAAATTTGCACTTTTCTTTCTAGATGCGAGATTTCTGATTCCCAATTCAACGAAAATGTTTGTACTCTAAAAAAGTAGTCGCATACAGTGCTAAATCTGAACGACAAGCACTGTATCGCAACAGTGCTCAGAAGACAAAATTTTAGCGCACATTATTTGGATTACATAACTGGTATCAAAGTCTCCCTTGACCTTCACCGACTGGAAATTCCGACGCAAGATTGCACAACTTTGTTTCATAAACAATACTATCATTTTCCTCATTGACCAAACTTGCTCTTAGAGTCGCCACTATGCACTTCTCGTTGCCTTTATAATTCAATGAGCGTTCAGCGTCTTCATGGTCACACTGATGCTTTCAACAGGTCCTTTTCTCCTTGACCAATTGCAGCATGGAATAAATAACCCGAACCAATAGCCTCCAAGCATGCCATTTAAATTTACGACTATACTTGCTGCCCATCTAAACGAACAACTACAATGGTTTCCTTTCTGTGCAATGTTTATTATTTCGAGTTTACGTCATTGTGGTCTATGTTGCATTTGTTTTTGCTCTTATACTGCCCATAGCCTGTTCAAGGAGTTTTTGAATTGTGCTTAGGTACAATTTATGGTATTTTTGTATTGCTATTGTATTACTGCATTGTAGTGCCTGTTCTCGCTTTTCATTTACCGACCGTTGATACATATGTTATCGATTCCCCCTCCCCCCGTAATACCACACTTGAGGCCTTTAAGAGATAGAAAATGATGGTGAGACAGACTATTCGGCTGGCAGAAAATGTCTGCTCCTTTCCAGCTCTTGAACACAGTAAAGGCTATGTGAGCGCATAAGTTCTTTTATCACGCAAATAAGACAGGCAGTTTGGCGTTCGTGCCAATAACTTTGGCATGTACGTATGCGACATAGTGCAGCTAGAAGCAATATAAGAAAGAACACAGGAGCGCATGGCCTCCACACTTTGCAAAGTGCTGCCACCGACATGTGATCAGAATCAGCAGTAAAGGCGCATGCAAAATAAGCTTGGACGGCTCCACTTTCCGAGGATCCCCTTTACATTATTTCTTTACACAAAGAAATAAGTGGTCAGTGGTACCATATACTCATGGATTGACCCATAATTTGATGAAGATTGGACACAGACATGGCATCCGGATTGCTCCCTGTGGCATGAAACAGAGCCAAAGGCATGTTTGGTCGAGTGAATAACCAGGAGTTTATCTAGATGCCAAACTGCGCACCGGACAAGGTACTCCGATTGTATCCAAGGGATTGTCTACCAGATTCCCTTACATTGTGGGAAGCAATACATTGGACAAACAGGAAGATTCATTAATGACAAAATTAGAGAGCACACTGCAGCAATATCGGAGAAGTCAGACACCAACATCGCAGTGCACTGTAAAGGCTGCTTTATTTGTATTTGCAAAGACCAAAAATGTCCTGCTGACCTTCACAATGTGAAGGTTTTGAGAAGGAATAAGGACAGGTTAACAAGGGACATTTTCTAAGCACGTGCAATCAGGAACTCAGGAGCCCAATGCGTTACCACGCCTTCAGTGGTACTGTTGAAAAAGGAATTAGATTTCTTACGCTTGTTGGCAGGATGTTAAAGATAAGGAATAAAAGAGCTGCAGAGGTAAAGCGAAGGGAGAAAAGATGCACGGGTTCAGATCAATATAGTTGTCAGTGCAGCATTGTCCTTGTGTCTGTGTGTGCTTCTTCGGTTTTGTTCCCCTGCTCTGCTGCCTCCTTGCAAGATGTTACACCAACTAGCTCAATGTTCTACTCTATTACTGTTCAACTGAGTCTGATTTCATGTGAAAACCAAAGCCTTGAATGAACACGGCATTGCGTTCCACTGTTTAGGACATTTAAAAGGCAATAGATGAGAAATGTATGCGACAGTCAAGCACAGCAAAACTGAACATGCCGCCCCTACATTTCTTGCTATCACTCCCTTGTGTTTCGCCCTAGAGAGTGCTGCGAATGCTCGAAAATTTTTCTTTCTCTACTTCTTGCCACGCTTTTCCTCTCTTTTACTTCTGAGTGAACTGCGGCACCTTCCTTCCATATTCATAGCCAACTTTACTTTTTTTATCCTATGCACTGCATTCTTTCCCTCACGGTTCTAAGGCTTATGTAAAGTTGGCTCCTTAGTGTTGGTGAGCCTGATGGTAAAGCCATTAAAAAAGCAGTTTCGTGTTTTTTTATATATATAAGTGCCCTTCGATTCTAAGGAGTGCACGTGCAGTGATGTAATTTCAAGGGAGGTACATCCCCGTGGCCAGGTACACTTTTCGACAGCTGATTGTTACCAAAAATGTTTTTACCATTTAGGCAAAAGATGTCATTTATGGAAGAGAAATTGAGACTTCAGTTTCATTTTACTATATCTGAGTTTACTATAGTAGGGTTCCACTGTATTAGCACTGTGCTGCGTTTTCGTTTTTCAGTTTCGCTGAGCTAAGACAGTGCACTCTTAGACAGGCCCTCCAATGGTTAGCCAGCTTCAAGACATAGCAATAAATGAACCAGTTGTGAATGAACACCTTTCTAAGTCAAGCCAGAGCTTTGAAATCAATACTGGGTTGCACGCAGTCACAAATTTGCAGTGATGGCAGATAGGACTGGAACAAGCATTGAAAAACATTCTTCATCATAAGTCTAATTCTGCACATGCACCATGCCAATCATTTAACGCGCCAGAGAGAGTGCCATGTAATGATTGATCACTGGCCATTAATTGTGACACTCAATTGTACAGTGAAAATCATTTCCCATTTACAAAAGTAATCACTAGCTGTAACATGAACTGTAGCAATTAACACAGAGAGCTGAGGCTGTGTTATCACTACATGCATAATATGATGCTGCATTCCCAGGCCTTAAAAATTGCAAACAAGCCATTCCTTTCTCCAGTAGACACAATATGAAAAATGTTTGACTGGTTTTAAAACTCGTATTTATGTGGAGGATCAGAATATCGCAAAAGTGTATTTAAACTGCCAATGACAATCAATTTTTTATTCAATATGAGTTATGCATAGATAAGCCTTCTAACTACTTCAACATAGCCAAAAACATGTAGTTGCTTACCTTTTGATCAATTCCAGCCTAAGATGCTTCTCCCCCTTTCGTTTTCCTGGCTTCTATTATACATAAAAGAAACACCATAATTTTTTTTCAAAAATGAGGTTTAACTGCTTAAACACAATTTAAACTGATTTCTAGCTTTTAACAAGCAGCAGTCATTCATCAATAAGAGGCCTGGATGAATGTAAGAGACTAATGGTATAACGAAGAATGCAATTTGAAAATTATTTTCAATAGCAACCTCTGGTACTTAAGAGAATAGTGAAAGCTTAGCATCAACACTAAGGCAACAGGTGATGCCTCCAAGCTGCCCATTAAGGCTCAGAAAAATAATTTCTTTTGCCGATGTACTACATGTTAAACTCGCTGAAATTGGTGTGCCAGACGCACTGAATAACATAAAATCTTTCTTCTGAATAATTTGACAATCTACCAGCTCCAAGATTCTGTGGAGCTGGCAGATGCACATGGGGTTCACGACCATCCTGTACAGGATTTCTGGCTCAAACAGGCTTTTGCTGCACACTGCTAACCCGAATAAGGAAGTTGCTACATAATGATCTTAAAACATATCTTAATGGCCTGCAGATCTATTTAATTTTTGACTCTGTCTTAGGGATTAGATTGCAAACGTAAGCATTTTATGCTGTGGTCAAAAAAGGAAAACAATACATTTTTACAGAAATCTAAAGAGCAATACAAAATATTTTTTATTTATTGCCTATAACACACGAATGGAAGATACAGAAGACAGAACCCTTGCTGGTCTTCAGTCGATGGGCATCACCATATCCCTCCTCTTCCTCAAGCATTGCATTCAGTAATTTTTCCAGATTGCTGCGCGCAGCTAGGAAGAAGAAAACCTATTAGTGGACACTCTCATACCCGTCTTTGCTTCACTCTATATTATGGCTTATGAATGGCATTACTTGCCATAACATACAAATACCACAGTTCAAAACTGAGCTCTTGCTCTGAAAAAGCAATGACTACGTTCATTTTTGTTTTTACATATCGAACACCCTGAGCGCGTACACTTATATCCCCACCCACGGTGTCCGATATGCAAGAACAAAAAATTTGAAGCCGACATTCACCACTTGCTGTGGGACAGCCCAGCACTGAAATTGACACGAATTCGGAACTTGGCGATAGCTTTCCTATCAGCAAGCAATCCTGCCTCGTGTATCATCTGGATGCAGGGACATAATTGCTCACTCCTAGACTTCATATAATCAGCCAACCTTTTTCCATTCATTTAATCATTTCTTCATTCTTCATCTCATACCCTACTGATGCCCTTAGGCAATAAATATCGTTACAAAAAAAACAGACGGCACAAGCAGGCATTGTACTTTGCGGTTCTAACCAAAAAACGTTAATAAACATTGGCCTGTAAAAAAATTACGGCATCTGAAAAACCCAATAACGCCGGTTTTTGGTATCTAGGACCAGTTCTTTCCGTCCCTTTACTATACAGCAACAATCACAAATTATTTCAACCATGGCTCCATTTGTTTACGTCATTGCAAAATCCGGACACTGCGATATGTGCCAGAAGTCTTTCTGTGGCGTGACATTGTATATTTTTCTCCCTTAATACCAACGTTGGGAAAAAACACATTACTGCACTGTCGTCCTGTTGAGTACTACGTGCATGCCCCTTCTCCCCAGAGGAGGGCCGTAAATATAAATAACGAAAGAACCTGGGAGACACTGCACAGCTCTGACCTTGAGACCCAGCTGGGCGCGATCAACCTGGCCGAAGAACAACACATACCAGCCAGCATCCGAGGCGAAGCGCCAGACGTGGGTGGAGGAGATACGTGAAGTTTATTCCTCCTTCTTGATAAACATGCATGCATACTGCCACAGCGAAATAACAGCGCTATCTGGCTCAATGCAAGGGCGCCAGTTCTACATCTGCAAAAAATTCAATAATAGTCTGTATACTTACGGCTGAACTTGACAGCTTGCACGACGAACAGCTTTGATGAACCAGTTGCCCGCCGTTTTTTATCCTCTCGGGCCAGGTAAGGTTTATCCAATTGACCTTCTGTGAAGGGCTGCTGAACGTCGGCAAGGTTTTTGAGTTATGTTTGACGACTGGGCCGTGCCCCTGAATTACATTAACATACTCTACAGCAAAAGGCTCATCGGGAAATCGGAACAGCGCGAACTTGTACAAGCACAGAACAAGATGTCACACGTAAGCAATGGATCACAAAATGGCCTAACCGCACGGGTGCGACGCCCGCCACCTATAAGAAGTAAATAATATTTCTTTCTCTTTTTTAGTAGTAACTCACGTCATTTAGCCCCAAATCTAGCCCTTGTTATTATAGTTTACCAATCTTTTTCCTGTTTATTTTTTTTTTCACTTAGAACATCTTTTTACCGTGTATACAAGCGTGGCCTCCGAGATCACCCCTACGCGCACGTTTGGTGATCTCGGAGGCCATAATACAAGTAAAGTTTTTTTATATTTATTTTAAAAATTTTATAGGCTTACACGTCTCATTTTTGTCTCGCTTTTACGATTGACACACACTGAATGTTCTTACACAGCTCCTTCTGCATCTGCTTTTGTCTGCTTACGTTTTGCAATGCACCATAATGTGTACAGCTTCATATACAAAGGCGTAGCGATTTCATTATCAACTCCATTCTTTTTTTTTGGCAATTAGCGATCGCCGTCGTCACACAAGTCGTACTGCATGTTGCTCCTTTTACCCGGAAGTTAACGAAGAACTCGTTCGCACCGTTACGAGGACGATTGTTCGAAAGGATAACAATTCGGCGTTCTCGCTGACTCGGCATCATTTCACTAGAACTGCTAGCTGAGAGGCGCACACGACCACAAAACATCAGTCATGATGTATGTGCACCCCTCGAATATATTCAAGAAAACAAAAGGGACGCACGAGGTTTAGGAGGTATGATCTAGTCATGAAAGTTGTATACATGTGTCCCTCTTAATCACTTGAGTAAGAGACAGAGAAGATCGGCATCGTGGCCACGCACGTTCCGCCACGCTACGCTCTGTGGTCATTTCAACGTGTTAGCAAACACATCTCAAGACATCGTCGCTGTCGTATTCAGCTGCTTGTAGTACATATGTGAAAGAGCATATGTGTGATACGTACTAAGCTTGCCATACGTGTTTGACACAACATCCCGTATATTTGCTTGTGTTTTATACGTGTTCGGGATTGGGGCAGGGAGTCGGTAGAACACTGCACGGGAACGGGCCGTGGGCTGGGGCTTTCTTTGTATACAGCTTCTTTCGGAAATGAAGGAATCCTGCCGCTAAATTTGATCGAGTGATTTATTTGACGCCGAATAAGAGAAAGCGTATTGTAAACAGAGGATCTGTCTTCCCAAGACTTTCTTGACGAAACCTTTGCTTCTACAGATACTACTGCCCTTCATTCTCTGTTGAGAAGAATGTTATTGTAAGGTTTTTTTTTTTTTTGTGTCATCTTGGTTTATTTTTATGTACTGGCGGTAAGCAGTACATTTTTAAGGAGTCTGCGCATGCAGACTTTGCCGGTCCTGGAGACGCGGGCCAGGTACGCGCCTGGTCTATGTGTGCATGGGCCAGGGCCAGTCCCGAGCTTGGAGCCATGGGCCCGGGTTGGGGTCGGCCTTCAAACGGTGGTAATGCGCCGGGCCCGGACTGGAAAATCAGGTGCAGTGCTCTAGTCATGGGGTCGAGCGTGTGTTAATGCTGGAAGCACGTAGAGCATGAAAGCTTGCAGCGCGAACCCAAGGCCCTTTTTGCAAGAAATTTCTATAAGCCAGCCAGATATATCAACTGGGAATTAAGTTCTATAAACAATTAGACCATGCAATTTACCAGGGGTAGTATCAAATAACTATATATGGTCCTTGAAGAAAAAAAACTATTGCAATTAGACCATAATCGTTCAGCGGTTCAATTGTGCAAGTGCGTTACTGCAGGAGAGCCAAATTCAATTTCGAGAGACCCGGGAATTAATCTTGTGCCCTGAACGTCCGTTTAGACTTGGATACCGCGGCTGCGCTCATGCACCCATGCATGTTCAACGGACAGTCCTTCACGCTCTTCAGCATTTGAATTTTTATCCCGAGAATGAAAACGAGTGAATTAAAACAATGTAGGCCAAGGATTCTGTGGCTTAAGGGCTACTGTTGCCAAGGTAGTTTTCACAAAATACAAAAGGCAGGTGGCGCATAGTACCACCTAATTTCAGTGGTGTGTACATTTACGTTCATGATCTAAACTATTTGCCAGATATGTGGCAGTTATCTATTTAATCACCACACCAAACCATAGATCATTAGAGTTAATCGACAAACACACCGCGTTGCCAAGGGAAGGCCTAGGCCTAGCTGTAAAGGCAGGCCGATTTCTAGCTGCGTTTTATTGGACTGATTCATCGTCGTGCGCTCTGTGACAAAAGGGGGACTGTGGAACCTGTGGAACGACGCGCGCTAAGCCTTTAAGGTGCAAACGCCACCTTGAGCAAGATATGTGCTCATGCACAGAAAAACGGAAAATCGGTGGTTCAGAATACACATGGCTGCCGAGACCTCTCATGCCTCTTCGAGCGGTGGAACTTCTGACGTCGACGCCCCCAGTTCGACGAGATCTCAGACGACGACAGTTCTACCGACAACTCTGCAGTAATACAAGGCGGCCGGAGAGGTAAATATATACGTTCGAACTCGGTTGGCTAAAGACGCGCAGACAGAATTTCCTCAAATCTGGGCTTGCTGTTCAGTCTCTAACCAGTGAAGATCATGGTGTTAACTCATTTCATTTGAAAACATAGAGCCGAGTCTAATAATTGTTCTGGGGTCGGAAAGCGCGGTCTTCGAGGAGCGTCTCATTTGCACAAGTGTGTGCGCAGTCGAGATCGTAAAAACGAAAAAAAAACGTGGCGGAGGGGGGGGGGGGGGGGTACGCCAAACATCCCGGAAGTTGCTACTTTGAATCTCTCACTGCCTGGGTGCTGGACATTACACTGAAGCCACGTTTACTGACCTTTTACAGTAATTGGCACGGTATTCCGTACAGCAACTTCCTAGGCTACGTGTCATCTTAAATAAGCTCTTTGCTCCCAGTGGGCTGCAACCTATGAGAGTAGGAGGGGGGGGGGGAGGGACTTTGTTTTAAGCTGCATCATATATGAAATCACAAATAATGAAACTTCCAGCAACAGGCACATAGAAAACCAGAACGAGGAGACGGGGTCCCCGCATAATCTTTGTTTAGCTGTTGAGGGAGCTTGTCGAGATGCAAAAGCAGGATTTCTAGGAGGTCCCTTTTTGTGAGGTGATCTGCACTTTCTTAGTGACTGGAGAAGTGATTTTATGGTTTACTGTGAATCTCACAGTCCTGTGGTGATAGACAACATTGAAAAAATGGAACTGCACAATAAATTAGATAATGTGGAAAATATTTTTCTGCCACCACCACCACTATTACCCTACATCTCTCAAATAGTTCCATCAATGTTTTTCTGCCACTTTTGGGGAGGAAAACAGGCCATATCAGTGTGAGTCAGGACTATAGTCTTTTATGCATTACCTCCACGTCTGACTGTTAAATAGCTTGTGCTTGGATTCTGTGCACTGAAAACCTAATGCATCACCCTTGCCCTAACTCTAGTACTTTAGTTCCATGCAGTTAACATATGAAGCAGGATATATTATTTACATTATTAGATATATAGCATAGTAGGAAGGACTGCTGTGTGTGTGTGTTTGTGTGTGTGCAAGGGGGGTAGATGCACTTTAGCATGTTGAATAGAGCTCTGTATTCAACGCTTTACATGAATGTATGTTAACGGTGTGCCCGATGTTTCATGAAAGTCGGCTGATTTAATGTCTAACATTTATGCTCTTTGCTACCAGGTTACACAGAGCATTGATGAAGATGAGGACAGAGAGGTGCCTCTGGATTGATGCCAGGTATGAAAAAGGCTTTTGGCAGAGAAAGAGAATGCTCATGGCACAAAGTTGTCAGTGTTTATTTACATATTTGTTTCAGTTGCCCCCCCTAAAAGGAACTTAATATTCGCACAGTACGAAGTTTCTCGATTTATAATCTGGTATCTAAATTTAAGCACGGTTCAAATTAAGCACAGTTAGCATAGTTTACACATGACATCTCACACTGCATTCTTTCCTTGATGGTCTTTATTTTGAGATGTTTCAAAATACCTTTTATTTCTCTGTTGAGAAACTTGGTGTCCTTTTAGAGCTGCCACTAAAAAGTGATAAACGTGATAACCAATAACCCTGTCTTTCTTACACCAGGCCAAAGCAAGTTTTGCTTGCCAGTAGGCACAGATGTGCATGACACTCTCCTGGAACAGCCGGCAACAGCGCAGGTAAAATTAATATTTTAGTTTGGCCTGTGCCAGAATTTGTTATGGAAACGTTATAGTAGCTCTTGTGCTTGTTTTTTTTTTGTAACCTATTGTGCTGCAAGTAGAAAAAAAAAAGAGCATTGAGGTTTAAAGAAGCAAACTAAATCTGCAAGCAGGGTCCAAGATTTCAATTTTTTTTCAAGTTTCAAGTTTATTGCACTTCATATATGATAGCATTACATACATAATAAATAAATACAAAAGGAGTCCCATAGTGAAATGCACTGTACTGGGACCTCCTCAGGTAATTAAAACGAGTTATGAAAGGAAGCAGTGGTAACAGCAAATATTCAAAGTAAAAATATAGTATGTTATAACAATAATAACTTTTTCTCCCTTGCCTCTATAACAAATAAATGTCAAAGAGGCAAGGAAGACAAAATTCTTAAATTATAGAATACCCCACATAGAAGTAACCATAGACAGAATGACAAGTAGTATCATATCATACAAAAAATCAAAGGAAGAACAGCAGCATAGCGTAAAGTAATACAAGAAAATACAAGTATCCATTATTCAAATAATAATTCAAGCAGTGAACAGGTGCCAAAAAAAGCAAGTTTTAAAAGTAACTTCTTACGAAGAGTGTATGAAGTATTTCATTAGTTGGTGGCACTGAATGATTGAAGAATAGAAGTACAAAATGAGCGCCAATAAACAAATGCAGCGAAAGACGATTTGACGTCCAGAGGTATGTTATTCCATGCTTTGACTGATGTGAATCCAACTACGATAATTAGTGTGCACTCTTGGCAGGAGAAAATTACTTGATAAAAATTTAGTGGTATTGGGGTCAGTAAGATCTTGACGATATATAAACTAGAGAAGATTGTTGTCACTAACAAAACAATATGTGAAAGTGCCTAAGTTATACGTGAGTAAGGCAGAGATGAGAAGAATGGTGAGTTGCTGAAAAAACTCGGCAATATTGGCACAGTATGGGCTGAATGTAAATAAACGTAAAGCTTGGTTTTGTACGTGTTGTAGTGGTGTGATGTCTCGTGTGAAGGATATGTGAAATCCCAAGTCGTAATGCAGTAATTAAGATGACTATGTATGAAAGCGTAGTATTATGTTCGTATTCATGGAGAAAGGACCGTGCAGGTTTGAAATCCATTTCTCGCTCTGAACGCTGACAGTCTCAGTGCCAGTTGGCTGTCGGCAAGAAACAGGATTTAGTGGCTGAGTAGCTGTTAAAGCAAAGAAATGGCTTGACCAAAGCTGAAAAATGAGAGCACCTGTAGGAGGACAGGGTTTTCAATGTCACCACGTTGCAGTTTCCAAAATACACAGTGTTATCAAGTGTGTTTATCATGCTTAGGGGACACCCTATCTGAGGTTCGTCATCAAAAAATATAAGGTCACTCAATAAAGCCTGTTAATTTGCTTCTGTCAAGCTTTATTGATGACTTTAAAATCATAATTTTAATGCCAATGACACCTATAGTTGTACGGATTTACTGAAAAGTCAGTGGCTCTTCAGATACTTTTTATTTTTTCTTTCCCACCTTTTAATACCTGACCCATATCACAAAACTGCACTTTAAGCCCTGGTCACATTGTTGCATAAACAGGGATGTGGCTTTTATATGCACCACGCTGAAGGTTTTTTAGTCTTCTTTCGGCTTGAGTGTCACTCGCGCTACCAAGAGTGAGATTCTGTGATCAGTAATGCCTGCGATAATTATGCAAAAAGCAGTTCACTGACTTAAAAAGGTATGTCACTGTGATTTTGGAGGGAAGTGGATAAACAAAAACATGCTTCAAGGTTTAGTCAGGGCTTTGTCACCTTCTATGCATCGAGATTGGTGGGGCCTGAATTACTCTTTTCTCCTCTAATTTAGCAGCTGCGCAAGGTGGAAGCGAAAAATTGCTAAATATATACTTAAATATTGTTTAGCAGAATCAGATCTATGTACGTATATAGCTTGAACATTAGGAGGAGCCATGTGTGGCTCTGGAAGAAGCAAAATCATGGTCAGTCAGTGCTACCACGTGCCCCTTCACGTTTTTGCTGCAACAAGAGCACGCCATAATTACCCCCTGCTGCACACAATTGCTCGTGTCTGTCATAGGATGCCACAATGTTAGGAGACTCAGGTTATCATAAAAGACGTAAAAGGTGAGTGCTTGACCTATGACAATGTAGTCACTTAAGATTTACATTTATCCAATGTACATTTAGTTATTTAAATGTTTAGTTGTGGAGAATTGCTGATTTTAACTCTAATACCGCCAAGACTACTAAAAAATGTGCTCTTCCTGGCTGAATATCATTCCGGATACTGAGATTACGAACACTTTTTGGCTAGCAGTTGGCAAGCGGCCATGTAGCAATCTTGGCCTTCCAGCCTTCACCATGTAGCATTTCCCCTTTTCCTTCCATTGATTCCCCTTAACATCCGAAGTGTTTACATATACGGCTCTAGGTGGCCATTTCAATCAATTTAGGGTATAACAATTGCTTTTAAAATTATAATTGCCATATGAGCGCTTAATCCTGTTTCACATGCAAGTGAAAACTCCAGCAATTTCTGCTGGAGTAACCAGAAAACTTATTTTGAGCGGTCGAGCTATCCAGTTCCAACCTGTTGGAAATTTTTTGCTCTGTCGATGCCGCTCACCACTGAGTTCACTCAATTGCTTGCATGTGAAGCAGCCTTTATGTGAAGATTTAAAAAGTAACTGAAAAAATTTTAGTTAAATAGGAAACTAGCAGGGGTAGCTATTGTCTCTTTAAATGTTTATCGACTCATAAACTTATTATAAAAATGAATTGCATGTAGTGGCCATCCTCTCCTTTTTAAAGAATTGGATCTGTGGTGTCCACTTTTCTGCTCCCCCTCCTTGGTTTAATGAAACTGCCATGCAACATTTATTAATATGCTACTCTCATTTAATAGTTGTAAATGGCATGCGGTGCTGTTCACGAAGTCTACCATGATATAAATATTTTAAGCTTCAATAATTTCAGAAAGGAAAGCTGGGCTAAGTTTTTACTGAGTGAGGCAAGATTTTCTCCTGTGGACTCACATTTTTTTTTATCAAAGCAGGAACAAGTGCCAGTACCTTACCCGGTGCCAAACAATGCAGACAGCTCAGGTTCTGATGAAGACTGAGGTCCTCAAGCGAGCATGTGTTTTTTGAAATATTGAAGATTTAAATGCCATATAGAACACAAATTAGAAGGATGCAACTTTCAGTATACAATAATTGTGGTTCCAAATTGAGTTTGTTATGTGTATACAATTGTAAAGCATAATTCCAGCTTGATACCAAAAGCTTTGAAGTACAAATGTTAAGCATTTTGGGCAGATAACCTTTCTCTGGCTTGCATGTTCAGTACATGCTTACCTTTATGCTGACCCTAACAAGTGTAAAAAAATGGAAGTTATCATGCAAGGAACCATATCGCACTGTTTGTCAGTAAAATACACCTGTCATTGTATCAGTTAGACTCTGTTATTTGGCGCTTATGTATAAGTGGACTATAGGGAAATTTGATGCGAACTAACATTTTCCTCCAATTAATATTTGTGGAATATCATTCATTTTAAGATGCTGACTGCAGAGCTGAACAAAGTACTTTGCAAGTTGCTGATGAGAGAACACAAGTTACAGCCCTTCACATGTCCTATGTGACGCGCCATAAATACAGCGACCAGGGGGATGACAGACCTGCTGGGCCTGCTAAATATCATCTACCCAGGAAAAGCTCCAAAAATTGAAATATACATGCTTTTCAAAGCTTTGGGTGTACACATTCCTGAAGCTGAGAACCACTTCTATTATCTTGATTCTACCAGGTACTTGGGCAGTTCAGCTCAGATTGAGATTCAATGCGAGAGCTGTGAATGGGATATTGGCATAGCCTTTTGCTCTTCCTTCCTTGTAATTTCTTTGAAAGAGCAGCTTCAACAAATCCTTGGCCAGCAAAAGTTTGCTTTCGCAAAGAATAAGAGGAAGTGTGATGACGTAGTGGATGGCATAGAACATGCCAGGCTGTCGGCTGATTTTTCAACTCACGATATTTCACAATTGTGGAATACAGAGAGAATTAGAGTGTTTTAAACATTAGCTTATGACATTTGCCCGCTTCAGTGTGATATTCTTGAGCTGGACTTTGCAGTCTGAAAGCAGAACATGCTTATGCCTGCTCTTTGTTTTGGTTTTTCAAAGCCAAACACGACTACTCTTTTTACACCCTTTGCAAAGGAGCTACAGAAGCTTTCCTTAGTATTTCCATAAGTTAAACATGGAGAGTTCCGTTCAGTTCAGTCGTTCAGTCGTGTCCGACTCTTCGTGACCCTATGGACCATCTCACGCCACGCTTTCCGGTCTCTCACCATCTTCCTAACATCACATAACTTCATCTGCAGTGCCTCGAGGATGCCATCTAACCATCGCGTTCGCTGCCTACCCCTTCTCCGGCGACCCTCAACCTTTCCCAACATCAAATCTTTCTCCAGCGACTCCTCTCTTCTCATCAGATGACCAAAGTAGCTGAGCTTTAACTTTAGAATTTGACCCTCCAATGAGCAGTCAGGGTTTATGGTCGACAATATCGACTGATTTGATCTTCTGGCAGTCCAAGGAACTCTCAAGAGTCTTCGCCAGCACCACAATTCAAATGCGTCAATTCTTCGGCGGTCAGCCTTTTTCACAGTCCAACTCTCGCATCCATACATCACAACTCGAAACACCATAGCACGAGTTATACGATTCTTGGCTGGAAGACTAATGCCTCTGCCTTTAATATGCGGTCAAGCCTAACCATTGCTGTCTTTCCCAGAAGCAGGCGTCTCCTAATTTTATGGCTGCAGTTTCCTTCCGAGGTAATCTTGGAGCCCAAGAAGAGAAAATCTGTCACAACTTCCACTTCTTGTCCATTGACGCTCCAGGACTTGATAGGGCAAGACGCCATGATCTTTGTCTTTTTAATGTTCAGTTTAAGCCCAAACTTCTCTCTCTTCTTGTACGCGCATCAGAAGTCTCTTGAGTTCCACTTCACTTTCTGCCATTAAAGTGGTATCATCCGCATATCTAAGGTTGTTGATACGTTTTCCAGCAATCTGCACTCCAGCTGAAGACTCGTCCAGACCGGCCTTCCTCATGATGCACTCTGCATATAGGTTAAATAGGCAGGGCGACAGTATGCAGCCTTGCCTCACTCCTTTCTCGATCGGAAACCAATCAGTAAAACCATGCCCAGTTCTGACTGTGGCCTCTTGCCCTTCATACAGGTTCCTGAGGAGACAGATGAGGTGAATTGGAACTCCCATCTCTTGAAGAGCTTGCCACAATCTGCTGTGATCTACGCAGTCAAACGCTTTTACATAATCAATAAAGCAGAAGTACATGGGTTTCTGGAACTCTTACTTTTTTCCATAATCCAGCGAAGGCTGGCAATTTGGTCTCTAGTTCCTCTGCCCTTGCGAAACCCAGCTTGCACGTCCGGAAGCTCCCGATCCACATACTGCTGCAGCCTACCTTGGAGAATTTTCAACATCACCTTGCTAGCATGCGAAATAAGCGCGATCGTGCGGTAGTTGGAACAATCTTTGGCACTGCCTTTCTTTGGAATGGGGATGTAAACTGACCTCCTCCAATCCTGTGGCCACTACAGGGTTGTCCAAATCTTCTGACATAATGTATGCAAAATGTTAACAGCGTCATGGTTAATGTTTTGAAGCAACTCAGCTGGAATGCCATCAATTCCGCTAGCTTTGTTCTTAGCAAGGCTGGCTAAGGCCCATTCAACTTCACTCTTCAGGATACCCGGCTAGAGATCAGTAATCACAACCGTCTTATGTTGGGTTTGCACATTCGGGTCCTTCTTGCACAGTTCTTCTGTGTATTCCTGCCACATCTCCTTTATCTCTGAGGCTTCAGTGAGGTCCTTGCCTCGTTTGTCCTTTATCACGCCCAGCTTAGCACAGAAGCTTCCTTTGATATCTTTGATTGTCTTATACAGAGCACTTGCGTTCCTTAAATGGCAGTTGTCCTCAACTGCTTGGCACTGTATGTTCAGGAAGGCATTCTTATCTCTCCTTGCTATTTTCTGAAAGTCCGCATTGAGAACCTTGTATCTTTCTCTTTCCCCCATAACTTTTGCCATCCTCCTTTCCTCAGCTATTTGGAAAGCGTCTTCAGATAACCAGTTTGCTTTCTTGCATTTGTTTTGCTTTGGAACTACCTTAGTAGCAACTTCTTGTATTATATCACGAACATCGGTCCACATCTCTTCGGGCTCTCTGTCTTCTAGATCTAATTCTTGAAATCGACTTCCACAGCATATTCTAATGGAATTTGATCCAGATTATACCTGAAAGGCTTTCTAGTTTTCTGCGTTTTCCTTAATCGAAGCTTAATTTTGGCAACAAGAAGCTGATGATCGGTGCCACAATCGGCCCCAGGCCTTGTTTTTACTGCTTGTATAGCACTTCTCCATCTCTGCCGGCAAAGAATATAATCGATCTGATCCCTGTACAGACCGTCCGGTGAAGTCCATGTGTACAGGCGCCTCTTGTGCTGTTGAAAATGAGTATTCGCTATGGTCAGGTTGTTTTCTTGACAAAACTCTACTAGCCTCTGCCCAGCTTCATTTGGCTCGCCAAGACCGAACTTGCCTATAATTCCGGATATTTCTTCACTCCCGACCTTAGCATTCCAGTCTCTTATGAGAAAAACGACGTCTGATGATGGCGTGCGGTCTAAAAGGCATTGTAGGTCCGCATAAAATCTCTCAACGTCAGCTTCTTCAGCAGTAGTGGTCGGTGCTTAGACTTGGATAACTGTTATGCTGAAAGGGTGACCTTGGATCCGAAGTGAAATCATTCGGTTCCTTTTGGGGTGGTACCCTAGCACTGCTTTGCCCATTCTTCTGTTTACTATGAGAGCGACCCCATTCCTTCTCTTGGATTCATGCCCACAATAAAAGACATAATGGTCGCCGGAGTTAAATTCTCCTATTCCGGTCCACTTGAGCTCGCTGATACCCAAGATATCAATGTTCAATCTGTCCATTTCTCGCTTGACGACATCCAGTTTACCTTGCGTCATAGATCTTACTTTCCATGTTGCTATTTGATATATCTCCTTGCAACATCGGACTTTCCGGTCGCTTCCCGACAAATCCACAACTGAGCGTCCTTTTGGCTTTAGCCCAGCCGCTTCATTCGTCCTGGAGCTACTAGGAATCGCCCTTTGTTCATCCCCAGTAACATTTGGGACGCCTTCCAGCCTGGGGGGCTCATCTTCCGGCGCCATATCTTTAATGGTATTGTGACTGACCATATGGGTTTCTTGGCAGGAAATACTGGAGTGGGTTGCCATTACCTTCTCCAGTGAATCACATTTTGTCAGAACTCTCTGCCGTGACCTGTCTATCTTGGGTAGCCCTACACAGCAAAGCTCACGACTTCATCGAGTTTCGCAAGCCCTCCGCCACGACAAGGCAGTGATCCGTGAAGGGGAAACATGGAGAACAGGTCCAAATAAGGGTATTTGCAGCGGCGTGTTCAGTGGATGCCATTTGTTCAGCAGTTAGAAACTATAAACAATTTAATGGTTTTTATGGGTGTGGCTGGTGTTACTACTCTGGGGGCTCTTCATACGAATATTGAGATCCTGCTCCAGTCTGCAGGACTGCTGTGAAGCATATTGAAGTGGCTAGAAAAGGCGCACCTTAAGTGCCTGTTTATTGATAGTCAAGGGACTTTGCCTTGCCATGACCTCGCTTTGATGGGCTGGATGGTTTCATCACCGATTACCAACATTGTGCCTGCTTTGGTGTCATGTGACAGTTACTCAAACTGTGGCTAGAAAGCGAGTGTGACTGCCCTTGGTAGAAAAGAAACAAATTGACTCAGCTAAATAGCCTGGTGTTGACCATCTCACCTCCGATAGAGATCACCTGCACCCCAATGATGTTTGAAGACTGAGCTAGGTAATTGGAAGGTGTCAGACACCCTGCAGACCCCCTACCATACTCTGTACAGAGGAGGGCTCCTGCTTCTTTGTTGAGAAAATGGTTACTTTGGGCATACCACTTCTTTCTTTTTATTGTCTATTATTATTATTTATTTTTTGCTGGAGTTGCTCCGTGACTGCGATGTGCAGGTCTGAGTTACGCCTTTAGACTGAACCAGCTCTGTTAGATGCTTTAACAATAGTTACACGAGCTGCATGGGTCCGCAGTGCGCGCCAAGGAGAATGGCACTGCTAACATTCGCTGGCTGCGGAGAGGTAACAGCGGCGCCGGAAGCGGAGCCTCTACAGGGCTTCCCTTCCCTATAGTCGCGAAGGTTGTTTTTGCAGAGTTGATTCCCAAGATATGTGTTTGCTTACGGGACACTCTGTGGAGGACGCCAAAGTCAGACAGCAATGTGGGTGCTGGAACAGACACATACGACTTAGCCATGTACGCGGGTTTCACGTGGTCGATTGCAATCATGTCCTCACGGCCATTCACAGACACAGTGAAAGCCTTTTGTCCATGCTGTAATACTTCGAATGGGCCATTGTACGGTGCAGTGAGGGAGAGCCGAATAACTTCGCGGTGGACGAAAACATAAACTGAGGAAACCAGGTCCTTGCTTATGAAAACATCGTAAGTTGAGGGCTGTCAAGGTGGTGTTCGCCGCAAGCACTTAAAGAGTGACCGAAGTTGCTCAATGTTGAGGATGGTTCTGTAGGTGAGGTGAAGAATTCACTGGGTAAACGTTGAGTGGTTCCGTAATCATTTCGGCAGTAGTACACCCTAAGTCTTCCTTTACAGCTGACTGAGTACCCAAAAGAACGAGTGGAAGGCCGTTGACCCATGAAGTTCGCACGTCGCGAGCGATGAGGGTGGCTTTCAACTGCCGATGGAGCTTTTCAACCATGGCATTAGCAGGTGGGTGGTACGCAGTTGTGTGGATGTGGCGGATGCCGAGAATTCTTAACACTTCGAACAGGCCACTTTCAAACTGACAACCGCAGTAGGTTGTTATGATGCTGGGGCTACAAAAACAAGAGATCCAACTAGCTACGAAAACAGGCGCCACGGTGGTTTGTCGCTGTAACATCAGAGACTGGAAACACTTCAGGCCAGCGGGTGTAGCAGTCAACTGAGGTGAGGATGTATCGTTTACCACTTGACGAAGGCAACGGCCATACAGTGTCGATGTGAATATGGTCAAATCGCGAGTCATGCGGCCGGAAGGGTTGAAGTGGTGACTTTGTGTGTCGAGTAGTTTTCGCACGTTGGCAGCGCTGACACTCTCGAGACCAACGGCGACCATCTGCATTCATGCCGGGCTACTCAAAACGAGAGGTGATGATACCCTGAGTGGTACGAACGCCAGGGCAGCTTGAGTCATGTAGTTTTTCAAATACTTGATGACAGTGCAAAAGGATGGGCACAACTAGTAGCCGTGTCGCAAACATTCATACCATAGGAGAATGGCAGTGGCTTCTCAGAAAGCGAGAGATGTGGGTCTGGCACGCAGGTCACGAAGCTTTTCAGTGTGTTGTGCCTCGGTGACGATGTCGAAATCAACAGCACTTACAGAAACCGCATCGACACGTGATAGGGTGTTGGCAGCTGCATTAACACGTTCTTAGATGTACCAGGGGTCAACCATGAATTCAGAGATGAACTGCAAGTGCCGAACTTGTCGGGACGTGTGCGTGCTGTGGATACCGCAAAACGCAAATGCCAGTGGCTTGTGATCTCTTAACATGGTGCCTTTGAGCAGATGACGGAAGTGCCGAATGGCATGGTCTCGTGGTCAAATGTGCTGTAACGAGCTTCAGCTGGCTTCAACTTCTGTACATGGGAACCAAGTGGGTACCACAAGTTGTGAAGTTGCTGCACCAATGGCATGGGAGGAGGCATCGATGATTAGTGTTATGGGTTTAGGGATGCACAAGGTGAGTCGCAAGGACATTTTTGGTGTCTACAAAGCCGGCCTCTGCTGCGGGTTTCCGCTCCAAGGATGCAGATGGGGCCTTGAGCATGTTAGTAAGAGGCAGAAGAATGTGGGCTGTATTTGGTACGAATTGACAGCAAAAATTTAAAAGTCCAAGAAATTCATGGTTCTTTCACATGTGAAGCGTAAAATCGTGCGCGGTTTGAACTTTCCTCTCCAGTGGTTGCATCAAGGTGTTCGAGGTGTCCGAGTAACGCCAAATACACATTTTGCTGTGTTGATGGTCAATCCTTGCCCTTTAAGTCTTAAAAGCAGCAACCGCAGATAGTGTGCTGCTTGGATGACAAACTAGTCACTAGTAGGTCACTAGTACGGCGACTTCATTTATGAAGCGTTGGAAAGTCTGGTCGGTAGAGAAGGGTCGCTGAGGAGCGAGCCGGATCTTTCGAGGGGCTCTTTCAAAAGAGCGGATGAGCGGCGGCTCACTAAATGTGAGGGGGGGTTCTTTTAGTAAGCTGGCTCTCTCTCAAGGCAGAAAGCTGGGCTAGTTGGTGTGTCATCATTAATAAAAAGACTGGCGCATGTAACAAGGCCACAGACATAGAAGAAGACGGGACGAGCGCTAAACATCAATTGAGATTTTACTTGGACAAAAAGGTACATAAAAGCACATTGGTGGCGCATGCACACACATGTTGGTCAAATCCAAATATTTGACCAACACCATTCCCACTTCGAATTATAGATCAATTCGCTCTCGCTCTACCATCTGATCTGCTGACCGTCCTGGTTAGCTCAGTAGGTTAGCTCAGTGGGTAGAGCGACTGCCCCGGAAAGGCGGTGGTGCCGGGTTCGATTCCCGGTTCAGGACAAACTTATCTTTAACTACGAAGTTTCTGAGAAAGATCTATAGCTTTCCTTTGTAGCCGTATGGCTGCGCTTGGGTGGATGCAATGAGTAATTGCTCCCTTATTACAAATCTACTCCACCTTGGGGGATTCCCCTAAATATTTGACCAACACCAATCCCACTTCGAAATATAGATCAATTCACTCTCGCTCTACCATCTGATCTGCTGACCATCCTGGTTAGCTCAGTCGGTAGAGCGACTGCCCCGGAAAGGCGGTGGTGCCGGGTTCGATTCCCGGATCAGGACGAACTTATCCTCAACTATGAAGTTTCTGAGAAAGCTGTATAGCTTTCCTTTGTAGCCGTATGACTGCGCTTGGGTGGATGCAATGAGTAATTACTCCCTTATTACAAATCTACTACACCTTGGGGGACTCGCCTAAATATTTGACCAACACCATTCCCACTTCGAGTTATAGATCAATTCGCTCTCGCCCAGAATAGGATAGGAAATACGTTAGTTTCTCTAGGAGGGTCTTGTGCTAGTAGCAGAAGAGTTCCATCTTCCGTCTTCTCACAGGGTCGGTGCCCCTATTCCAGGGCTCCGCTGAGCTTCGCTGCTCGCTGGGCGTGCTGGATTAGACCTAGTTGGCAATCCAAATCGCCGCTGGAGAGCCGGCTCTCCCACTGTTCCGCACTCGGGTCTTTACGAAAGCTGTCGTTACTTTTACATTGTCACGTGATGTGGTATAACGAAGGTTTGCTACCACACCATGGGCAGGTGTCCCGATATTGTGACGGGTAAATTTTGCTTAGGGTATGCAGGTTAGGGAATGTTCCTGTCTGCAGTCTTCGCCAGTACACTGCATCTTGTTGTTTTAGATCCCGATGAGGCGGCGGATAGCGGATCCGTACCCCCTTATAGTAGTTCAGAAAGTCTGAGTACGTAGGGCCGACTCGCTCGGGTAGATCGTCCGATTGGGAGGAAGCTCGGCTCGTGTACCCTCGAGATACCTGATCAGCGCGTTCGTTCCCCGCTATGTCGGTGTGTCCTGGCACCCAGTAGATGTTGTGTTTGACTTTTGATGGGGTCGCGCTCTGGAGGAGCCTGAGCGCGGCGCGACCTATGCGGCCGTTCATGTAGTTACAGCACGCTTCTCTAGAATCTGTAATAATGGTAAGGGACGTGTTGCTTCGATACCCGGCTACCACCGCAAGAGCAACGGCCAGCTCCTCCCCTTCGGTTACCGTGCATTCGCTGACTGAGGCGCTAGCTAGTTCCTTTAGGTTGGTATCAATAGCTACCGCCACTGCGGTATTATGTGAGCTTCCTGTATACGGAGCCGCGTCCGCGTATACCGTTGTGGATCTTGTAGCTAAGTTTAGTTGTACATACTTCGCTCGGGCTGCTCTACGGGCCACATGCAAGTTGGGGTCCATGTTCCGGGGAAGGGAGCTAACCTTTAGCGTCTGGCGAATTGCGTCCGGCATGCTCGCAGTACGATTCTCGATTTCCGCAGTTGCACCTGGCCCCAGTCGCCTAAGAAGCGAGCACCCCGTAGGAGTCTGCTAGAGCCTGGCTATCTGCGTAACCAGTTGGGCTTCTTTGATCTATTCGAAGGTGTTGTGAACGCCAAGAGCTAGTAGTTTTGCGTTAGAGGTATTCATTGGTAGGTGCAGGGCTGTCTTGTAAGCTTTGCGGATGGTTATATCTGCACTTTCCACTTCTCCTTTGTTGAGGTTGAAATACGGGAGGGCATAGCCTACGCGACTGAGTACCAGGCTCTGAACCAGGCGCAGGGTATCCCCCATCGCATACCGCTCCGCTTCTGCGACACACGCGTGATCATCCTGGCGACCTGAGTGGTCGATTGCTTGAGAAGGCCGAGCGTATGGCCGCATCGCTGATTGTTCTGAAGCCACAGTCGTAAGAGTCGTATCTTGTCTCGTTCGGGAAGTAGCTGTCCTTAGAGGGAGACATTGAGGGTCCCTTCTTTGTGTTCCTCTTTGTGAACTCGCAAGAGTTCGGATTTTTCTGTGGAGCAGGCGAGACCTCGTGCATGGACATATTCTTCTACGCAGGCAGCCGCTGCTTGCAGTCGTTCTTCTTTCTGGCCGAGCGATCCGGAGGTAACCCAAACCGTGAAGTCGTCAGCGTACATGGCGTGCTGTATGCCTTCGATCTTCTCAAGTTGTCTAGCGAGTCCGATCATAGCCACGTTGAAAAGTAGTGGCGAGATGACGGACCCTTGAGGTGTGCCTTTGTTGGGGGTCGAGAATTTATCGCTGCGAAGGTCTCCGAGCCCAACCGTTGCAGTTCGGTTGGAGGGAAAGGCCTTCACGTAGCTGTGAATCTTGTCGCCACAGTGGAGGTTGTCGAGTCCTTCCATTACAGCCGCGTGGCTAACGTTGTCAAAGGCCCCTTTAATATCAAGGGCCATGACCGCGTTCTCGCCTGCGCTCGGAAAATTGGTGAGGACTTCCTCTTTGAGCTGTATGAGGACGTCCTGCGTGGAGAGGTGAGCTCGGAAGCCGAACATGCTGTGGGGCTCCTCGACCCTATCCAAACCAGGGCCGAAAGCGGGAAAGCTATCCGCAGACTCATCCACACCTTCGAGGGTACGTAGAAGGAACTGTTAGATAAAGTAAAAGAGAAATGCTACGGCACGACCTTGCTTGCAGCATACCCGAAACCATACTTGGGAAGACCGAACACCCACCTGGACAGGCCGATCACCAGGGAAGAAGTGTTCGCTGCCATAAAGGTATGCACGCGCAACACGCGGCGGGTGCAGACAAGATCCATAATGCACTCATACGCAACCTCAGCGACGGGACAGTCGACCAATAGACAACCTTCCTCAACGGGCACTGGGCCGCAGGAACGGTTCCTGAAGAGTGGAAGCATGCAAAGGTCGTAATGATCCCAAAACCGGGTAGGAAACTCCAGATCGAAAGTCTCCGACCTATCTCACTCACCTCCTGCCTAGGCAAGCTCTACGAGCGTGTCGTTACTCGGAGGCTCCAAAATTACATGGAGGATGAAGACCTGTACCCCCCCAGCATGTTCGGCTCTCGCTCTACCATCCGATCTGCTGACCGTCCTGGTTAGCTCAGTCGGTAGAGCGACTGCTCCGGAAAGGCGGTGGTGCCGGGTTCGATTCCCGGATCAGGACGAATTTTTCTTTAACTACGAAGTTTCTGAGCAAGCTGTATAGCTTACCTTTGTAGCCATATGGCTGCGCTTGAGAGGATGCAATGAGTAATTACTCCCTTATTACAAATCTACTCCACCTTGGGGGATTCCCCTAAATATTTAACCAACACCATTCCCACTTCGAGTTATAGATCAATTCGCTCTCGCCCTGCCATCTGATCTGCTGACCGTCCTGGTTAGCTCAGTCGGTAGAGCGGCTGACCCGGAAAGGCGGTGGTACCGGGTTCGATTCCCGGATCAGGACGAATTTTTCTTTAACTACGAAGTTTCTGAGAAAGCTGCATAGGTTTCCTTTGTAGCCGTATGGCTGCGCTTGGGTGGATGCAGTGACTAATTACTCCCTTAATACATTTATTAGTGTGAAAGCACTAATCCAGCGGTTCAGGGCATAGCCTATTGTCTAATGCTTGTGTGTCTTCTTGTAGTGCTTTCTCACTAAAAAGAAACAATGAGGACAGAGTGGATTCAAACCCAGGAATTACTCATTGGAAGCAAATATGAAGTGCCGTAGCTATAACTGCAGTTGATCCTCACAGTGCAGACTGCAACACACTCTTGCACTCTGCACTGGATGTCCTCGTCTCCATCAACTGCCTCCTGTGGACAAAAGCTTTCGCACGTTCTGCTCGATTTAACTGTTTTAATTTTTTTTTCATGCTCAAACAACTGGGTTACAGGCAACTACACAGGATGGCTAAAGCAAAGGCCCATAACACAAGATGACACCGTGGTTGTCTCTGGCTTCGTGAATTGGCTAAGCTTATTTTTTTTTTTACTCCATTGCTCTTTGGGTGTCACTTCGCTGATTCTAATGGATGGCTTGTATTCTCACTCATTTCATTTTGTATAACAGGTGCTGTTATATTTTTATTATATTATATTCTTTGTGCAGTCACCATTCTTTGTTGATTTAAAATGTGTAATAAATTTTTTGATTGTCTTGCAACATTCATGATTATTGTCCTACAATGATACATACATCACTGAGCAGCTCTTAGGAGCCAGAGGGACACATGAGGCATGGTTTCCACTTTTTCTGTGCTTCCATTTATCCGTAATGTTTCAACACATTGTTTAATTATGATTTCAGCCATGCCTAATTGATGAAGCAGCGAGTCTTGAGCTCAAAACTTCATAAATTTTTGCAGATTCATTAAAATAAAGATGCCAGATAAGAGATTTCCTTTTTTTGCACAGAAAGGAACAACTATAGATTGCAACAAACACTTGTTTGGAAAGTTAAAGGGCATAAAGAAAAGCTGTTTTCTTTTGCCATGATGAAAATAACCACATTTTGCTCAGCCTGACTGGATTTTGAGTGCTAATTTTTTATGTCTTTTGCAGAGTTAAGGAACGGCCCTGGGCTAAAGCGCTTACATAAACACCCCCCCCCCCCCTTTTTTTGGTTTTACTTACTTTTATCCTATACTTCTGCAATATGCCCCATTTTATTCTATCTATATTAAACTAAAGAAGGACAGGATGCGATCATTGCGATTAGTGCGAGAGTGATGCATGAGTTTGGCACCACACAGAGCAGAAGCAAAGCCATTAACAGTCAGACATGACTTGTCCGGCACTCACTCTGACACAGCCCATTTTCCTCCCCTAAAGAAGCAGAAACGAACAGACAGAATTGTTTGAGAGATGAAGGGCGATAGTGATAGGGATGAAGGTGGCGGTGTAAAAAAAATTACTTGCATCTGTTCTTTCAATTACATTTTTTTCATGTAGTCCATTGTAACAGGATGGAGCGGAAACTATTAAAACTTCTGTGATAATATAAGCAGGTGCAAATCACCTCACATGAAAGGGGCCTCCGAGAATGGTGAAGAATTCCTGCTTTTGCAGCTCGAAAAGGTCTCCCCTGTTCCTAAACAAATCAGTCGGATTAAACAGGGACCCCCGTCTCGTTCTTAGTTTTCATCTTCCTACCTATTGCTCATAAGTTACGTTATTTGCCATTCTATATATGAAGCAGGTTATAATAAATTGGCCCCCTCCTCTTACCTTCGGAGATAAGACCCTGGGCCGCAGCCTCCTTAGCCCAAATCTTAATCCAGCGCTGCTTGGCCACCAGCTCATTAATGGCCGGAGATTCAGTCCCGCAGTAGCAAGGAATCCCTTTTAAATGAAAAAATATTGGGGATGATGGTCAGTTTGATGAATGTAGTTCAGTTTGACATTATCAGTATTTAAAACCATGCAAAAGTTGGAAGAAAAGTATCAATCTTGTTGGTATTTCAGAATGAGTAAAAAAGTGCAAAATAGTTATTTTATGCAAGCCCGACCTGCTCGGTCTCACTTTGTGCAAGAACGTTTTGGCAGTTTCTTGGAACAGGAGCTTGTGGGTAAATGTAACACTGAATGGAAGGAAGGAACAGCTCAAACGAACCGGACATGTAGGAAGGTGAGACAGACACATGAGCAGCTCATGTGTCTGTCTCGCCTTCCTACACGTCCCGTCCGTTTGAGCTGTTCTTTCCATCCATTCAGCATGAACCAACCAGCCCGACAAAGTCCTCTTCTTGAAATGCAACATTATGTCTTTTGCTTGTCACCATACAGTGCAATAGCGCCTATGTGTGTGTCAATTTTTCTGCTGGATTAAAATTTGAGAAATTGTTGAGCACTGTTTCTGTGAACGTAGCTTTGTTGCACATGCAAGAAAAAATATATTTTGTTACCTTTGAAAAAATCCACAGAAGAAATTAAGGGTTGAGCAATGAATATGGGTTCTGCACACTATTTGAACCACTGTTTTATGTGTTAAAAAAGCTCGCGCAGTACTAGGTAGTGTAATGTCTGTGATATTGTTAGTGGCCCCAGATCCACCAGGAGCCAAGAGACAGCTTGAACACACATGGCAATGTAGTGGACCCACGGACGGCAACGAAAATAACAGGAAAACAATAAAACAAAAAGAGCATCCTACAAGAACGGCATTGATTAATGCCAATGGCTGGCAGCGAGGTGTGGGACGGCAGCGTGCGTCGCCTGCATGTGGCTTGGGGCGCGGAGCGCTTGCGTCAGATAACATACGGGCTGGCGGCTGGCAGGGTACCATGATGCGTTGCCGAATGCCAGTCTCATGCGGCCACGTTATTTGACCGTTCCAGCTAACAACCGCATCACTGTTCGGATGCGCACGTGTGGCCAGTCCGCACGAGCTGTCATCCACAACCACATCGTTACAATGCATTTTTATTTGCACAAGGTTTAATGATCATTAAATTTAGCCCCCAGTGTCCATTTATACAAGGTTTAATGATCATTAAGTTTAGCCCCCAGTGTCCATTTATAAAAATTGTACTTTTGACAGATTAAATAGACATTTGCAGAAATACATTTTTAGTTCATTGCCAATATGCTACCCCAAATATGATTTTGAGCACTGATCTTTGAAGGCAGCTTGAAGTGTGCTTCAAATATATTTTAAAGGACTATCCATTTTCATAATTGAAATATACTTTAGGCACATTGCTTTCATATTTACAAAAGTACATTTTAAATTCATTTTCAAGATGCTGCCCAAATATGATTTTAAGCATGGCTTTTCTAAGGATGCTGGAAGGGTGCTGCAGATATATCTTCAAGGGCCACCCATTTACTATACCTGAAGTGTACTTCAGACAAATTTATTTCATATTTGCAAAAGTACATATTTAATTCATTTTTAGTATGTCAAAAATGCCTACATATTTTTTCACCTATTTGAACAACTCTCGAAATGTACTTTCAGATCCGATATTTCTGACACATTTTAAAAATACATTTTGAATATTCAGCAAGGAATTTGATGAACATACTTCAAACATATTTTGAGCCCATTCGTGAATACGAATTGCATTTAAAATGCGTAAAAAATTTGCCACTGTGTATTCCAAACGTACTTCCTTTTGCTAAGGGTTGTGTATCTCAACTCGACGTTTTTATCTGTAGCCATTTTTGTATGAAAATAATACAAAAAAAATTTCTGGCGTTCAAGCAATCGGGGCTAGTTACAGGTAGGATTAGTTTTAAGATTCCAGTAAGCAATAAAATAAATGTCTGATCAAAAGTTTGCATGAAATGTGTTTGCAGGGACTGCAGATGCATAGTTTGTAAAAATTTATAAAGCATCAAAGTTAATTTCTTAGTCATGCAATACAGCACCATGCTACCTCTAAGCTGAAAACTTCTACAAGGTAAAGAGCGCCCTTTTCCTCGAATTATGATATGTATGTTCTAGTCTTTAGGGGTGTCATTTGGACTAGCTGGTTGAGAAGAAATTGTTGCCTGGTAAACATGGTATGTGCAATAATTGCAGTGAAGCAATCCTTTTGATATCTGAATGTTCAGTATCATGGACTCGACTGTTTTCCTGTCATCCTCTGTGCCGTATGTTCCACACGCAAGCATCCGCCGGTCCTCTCGCAGCTTTCTGCGGAAGCTCTTTAGCCTTGGAAGCTTCAGCGAAGTAGGTTGATAAGGACGGCAGGTCTTTTCAGCTGCATTGTTAAAAAACACAATCAAAACAACGAAAAATACTAGCAGAAAATGAAAAAGCACTATGGATTATAGAAATTGTATAAACATCAAGTTATAGTGAAGAAAGCCTCTGCAAACAGCCTAGAAATAGAATAACTTCACAGAGAATTTGGCAACTGATATTAGAATAAAAATTACTAAACTTCTTTACCAAAAGTTATGGAACATTTTAAGGAACATGTTTAAAGTGACATAATAAAAATAACAAACACATGCTGTTCTACAGTCTAGTAAAACGGTATACCACATTAAAGAAAGGGCAAGTGGCTCTTGTTTTGCAATGCTCGAGCTATTAGTCCCGAAAATGTTCAGAAGTATATTCTTCATCAAATAAATTTTTTTTATGTCCGGAAATATCTTTCTAGTGGTACTTTGCAGTCTATAGAGAACAGGTTATATATCATGTAACCAGAAAAGTTCCAAACTCAGAAGCCGGCGCAGAAAAACTCTTTCCACCCATCCTACACGAGGGATGCCATGCTTCCTTAACTTAAACCAGGCCAGTTCAAAAGTAACGAGTCAGATACCATGTAACACGTGTTATGGTCCAAACTATTTAGATACACTGATTTAGGCATCCGAATGGTAAAGGCATGCACATCCAGGGCATGTGCCTTGCCATAACTGGTAACTACAGAGCACAGTAGGGGAGACAAAGGTGCCATAATACCTACACTTTAACTTCAGTTGTTAAACACTTTCCTGGTGCAAGCATTAGAAGAGCAAAACAAAATTTAGTCTGACGAACTATGCAGAACAACAGAAAGCACAGTCTTATGGTTTACTTTCCTGCCTGCCTTTTTAGCAATTTTCTTAACGCCTTTTTTTTTTGTGTAACCTTGTAACTGGGTGGGAATACACAAGCCAGACGGGCCGTGCAGCGCGTGAATACGTTATGCGTTATTTGTACTAAGCTTCTCGGTCACAGATTGCCTGCAGGAGCGAAAATTCCCGAGGACCTCGCTAGAGAACGAGTTTATGGTATCCGATAGCGTCCACGTAGATACACACATGAGAGAGGCGACGCAACACGCAGGCTTTTCGAAAGCTTCACTTATCACGCTAGCACTCTTGAGGAAAGAAAGCAAATGCATACGTACACGACTCGGACAGTCGGCGGAGCGACGTAACAAATAAACTCAAGACACCTGCGTGCTGAAATTGACACCGAGCAATGAAAGCGCGCCCATCAATCATGAAAGAATTGTCGCACCAGTTCAGTGAAATGCGCTGCAAACGCGCTATAGTGCACAAGGCAAATCTAATCAGAAACCACATTTTTTCACATAATCGTGGTGACCCTTCTCGCCACGAATAGCTTCATATTATCCTCGGAAACGAAAAAATACTGTTGACTGAAAAAAAAAAAAAGATTTTGCAGCTGATCGCTATCAAACAACGGCAATGAGCGCGACGACCGGAGGCTCGCGCGATGAGCGCGGCGCCTTTCCATTCAGGCTTAACAATGGCGAAATCATTGAAGCCTTTACCTGTAGCAATATCTAAACACACTGCAGTGCCAACGTGCTTCCGTCTCAGAAGTATCGGCGACAAACAGGTCGCTTTTCTCCACGGTAGATTTTGTAAACAGGTTCGTCAGCTAATCACGATTTCTTGAGGATCTTCAGCAACGCCTGTGCCTGAACGTTGGTCTGATAGTCCCTGGTGCACATTGGAGCATGTCAAAATGAAGTGTGAACCGTCACAAACGCTACCATTCTTCACCAAACACTACAAAGTTTATCACAACCAAAGAACAGCAATGACAGAATAAAAATAACAATCACATGCTGTTCTACAGTTTAGTAAAAAGGTCTACCACATTAAAGAAAGTGAAAGTGGCTCTCTTACCATGCTCGAGTTTTTAGCCCCGAAAATCTGCAGAAGCATATTCTCCCTCAAAATTTTTCTATGTCCAGAAATATCTTCCTAGTAGTACTTTGCAGTATATAGCGAACATATATATGTGACCAGAAAAGTTCCAAACTCAGAAGCTGGTGTCAAAAAAAAATAAAGAACTCTCTTGCCACCCATCCTATATCAGCGGTGCCATGCTCCCTTAACTTAAAACCAGGCCAGTCCAAAAGTAATGGATATACCATGTAACACATGTTTTTTTTTTTTTTTCCCAGTGCTCATTTTGACGCCAGGCGTCGTCTAATATTGTATAATGTTGTTTCTTTCGGTATTGTGTGCTGAGTTGCGTGTACCTCAGGGAGGTTTTCTTTTTGTCAAAGTGTATTTTACACCCACTCCTGCTTAAGGCTTTGCAATAAAGCCAGCAGGCTTCTGTAAATAAATAAATAAAAATGGTGCAAATGATTTAGGCACACTGGTTTAGGCATCTGAATGATAAAGGCACGCACATCCAGGGCGTGTGCCTTGCCACAACTGGTAACTACTGTGTAGAGTGCACAGTAGGTTAGCCAAAGGTGCCTCAATAACTCCACTTTCACTTGGGTTGGTAAATCACTTTGCTTGTGCAAGCATCAAAAAAGCAAGGCGAAATTGAGGCTGACGAACCATGCAGGACAACGGAAAGTAGTCTTATGGCTTACTTTCCTGTCTGCCTTTTTATCAATTTTCTTAGCTCCTTTTTTCCGTTTATTTTTTAACCATGTACCAGGGTTGGAAGTACTTCGTCGAAAGGCAGACAAAGCCAGACGGGCCGAATAGCGTGTGAATACGACACAATACGCGATTTATATATTAACAAGCTTCTAGGTCACAGACTGCCTACGGGAGCGAACATTCCTGAGGACCTCGCTAGGAAAGGAGTTTGTGGTACCCGACAGCGCAGACGTAGATACACACGCAAAAGAGGCGACGCAGCACGCAGGCTTTTCGAAGGCTTCACTTATCGCGCTCGCTGTCTCAAGGAAAGCAAGTTGATACGTGCTCGACACAGACAGACGACGTAGCGATATAACACGTAAATGCCAGACATCTGCATTCTGAAATTGATACCGAGCAATGCAAGCGGCACCATCAATCACGAAAGAATTGTTGCACTAGTTCAGTGAAATACGCTGTTAATTTAAACGCACTATCGCGCACAAGGCAAATCTCATCAAAAACCATATATTTTTTCTAAATACTCGTATTGGTCCTTCTCGTCACGATAAGCTTCATATTATCCTTGGAAACAAAAAAAATATTGCAAACTGAAAAAGTAAAAAAATTAAGCATGACTTAGCTATGCTAAGCATGGTTTAGCGTGGCCTCCATGGGGCGCACGAGAGGCGCACAAGTGAGGCGCGTTCGCGCCCAGTGCCGCGCCCTGACAACACTTGAAAAAGTACGCATCTCCAAGAAGCGTCTCTGGCTCGCTCGCTCTTGTGTTGTTGCAAGACTTTGTAGGCTGAAACCGGCCTCGACAGGCCGAAACAATTCATCGCCGCAGTGTAGCGGCGATACTCGCTGTGGCTCACCAACCACAAACCACTTAAAATGAATAAAGAAACTATGCGGGGAGAAGTGGCGTCTGTGCTGCCGGGAGCACCACGCGCAGATGAGCGCATTGTTTACGTCAAACATTGGATAAGTGAAATACGTTTAAAAATCCTCGTGCTGCAATCGTACAGACAGCATCGAACGTGTGCAAAGGCACTGAAAGTCGCTCCGGGACAAGCTTCAAGTATCAGCGAACTGTTCCAGCCGGTTTCAGCCTGCGAAGTCTTGGAACAACACCAGAGCGCGCGTGCCAGAGACGCTTCATCGAGATGCGTACTTCTTCCAGCGTTGTCAGGGCACAGGACTGGACGCGTAAGCGCCTTGCTCGTGCGCCTCTCGTGCGCCCTATGAAGCGGAGCCTGTAACTCCTCTGGAATGGGCAGACCGGTTAAAACCCCTCGATAATTTGAAAGTAACGACACTCTCCTCCACTTCGGCGTTCTCTTCCTCGAATATCCTCGCCCGCCGGCCCCGCGCGCTACACACGGCAAGCGATTTGGAGCAGCGCTCGTTCCCCATCCGGGAAATTGGCTGGCACACGCGCGCGCTCTTACGTTTACGCTTTATTTCCAAGCTCTGTTATCGACTAAAAACACGAGTAAGAGATGCGACACGCTTGAATGTACCATGAACCACATAAATTAGCGCCTCGTAAGCGCAATAAAAGTGCAAATTACGACCGCTTGCTGCATACACCTCACATTCCTTTTAACTTTCCAGTATTGTGCGTCTCAATGCGGCATAATATATCAAGCATAATATTTACTATATATTTGAGCATTCCTGAATATTTTCAGCATACCGATTCGTAATTTTAAAGGAAGTAAAGTTTATGGAGTGAACGAGTGGCGTTTCAAAAATTCGATGGTTACTAGAAACAGGCTGGAACATTTGCTTTGATGGCCGTCCTAAAATTTTTCAGTAAGGCTCATCCCAAGTTTGACACCGCGCAGCGCACATGCAGTGGCTTAATTGTTTTCATAGTTAACAATGTTCACGGCTGCTTGAAAACGAATATCAACTTTTTCTATTAAGCTCGCCTTTAGCTCCCGCTGTTGACGGCCTTGAAGTGACGTCGAGCAGAAACCGAGAGCCAATATCAGGGCACCGATTTCCCGTCATCTGAAGGAAGTGTCGTCCTCACCCCGAAATTTGGCCCTCTCGACGACCGAAACTGGACCTTGTCCGAATTTCATTTAATTTGGTGTCAACCCTAATTTTAGTATGACCAATATTCTTTTTCATTGCTTTGATCGGGCTGAAGAGACGTGAAACACTTCCAGCTCTTTTAGTGACAAAATTCGAAAAAAGAACAGGCCTTATGTTGATAACTGACACAGCGTGCGCACATACAAAATACTCTTATATTAACCCAAGACAAAGCAGCATTATTTTTTCTGCTCACACTAGACATCTTGGGTGCACAGCCGACGGCTGCTCTATTCTACGAGAATGGGCATGACGCCCATTAACTAGCCAAATGTTTAAGGAGGCCCAACTAAAATTGGAAGTCACCACTGCGGTTAATAATAATTGGTTCACAGGAAGGGAAAGACGCATGCAGTATCTGTCACACTTGCTCGGTGGATACCTGACCCGCGCCATAAGGGAAGGGACGAAGGTGGTAGTGAAAGTGGAAAGAGATATAGGGAAGCTGTAGTGGAGGGCTGCATAGTAATTTCGACCACCTGGGGATCTTTAACGTGCGCTGGCACCACACAGCACACGGACGCCTCTTCGTTTCACCTCCATCGCAACGCAGCCGCCGCGGTCGGGATCGAACCCGGGAACTCCGCCGGCACAGTAGTCGGGTGTCTTACCACTGCACCAACGCGGCCTTTTTTTGTTTATTTCCTGTTAACAATGACATTTACAGTGGGGCAAAGTCAAAGTATAATGCCACAAAGCGCTCCAGCAAAAGTAAGGTTCACAAAATTTCAAAAACGCTTTAGGTTGGCCAGTTCACTCAAAACTGGCATCCATTCAGGTTTCTCACTTTGGGTATTATAGATGGCGGTCAGGTTGTTGATACTCTCAATGAAATACTCCCTCACTGAGCAAGCATCCACATCCGCGTGTCTCACAGTCATTCTCGTTTTCCATACACTGTGGAGGCAAAGCAACATGAATAAGTTATATGGCACACCCCCTTGATTATGGACCGGCAGGAACCATATACCATAGGGTGTAATTGGCAAGTCTTTTTTTAAAGTCCTCTGCAAGATATTCCAAAGAAAGTCTGCATCCCAGCAGTCAAGAAAAATATGGTCTATGGTTTCCAGCTTATGACAAATCAAGCAGTCCACCGACCTCGAAACAAGGACACCTTTTTCCCTCAACCACGGTTTAACAGGTAATATACCACTGCGCAATAGGAAGAAAACACTTTTTGCTGACAACCGTGCTGCATCTTTTTAACTCTTTTTAGGACATCCTTAATTCCCTTCCACAGTGTAATGATCGATAAAACGGCACTGGCATCATTACATCAAGCAGGTCCTTATACAGTCGCTTTTGGGTTACAGCGCTTAGGTATTCTATTGAGAATCTCACTTTTAGATTGTTAGAGGAAGCTACAACATCACGCAAAAAAACACTCAGTCTTCTGTGTTTAAAGTTGCTAGAGGACACCGAAAATTCGGGTAAGTCTTGGCTGAGTCTAACTTGAAAAGCCATATGCAGAAAAGGATCGGTTTGATTAAGTAAGAGCATAAACCTGGATACAATGTGTCGTAAAAATAAATGGGCCAAACCAAGTCCTCCACTTTTTACCGAGCGAAACAAATTTGTACGACTTGTTCTCTCCCAAACTGAACCCCAGACGAAAACCGCCAGCAATCGGTGAAATTTCTGGACGCTAACCCTTGACATAGACAATGCTTGCAAAACATACCAAATTTTCGCAACAGTGAACAAATTGCGCACAGTTGATCGAGCGAACAATGATAAATCAAGGCCACCTCAAGTTTTTGTTTTTGACTAGACACGTTCACTTTCAGCATTCCAGTGATCTTTCGTATCCTTGTAGCGTTCCAGCGGCTCTCTAAGGTACAGCCTTTGTCAAAAGTGTACAGCCCAAGGGGTCTACTTTTGAGCCGCGTAGCAGCGCTGATTTAGCGTTATTGGAGGTCCTTCCAATTGGAGAGGGTAGGACAAAAAATCTTACCGTCAAGAGATTCCGAACCCTGGACATGCATTACAAGCCGCACGAAGCGGCTCAGAAGCAGATCCCCTGGGCTCTACACTTTTGACAAAGACTGTACCTCGCAGGTGTGACAGACCAAGAAACATTTTCAAAAAGGAAGGTTCGTTGCACAAAACCCCATGCCATAGACCCAAACATTTGTCCCAGTTGACTTCGCTGGCCGTTTCCCTACAAAATAGACTAACAGCTAAGATTGCTTTGATACGCTATCTTGATCTTCTGAGTATGAGGAAATCAGCGGTAATCTTCAAATTTAGGAGGGCCACACACGAAATTTGGCCCTCTGAATCCCCAAAACTTCACCTGGGCCCGCTTGCACGATAAAGTCCGAGCTAAGTCGAGACTTAAACAGTGTCTTTAGTAAGACCAGATTTTTTCAAGACCGGAGTTATTCAGGGTTGCCTTAACATACCCATAGAGACAGTGGATACCTAGTTTGAGGACAGCGGGTACCTATACAATGGGAAATCTTGGCGCCTGCTTAGGGAACGCGCCGTGGCACCTGACGATGCTTTCATTCTGTCACGGCGTGGTGAGGGTGAAAAACTTTATTGAAGAAAAAAAAGGAAAGAGTGCAGATCAATGTTTTTTTGAATGAGTGGAATGCCTAGTATAGGAGGCCACTAGACAAAGCTATTACCATTGCCCGTTGGCCAGGGCCAGTTGGGACTCTAGCGATGAGCAGCTAAGCAAGGCTGCCTCCAAAGTCGAATTTTCATGCATGTCTAATTTCTTAGGGGGCATGATGCGAGCGTACGTTAAAGCGTGCTGCAATCGTTGCTGCCTAAAACAGAGCTCAACTTCGCATGCATATGACACGATGTTCACGTATTAAGCAGCAGAAACCGTAGCCGTCGTGCGTGCTTCATTGGCAATCAGAATGTTCATTCTAGCAATGACAATTAAAATGTTAAGCCGCTAGTTTTTCTCAAGCATTTGCCTCATTTTGTTGAATTACCACGTCTTTGCTCGGGTAATTTTTTTTTCCTCTCATAAAATGCCAACAGGAACGCGGCACGCGCTTCCACAATACGTTTTCGGGATGACTTCAAAAAGCCTCCTAGGGCAGCGGTTATATGCATTTGGGTAAGCAGCGTAAGTACGTGCGCGTACTGGGGCTGGTGTGTGAGGTGGGGGAGGGGGGGAGAGGGGGCAGACAGGTAGCAGTGCTGTTAGGGAGCTTTAACTGCAGTCCTCAAAAGCAAGTATTCTGCTGACGTCAGTGCCGGTTGAATCGCTACTGAGGCATATTATAGGAATCGACCAGTTACATTTAGACGCTGTCCAAACAGCTATCAAAAGCTGAGAGTTGTCCCCCACAATTTTAGAGCACTCTACGCACTGCAGCTACAGTTGAGGTTATGTGCGCCGCAAATGTGACCTAAAATCAGATTGTGACAAAAGATGCCTGTATTGGAAGGCTCACAGATTTCGACCTCTTCTCTAAAGGTCGCTCATTCACGGATCGTGCGTTTTATCTCGACGCAAGATTCACCAATCATGCATTTTATCTTGACGCGAGACTATCGTGTCGCTCATTCACCAATATCATACCAATATTCAATATCATTCCATTTTTAGAAAACGCCTCACTAGCTGCCACGCTCACACATTCGAATTTTTGGAGCCGTCACCACATCCTTTCTTCGACACGGTTTCCTTACCCACTGCACAGGCTCGTCGCTCGGAACGTTGCCTGTAAACCTCTTTACCGGCGGTATAGAAAACAGACCGCAATAGCACTAACAGAATAACTTGCGCTTAGCAGCGGCACAGGTTGGAACACATGCCTGCAACACCCCTGAATAGAAAACGGGGACGTATTGACGAACTTCAAGATATGCGGTTTTCGTTTTAGAGGGGCTTCGCGAAAAAATCTATACGATTGAAATATGCTTGTTAATCTATCCGTCTTCCGAAAAGTTGATTTGAATTTGTGACTAGTGTAAAAATATCAAATATACCGTTAATTTCTCAATCACCTTACTTTGAATGCTTCCACGCTTCACCGTGATCGCGTGGACCATGCAGTGAAGTATTCTCAAAACGCAACGGGGCAGTTTCGTAAAGTTGCCCTTTGCGACGGTGTGACCAATAAAGCGCTTTACGAAAACCGATAATAACGTCGTTCTCAATATGCTTTCATTTAAAAAGCAGACAAAATCGCCCAAGTGCACGTCAGGTACAAATGGTTTCTGTCAATTTATTCAGGCCTCTTAAATAAATAATGCTTTCTTATAAAGCGCAGATTTTTCTGGATCCTTAAAGGCTGATGTAGGTGTATGGAAGTTTACTGCATTCTGTCACGATATGAATGCTCCCACTAGTTTTATGCAGGGCCTTATTTAAAAAAAATTGTATGTCCAAAGCTGTGTAACATTTGTAATGTGCTTTTAGTTCTGGTGTATGCCTATGCACAATATCAGTCATGTGCAAATTCTAGGCAGAAATTACAAAATTTAATTTTTATTATATTTGCACCAGTTTGTAGAATATTTATTCTAATGCATTCTTCCCCACAAATGTACTTGATTTGTATATCAAAATGTCAGTACTCCACAACCCAATTTGTGAAACATAAATGAACTCAAATATATTACAGTATTGTTGACAAATGCAGCTGTTCATACGACTACAGCAGTTGCCACCATGACAGCAATGTGGCATACTTGCGCAACCACAGCATTTGCTCTCACCGTTTTTTCCTGCAGATAAACAAAAATGACCAGGTACTTTTCTTCCAGTCATATGGTTCTGGCCTGTTCTGGGTGTTGGATGTGCAGGTTACGAGTGGTATTGCAACCATATACAGATATGCGAGATCAGTAGCCCTTGAGGGGATTTAATGCAAGCATGTGACCAGCACCAGCACGACATTGAGCAAAATCATTTGCACATACTGTTCTCGCAGCATACAATTGAGGAAAGGGTGGCCCACATTGGCAAGAAATATTATCATACAAGCAAAACAACATATACTTGAGAAAAGCACAAAATGACAGTTGTAGATGCCTTACACACACACACACACATCAGACATGCTGATATTTGCTCTGCAGGTCATGCTACATAGTGAGCAGCAGAGAATAAATAACAAACAGTTTGTAAGGGTTACAGGTATTGGTCTGAAAGGATGGAATTAATTTTGAAGCACTTGCAAGAGTATAATGCAGAAAAGCTTAGTTGACATAAAAAAACTGGACACAACAAAACATGCACATGATTTGAATCACGGTGGGTGAGGAGTGCTACAAAAGGCTATAAACATTATAATACAAAGTTAACCAAAATGCTGTTCAATATTGTACCCGCAAAAAATAAGACAGTTTTCTGTGGCCCTATATATACTCTTCAGTTGTTGCAACTGTAATTGCAATGTAAGCACTGCCAATAATACAGGTGTGATCATTAAAAGTTGATGGCAAAATTACTCGTTACACATTGAGCAGGTAGCTCACATTTTATTTTTATACCAGATGGCTCGTCCGAGTATTGCTGCCATGGATACCATACAACGAGACAATTTATACAAAACCTGGGGCTGTGAACACCTACCACAATATGGTAGCCTGGGCTTCCACTTTTGCATACATTCACCAAGTCTCCCAGAGTTTACCATTGCACTCTGATGTCATGCAAGTATTTGACAAAATGGCAATCTTTGAGTGATGGAAAAACATATTGCATGTTTAACAATTTACTGCACACGTATTAAAATAACAAATTCACAGCTTAAAAACATATCTGTAATCTGTTAGGTACCATACTTTACCACACTGAACCAACTCTTGGTGTAACCGATGTTAAGGTTACGCTTGGTTTCATTTATTGGGCTTAACATCCCACAGTGACTCAAGCTACGAGAGATGCAGTAGTGGAGAGGTAGGGAACTCCCGCGGACTCTTCACGTTCTACGCATGCGCACTGGTCCCACGTAGGCGCTTCTCGTATGTGAAACTAAAACTGTAAATCAAAGGAAGACCGGCGAGGCGCGCGCGCGGCGGTGGCGGAGCACGCGGTCCGGCGCGAAAGTTGCGTGCCGTGTGATGTCACTGCTTCTCGCGCTTGCGCAGCACGGCTCTCCAGGAGCCACGCGAAACTGCTCAACCTCGGCCAAAATCGATGCTGGTTTACCGTGACTTTGCTTCGGACGTTCATGGTGTTGCTTAGAGTTTTTATATATTATGAAACTCTATGGGGGGCGAACCCAGCAGCGCTTCTCGCCTGCATCACCACATATACCACAGGCAACAGCGTTTCTCATCAGTGTCATCGAGCTGCACTCGCGTGTCGTCGTCCGCTGCTTGCGTCACCGCTTGCTTATATCCCTGGCAGTATGGTTCGTCGCCTGCTTCATACAGTTCGCCTGCAGCGTTCCGTTGGCGCAGCTCCCGGTACAGACGAAGCGTTTCATGCCTTTCTTTTTCCTTGCATTCTATGGACAGGCCCGTTTACACTAGGCCGACGCGACGCCGATGCCGATGCGACGCCGACATCGGTGGTCGGCGGGGCGATCGGCCGATCCTGTCGTAGATGCACCGGTAAGTCCCACTAGGCCGACAACGATGCCAGCATGACCAACGACCGCCTGTCGTCGTAGTGTGACAAGTTCCCAGACCAGCGCCGCCGACGAAACGCATCGGGCGACGGTCGCCCGATCAGTCCTCGGCAGATCGTCGAGCAAGCGAAATGCTGACGAACGATGTGCTGTGCATGGCTGTGCTTCCCTGTGTCATATAAATGCTAAAATATAGGCAAGGAAGGATGCGGTTCATATTATCACACTTCGACACTCGCGGGTGTGCTTTTGTTGTTGAACATGAGTCGACGTCGGCCCCGTCGAAGGCGAGTAGGCCTTATAGCGAGCCCGCAGGAATCGTGTTTGTGATTTCGGCGATCGTGCGGAGCAAATTATCATGTTTTAGCGAGTGCGAGCGGTCATCGAGGGTAGATTTGGTTATAGTGACCTAAGATCGACGTTTGCTTTTATCACGGGACGCTGGTACAGGAAGCGGTAAGCGCCGGCGTAACTCGGTCTGCCGAGAAATGTTGAGGGCGGCTTGTAGTAGTCGGCAGCACTCTTAGGGCACAAATAACACCGTTTTAATTCATGCAATTGGCTGCCGAGCATACTTCCGGATAAAAGGAATCAGAATCGAGCATTTATGGCATCGAAGAAAGCAAATACAATTAGCAGGAAGCGCCGCTCTCGTGCGATTTCAACAACCAAATCCCAAACATTTCTCATGCGGTGTATCGCCTGATCGGCATTTCTTGCGGAGTTATCGCATTGTGTAAATGCGTAATGGGCAGCGATAGCGTGAGACGAGAAAATACACCAGTAAAGTAGAGCCCGGCAGACGGTTGTATTGCCATGAAAACGAGCAGCGTGTGTGTATGTAACACACATGTAAGCTGCAGCAGCGATGGCATGCACTCGTCGTCATCGGCGCATTCCCGATAAAATTTCTCGCTAACACGGGAAATGGCAAAGCATTTACTAATATCATGAAGTATTCATTTAGCGAATGCGCGCGCTATTTGGTGAACAAGTGGTAAAAAGCGAGAAGCAGGTATCGAAATCAGTAGCCCCGGGGTCTGCAGCAGACGAGAGACGCGACTGTGGGCGGGGCGAGGTGAAGGCAGCAACTATTATTGGTCGGCGCGGGCAGTGAGGCATCGCGTCATCGCAGTGTGACTAGGAAATCGGCCGACGGCAGCCCGATCGCTTCGCTCTTAGGGTGCCTCGATGTAGCGCGCCGCTGTACGGCGGCGCTGGTATCGAGGCACCCTATTCGCTCTCGGCGTCGGCCGATCAACATCCCCGTCGGTCGGCCATCGGCGCGCCGTCGGCGTCGTCGCCGTGTGAAAAGCACGACGACCACGCAAAAGATACGTCTGGCGATGGTCCGCCGACGTAGATCGGCCTAGTGTGAACGGAGCGCAAAGGGGATATTCCGTTTCGAGCGCGGAAATCTCTAGAGGTGGCATGTCGATGAGACTATTTCTGCAAGGCGAATAGGGAGAGGAGGAAAGCGCGCAAAAGGAGAGCGCAGGGAGAGACTACAGTGCCAAGCTGAGCGCCGGACGCGGACTCGGCGTTCGTGTAGCAGAACCGCAAATGCCGAGTGCATTGCAACGCGCCGGAGTCGGCACTCTTCTCTTATTTATTCCGTGGTCACAGATACCTGCCGACTTTGAGAATGTTTCTTAGGGCTCATGGAACGAAATCCCGTGCGCGAGAGTTGTGCGCGAGATATCTCATATTAAAGCGAAAGCCTTTAATGCCTCATTGTTGTCGACAACAGGATGTCAGCAGAAGGTTTTCAGCAGAAGTGTCACGCGTTCGAGAGCGAGAGTTAAAAATAAACTAACCTTGTCTCCACCGGGAATCGAGCCTCCATCCCTCGGATCCCCAGCCCAGCGCTTTATCAACTGCGCCACACCTCGGATCGTGAAACGCTCTTCGTAATTCCCCTTCATGATAATGATCATAAGCACTTTATTTACTCCCAAATAAGGGGAACCAGCCGAAAGACTGGTTGCACTGCTTGGAAAAGGTCAGCAGGGATCCCTTGGAACTCCGAGGCCTCCAATTCGCGCAAAATGAGCTGGCGCTGTTGGGCGAACTCGGTGGTACGCAGGAAGGACTCCCACGTATCCACGGCAGCTGAATTATCTGCGTTGTGTCGTGTACATGTTCACACCATGTGATTGAATGTGGCCGGTTGTGAGCAGTGTTTGCACGTAGATGCAATTTGAGAAACGTTTGCTATATAGCCATGGGTTTGGAAAGGTTTCTTTTTGTATTTTGCACCAATGAGCGGCCTCGCGCCGGGATAGTTTCCGGTGTGCAGGGGGTATATAGCTTATTCACGTGACGTCATTGCAGCCTTCCTGGCATCCATGGAACGCATAACGCAACGTACGAGACGGAGAAAGAAAGAGAGAGAGGGGGGCCTGCGGCGAATCATGACACGGCGTCGATGAAATCCGATCTCTGATTGGACGGCGTTCCAAACGGCGTCTCAAGTATCCGACAAATGAGTGACACACAGTAGGGAGGACGCTGATAGACGCTTTTTAGTTTCGAACCGCCCAACAATATGGCGTCTCCGCAATACACGGTTGCCACAACCGCCGCCTGCTAAACGTGATAGTGAATAGGGTCTATAGACACCGTTCGAGCCGATAATGCTGGAGGATGTCCGTGTACGTAACCATGCGTAATTGAGTACTTTGGGGAGTATCAGAGGAAGCGGCAGGCTGATGAGGATGCTCCGCCCGGTCGCTAACTTCTCCGGCTAGAGCATGCGCCTGTGCGTTCCCGCTGAGCGCCTCATGGGGTGGGGCCCATATGAGAAGACGAGGTGTGGACCGTAAGGGGAGAAATCGGAGGATAGTGTGCGCCTGTCGGGATATACGACCTGCATCGAAGTTACGAATTTCTTGTTGAGAATCGCTAACGACTACTTTTGGTTGAGGAGTTGGTCAGAGCTAACGCGATGGCAACCTCTTCCGCGGTGGTAACAGCTGCGGTGTTGAGGACGTTGCAGGCGTTGTGCCAGTTTTGGCGCGGTGCCAATGCAACCGAAGCCATTCCCCTTATCTATATACTGTGAGGATGATAGGATTCCGCGAGTGACAGATACTGCGCCTTTTCTTTCCTGTAAAAGAATTGTAGAACGCCGGTGAACTTTGATGCGTTCAATAAATTGCTGGTTGTGTTCAACAAGGGGCGTGCGATGTACCGTCATAGCAGGTCGTGACGTCACCAGGCGATTCATGCATTAAACAAGCTGAGCCCGCCGAGCGTCCGATCCAGGCGTCTGTGCGGCGCCTTTAATTTGCCGCTTCCTCGAACGCCGGACCACACTGCAAACAAAAGCAGACGCAGATGTCTAGGAGGCCTTAGTACAGCAGGCATCAGCGGCCTTTGAAATTGATTTACAGAATAGATACGACGTAGTATCTGTCACAATTCTCCGCGGACACATGTACCGTGCCGAAAAGGAAGGGACGAAGGGGCGGGAGTGAAAGAAGAGATGGAGATAGAGGTACCGTAGTGAAGGGCTACGATCCATCACGCTATAATTGCTTTCACCTCATCGCACTTCAGTGGTCCAAAGTGCCCTCTATAATTTTTACGCAAGATTCCACAAGATTAGTTCTTGTCTAGCGTTCTTACAATCTGCAATGCCACATTTGAACGTGCACCAAGGAACGACACGCGACAAGATCGATGGTGTACCGTCGAAAGTCACACATGGAGGAGAAAGTGTGACAGATACTGTGCCTTTCCTTTAAAGCAATTATAGCTATACTATGTAGCACAGCAACGAACGCCGAAAACCGGCAAACGATGAAAGGCAAACAATGGGAGAGGAAGGGTAGGCTTTCGCTATTCTCCTGCAAGAGACATATAAAAGGCGATCTAATTTTTTTGGCCTCACAATACCAACAATCGCAGCCGCTCGATAAAATCGCACTCTGTAGCCAAACCAAATGAAAATGACGCTAGTAGCCGAATATTTATGCCTAAACCTAACGACATGTTTGGGCAATGTAATCCAAAAACCAAGGGCCTCAATCGTTTTCCTTCTTAAAGAATGGTCGAACCTCATAAAGGTGCTAATAATGCCCAAGAAGAGTAGAGCACTTTGATAAGTCATGTGAAAAAAAAATATCTTGCTTTTATTTTTGTTAAAATAACACATAGCAACGAAATTGTAATATAAATGACGACAGAATATCTTGTAGCTTGTGAGCAAAACTTGTTATTTTTCGAGAAAATTATATCTTAAACGCTTGCAGTGCCAAATTATTAATACTTCATCGATGACAAGTACACCTGTCAGTAACCCCATGTTGTTAACATCGTTCAAACCTTTGTATGAATTTTGGGTTCTCCGTAGAGGCCAAATCTCAATTGTTCGCAGAAGGACCAAAGCGCAACTACTCACTTGCTGCTGATAGTGAAGTCATGCTTGAAACAATGGTCGTCAAACCGACGCCGGTAATGTGAATTGCTGCAAAATAACAAATGATTGAGAAAATGCCGCGCCTGAACGCGTCCCAGGTGTAATCTTGACTTAAACGTTCATCACGTGGTCTTATCGCTTTCATCCTTGCCTGCGTGAACACAAGCAGCGTTCCGCTCCTCACATGGCCGCTCGTGGCGGTTGAGGGAAATAAGTAAGCGACGGTTCTGAGTGGGAATAGGACCTACCTGCGAGACTATATTAGGGCGAAAGCCTCCGCTCATGGCTCATGACTCGCCAGCATGTTCGTTCGTTAGCAGAGAGCATCAGCGAGAAGTGTCCAACTGCTTCGCGAGATTGCGCGGGATACCGAGTTATTCCACTTGTCAATCATCCTGATGACTTCAGCAGAAATATAAATGCATTCTGCGGCAAAATGGTTGACTGCAAAGACGCACTGGAACGTCCCTCTAAAAATAAAAGTTGCATGCTTTCAGATAGCATTATTAAGTATCGGCTGGCCTTGAAAGGCAGCGCCACTATACTGTAAATCCCTGCGTCCCTCGGACATACTGCTGTGAAGTTAATGGAATGGCGCCATCGTATATGGCATCCCTGAAGCATGAGGAATTCACGCTACTCCCGACGTTTAAACTCTTCTTTCAGCATCGCATTCCATTTTCTTCATACGAGAAGGAAAATTACGAGGGACATTAGCGACTAAAGTAAAGTTGAAAGCCTGACAAGTATCATCTTGTCTAGCGTTCCTGTCCTCTGCAATCCCACCCTTGAACAGGCGCCAATGAACGCCGCGTGACAGCCGCCGCAAAAGCGGGACACGCTTTGTTCACGACAGTATGAGCCCCCCCCCCCTCCCCCCCTAAATAAAAATCACCTTAATAAAAATGCTGCCTCTACCGCGAATCAAACATTCATCCCTAGGATTCCCAGCCTAGCACTTCAACGAACTACGCAACGCCAGGGACAGTGAAACGCAGGTTAAATTCTCTTGTCTACCGTGAGGTTTATGGTAGCGGGATTTTGCGAGTGACAGACACTGCGCCTTTCCTTTCCTGTAAACGCATTATAGAAGGCCGTTGAACTTTGATGCGTTCAACGAAACGCTGGTTGTGTTAGACGAGGGGCGCACGATGTACTGTGAGCAGCAGCAACACTCAGGTTTTCGCATTTCTTCACTGCAGATTGTGAACTGCTCTCAGAATTTTTTCTATAGGGTGCACTTATCAGATCTGTTCCAAAGCTGGATCTGTGGGCGTGCACACTTTGCACGCCTTTATTTCCGCTGTCTTTCGCTTTCCAATCTTTCGACCGAGATGGAGACAAGTCTGCCTTTATTGTGAATGGTCAGGTCAGATTGCAACTGCGCTGCTCCCGGTTTCGCCTTCTTTCAACTTGAGAGATTTACATTTTTCTGATAGCGCGAACCTTAGATTCGATCCTACTATCGGAACAAATAAAAAAGGGCAGCTAACTGCGTAGAGTTGCGTCTCGGACGCTTCGCATTTGCTGAGATGCAGCGTAGCGAGGGTTAATGATCCCAGAGAAGAAATTCGCGTCCGACTGTTCGAAGCTAACATTCATATAATTGTTCAATAGTATTAAACTTTTTAAAATGTCTGAACGAGCAATCAACAATTGGAGCGGTGCCGACAATGAAAACTTTAAAAAGACGAAGTGAACTCGACAACATGAAGCAAAGACAGCGTCTCAATGAGCGGTAACGGCATTTGGCGTCTTGCAACTCAGACGATCGGCAGCCGTCACGTATAAACCACAGTCGACGTCCTAACAGTATGCGTCCGTGTAGCAGGAGCGTCCCAGCGGCGTTTCAGGAATCGTCCACAATACTGCGAAGTAGATGCTTTTCTTTTGGTGGCGGTGACGGTTTTTCGCGTCTTTCAGCAGAGGCGATCGGCAACCATCAGGCACCTGCCGCGTTCAACGTACTGGCATTACTCCGACCCGTAGCAGAAGCCCCCAAGCCGCTCTGCAGGAACGTCTAGGTAAGCGGGTGCCTTGTTTTTCATTCCTCTCTCGAACAATACTGACCAGTAACCAGTGGGTCGACACGTATTTATTTCACAAGACGACATTTATGCAGGAAGGATCGAGAGGTGCATGAACAATTAGAGACGCATGCTGGTACCCCTCACTGCGCATTATTTACGCCAATTCTTAGCCTTCTTCTGCTCTTGGCAGGTTCTTGACCGTCAGCTCGCTTTGAGAATGCGTAAAACTAAACGCTGAACGAATACAACTAACGCTGTCTATTTCCCGATAATACAGTTTATATATATATGATGGTCCAACCTGTGATTCGCAATTGACCATAGCAGGGTAGACAACATTAAGCAGTACAAATTTCTGTGAATAACACCGCTGAGGAATCCTAACGATTCTCGCCGACAACTAAGATAAAACAGAAGGAAAGCAAAATGTCTCAGATGGTAACACCTGAGTACAGAGCACCCGATGGTAGACCCTTGGAAGCGAACGGTCCGCCAGTCACGTCATATGGTTTTGCGACGTTAAGTTGCCTCAATGCTGTCCGTTTGTTCCGGACGTTCTTGATAATCCCTTCTACGGAGGATATTAGTGAAATAATAAAATGCTTAATGAACTCACAAATTAAAAAAAGGCTGTGGTTTAACTATCGTTAAGCTTAAGATTTGCGAGAGCAATGGTTGGTTTAGATTGGTTTATTGACGTAGACAGAGCCATTGTGTATCCTATGCGTTACTTTACTTGTATTTTATTACATGTATTTATGTAGTTACATTCCCCCTCCCTCATACCTTAACGAGATTGGAGGAGGTCTCCTTTAGAAGGATAAGAGCTGGGGCGGCCCTTACCCCGTCGGTAACATGCCGATGGGAATCTCAAGCAGACATCGGATCAACAACATGCCAGAAGTGTTCCACACCAGCTGAAGAAGTGGATGTTCGCCACCTGCTGTGGACTTGTGCAGGTGCAAGGGCATCAAGGACCGATTCTGCAGGAAGTGGGACTAAACACAGCATTGGAAGAGGACTTCTTTAAATGGCTCACCGACAATGATAAAAGCGGGACCCTGATCCGCTTCCTTACGGAAAATAATTTACATGAGTTTCTATAATATGTCTTATAGCAAGCTTGCGTAAAAAATACTTTATTTATTCCAATGAATAAGCTCTTGTGATCAGTCAAGAAGTGTGTCTTTGTTTCTCCTTTGTTGATGGCGTATGTTGATTCCGGCGTAACTCTATGGAATACCAAGTCCAAACTTCTAGATCAATATGTGGTTCATTTGGATTGTTGTGGACATACTTCCAATGAAACCGCTATTCCAAAGCTTGGGCGAATAAGGAGTCCTACACTTATTGCACGTAAATTGCAGAACGGAAGCTTGACGTCAAGTGATATCACACTGGGGTACATAGTGAGTGCATTTTCCTTGCCTTCGAGGTACATTTGTTGACTCCATACGATTTTCGGACTCTTTTCGCCGTTTTAGAAATTCTGTGTCGCTGTCTCCATCCGTCTTCATCCGTGGTCATCAAATTCTTTTCATATTTTCTTCTATTGATCATAGCTACAGTGTAGAACGGTTATGTATGCGTAAGAAATCAAGTATTTGGGTCAAATGCAATAGTGAAAAACACAAGTAAATCATTAGCCGATTTACCAAAACACAATGTGATATTTTAAATCCATGATTTGGCAATTTCCTTGCGTATCATAGGCTAACAGCTATAGGAAGGCTGACTCTCTCTAGTTCAAGTCTAATGCAACCCCCCCCCCCCCCCAATGAGCTCGAAATAAAGTCTAACACTTCCAACGAGTAGCTGAAGCTGCGATATGAGGTGTAGAAGGAGAACAATTCTTGCGGGCCTCCTCTTGTAGACGGTGACTAATTCCTCTTCATCCTCTTCAGGATGCGGCAGGAAACAATAAGTTGGTGTGCTTTTGGCACCAGAATGTCGCCCCCTGAGTAGGCTTTTCAGAGCGCGAGTTCTTATGCTCGCATCACTCAGGGTCGCGTTTTTCTTACACATCGGTGGCCCTCAGGTTCCGCAGTACAACTTTATGCTCTCGTTCCGCTATATATCTCCAGTTTCTATACCGCCTAAGTTGGCCCACCTAGCACCACCATTTGTATGAAAATTGCCTGTGGTCTAGTTTCGGTTAAAGCGAGCGTAAGCGATAGCTGGAGCATGAGGATGCAGAAACACCGGCGCCGACGCCGGCAGCCATCTATGCTGCTCGTCGCTCAAGCCTTTCAACATTGTGGTGGTGGCGTTTCTCAAGACGCTCCTCCCGTTGTTCCACATTTCCACCGCTCTTTTGAAATTAGGCCATTCTCGTCTCCGCAAACGTTCAGTACTTAACGCAATGTCCTGAAGATCGCCAGATACTGCCAATCGGCGATCGCATTGAACACGGCTGCTAAGTCGCTCTTCCTCCGAGTTCATAACTTGGCTCCGGCCGAGACGCGCAGCGCGCCTCTGTACTCTGGATTGAGGTGTGCGATCACGTGTCTCCGCACGCAGCTGCTTACGCGTAGGCTACTTCCCACGTCTGCGGACCGGTGACACTGAATTTCGGTGGAGAACATATGTACACAAATGTGTTGTGTCTGAAGTATTCGATCCTAACCGCCGGCAGCTGCGTTTCGATCTGGGCGAAACAAAAGAGTCTATGTACTATGCAATGTCAGTGCACGGAGAAATTGCCCATGTTGTCAAAATTACTCTGTAGCCCTCCACTACCCAACTCCTTTTTCTCTTTTAACTTTCACTAGCACTCTCCTCCTTTCCGTAACGGCGAGGTCTGGTGTCCTCAGAAATCGTGTGACAGATACTGCGCCTTTCAATTCCAGTGAACCAATGAAATAATTTGCAATTTGAAATCTGATTGAAGGTCATAGGAAGGACACTTTGACCTTGTATTTACCTGGATTAGTGATGCTATCGCTTGAAACATCTGTGTGTCACATTTCAGACGAGGCAGACTCAAAGAGGTATCAAACGACTGAGCTTGCTACGGAGCATAAAATTACAAGTTGAGTCAGAACGTAGTTTACCCTAGAAGTTCGCCCCGACAGCCTTTGTCATACCAAACCATACCTCCTCTCATATTGGATGGTGAAAAGGAAAGGCGCAGTATCTCACACAGCTCTGGGTGGACACATGAGTCGCGTAACAAGAAAAAAGGAGGAAAGAGAGTGAAAGAAGATGAAAAGAGCTGCCATAGTGGAAGTGATGAGCTCCGGAATAATAAAACTTCGGATCGTAATGTAAACTACGGCCGAGAAGCTTACCAACAGAGGAAAGCGGACCAAGATCCAAGCGACAGCTGCGACTGCCGATCGCTAACGTTTAGAAACATGATTCAAGAATAGTTGAACCTCTACAATTTTTCGCTCCTTCCTCACTTTCGGCAGGTGTGCAGGTCAGTCAGGGAACCTTGTTTGTACTGCGTTTTTCGCACGATACGGTCGCCGCGGTGTACGTTCTAATAGGTAGCTTACATGGCTTTCCACGTTTCCCCACGATATAAGGCACGAAATGCTTGTTACGTAAAACGTCTGCAGGTTGCTGTAGACAGTGTTTATGTTGGATGGCATTACCCGATGTTTTCAAAAACATTCTGCACCTTTTAGGGTCAAAAACAGTGACAATCTTCTTTCGACGACTTGCAGCCTGTCTAACTGCATCGCGTAGCAAAGCCATTTCGTCCCGTCATCAAAGCACAATAATGCCCACAATCAAAATGCAGGCATGTTTCAGTCATAAACTAACAATACGTTCTGAACTGGAAGTCTGTGCTGAAGAAATCTTGCGATCAACGGCGTCGTTCACTTCAAGCAGACGATAACGACGCACTCGGCTGGAGCGGTCACTAGCGCCTACCTTTCTACGCCGCCCTCTGTCGGCAGAGAGAAATGCATGCTTATATTGCAAGTTTTTGAGTCCCTGCGCAATTCAATGCAAACGCAAACAGTCCCTGCGCAATTCAATGGAATGATCTAGCAGACGACAGGACGCCTCTGCAGGCGACGCGCAGGGGTCTCGTCTGCTTTGCGTTCTCCTTTGGCGCTAGCGTTGCCGCAGTCGGGTTTTAGTCTTACGCACACGCCCACGCTCTAAGGTAGGTAGAAACATCTGTGCAGATAACAGCTGTTTCGAGTTGTGTTTTTATTCAACCTATGCAAAGGGACGTTTCTCGAAATTATTGAATGAGATGGATGTGCTGTAATACGTTGTCTACTCCGCTATAGTGGCGGGCTGAAGTATAGCGTTTTTGTTGATCTGAATATAGACGGTTCTCCAAATGATGATCATATTTTATCATTCACCACCATCATTCCTAAGATATAACAGCTGATATGCCGCGAAGACAAGCCTACACAGCGAACGAATGGCTCAAAATGGCGACCTTTTTCCTTCAGATACATTGCAGACGCTCGACATCTAGGACGTGCGGCCCGACTTCTGGCGGTTTCAATCACACTGGACTTTGAAAGCGGGAATAGAACACCGAGGCACCTAATACAGATAAAGTCAGCATTACAGGTATGTTGTTATTTGGGCACAGAGTAGCTTTCCCTAGAAATCCCCAGATCTGTTCGGGTGCAGTCACTCGCGCAATTCGAAATCAGGAGTTATAAGTAGATTTCCGAAATCTCGAGCGATTTTCACCAGATGCCAACGATGCATATGGTCGAGGGTGCTTACCAGGCAAAATTCGAGCCTGATGCTCCCCTTTCTGCCATCCATTAACCTTCGTAAAGAAGCACTCAGAACACTGTCAGATAAGCCTTCGCACATAGTGCGCATATGAGGAAACCAAATCGTTGGATTACTCACGATATTTAAGTCCTCCAAAAATACCCAGCAAGTACTGGCATGACTGCTTTTCGCATGTACTTTGGTAAGACAAACTTTATTGCCGTTTTGCTGTCAGAACCTATTATCCGCGCAGGTCGGCCGTCTTTGTGCACGCAGTCTTGTTCTGTTCTTATGTTTCACATAATTTTTGGGTTCGTGTTATATTATCTGTAATTATGCCTAAGACATCGCTATGCATGGCTCACCCCGTCATATTCGCCTACGAATGATAAATAATTTATAATCAAATTTCTTTTCTCACCTGTGCCGGTTTCTTTCAACAGCCGAGCGATGGCGGTCACGTCACAGTCAAGTCTAGGTCAGCGAGGGATGAAAATACAGTAATATAAATATTGATGTGTCATTTGAATTCACTACATTGATAAATCCAGCCAATTTAAAGAAAAGGAATCCCTAAAGGGAACAATCAGCGTTTATACCGCTGCTTTTCATGCCGTGCATCGTGACTTTTTTGCGACGTCACAGCCCTCTGTCGGCTGTTGAAACCGAAACTGGCAAGAAAGAAAATTCAATTACAAATTATTTAGCAGTCTAGGCAAAAACTTCGTGCGGGTCGACATAGAGGAATGTCTTACGTAGCATTAACAAGAAGAAAAATGCTACTAACATTTGGTGTCAATACTCCTTTAAGATGTCATGTTCGGGTTTTCGAATCATCTGTTTACTGTGCAAGTTTTCGTGGTTATATAATCGCTGCGTTAATTAGCAACTATGTGGTATTCCAGACCGCAAGCGCAGCACACCTTGAAACGTTTCTCTAATAGTTGATTTGACTCCTAATATCGCCACGGGCAAGTATTTGGCAAGGCCTGCGCTGCTATGGGCGGAACTCGGCGCAGACGTTAAGGGCTGGCCAGCGTTCACTGTCAGCGTCGTCATCTTCGAGAGCAGACCACTTCGTCTTCCACTCGTTCCGCGGTAACACTATTCCTTCAGCAAAGCAAAGGCTAAACTCAACGTACTCGAGGCTCACATCCAAGCCGTGGTGTTCTCGATCTCTCACTGGAATTGGTACCACAAGCAACATCGTGCGATTCAGGCTTTTAACTTGCTTTTTTGTCTTAGCTGTGACGCGACAATTCCGGACTTGTCGAACTGACCGTGTCGCATAGAACTTCTCGACGGATCTTCAGGTGAAGCTCATTCAGCGGTCTGTAATTATTGTCTAATGTAGACCTCTCTCGAGGATGAATTCTTCGAACGCACACAGTGCATGTCCGGTCAAAGTGTTGGGAGCGGAAAGAAAAAATTCCCCAAGGTCTCGAATGCCAGTAGAACGTGTTGGCTCCGTCTTTAACTCGATACGAACGGCCCTATGGGCTCAGTGCTGCCGGATTGGGAAATGGTTGCGAGAGAAGAACCTCGGCGAAGGTTCCCCATATTTTACCAGAATTTAAAATAGCCATTCAAGGCATAAAATGACCAAGAATGCATGTCATCGAACACACGTTTTATTAAAATAAAATCGATAACGACTTTATTGTTCGATTTTATTGTAAATTCTCCTGTGGCATGTAGAGGACGCTTGTAGCGTCCTCTACATGCCACAGGAGAATTTGCCCAGCAGTGTCTTTAGAACAGCCGGTTCGCCTTCTTTTAACAATCTGTTTAAACAAATTGTAGTACTAAAATATTTTCCGAGCAGTGCATACAGGCACATATACACGAAACCAGTACCATTCAGACACGTTCCTGGTTATCTTAAACCGAGAGTGCGCACTCACTACGGTAAAGCAACGAGACGCTATTATGTTCCAGCTATCTTCAACGAACTACCGGACGATGTATTTTCTTTGACTACTTTGCTGTCCAAGCGTTAGAGAACCAATAATTTGTACTGATGTTATTCAGAGCATTGTTGATTGTGTGGTGTGCCAAATGCTCTTTTTTTTTCTTGTTCCTATTTTTTTTCTCCTATGATGGAGTTCTGATGTAGCGCGAAGATTGCCGCGGCTGCCGGTTGTCGCCGCACAAGCCCACTTGTGGTTTCGGCGCTTCCGTTTGTGTATGTTGTTTTAACTATATTGAATAATGATTTATATTATTATTAACATTATTATTAATATACATTGTGCCTGTATTCATCGCTGTGCATCATAGTTGTCAGACCGAAAACTGCAAAGCGCATGTCGTCCGTAATAATGGATTTCGTCCCTATCGTCATGCTACTACCATTGTTATCATTTACACTAAATGTAGCATCATCATCATCGTTACTGTCATTTTTATTATCACTACTCCATTGTCCTTGAAATTGTCGCTTTCATCATCATGCTAGACAAGTCTTTGCATCTGTTTCTCACGAGCCCGGAGTAGTGTAGTGGTTCGGGCGCTCGGCCTGGTATCTGCGATACAGCTTTTCGACTCGCGGTGGAAACCGCGTTCTTCTTTAAGGTTTAGTGCGATCTGTACTTATAGCCACATTTTGACCTCTGGCTCACTGAAGGTCAAAGGTAAGCCGTCGCTGACCTTGGCTCGGGATGGGGTAGTGAAGCTTTCGTTTTAAGATGACTCACCACTAGCTTGTTTCAGTGGATACAGCCAATAGGAAGCAGTTAAATCTTCGCCGGAATTCTCTGAAATATGCAGACATTTTTGTAATTGGTTCACAGGAAAGGACATGAACAGTATCTGTCACGCTTGTTCTGTGGACACCTGGCCCGCGCCATGAGGAAGGAAGGTGGAAGTGAAAGTGGAAAGAGAGAAAGAGGAGTCAGTGGAGGTCTACGGAGTAATTTCGACCACCTGGAACACTTACCATGCACTGACATCGCGCAGTGACACGGACGCCTCTTCATTTCGCCTCCATCAAAACGAAGCAGCCTGTTGTCGCGATCGAGCCCGGGAACTGTGGCATCGTAGTTAGGCGTCTGACCACTGCACCACCGCGGCGGGACTACTTAAATTGCAAGCAAAATCTCAGCGATGATGTCCATAGTCTCGCCCAACAAAGGAAGAACTTCTTTTATTTGGTGTCAGCCATAACATCATGCCGAAGAGAGAAGTAGTAAGGTTGAAAGATGGGCGAGTTGAATCTGGTTCATTTTTAAGGTAGCGCGAAAAACGAGGACCAAGAGTTGTGAAAAAGCGCCCGTGTTGTGTCCTTGTACTCTTAGTTCTCGTTGCTCGCGCTACCTTAAAAATGAACGAAAAGAGAAGGGCTAGACATAGTTGATAAAATTTGTACAATTTGACTGTAGAAGCATGTGCCCGAGAATGATCCTTTGCCGCTTTTTTTCTCAATTCCACTAAATGGTTAATCGTTTTGCACGTTTTTCAGAGTTTTCCAACCTTTATTTTGTCTTTCAAGATAGTGCTTGGACTTATTTTGAAAACCACGAGGCCAGCTTATCCACATATAAAATGACTTCCGCCGCGAAGCTCGTAGACCCTTTTTCGAGTACTGATCGACGAGACAATGTTCGGGCTTGAACTGCGCGTCCAGAAGCCGAATGAAATCGTAGGTATATATGTGGAAAATATGGCTCACCTTTTCGCTGTGGTGACCCTGATATGAGTGAACCAAGGAAGCTACGGCATATCATGCACGATTTTAAAGAGCTGGTGCGCAACCAACCTAAAACCTTGTGCGACTTCATCAAGGATGCTGAGCAAGCCCTTCAAAACGGTGCCTCCAGTAAAGCCGACCCTTCAACTGCGCTCCGACTACTGCGGTGGCGCTTACTGCAATCGATAGGCACGACAGTCCAACCGCCGGTCACCTAGGCTGCAGGTGCACGTTGGCTAGGGTACAGCACGCATACTACTGGCTGATGCTGCCGGCGACAGCGCAGCACTGTGTACGAACATATGCAGACTGCCAGCATATGGGTGGATGCAATGAGTAATTACTCCTTTATAACAAAACTACTCCACCTTGGGGGATTCCCCTAAATATTTGACTAACACCATTCCCACTTCGAGTTATAGATCAATTCGCTCTCGCCCTACCATCTGTTCTGCTGACCGTCCTGGTTAGCTCAGTCGGTAGAGCGACTGCCCCGGAAAGGCGGTGGTGCCGGGTTCGATTCCCGGATCAGGACGAATTTTTCTTTAACTACGAAGTTTCTGAGAAAGCTGTATAGCTTTCCTTTGTAGCCGTATGGCTGCACTTGGGTGGATGCAATGAGTAATTACTCCCTTGTGCCAGCGCCGTAAATAACCCCTTTAAAACCAGCCTGAATACTCAACCCAGTTCAAGGGCCAACGACACCTTTCATGCAAATTGGCATGGACCTCCTGGGACCAATTCCGGCGTCTACAGCCAGGAATAAATCGATAATTAGCCGGGAATTAACGGATAATTGCCGCCACCGATTATCTTATTCGCTACACCGAGACAAAGGCTCTGCCTAGGGGTATGCCGTGGAAGGTTTTCGTTAAGAACATTGTCCTCAGGCATGGAGGTCCGGCACTCATAACTGACAGAGGAATTGCATTTACTGCCGAACTTTTGGAAACTGCTCTCTGCCTCAGGGGTACCAGTACCATAAAACGATGGCATATCACCCTCAAACCAATGGATTGACGAAACGCCTCACTAAGACCATTGCATAATTACTTGCATGAACGTCGACGTGGACCACAAAAATTGGGATAAACTTTCCTGCGTCACATTCGCCTACAATATGGCACGACAAGACACCACTCACATGACACCATTCATTCTCCTTCACAGCCGACCAGTGACTACTATGCTGGATGCAATGTTGCTCCCAAATGCCATCTCCAATGATTCGATCAGGACGCGGAGGAATTCGCTCGGCGCGCAGAGGAAGCTCGCCAACTAGCTCGTGTGCGTATTAGAAATCAGCAGAAGTATGATTCACGAGGGTATACAATCTGCGCCAACACATCCAATGTACGAACCAGCAATAAGTTTGGGTCTGGACGCCTATTCGCTACCGTGGACACTACGAAAAACTATTCCGGTGATGTACTTCGAGCCATATGTTGTTTTGAGACTTTAACTGGCGCAACGTATGAGGTGCTGTCGACGGGGTATCGACATCCAAGAAAGGCCAACAACACGCCGACGTCGTCCATGCTGTACTTATAAAGCCTTACCACTTGAACTGGTCTTGACCCCCTGCTTCCTTCTGTCCTCATTGGGACGATACTTCCTGAGGAGGGTGGTAAATTCCGCATAGAAGGCGCCAAAGATGACGACTGGGACTACGATCGCAAGGCTGTAAGAGAACGATCTTGAACGCAGGACTAGTTCCAGCTGATCATTAAACCGTTTTATCTTAGGGCCATCCTTGAAGATCTTTCCAGGCGCGACAATATTGTCACGGGGAAGTATTAGGTCAGACCTGCGCTGCGGTGGGCGGAACTCGGCGCAGATTTCACGGGTGGTCTGACATCCGCAGTGTCAGCGTCTTCTTCGAGAGCACGCCATTTCGTCATTCACGCGTTCCCCGGAAACATTATCCCCTCAGCAAAGGCAAACTCCTAGTGCATGTTAAGCCTATAATGTGCAATAGGAATAGTATGGCTTAAGTTGGCGACATCCACTAATTCGGAATTGGGCGTAGCGCACAGAGACGTTCTGTGGAGCGATGTAATGGCACAGGTTATGTCAGTCTCTGGACCTGTGTAACGCAGCAGTTCTTTACACAACCCCACAGGATGGGCCGGAAGCCAGAGCAAGAAGAGAGATCCGGGAGGGTAGTGAATAAGACCATGGCGAGCGTCGTAGTGACGCTTTTGAGTTTCTTGGGAGGCGGAAAACTTGTGACGAGCAATCTGGCAGGCGGCATTGGCTCGGGCGCAACTCCTTTCAACAGCTCTCCATTGGCGCAGCTCGTTGGAACGGTGCAAGTGATCACGTACTGCGTGGAATAATCGGTGGCCAGAGCGATTCATTTGTTTCTTTATCAGCACTCAGGCAAGGGCCAAGCATATCAGGGCCAACACAAGAAAATGGCTCAGTCCGAAGGACACTCGGCTGCGTTTCCAGTGGCAGAACGGGGGGCTTCTTCAGGCGTTTACATAGGTCGCAAGCGGCTGCATAATGTTGGACGGAGTGATAGAGTCGAGGCAAGAAGGAACTCATGCGCACGTGGTCGTATGTGTGTGAGAGGCGAAGCTGACTAGCTCTAGGAACGCCATGCATTTGTTCAAGGATGGCAAAGCGTAGGTGTTCGCAAATGACCAGCAAGTACACAGTGCCATCAGCTCGCATGTTATGGCGGTACAGAGTGCTTCCGTGCAGCAAGAACGTGGCAGAGGAAGAGTCACGGGGGTCTGTGCTGAGACGGTCGATGGGAGAGCTGAGGACTGCGTCTAAGCGCTGTTCGTCGGCAACGTGGAAGAAGTCGGACATAGACAGGACACAGCGTCTGACTCGTAGCCTGCAGGGTAAGGGGGATAGAAGGAATAAAGGGACAGGAAGTGTGCATCCTGCTGGAGCCGACCGGGCTTGTGGACAACGGAAAAGGAATACTCCGTCCAGCACAGTTTCTAGCAGTCAAGGCGGCCAGCTGGGCCTTTGAGGGAAGACAGCCAAAGAAGGTGTGGTGGTCAGTAATAAAATTGAGGGGTTGGCCAAACAAGGTCGCAATTTTCCAATGGACTAAATGAGAACCAAGCACTCCCGCTCCTTAATAGAATGGTTCTGCTCCGCTTGAGAAAGGAGGCGGCTGGCGTACGCAATCACGCAGTGTTGACCGCGCTGTCTCTTAGCAGGAATGGCGGCCACCCCTTAGCCATTGGCATCTCTGCGAAGTTCCATCGCTATAGACGGGTTGAAATTGGCCAAAGGCCGGAGAGCAGGTGAGAACAGCAATGACTGGAGGATGTGCGACCCTCATGTGATCCTCGAGAGAAAGGAGCACCTTTCTTCAGAAGATTGGTGAGAGGGCGAGCGACGGATGCGAACTGCAGTACGAACTGGCGAAAATAAGAATGGTGTCCTATAGAACAGCAGATATCAGTAAGTGTACGGGGAGAATAAAAAGCACAGACAGCGCGAAATTTGCCGGGATAGGGCCAGACGCCTGGGTGGCATTTACCAAATGGCCCCTCACTTTATGTTTGCGGCGACCAAAACTGCATTTCCTTGAGTTCAGTTCAAGTCTGGCATGGTGGAAAGAATAGCACCAATAAGGATGAGTGGCGACGGAGATGCTTTTCAAGCAAGGGCGCGAAAACAATCACGGCATCCAAGTTACATAAAAAAGTCCTCCACTCAAAGTCGCAGAGTAAGGAGTCCATCATCCGTTCAAAAGTAGAAGGGGCCTCAGAAAACCCAAAGGCGTTGCCTTAAATTGGCAAATCCCATCGTGTGTGACGAAAGCAGTCTCTCGTGGTCTTGTACGCTAACAGAGGTTTGCCACTAGCCGCTATGAAGGTCAATGAAAGAAAAGTTGCCGGCCCTATGTAAACAATCCAAAGCATCGTCTAGTCTCCGAAGTGGATAGACCTCCTTTGTGATCTTTTGCAGATGTCGATAGCCGACGCAAAAGCGCGAACTGTTGCTTTCTTTTCAACGAGTACGACAGGAGATGTCCAGGAGCTATTCGAAGGCTCAATAATATCGTTGGCTAACATCTTTTTGACCTCATGCTGGATGACCTGGCGCCCTTAAAGTGACAAATGATAAGGGTTCCGAAGTATAGTGCTTGTATCGCCGGTGTTAATGCGGTGAGTCAAAAACTAATGTTTGACCTAGAGTACCGCTGGCAAAGTCAAAAATATCGGTGAAGTGTAACAAAAAGGTTGTGGAGATCCTGACCGTGCTCGGGGTTGAGGTCAGAGACAGTAATCGCAGGTATAGGTTCTGGAATGGACGAGGGGAATCGGAGTGCTTGACACACACTTGAAGATGGTCCAGGTTTGCGAGCAGAGATTGTGCATTCTGTGAGAAGGGTGAGGATAGATGCAGTCTATGAGAAAGGAGAGGAGTGGTGAGGAGCCCAGCGGCTGCCGCAGTGGCAGGCGTTGTGGACTATACGGGAGCACGTGAAGCAGATCGGCCGGTAGCCAGGGATACGCCACTCATCAGGAGTACGGTATCGGCAATGTTGTGTGAAGGTGTTGCGGGGTGCAGTGGTAGCAATCATGGCAGGAACGAAGCTCGAATTCTGGCATTGCACGGTGTGGCTAGAGGGTATGCCGAAGTTGGCAACCTCCTGGTGAACGACAGTTTGATTAAGATATATTGTGCGCAGGGCCGGCCTTTTTGGTGAGGGACCTCAGGGCGCCAACATGAAAGGGCGCCGACCTTCACTGAGAGCTCGCCCTGCCCCCCTCGTCCACCTCCTCCCCACCCGACCCCCTACTTGTTTTTCGTCCTTCACTAGAGACATTAGCGCTGTGTTCCTTGAAGTGCGGGAGGCAACATGTTTGCGTGCAGAATCCTCAAAACGAGTGCCGCTGAGGAAAAACGGGCCTTTCTAGAAACCACCTCTGGGGACCACGGGACGTGGCTTGGTCTCCGCCTTCTTTTATGGTACACTGGAACGTCTGCGCGGCAATCTCACTTAGCTCCGCAAGATAGGAGGGACGGGATCGTGCTCTCAAGGACGAAGAAAGTGTTACATAAATGATAAAGAACTTGGTGACGAAATTGTGTACCTAAGCAGCCTGTTGACTACTGATTGCAGCACTCCTATTATCGTCCTTCAGTTCATATTACATCACAACCTTGAGTCTAACTTCTCAAACACATGTGCGGCACTTAGGATACTCCTTCGCTGCGCGTTTAAGAGAGTTTTTTCTAAAGATGTTTGCGTAAGTTAAAACTGGTAAATGCATATTTAGGATCGACTATGGTAGATGGGAGCTAGGCTGCCATCTTAGGCAATTTAGTCTAGTGAAAACAAAGTTGCACTCCCTATATATGTCCTAATCTCAATTCGCCATGTTAAAAGCCCGCAAGGTTCCCTTATAATATTTGAGTTAGAATTTCCTTCTTTCTTTCCGTGTTCAACACTAACGTGACAGAGAAACGTAGATTTATGTTCGTGATTATGTTTAACGCGCTCATGATAATTTCCCTTTTCAAAGGGCGTTGCTTAGTCATTGCTCAGCGCAAAATCACTACCATACGCTTTCTGTTAAAATGGCCTTCACAATTCTTCACTGCGGAGCTCATCATATTTCCTGTGTTTATGGTACCTCTTGCATTATAAAATAGACGCACAGACTAAGTTCGTCAAATGACCAAAGTTAATTCTTTTTGTCTCTGATGCTAGCTCGCAATGTCGCATGTGCTGGTAGGCAAATGCGCAGTACGCCGGCAAAAATGCTCGGGCAAAAACTCACTTTTGCGGTTGCATCTACAACAGCGTATTTGCTGGTGTGTGCATGTTTTGCCAGTGTGCTAATTCAATGGCTTGGGAGCAATGCAATTGAGTCAACCGACTGTGCTCAGTAAGCAGATAGCTCTATTTGACTGTTCGTTACTGAATGGATCCTCTCTTGGTCCCATCATTACAAAGAACTATTGCTGATATTTGTCTTCGAATAGCTATAGTATATGTAGGTTTAGTGTCTACTATATTTATGCCTCTAGCAGTGGCTTGTTTGTTATAAAGGTTTAAATGAATCAGGCAGCCAATATTTACGCCTTGTTCGTGCGCGAAATCGTCAAATAACTGAAGTTTTCTCGAAATGCAACTAAACTTATCTTTCACCGACAAACTTTTCGCGTGCGTGTTTTCTAAACGTATCAGCTACTTCTCATGTTGACGGTCAGTGACCCGCTGGGGCCTAGGTGTAACCAAGGGCGGAGTTATGAAGAGACTTCTGGCTGGCGCTATTCATTCGCGGTCTCCCTTCAGGCTTCAGCCATCGGAATGCAAATGTCACGTTAATGAACTGTCTAAACAATTTTATTTCAGTATTAGGCGTCCCTCAGAAAATGATAATAGAGAAAAAATAAAAACAAGAAAGATGAGGCTGGCGGCCGAGGCGGGAGGACGCCTTGGCAGGAGTTCGCCGAGGGCGCCGAATGAGGTAAGGCCAGCCCTGAGTATGTGGCTTTACGTTCGAAATCCGGGCAAGGAACAGCGTCGAAGGCGTAGCCAGCTTGCACTGCGCGCCTGAGCTTCTGCTGCGAAGGAAGCAAGTGCACAAGTTATAAGCAGAAATGTTTAATGCACAGAATGCTATATCGCAAACGCTGCACTGATCCTCAGACCTCGTTAAAATTCCTAGCCCAGCAGCAGCATCCGAAAGCGGAGCCGCGACGCCGCGCTCTCAATTCTTGCGTGATAAGTCAGTCATGTGCTGCTAGAAAGCTATTGGACCTGATTTAGGTACGAAGTGCAATTACAGAACAAACTTTACAAATGAGCAGAGAAAATACCCGTTTTGATAAGCAACGAATAAACGAAGACTAAGTCAGTCGTTACTGTGTTTCAGATGAAAAAAGGAGTCCCTCACTCAAATCCATGATTCTGCCGTGAGCGATTGAACAGTTGCTGCAGCAGTCAAAAATTAATCGTGCTAGCTGCGAAGTCGTCCGACGAGCAATGACGTACCACTGACAGCAACATAAAGATTCGTTCCAGCTGCCGGGATTCACACCTCACAAGTCTCTTCCTGTTTAGCGGCATTGGCGATTTTGTAGTACGTACACAGGACCAAAGACGTCTATGCAATGCACACAAGAAACGCCACCAGCAAACGGCGTGATTGATGAGAACTTCATGAGCAGGGCATTGCATTAAAGCCACCGACGACCACAGACGTGACACAGGCGTGATCACGCACACAACTCATCACTTCGCCACGAGACGTATGCACACCGTGCACAGCGCGCACATAAGCGCGCACACACACACACGCACACACACACATACGTCGAACAAAATTATACATCACAGCATGCGCGTTGGACGCGGAAGCTCTTCGGCCATCACCGGAGACGCACTTAGTCACAAGGACGATTTCATCGCACGTTCTATTTTTTTTTTCTTTTCACTGAATGCTCACTGATTCACGATGTGCTTGGCTGCCTTGTTGCGCCGCGGCTGCAAGCGTACGAAGTATTTGGGCCCCCCAAATGCTTCGTACGCTTGCAGCCGGGTGCCGAAACGCAGAACCAGTGATTTCAACAGTTGCAGAGAAATAGACTGCTGGAGAACGAATGCTGACAGAGGAAAAAACGAACTAGTGAGCGCACAGCCCAAACAGCAAAACACCCGACTGCAATCTTCGTTGCTCACTTCGGCTCGGCCCGTGTTTACCAGAGTGGCTTCCATGAACACCCTCAGCAACCACGTTAGTCATTGTATCTCATGACAATCTTAAGCCGCAAAAAAGCAACGGCACGGATAAAGTACTACACAAGATTGACAATGTTTACATCTCATAGCTGGGACGGGGCCAGCACGTCCCTGCTTTCCCCTATTTCGCTACTTAGGTACCCGCCGTCCTTGTATCTTAACTAAGACGGCACTAGAGTCGTAATCTTGCAAGCGACTTATTCAAGTCAAGACTGATGCCGAGTCTTGGCTCCAGTCTTAAGCAGCCATGCTAGCGGCCTATCCTTAAGAGTTAAGCCTGGACTTAGCTAAGACAGTCTTAAAATCGTTTGTCCAAGTGGGCCCTGGTCCGACTCCTACCGAGATTGGTGTCTATAACCTAATTTGAGTATTGTCAACTCCGTGCTGCCCCACCGTGGGGGGGCAGGTGTGTTTTCTGTACCACCGCGGCGGGGCACCACTGAGTTGGCCATACTCAAATTAGGTTATGAACACCAACTCGTTCATTCAGATGAGGTAACATTTAGGGGGTTCCTGGGGCTACATTCTGCGGGAGGCTCACCGAAATTTGAACGTAAGTATTGAAATCGCCATGTTCAAATTAGGTTGGACACCAATTTTTGAAAGATTGGGACGAGGTCGAATTTCGAGGGTCTAAAGAGACAAAATTTTACACGTTTTGCTTACGAGTCCTCTACACGCTCCTGCGACATAAGCCTACTAATAAGTTAATAATCTTCATTGCGCGCGTTATCGTTGAAAAGCGAGACCTAGGTTCAGAAATTAAAGCGGCTATTGTATGCGCATTGTATGCATCAGCAGTCGCTATCACGTTGAGCGGAACTATTAAGGGAAAATAATAACGCCCATAACGGCGCAAAATGATCGCGAATTATTTGAGACTAAGCTTTGTGATGCGCTTGCAAACAGTTTGAAGTCGCTTGGAAGAAACGCACAGTACTTCGCAGAGGTGGCCAGTCTTCATCTGGGTGAAGTTCTTGCGGCCGATATTGTTGAACTACTTTTTTCTTCGAATGGTGTCTTTCTTTCCGCTCGTAATCGTAAAAGAACGAAGCCTTTTTCACGCCGGCTTGTGCACTGAAATGCGCAGCAACTCGGTATAGCGCTACACTAAAACAGCGCGAATAGCGCAAGCGCGAAATGCTAGGGAGCTCGGTCCTAGCAAAGACGGCTGCCTAAAAAATGCGCCGAATAAAAATGAATACGCAAAAAGAGCTAGCTTTTCGCGCTTTTCCCGGCGACGGCCCGCGGAGCAAATCATCGTTGAGAAAAGCGCCAATGGGAGAGGTGAAAGATGAGGATCTGCCAGGGTGCGCGGAGTGGCGGTAGAGTTCACAAAAAGTCGTTACTTTCACATTATACAGTTTTAGTTTCACGTGCGTAAAGAGTTACGTACGCAAACGTGAGTAGTCTACGTGCGCTGCGCGCATTTCGCCAGGACTACTTTTAGTTTCACGTACGTGGTGCACGTGAAGCAAAATGCATGGACCTTTCATACAAGCCTCGAAAAAATGTGCGTACGTGTTATGCCGCGAAATCTACTACAGATGAAGCAAACTAATTTTGTTTAATCGAGCTGCCTTGAGCCGAGCCACGCTACGGCCGTAGCCAAGAGTCGGTCGAATTGGAAATTGCTGTTCTCAACGTCGTTGCTCTACAATGAACAATAAGCAAGACGCATACCTATATCCGTCCTCATGCATGCAGTCTTCGAATGGATTGCATTCTCTCACGTCGCGAAGCATATCCAGATCGTCGCTTTTAGAAAAGCGAATTCGCTGGGCAACAGAACCCACAGAAGTCATGCTTACAACCACCTTACAACTTCACATCCTGGGAGGGTATTTTTGCACACCGTGAACGCGCAATCACGTGACACAAAAGTGACGTGGGGCTACTACGTCACTTCTGCGTGTCCTCCATACGGATCCCGATCATCCAACGAGGACGGGTAACAGCGTATGCGCGGACACATCCCCAGACCTGACATTTTCAAAAACATGCAGGGTTTAGACTGCCAAAATTCTGAGCAAAATTTTGGCAGTGACCATTTCATTGTCGTTTCGGTCCTCAAAGAGGGCGTCAAGACGCACAGGGCGTGCCAACCGGCCGTTACAGAATAGGATCAATTTAGAGAAATCAGGGCAACCGCGCAATTAGAACGGATTCAGAACATTGAGGAATGGACGGAGGCACTCAAACGCCACGTTGGTGAGGCGACAAAGACGCTGGTAGGAGACGACGCTCCTGGTATGGCAGATAGCCGACTGCTCCACATGTGGGACCGTTCCATGCTTTGTTTAAAGCATGGAACGCAGGCTGAAGAAACATAAGTGGAACAAGAATCTTAGAAGACGAATCGCGAGGCACAACAAGGAAATTGAAAGCTACGCGATCAAATTGTGCGAACAAAACTGGCTCAGCAGATGCGACGAAATGGAGGGAGGCATAAATCTCTCCAAAACGTGGGGCATGCTCCGCCATCTGCTGGACCCAACAAATTCAAAAACTCAATCGTGAATAAGATTTGCAAAAGTCGGGCACCCCTTTGAAGGAGACGATGCGGCGTTTATGAATGAGTTAGTAAAAACGTATATTGCAGACAACCAGGGTTCCCCACTCCCGAGCTACGGTGGCACGCCCAATGAGGCGCTTGACGCCCCCATCACGGTGGCAGAGGTAAGGGCGCAAATTGTAAGACTAAAAACTAAATCAGCCCCGATGGGATCACCAATAAAATGCTAAGGAATCTGGACGATGACTCCATTAGTCTACTAACGCAATTCATTGGAAAAGTTTGGGAAACGAGCCAGTGGCCAGATCAATGGGAAACGGCAAACATAATACTAATACCCAAACCGGGAAAACCCCCGCAATTGAAAAATTTGAGACCGATTTTCCTAACCTCATGCGTAGGGAAGTTGCTGGAGCACGTAATACAGACGAGATTAACGTGCTTCATGGAGCAAAACAACCTGTGGCTGCACGAAATGGTCGGTTTCCGACCACACTTGTGCACGCAGGACGTAATGCTCCGACTAAAGCATCATATGATAGACTCGCGATCGAGAGACGCCAAAGAGATCCTGGGCGTAGACCTCACAAAGGCCTTCGACAATGTCAGGCACGAGGATATTCTCGATGGGCTCGAAGTGCTCGGAGTAGGGGAGACAACGTACAACTACATAAAAGACTTCTTATCGGGCAGAAAGCCTGCATGATATTTCAAAATTTAGAATCTCCTGCGATAGAGTTAGGAAGCAAAGACACACCACGGGACTCAGTGCTATCGCCTTTTCTATTCAACGTGGCAATAGAGGCCTCCCGGGTAAACTTAACCAAATCAAGGGGCTAAATTTTAGCATGTATGCGGACGATATTAACCTCTGGATTAACCATGGGAGCGATGCGAGTACGGAGGAACGCCTGCAAACAGCGACCGACATCATTGTCGATTACGCGGCTAAAATGGGACTTTCGTTCTCCCCGCACAAATCTGAGTTGTTCGTTTATAACCCAAAGTATCTCCGCTGCAAGAATAGCGGGGAGTTTCATATTCAGGTGGAGGGCAAGCCTGTGCCAAAAGTAGATCAGATCAGGATTTTGGGGATGGTCATTCAATCCCACGGCCATAAATGAGAGGTCCTGAAAAAATTAGAGCTACGCGATGCAAACCCTCGGGCTCTTGAGGAGGGTCGCCACTGAAGGAACAGTTCTCAAGGAGAGAAATTTACTAAAACTAATCCATGCATACGTAATAAGCAGAATAAGTTACGCCACGCCCTACCTTGACATCAAGGCCGGCGAAAAAGAGAAGTTAGACTGCCTGATTCGAAGATGCGTTAAGAAGGCGCTAGGACTGTCCATGGGTTCCTCGAGCGAACGACTGCTCGAACTCGGGGTGCATAACACATGGGCAGAACTGGCGGAGGCATTGCGAGTCTCCCAATTAGAGAGACTACGCACGACCGAGACGGGTAGGGTAATCCTTGCAAAAGTAGGCCTCAACCCAGACAGGGAGATAAAAAAAAGTCGCAATTAATAGTGAAATCAGGAATGCCTTGGTAGTCCCCCCCTTCCCTAGGAATATGCATCCAGAATTTAATGTCGAAAGAAGGGCCAAACGAGCCGAAGCTCTAGAGCGACGGTTCAAGAGCATGGGAGCAAAGGAAGTAGTCTATGTTGATGCGGCAAGTGGCAGAACAGGTGCGGCGGTAGCTTCGGTAGTCGATGGCCGAGGGGCACCGGTATCCGCGACAGCCATCAGAGGCCGCAACATAGAGACTGCGGAGGAAGTTGCGATAGCGCTAGCTTGCGTAGGAACAGAAGCCAAGCTCATGATTAGCGACAGCATAACTGCCATTCAAAATTTTGGGAAGGGGAGGATATCGCCGGAGGTGGCCAAAATCCTCACTTAAAGAACGATAAATAGGAAAATTCAGTTAATTTGGACACCCGCTCACGCTGCCGTCCCTGGTAACGAGGCGGCTCATGAGCTAGCCCGAGCTCTCTACTTCCGGGTAGCCGTCGAGCCCCCCAAACTCTGGGCATACGACAAGCGTCTGCAAAATTATGGGGAAATCATCGACCATTATAAATTGGGACGTAGACTGGTAGCCCCGCCAGATGTTAGACTAAATAATAGAGAAGCTCTCGCGTGGAGGCGGCTACAAACTAATACGTTCATGAACCCGGTCTGGGCGTTGCACGCGCTACCAGACTTTAGGGACAATGATCTCTGTAAAACCTGTGGGGCGAAAGGGACCCTCGACCACATAATTTGGAGAGCCCACAATCTCCAGGGATAGGGCAAAATATTACAAGTAGAGAAGCCTGGGATACCCTGCTGCGAAGCGCGGACCCTGCGATCCAGCACCGCACCGTCCATCTCGCGGAAGAGGCCCCAACAAGCCAATGGCTACCTGCCAGCCTCTAATCCGCTGGCGCACGACTCCCCGTTTCCGATGGAATTAAAAGGTGTACAACCAACCAACCTGTCGACGTTTTTTGTTGTTTTTTTTGTTTTGTTTTTAGTCCACAGGGGCAGTAAGAAAAGCGCTTGGCCGTCGGAGCGCAGCTTCGAGCTGGCGGAGGGAGAGCATCTAGCCGTCCGCACATACCAGCACGCACGCTTTCTTCTGTATTTGTTTCTGTAAAGCGCTCGCGGCAGTTAGTTTTGTCCAACCATGGCTGCTCCTCCAACACAGTCTTCTCCCCTCCCCCATGGCTCCAAGCAGTAAACAGAATTTTCCTCCCCCGGGGAAATGAGTGACCGCAGATTTTGTGTGTTCGCAGTCTTTTGCTTTCGTTCTCTTTCTTCCGGTGGTTAGAGCTGGTATTCGAAGCGACGCAGGGAATTCGAGTCGCGAGTCTGCTTCTTCGCAGCGCGATGCAGAGATTGCTAGTTTGCTTCCTCAATACAATGAAAACGTGCAAGAGTACCTTATGCGGGTCCTCAAATATATTGAGTACCTGTGCATGAGTTATTTGCACACACGCGTGCCCACACACATGCAGTTTTATAGTGGCAAAAAGCAAATAACTTTACAGCATCTTGCGCGTAAACGTTGATGTTTGGAATTAAGCTGTGAAATTTTACAAGATGTTACTTAGCTTACGGATACGTCACTATATATATGGTTGTATGTACATAATTGAGGCGTAACTTTTAAAGTGCAAAAGCGGCTGATTGAGCCAAGTAAACGACACAACAAATCTTCAGCACTCCCTCCGCTGCCTCTCAAGCCAAACCAGCCCATACATCACAGCTAGGGAAAAAGAAGAAAGGAAGCAAGCGTGCATACTGCTTTACCGAGGGAAGCTCGAAGCCGTCACTCATTTAAAACGACGCTATCTACGTTGGCTAGCCAGCCCGCCCCTAAAGCCCCTTTATTGAAGGGCTTTACCCTCCCCTCCTTTCAGCCTCTCCTCACTAATAGAAAAACAAATACAGAAGAAAGCGTGCGCACGGCTATATGCTCTCCCTCCGCCAGCTCGAAGCCGCGCTCCGACGGCCAAGCCCTTTTCTCACTGCCCCAGTAGAATAAAAAACAAAAAACAAAAACAAAAAAGAAAACGTCGGCAGGACACGCGGAAGTGACGTAGTAGCCCACGTCACTTTTGTGTCACGTGATTGCGCGTTCACGGTGTGCAAAAATACTCTCCCTCACAACCTTCCCCCTACAACGGATTGGCTCCGGTTGGCAGCCGGCTTGCATCTGGCACTCCAGCCACTTCTCGCTCAACTCTGGTCTGGCGCGACCTCGCGAGATCGTTGCTATGACGACGACAAACCCTTCTGCGTCGGGCTTAACAGCTGAAAAATCGTCCTTTTATCTAAAAAAAGGATATTTGTCTCTTGAAACTTTACGCGAGGGTAAGATTGGGTAAGCTTAAAGCGAATACAATCGTTTAGAACACGATATCGTGCCGAGGAATTAGCGGCGAAGCTGTTATTGCTGTGAAGCGGGCGGGCAGGGCATCGCAATGTTGTCAACTCTACGTATGCCAGCAACGTGAAGATGCCAACGTGAAAATCCGAATCTCACGCACGTCCGTGAAACTCCCGCGGTCTCTTCACGTTCTACGCATGCGCACTGGTCAAACGTAGGCGCTTCACGTACGTGAAACTAAAACTGTCATATCAAAGGAAGACCGGCGAGGCGTGCGCGCGGCGGTGGCGGAGCACGCCGTCCGGCGCGCCAGCTGCGTGCCGTGTGATGTCACTGCTTCTCGGGCTTGCGCAGCACGGCTCTCGAGGAGCCACGCGAAACTGCTCAACCTCGGCCAAAATCGATGCTGGTGTAGAGTGACTTTGCATCGGACGTTCATGGTGTTGCTTAGAGTTTTTATATATTACGAAACTCTATGGGGGGCGAACCCAGCAGCGCTTCTCGCCTGCATCACCACTGGCATATAGCACAGGCAACAGCGTTTCTCATCTGTGTCATCGAGCTGTACTGGCATGTCGTCGTCCGCTGCTTGCGTTTCCGCTTGCTTATATCCCTGGCAGTATTGTTCGTCGCCTGCTTCATACAGTTCGCCTGCCACGTTCCGTTGGCGCAGCTCCCGGTACAGACGAAGCGTTTCATGCCTTTCTTTTTCCTTGCATTCTGTGGATAGGCCCGTTTACACTAGGCCGACGCGACGCCGATCCCGATGCGACGCCGACGTCGGTGGTTGGCGGAGCGATCGGCCGATCCTGTCGTTGATGCACCGGTCAGTCCCACTAGGCCGACAACGACGCCAGCATGACCAACGACCGCCTGTCGTCGTAGTGTGACAAGTTCCCAGACCAGCGACGCCGACGAAACGCATCGGCCGACGGTCGCCCGATCAGTCCTCGGCAGATCGTCGAGCAAGCGAAATGCTGACGAACGACGTGCTGTGCATGGCTGTGCTTCCCTGCGTCATATAAATGCTAAAATATAGGCAAGGAAGGATGCGGTTCATATTATCACACTTCGACACTCGCGGGTGTGCTTTTGTCGTTGAACATGAGTCGACGTCGGCCCCGTCGAACGCGAGTAGGCCTACAGCGAGCCCGCAGGAATCGTGTTTGTGATTTCGGCGATCGTGCGGAGCAAATTATCATGTTTTAGCGAGTGCGAGCGGTCATCGAGGGTAGATTTGGTTATAGTGACCTAAGATCGACGTTTGCTTTTATCGCGGGACGCCGGTACAGGAAGCGGTAAGCGCCGGCGGAACTCGGTCTGCCGAGCAATGTTGAGGGCGGCTTGTAGTAGTCGGCAGCACTCTTAGGGCACAAATAACACCGTTTTAATTCATGCAATTGGTTGCCTAGCATACTTCCGGATGAAAGGAATCAGAATCGAGCATTTATGGCATCGAAGAAAGCAAATACAATTAGCAGGAAGCGCCGCTCTCGTGCGATTTCAACAACCAAATCCCAAACATTTCTCATGCGGTATATCGCCTGATCGGCATTTCTTGCGGAGTTATCGCATTGTGTAAATGCCTAATGAGCAGCCATAGCGTGAGACGAGAAAATACACGAGTAAAGTAGAGCCCGGCAGACGGTTGTATTGCCATGAAAATGAGCAGCGTGTGTTTATGTAACACAGATGTAAGCTGCAGCAGCGATGGCATGCACTCGTCGTCATCGGCGCATTCCCGATAAAATTTCTCGCTAACACGGGAAATGGCAAAGCATTTACTAATATCATGAAGTATTCATTTAGCGAATGCGCGCGCTATTTGGTGAACAAGTGGTAAAAAGCGAGAAGCAGGTATCGAAATCAGTAGCCCCGGGGTCTGCAGCAGACGAGAGGCGCGACTGTGGGCGGGGCGAGGCGGAGCCAGCGACTGCTATTGGTCGGCGTGGGCAGTGAGGCATCGCGTCATCGAAGTGTGACTAGGAAATCGGCCGACGGCAGCCCGATCGCTTCGCTCTTAGGGTGCCTCGATGTAGCGCGCCGCTGTAAGGCGGCGCTCGTATCGAGGCACCCTATTCGCTCTCGGCGTCGGCCGATCAACATCCCCGTCGGTCGGCCATCGGCGCGCCGTCGGCGTCGTCGCCGTGTGAAAAGCACGACGACCACGCAAAAGATACGTCTGGCGATGGTCCGCCGACGTAGATCGGCCTAGTGTGAACGGAGCGCAAAGGGGATATTCCGTTTCGAGCGCGGAAATCTCTAGAGGTGGCATGTCGATGCGACTCTTTCTGCAAGGCGAATAGGGACAGGAGGAAAGCGCGCAAAAGGAGAGCGCAGAGAGAGACTACAGTGCCAAGCTGAGCGCCGGACGCGGACTCGGCGTTCGTGTAGCAGAACCGCAAATGCCGAGTGCATTGCAACGCGCCGGAGTCGGCACTCTTCTCTTATTTATTCCGTGGTCACAGATACCTGCCGACTTCGAGAATGTTTCTTAGGTCTCATGGAACGAAATCCCGTGCGCGAGAGTTGTGCGCGAGATATCTCTTATTAAAGCGAAAGCCTTTAATGCCTCTTGTTGTCGACAGCAGGATGTCAGCAGAAGGTTGTCAGCAGAGGTGTCACGCTTTCGAGAGCGAGAGATAAAAATAAACTATTCTTGTCTCCACCGGGAATGGAGCCTCCATCCCTTGGATCCCCAGCCCAGCGCTTTATCAACTGCCCCACGCCTCGGATCGTGAAACGCTCTTCGTAATTCCCCTTCATGATAATGATCATAAGCACATTATTTACTCCCAAATAAGGGGAACCAGCCGAAAGACTGGATGCACTGCTTAGAGAAGGTCAGCAGGGATCCCTTGGAACTCCGCGGCCTCCAATTCGCGCAAAATGAGCTGGCGCTGTTGGGCGAACTCGGCGGTACGCAGGAAGGACACCCACGCATCGACTGCAGCTGAATTGTCTGCGTTGTGTCGTGTACATGTTCACACCATGTGATTGAATGTGGCCGGTTGTGAGCAGTGTTTGCACGTAGATGCAATTTGAGAAACGTTTGCTATATAGCCATGGGTTTGGAAAGGTTACTTTTTGTATTTTGCACCAATGAGCGGCCTCGCGCCGGGATTGTTCCCGGTGTGCAGGGGGTATATAGCTTATTCACGTGACGTCATTGCAGCCTTCCTGGCATCCATGGAACGCATAACGCAACGTACGAGAGGGAGAAAGAAAGAGAGAGAGGGGGGCCTACGGCGAATCATGACACGGCGTAGGTGAAATCCGATCTCTGGTTGGACGGCGTTCCAAACGGCGTCTCAAGTATCCGACAAATGAGTGACACACAGTAGGGAGGACGCTGATAGACGCTTTTTAGTTTCGAAACGCCCAACAATATGGCGTCTCCGCAATACAGGGTTGCCACAACCGCCGCCTGCTAAACGTGATAGTGAATAGGGTCTATAGACACCGTTCGAGCCGATAATGCTGGAGGATGTCCATGTACGTAACCATGCGTAATTGAGTACTTTGGGGAGTATCAGAGGAAGCGGCAGGCTGATGAGGATGCTCCGCCCGGTCGCTGACTTCTCCGGCTAGAGCATGCGCCTGTGCGTTCCCGTTGAGCGCCTCATGGGGTGGGGCCCATATGAGAAGACGAGGTGTAGACCGTAAGGGGAGAAATCGAAGGATAGTGTGCGCCTGTCGGGATATACGACCTGCATCGAAGTTACGAATTTCTTGTTGAGAATCGCTAACGACTACTTTTGGTTGAGGAGTTGGTCAGAGCTAACGCGATGGCAACCTCTTCCGCGGTGGTAACAGCTGCGGTGTTGAGGACGTTGCAGGCGTTGTGCCAGTTTTGGCGCGGTGCCAATGCAACCGAAGCCATTCCCCTTATCTATATACTGTGAGGATGATAGCATTCCGCGAGTGACAGATACTGCGCCTTTTCTTTCCTGTAAAAGAATTGTAGAACGCCGGTGAACTTTGATGCGTTCAATAAATTGCGGGTAGTGTTCAACAAGGGGCGTGCGATGTACCGTCATTTCAGGTCGTGACGTCACCAGGCGATTCATGCATTAAACAAGCTGAGCCCGCCGAGCGTCCGATCCAGGCGTCTGTGCGGCGCCTTTAATTTGCCGCTTCCTCGAACGCCGCACCACACTGCAAACAAAAGCAGACGCAGATGTCTAGGAGGCCTTAGTACAGCAGGCATCAGCGGCCTTCGAAATGGATTTACAGGATAGATACGACGTAGTATCTGTCACAATTCTCCGCGGACACATGTACCATGCCGAAAAGGAAGGGACGAAGGGGCGGGAGTGAAAGAAGAGATGGAGATAGAGGTACCATAGTGAAGGGCTACGATCCATCACGCTATAATTGCTTTCACCTCATCGCACTTCAGTGGTCCAAAGTGCCCTCTATAATTTTTCGGCAAGATTCCACAAGATTAGTTCTTGTCTAGCGTTCTTACAATCTGCAATGCCACATTTGAACGTGCACCAAGGAACGACACGCGACAAGATCGATGGTGTACCGTCGAAAGTCACACTTGGAGGAGAAAGTGTGACAGATACTGTGCCTTTCCTTTAAAGCAATTATAGCTATACTATGTAGCACAGCAACGAACGCCGAAAACCGGCAAACGATGAAAGGCAAACAATGGGAGAGGAAGGGTAGGCTTTCGCTATTCTCCTGCAAGAGACATATAAAAGGCGATCTAATTTTTTTGGCCTCACAATACCAACAATCGCAGCCGCTCGATAAAATCGCACTCTGTAGCCAAACCAAATGAAAATGACGCTAGTAGCCGAATATTTATGCCTAAACCTAACGACATGTTTGGGCAATGTAATCCAAAAACCAAGGGCCTCAATCGCTTTCCTTCTTAGAGAATGGTCGAACCTCATAAAGGTGCTAATAATGCCCAAGAAGAGTAGAGCACTTTGATAAGTGATGTGAAAAAATAAATATCTTGCTTTTATTTTTGTTAAAATAACACATAGCAACGAAATTGTAATATAAATGACGACAGAATATCTTGTAGCTTGTGAGCAAAACTTGTTATTTTTCGAGAAAATTATATCTTAAACGCTTGCAGTGCCAAATTATTAATACTTCATCGATGACAAGTACACCTGTCAGTAACCCCATGCTTGTTAACATCGTTCAAACCTTTGTATGAATTTTGGGTTCTCCGTAGAGGCCAAATCTCAATTGTTCGCAGAAGGACCAAAGCGCAACTACTCACTTGCTGCTGATAGTGAAGTCATGCTTGAAACAATGGTCGTCAAACCGACGCCGGTAATGTGAATTGCTGCAAAATAACAAATGATTGAGAAAATGCCGCGCCTGAACGCGTCCCAGGTGTAATCTTGACTTAAACGTTCATCACGCGGTCTTATCGCTTTCATCCTTGCCTGCGTGAACACAAGCAGCGTTCCGCTCCTCACATGGCCGCTCGTGGCGGTTGAGGGAAATAAGTAAGCGACGGTTCTGAGTGGGAATAGGACCTACCTGCGAGACTATATTAGGGCGAAAGCCTCCGCTCATGGCTCATGACTCTCCAGCATGTTCGTTCGTTAGCAGAGAGCATCAGCGAGAAGTGTCCAACTCCTTCGCGAGATTGCGCGGGGTACCGAGTTATTCCACTTGTCAATCATCCTGATGACTTCAGCAGAAATATAAATGCATTCTGCCGCAAAATGGTTGACTGCAAAGACGCACTGGAACGTCCCTCTAAAAATAAAAGTTGCATGCTTTCAGAGAGCATTATTAAGTATCGGCTGGCCTTGAAAGGCAGCGCCACTATACTGTCAGTCCCTGCGTCCCTCGGACATACTGCTGTGAAGTTAATGGAATGGCGCCATCGTATATGGCATCCCTGAAGCATGAGGAATTCACGCTACTCCCGACGTTTAAACTCTTCTTTCAGCATCGCATTCCATTTTCTTCATACGAGAAGGAAAATTACGTGGGACATTAGCGACTAAAGTAAAGTTGAAAGCCTGACAAGTATCATCTTGTCTAGCGTTCCTGTCCTCTGCAATCCCACCCTTGAACAGGCGCCAATGAACGCCGCGTGACAGCCGCCGCAAAAGCGGGACACGCTTTGTTCACGACAGTATGAGCCCCCCCCTCCCCCTTAAAAGCTTTCACCTTAATAAAAATGCTGCCTCTACCGCGAATCAAACATTCATCCCTAGGATTCCCAGCCTAGCACTTCAACGAACTACGCCACGCCAGGGACAGTGAAACGCAGGTTAAATTCTCTTGTCTACCGTGAGGTTCATGATAGCGGGATTTTGCGAGTGACAGACACTGCGCCTTTCCTTTCCTGTAAACGCATTATAGAAGGCCGTTGAACTTTGATGCGTTCAACGAGACGCTGGTTGTGTTAGACGAGGGGCGCACGATGTACTGTGAGCAGCAGCAACACTCAGGTTTTCGCATTTCTTCACTGCAGATTGTGAACTGCTCTCAGAATTTTTTCTATAGGGTGCACTTATCAGATCTGTTCCAAAGCTGGATCTGTGGGCGTGCACACTTTGCACGCCTTTATTTCCGCTGTCTTTCGCTTTCCAATCTTTCGACCGAGATGGAGACAAGTCTGCCTTTATTGTGAATGGTCAGGTCAGATTGCAGCTGCGCTGCTCCCGGTTTCGCCTTCTTTCAACTTCAGAGATTTACATTTTTCTGATAGCGCGAACCTTAGATTCGATCCTACTATCGGAACTAATAAAAAAGGGCAGCTAACTGCGTAGAGTTGGGTCTCGGACGCTTCGCGTTTGCTGAGATGCAGCGTAGCGAGGGTTAATGATCCCAGAGAAGAAATCCGCGTCCGACTGTTCGAAGCTAACATTCGTATAATTGTTCAATAGTATTAAACTTTTTAAAATGTCTGAACGAGCAATCAACAATTGGAGCGACGCCGACAATGAAAACTTTAAAAAGACGAAGTGAACTCGACAACATGAAGCAAAGACAGCGTCTCAATGAGCGGTAACGGCATTTGGCGTCTTGCAACTCAGACGATCGGCAGCCGTCACGTATAAACCACAGTCGACGTCCTAACAGTATGCGTCCGTGTAGCAGAAGCGTCCCAGCGGCGTTTCAGGAATCGTCCACAATACTGCGAAGTAGATGCTTTTCTTTTGGTGGCGGTGACGGTGTTTCGCGTCTTTCAGCAGAGGCGATCGGCAACCAGCCGCGTTCAACGTACTGGCATTACTCCGACCCGTAGCAGAAGCCCCCAAGCCGCTTTGCAGGAACGTCTAGGTAAGCGGGTGCCTTGTTTTTCATTCCTCTCTCGAACAATACTGACCAGTAACCAGTGGGTCGACACGTATTTATTTCACAAGACGACATTTATGGAGGAAGGATCGAGAGGTGCATGAACAATTAGAGACGCATGTTGGTACCCCTCACTGCGCATTATTTACGCCAATTCTAAGCCTTCTTCTGCTCTTGGCAGGTTCTTGACCGTCAGCTCGCTTTAAGAATGCGTAAAACTAAACGCTGAACGAATAAAACTAACGCTGTCTATTTCCCGATAATACAGTTTATATATATGATGGTCCAACCTGTGATTCGCCATTGACCATAGCAGGGTAGACAACATTAAGCAGTACAAATTTCTGTGAATAACACCGCTGAGGAATCCTAACGATTCTCGCCGACAACTAAGATAAAACAGAAGGAAAGCAAAATGTCTCTGATGGTAACACCTGATTACAGAGCACCCGATGGTAGACCCTTGGAAGCGAACGGTCCGCCAGTCACGTCATATGGTTTTGCGACGTTAAGTTGCCTCAATGCTGTCCGTTTGTTCCTGACGTTCTTGATAATCCCTTCTACGGAGGATATTAGTGAAATAATAAAATGCTTAATGAACTCACAAATTAAAAAAGGCTGTGGTTTAACTATCGTTAAGCTTAAGATTTGCGAGAGCAATGGTTGGTTTAGATTGGTTTATTGACGTAGACAGAGCCATTGTGTATCCTATGCGTTACTTTACTTGTATTTTATTACATGTATTTATGTAGTTACATTCCCCCTCCCTCATACCTTAACGAGATTGGAGGAGGTTTCCTTTAGAAGGATAAGAGCTGGGGCGGCCCTTACCCCGTCGGTAAAATGCCGATGGGAATCTCAAGCAGACATCGGATCAACCACATGCCAGAAGTGTTCCACACCAGCTGAAGACGTGGATATTCGCCACCTGCGGTGGACTTGTGCAGGTGCAACGGCAACAAGGACCGATTCGGCAGGAAGTGGCACTAAACACAACATTGGAAGAGGACTTCTTTAAATGGCTCACCGACAACGATAAAAGCGGGACCCTGTTCCGCTTCCTTAAGGAAAATAATTTACATGAGTTTCTATAATATGTCTTATGGCAAGCTTGCGTAAAAAATACTTTATTTTTTCCAATGAATAAGCTCTTGTGATCAGTGAAGTAGTGTGTCTTTGTTACTCCTTTGTTGATGGCGTATGTTGATTCCGGTGTAACTCTATGGAATACCAAGTCCAAACTTCTAGATCAATGTGTGGTTCATTTGGGTTGTTGTGGACATAACTTCCAATTAAACCGCTATTCCACAGCTTGGGCGAATAAGGAGTCCTACTCTTATTGTACGTAAATTGCAAAACGGAAGCTTAACATCTAGTGATATCACACAGGGGTGCATAGTGAGTGCATTTTCCCTGCCTTCGAGGTACTTTTGCTGACTGCATACGATTTTCGGGCTCTTTTCGCCGTTTTAGCAAATTCTGTGTCGCTGTCTCTATCCGTCTTCATCCGTGGTCATAAAATTCTTTTCAGATTTTCTTCTATTGCTCATAGCTACAGTGTAGAACGGATATGTATGCGTAAGAAATGAAGTATTTGGGTCAAATGCAATAGAGGAAAACACAAGTAAATAATTACCAGATTTACCAAATCACACTGTGATATTTTAAATCCATGATTCGGCAATTTCCTTCCGGATCATAAGCTAACAGTTATAGGAAGGCTGACACTCTCTAGTTCAAGTCTATTGCAACCCCCCCCCCCCCCCCCCCCCCCATGAGCTCGAAATAAAATCTAACACTTCCAAGGAGTAGCTGAAGCTGCGATATGAGGTGTAGAAGGAGAACCATTCTTGCGGGCCTTCTCTCGTAGACGATAACTGATTCCTCTTCATCCTCTTAGGATGCGGCCAGGAAACAAAAACTTGATGTTCTTTTGGCACCAGAATGTCGGCCCCTGAGTAGGCTTTTCAGAGCGCGAGTTCTTATGCTCGCATCACTCAGAATCGCGTTTTTTTTTACACATCGGTGGCCCTCAGGTTCCGCAGTACAACTTTATTCTTCGTTCCGCTATATATCTCCAGTTTCTAAACCGCCTAAGTTGGCCCACCTAGCACCACCATTTGTATGAAAATTGCCTGTGGTCTAGTTTCGGTTAAAGCGAGCGTAAGCGATAGCTGGAGCATGATGATGCAGAAACACCGGCGCCGACGCCGGCAGCCATCTATGCTGCTCGTCGCTCAAGCCTTTCAACATTGTGGTGGTGGCGTTTCTCAAGACGCTCCTCCAGTTGTTCCACCGTTTCCACCACTCTTTTGAAATTAGGTCATTCTCGTCTCCGCAAACGTTCAGTACTTAACGCAATGTCCTGAGGATCGTCAGATACTGCCAATCGGCGATCGCATTGAACACGGCTGCTAAGTCGCTCTTCCTCCGAGTTCATAACTTGGCTCCGGCCGAGACGCGCAGCGCGCCTCTGTACTCTGGAATGAGGTGTGCGATCACGTGTCTCCGCACGCAGCTGCTTACGCGTAGGCTACTTCCCACGTCTGCGGACTGGTGACACTGAATTTCGGTGGAGAACATATGTACACAAATGTGTTGTGTCTGAAGTATTCGATCCTAACCGCCGGCAGCTGCGTTTCGATCTGGGCGAAACAAAAGAGTCTATGTGCTATGCAATGTCAGTGCACGTAGAAATTGCCCATGTTGTCAAAATTACTCTGTAGCCCTCCACTACCCAACTCCTTTTTCTCTTTTAACTTTCACTAGCACTCTCCTCCCTTCCGTAACGGCGAGGTCTGGTGTCCTCAGAAATCAAGTGTGACAGAGACTGCGCCTTTCCCTTCCAATGAACCAATTAAATAATTTGCAACTGGAAATCTGATTGAAGGTCATAAGAAGGACACTTTGACCTTGCCTTTACCTCGATTAGTGATGCTATCGCTTGAAACATATGTGTGTCACATTTCAGATGAGGCAGACTCAAAGTGGTATCAAACGACTGAGCTTGCTACGGAGCATAAAATTACAAGTTCAGTCAGAACGTAGTTTACCCTAGAAGTTCGCCCCGACAGCCTTTGTCATACCAAACCATACCTCCTCTCATATTGGATGGTGGAAAGGAAAGGCGCAGTATCTCACACAGCTCTGGGTGGACACATGAGTCGCGTAACAAGAAAAAAGCAGGAAAGAGAGAGTGAAAGAAGATGAAAAGAGCTGCCATAGTGGAAGTGATGAGCTCCGGAATAATAAAACTTCGGTTCGTAATGTAAAATCCGGCAGTGAAGCTTACCAACAGAGGAAAGCGGACCAAGATCCAAGCGAGAGCAGCGACTGCCGATCGCTAACATTTCGAAACATGATTCAAGAATAGTTGAACCTCTACAATTTTTCGCTCCTTCCTCACTTTCGGCAGGTGTGCAGGTCAGTCAGGGAACTTTGTTGGTACTGTGTTTTTCGCACGATACGGTCGCCGCGGTGTACGTTCGAGCACCTAGCTTACATGGCTTTCCACGTTTCCCCACGATATAAGGCACGAAATGCTTCTCACGTAAAACGTCTGCAGGTTGCTGTAGACAGACTTTATGTTGGATGGCATTACCCGATGTTTTCAAAAACATTCTGCACCTTTTAGGGTCAAAAACAGTGACAACCTTCTTTCGACGACTTGCAGCCTGTCTAACTGCATCGCGTAGCAAAGCCATTTCGTCCCGTCATCAAAGCACAATAATGCCCACAATCAAAATGCAGCCATGTTTCAGTCAAAGACTAACAATACGTTCTGAACTGGAAGTCTGTGCTGAAGAAATCTTGCGATCAACGGCGTCGTTCACTGCAAGCCTACCTTTCTACGCCGCCCTCTGTCGGCAGAGAGAAATGCATGCTTATATTGCAAGTTTTTGAGTCCCTGCGCAATTCAATGCAAACGCAAACAGTCCCTGCGCAATTCAATGGAATGATCTAGCAGACGACAGGACGCCTCTGCAGGCGACGCGCAGGGGTCTCGTCTGCTTTGCGTTCTCCTTTGGCGCTAGCGTTGCCGCAGTCGGGTTTTAGTCTTACGCACACGCCCACGCTCTAAGGTAGGTAGAAACATCTGTGCAGATAACAGCTGTTTCGAGTTGTGTTTTTATTCAACCTATGCAAAGGGACGTTTCTCGAAATTATTGAATGAGATGGATGTGCTGTAATACGTTGTCTACTCCGCTATAGTGGCGGGCTGAAGCATAGCGTTTTTGTTGATCTGAATATACACGGTTCTCCAAATGATGATCATATTTTATCATTCACCACCATCATTCCTAAGATATAACAGCTGATATGCCGCGAAGACAAGCCTACACAGCGAACGAATGGCTAAAAATGGCGACCTTTTTCCTTCAGATACATTGCAGACGCTCGACATCTAGGACGTGCGGCCCGACTTCTGGCGGTTTCAATCACACTGGACTTTGAAAGCGGGAATAGAACACCGAGGCACCTAATACAGATAAAGTCAGCATTACAGGTATGTTGTTATTTGGGCACAGAGTAGCTTTCCCTAGAAATCCCCAGATCTGTTCGGGTGCAGTCACTCGCGCAATTCGAAATCAGGAGTTATAAGTAGATTTCCGAAATCTCGAGCGATTTTCACCAGATGCCAACGATGCATATGGTCGAGGGTGCTTACCAGGCAAAATTCGAGTCTGATGCTCCCCTTTCTGCCATCCATTAACCTTCGTAAAGAAGCACTCAGAACACTGTCAGATATGCCTTCGCACATAGTGCGCATATGAGGAAACCAAATCGTTGGATTACTCACGATATTTAAGTCCTCCAAAAATACCCAGCAAGTACTGGCATGACTGCTTTTCGCATGTACTTTGGTAAGACAAACTTTATTGTCGTTTTGCTGTCGGAACCTATTATCCGCGCAGGTCGGCCGTCTTTGTGCACGCAGTCTTGTTCTGTTCTTATGTTTCACATAATTTTTGGGTTCCTGTTTTATTATCTGTAATTATGCCTAAGACATCGCTATGCATGGCTCACCTCGTCATATTCGCCTACGAATGATAAATAATTTATAATCAAATTTCTTTTCTCACCTGTGCCGGTTTCTTTCAACAGCCGAGCGATGGCGGTCATGTCACAGTCAAGTCTAGGTCAGCGAGGGATGAAAATACAGTAATATAAATATTGATGTGTCACTACATTGATAAATCCAGCCAATTTAAAGAAAAGGAATCCCTAAAGGGAACAATCAGCGTTTATACCGCTGCTTTTCATGCCGTGCATCGTGACTTTTTTGCGACGTCACAGCCCTCTGTCGGCTGTTGAAACCGAAACTGGCAAGAAAGAAAATTCAATTACAAATTATTTAGCAGTCTAGGCAAAAACTTCGTGCGGGTCGACATAGAGGAATGTCTTACGTAGCATTAACAAGAAGAAAAATGCTACTAACATTTGGTGTCAATACTCCTTTAAGATGTCATGTTCGGGTTTTCGAATCATCTGTTTACTGTGCAAGTTTTCGTGGTTATATAATCGCTGCGTTAATTAGCAACTATGTGGTATTCCAGACCGCAAGCGCAGCACACCTTGAAACGTTTCTCTAATAGTTGATTTGACTCCTAATATCGCCACGGGCAAGTATTTGGCAAGGCCTGCGCTGCTATGGGCGGAACTCGGCACAGACGTTAAGGGCTGGCCAGCGTTCACTGTCAGCGTCGTCATCTTCGAGAGCAGACCACTTCGTCTTCCACTCGTTCCGCGGTAACACTATTCCTTCAGCAAAGCAAAGGCTAAACTCAACGTACTCGAGGCTCACATCCAACCCGTGGTGTTCTCGATCTCTCACTGGAATTGGTACCACAAGCAACATCGTGCGATTCAGGCTTTTAACTTGCTTTTTTGTCTTAGCTGTGACGCGACAATTCCGGACTTGTCGAACTGACCGTGTCGCATAGAACTTCTCAACGGATCTTCAGGTGAAGCTCATTCAGCGGTCTGTAATTATTGTCTAATGTAGACCTCTCTCGAGGATGAATTCTTCGAACGCACACAGTGCATGTCCGGTCAAAGTGTTGGGAGCGGAAAGAAAAAATTCCCCAAGGTCTCGAATGCCAGTAGAACGTGTTGGCTCCGTCTTTAACTCGATACGAACGGCCCTATGGGCTCAGTGCTGCCGGATTGGGAAATGGTTGCGAGACAAGAACCTCGGCGAAGGTTCCCCATATTTTACCAGAATTTAAAATAGCCATTCAAGGCATAAAATGACCAAGAATGCATGTCATCGAACACACGTTTTATTAAAATAAAATCGATAACGACTTTATTGTTCGATTTTATTGTAAATTCTCCTGTGGCATGTAGAGGACGCTTGTAGCGTCCTCTACATGCCACAGGAGAATTTGCCCAGCTGTCTTTAGAACAGCCGGTTCGCCTTCTTTTAACAATCTGTTTAAACAAATTGTAGTACCAAAAAATTTCCGAGCAGTGCATACAGGCACATATACACGAAACCAGTACCATTCAGACACGTTCCTGGTTATCTTAAACCGAGAGTGCGCACTCACTACGGTAAAGCAACGAGACGCTATTATGTTCCAGCTATCTTCAACGAACTACCGGACGATGTATTTTCTTTGACTACTTTGCTGTCCAAGCGTTAGAGAACCAATAATTTGTACTGATGTTATTCAGAGCATTGTTGATTGTGCGGTGTGCCAAATGCTCTTTTTTTTTCTTGTTCCTCTTTTTTTTCTCCTATGATGGAGTTCTGATGTAGCGCGAAGATTGCCGCGGCTGCCGGTTGTCGCCGCACAAGCCCACTTGTGGTTTCGGCGCTTCCGTTTGTGTATGTTGTTTTAACTACATTGAATAATGATTTATATTATTATTAACATTATTATTAATATACATTGTGCCTGTATTCATCGCTGTGCATCATAGTTGTCAGACCGAAAACTGCAAAGCGCATGTAGTCCGTAATAATGGATTTCGTCCCTATCGTCATGCTACTATCATTGTTATCATTTACACTAAATGTAGCATCATCATCATCGTTACTGTCATTTTTATTATCACTACTCCATTGTCCTTGAAATCGTCGCTTTCATCATCATGCTAGACAAGTCTTTGCATCTGTTTCTCACGAGCCCGGAGTAGTGTAGTGGTTCGGGCGCTCGGCCTGGTATCTACGATACAGCTTTTCGACTCGCGGTGGAAACCGCGTTCTTCTTTAAGGTTTAGTGCGATCTGTACTTATAGCCACATTTTGACCTCTGGCTCACTCAAGGTCAAAGGTAAGCCGTCGCTGACCTTGGCTCGGGATGGGGTAGTGAAGCTTTCGTTTTAAGATGACTCACCACTAGCTTGTTTCAGTGGATACAGCCAATAGGAAGCAGTTAAATCTTCGCCGGAATTCTCTGAAATATACAGACATTTTTGTAATTGGTTCACAGGAAAGGACATGAACAGTATCTGTCACGCTTGTTCTGTGGACACCTGACCCGCGCCATGAGGAAGGAAGGTGGAAGTGAAAGTGGAAAGAGAGAAAGAGGAGTCAGTGGAGGTCTACGGAGTAATTTCGACCACCTGGAACACTTACCATGCACTGACATCGCGCAGTGACACGGACGCCTCTTCATTTCGCCTCCATCAAAACGAAGCAGCCTGTTGTCGCGATCGAGCCCGGGAACTGTGGCATCGTAGTTAGGCGTCTGACCACTGCACCACCGCGGCGGGACTACTTAAATTGCAAGCAAAATCTCAGCGATGATGTCCATAGTCTCGCCCAACAAAGGAAGAACTTCTTTCATTTGGTGTCAGCCATAACATCATGCCGAAGAGAGAAGTAGTAAGGTTGAAAGATGGGCGAGTTGAATCTGGTTCATTTTTAAGGTAGCGCGAAAAACGAGGACCAAGAGTTGTGAAAAAGCGCCCGTGTTGTGTCCTTGTACTCTTGGTCCTCGTTGTTCGCGCTACCTTAACAATGAACGAAAAGAGAAGGGCTAGACAGAGTTGATAAAATTACTACAATTTGCCCTTAGAAGCGTTTGCCCGAGAATGCTTCCTTTCCCCCTTTTTTCTCAATTCCACTAAATGATTAATCGTTTTGCAAGTTTTTCAGAGTTTTCCAACCTTTATTTTGTCTTTCAAGATAGTGCTTGGACTTATTTTGAAAACCACGAGGCCAGCTTATCCACATATAAAATGACTTCCGCCGCGAAGCTCGTAGACTTTTTTTCGAGTACTGATCGACGAGACAATGTTCGGGCTTGAACTGCGCGTCCAGAAGCCGAATGAAAGCGTAGGTATATATGTGGAAAATATGGCTCACCTTTTCGCTGTGGTGACCCTGATATGAGTGAACCAAGGAAGCTACGGCATATCATGCACGATTTGAAAGAGCTGGTGCGCAACAAACCTAAAACCTTGTGCGACTTCATCAAGGATGCTGAGCAAGCCCTTCAAAACGGTGCCTCCAGTAAAGCCGACCCTTCAACTGCGCTCCGACTACTGCGGTGGCGCTTACTGCAATCGATAGGCACGACAGTCCAACCGCCGGTTACCTAGGCTGCAGGTGCACGTTGGCTAGGGTACAGCACGCATATGCTGCCGGCGACAGCGCAGCACTGTGTACGAACATATGCAGACTGCCAGCATATGGGTGGATGCAATGAGTAATTACTCCCTTATAACAAAACTACTCCACCTTGGGGGATTCTCCTAAATATTTGACCAACACCATTCCCACTTCGAGTTATAGATCAATTCGCTCTCGCCCTACCATCTGTTCTGCTGACCGTCCTGGTTAGCTCAGTCGGTAGAGCGACTGCCCCGGAAAGGCGGTGGTGCCGGGTTCGATTCCCGGATCAGGATGAATTTTTCTTTAACTACGAAGTTTCTGAGAAAGCTGTATAGCTTTCCTTTGTGGCCGTATGGCTGCGCTTGGGTGGATGCAATGAGTAATTACTCCCTTATGCCAGCGCCTTATGCCAGCGCCGGTCACCTAGGCTACAGGTGCACGTTGGCTATGGTACAGCACGCATACTATTGGCCGATACTGCCGGCGACAGTGCAGCACTGTGTACGAACATGTGCAGACTGCCAGCACCGTAAATAACCCCTTTAAAACCAGCCTGAATACTCAACCCAGTTCAAGGGCCAACGACACCTTTCATGCAAATTGGCATGGACCTCCTGAGACCAATTCCGGCGTCTACAGCCAGCAATAAATCGATAATTAGCCGGGAATAAACGGATAAATGCCGCCACCGATTATCTAATTCGCTACACGGAGACAAAGGCTCTGCCTAGGGGTATGCCGCGGAAGTTTTCCGTTGCGAACATTGTCCTCAGGCATGGAGCTCCAGCACTCATAACTGAGAGAGGAACTGCATTTACTGCCGAACGTTTGGAAACTGCTCTCTGCCTCAGGGGTACCAGTACCATAAAACGATGGCATATCACCCTCAAACCAATGGATTGATGAACGCCTCACTAAGACCATTGCATAATTACTTGCATGAACGTCGACGTGGACCACAAGAATTGGGATAAACTTTCCTGCGTCACATTCGCCTACAATATGGCACGACAAGACACCACTCACATGACACCATTCATTCTCCTTCACAGCCGACCAGTGACTACTATGCTGGATGCAATGTTGCTCCCAAATGCCATCTCCAATGATTCGATCAGGACGCGGAGGAATTCGCTCGGCGCGCAGAGGAAGCTCGCCAACTAGCTCGTGTGCGTATTAGAAATCAGCAGAAGTATGATTCACGAGGGTATACAATCTGCGCCAACACATCCAATGTACGAACCAGCAACAAGTTTGGGTCTGGACGCCTATTCGCTACCGTGGACACTACGAAAAACTATTCCGGTGATGTACTTCGAGCCATATGTTGTTTTGAGACTTTAACTGGCGCAACGTATGAGGTGCTGTCGACGGGGTATCGACATCCAAGAAAGGCCAACAACACGCCGACGTCGTCCATGCTGTACTTATAAAGCCTTACCACTTGAACTGGTCTTGACCCCCTGCTTCCTTTTGTCCTCATTGGGACGATACTTCCTGAGGAGGGTGGTAAATTCCGCATAGAAGACGCCAAAGATGACGACTGGGACTACGATCGCAAGGCTGTAAGAGAACGATCTTGAACGCAGGACTAGTTCCAGCTGATCATTAAACCGTTTTATCTTAGGGCCATCCTTGAAGATCTTTCCAGGCGCGACAATATTGTCACGGGGGAGTATTAGGTCAGACCTGAGCTGCGGTGGGCGGAACTCGGCGCAGATTTCACGGGTGGTCTGACATCCGCAGTGTCAGCGTCTTCTTCGAGAGCACGCCATTTCGTCATTCACGCGTTCCCCGGAAACATTATCCCCTCAGCAAAGGCAAACTCCTAGTGCATGTTAAGCCTACAATGTGTAATAGGAATAGTATGGCTTACGTTGGCGACATCCACTAATTCGGAATTGGGCGTAGCGCCCAGAGACGTTCTGTGGAGCGATGTAATGGCACAGGTTATGTCAGTCTCTGGACCTGTGTAACGCAGCAGTTCTTTACACAACCCCACAGGATGGGCCGGAAGCCAGAGCAAGAAGAGAGATCCGGGAGGGTAGTGAATAATACCATGGCGAGCGTCGTAGTGACGCTTTTGAGTTTCTTGGGAGGCGGAAAACTTGTGACGAGCAATCTGGCAGGCGGCATCGGCTCGGGCGCAACTCCTTTCAACAGCTCTCCATTGGCGCAGCTCGTTGGAACGGTGCAAGTGATCACGTACTGCGTGGAATAATCGGTGGCCAGAGCGATTCATTTGTTTCTTTATCAGCACTCAGGCAAGGGCCAAGCATATCAAGGCCAACACGAGAAAATGGCTCAGTCCGAAGGACACTCGGCTGCGTTTCCAGAGGCAGAACGGGGGGCTTCTTCAGGCGTTTACATAGGTCGCAAGCGGCTGCATAATGTTGGACGGAGTGATAGAGTCGAGGCAAGAAGGAACTCATGCGCACGTGGTCGTATGTGTGTGAGAGGCGAAGCTGACTAGCTCTAGGAACGCCATGCATTTGTTCAAGGATGGCAGAGCGTAGGTGTTCGCAAATGATCAGCAAGTACACAGTGCCATCAGCTCGCATGTTATGGCGGTACAGAGTGCTTCCGTGAAGCAATAACGTGGCAGAGGAATAGTCACGGGGGTCTGTGCTGAGACGGTCGATGGGAGAGCTGAGGACTGCGTCTAAGCGCTGTTCGTCGGCAACGTGGAAGAAGTCGGACATAGACAGGACACAGCGTCTGACTCGTAGCCTGCAGGGTAAGGGGGATAGAAGGAATAAAGGGACAGGAAGTGTGCATCCTGCTGGAGCCGACCGGGCTTGTGGACAACGGAAAAGGAATACTCCGTCCAGCACAGTTTCTAGCAGTCTAGGCGGCCAGCTGGGCCTTTGAGGGAAGACAGGCAAAGAAGGTGTGGTGGTCAGTAATAAAAGTGAGGGGTTGGCAAAACAAGGTCGCAATTTTCCAATGGACTAAATGAGAACCAAGCACCCCCGCTCGTTAATAAAATGGTTCTGCTCCGCTTGAGAAAGGAGGCGGCTGGCGTACGCAATCACGCAGTGTTGACCGCGCTGTCTCTTAGCAGGAATGGCGGCCACCCCTTAGCCATTGGCATCGCTGCGAAGTTCCATCGCTATAGACGGGTTGAAATTGGCCAAAGGCCGCAGGGCAGGTGAGAACAGCAATGACTGGAGAATGTGCGACCCTCATGTGATCCTCGAGAGAAAGGAGCACCTTTCTTCTGAAGATTGGTGAGAGGGCGAGCGACGGATGCGAACTGCAGTACGAACTGGCGAAAATAAGAATGGTGTCCTATAGAACAGCAGGTATCAGTAAGTGTACGGGGAGATTAAAAAGCACAGACAGCGCGAAATTTGCCGGGATAGGGCCAGACGCCTGGGTGGCATTTACCAAATGGCCCCGCACTTTATGTTTGCGGCGACCAAAACTGCATTTCCTTGAGTTCAGTTCAAGTCTGGCATGGTGGAAAGAATAGCACCAATAAGGATGAGTGGCGACGGAGATGCTTTTCAAGCAAGGGCGCGAAAACAATCACGGCATCCAAGTAACATAAAAAATTCGTCCACTCAAAGTCGCAGAGTAAGGAGTCCATCATCCGTTCAAAAGTAGAAGGGGCCTCAGAAAACCCAAAGGCGTTGCCTTAAATTGGCCAATCCCATCGTGTGTGACGAAAGCAGTCCTCTCGTGGTCCTGTACGCTAACAGAGGTTTGCCACTAGCCGCTATGAAGGTCAATGAAAGAAAAGTTGCCGGCCCTATGTAAACAATCCAAAGCATCGTCTAGTCTCCGAAGTGGATAGACCTCCTTTGTGATCTTTTGCAGATGTCGATAGCCGACGCAAAAGCGCGAACTGTTGCTTTCTTTTCAACGAGTACGACAGGAGATGTCCAGGAGCTATTCGAAGGCTCAATAATATCGTTGGCTAACATCTTTTGGACCTCCTGCTGGATGACCTGGCGCCCTTAAAGTGACAAACGATAAGGGTTCCGAAGTATAGTGCTTGTATCGCCGGTGTTAATGCGGTGAGTCAAAAACTAATGTTTGACCTAGAGTACCGCTGGCAAAGTCAAAACTATCGGTGAAGTGTAACAAAAAGGTTGTGGAGATCCTGACCGTGCTTGGGGTTGAGGTCAGAGGCAGTAATCGCAGGTATAGGTTCTGGAATGGACGTGGGGAATCGGAGTGCTTGACGGACACTTGAAGATGGTCCAGGTTTGCGAGCAGAGATTGTGCATTCTGTGAGAAGGGTGAGGATAGATGCAGTCTATGAGAAAGGAGAGGAGTGGTGAGGAGCCCAGCGACTGCCGCAGTGGCAGGCGTTGTGGACTATACGGGAGCACGTGAAGCAGATCGGCCGATCGCCAGGGATACGCCACTCATCAGGAGTACGGTATCGGCAATGTTGTGTGAAGGTGTTGCGGGGTGCAGCAGTAGCAATCATGGCAGGAACGAAGCTCGAATTCTGGCATTGCACGGTGTGGCTAGAGGGTATGCCGAAGTTGGCAACCTCCTGATAAACTACAGTTTGATTAAGATATATTGTGCGCAGGGCCGGCCTTTTTGGTGAGGGACCTAAGGGGCCAACATGAAAGGGCGCCGACCTTCACTGAGAGCTCGCCCTGCCCCCCTCGTCCACCTCCTCCCCACCCGACCCCCTACTTGTTTTTCGTCCTTCACTAGAGACATTAGCGCTGTGTTCCTTGAAGTGCGGGAGGCAACATGTTTGCGTGCAGAATCCTCAAAACGTGTGCCGCTGAGGAAAAACGGGCCTTTCTAGAAACCACCTCTGGGGACCACGGGACGTAGCTTGGACTCCGCCTTCTTTTATGGTACACTGGAACGTCTGCGCGGCAATCTCACTTAGCTCCGCAAGATAGGAGGGACGGGATCGTGCTCTCAAGGACGAAGAAAGTGTTACATAAATGATAAAGAACTTGGTGACGAAATTGTGTACCTAAGCAGCCTGTTGACTACTGATTGCAGCACTCCTATTATCGTCCTTCAGTTCATATTACATCACAACCTTGAGTCTAACTTCTCAAACACATGTGCGGCACTTAGGATACTCCTTCGCTGCGCGTTTAAGAGAGTTTTTTCTAAAGATGTTTGCGTAAGTTAAAACTGGTAAATGCATATTTAGGATCGACTATGGGAGATGGGAGCTAGGCTGCCATCTTCGGCAATTTAGTCTAGTGAAAACAAAGTTGCACTCCCTATATATGTCCTAATCTCAATTCGCCATGTTAAAAGCCCGCAAGGTTCCCTTATGATATTTTAGTTAGAATTTCCTTCTTTCTTTCCGTGTTCAACACTAACGTGACAGAGAAACGTAGATTCCGCATAAGCTGTTTCAGACCTGAAATTCTTTTACATTTATATGTTGCAAGATTGTGTTTTAAACATTTTTAGTTGGCCTTTTATGTAACATTTATGTTCGTGATTATGTTTAACGCGCTCATGATAATTTCCCTTTTCAAAGGGCGTTGCTTAGTCATTGCTCAGCGCAAAATCACTACCATACGCTTTCTGTTAAAATGGCCTTCACAATTCTTCACTGCGGAGCTCATCATATTTCCTGTGTTTATGGTACCTCTTGCATTATAAAATAGACGCACAGACTAAGTTCGTCAAATGACCAAAGTTAATTCTTTTTGTCTCTGATGCTAGCTCGCAATGTCGCATGTGCTGGTAGGCAAATGCGCAGTACGCCGGCAAAAATGCTCGGGCAAAAACTCACTTTTGCGGTTGCATCTACAACAGCGTATTTGCTGGTGTGTGCATGTTTAGCCAGTGTGCTAATTCAATGGCTTGGGAGCAATGCAATTGAGTCAACCGACTGTGCTCAGTAAGCAGATAGCTCTATTTGACTGTTCGTTACTGAATGGATCCTCTCTTGGTCCCATCATTACAAAGAACTATTGCTGATATTTGTCTTCGAATAGCTATAGTATATGTAGGTTTAGTGTCTACTATATTTATGCCTCTAGCAGTGGCTTGTTTGTTATAAAGGTTTAAATGAATCAGGCAGCCAATATTTACGCCTTGTTCGTGCGCGAAATCGTCAAATAACTGAAGTTTTCTCGAAATGCAACTAAACTTATCTTTCACCGACAAACTTTTCGCGTGCGTGTTTTCTAAACGTATCAGCTACTTCTCATGTTGACGGTGAGCGACCCGCTGGGGCCTAGGTGTAACCAAGGGCGGAGTTATGAAGAGACTTCTGGCTGGCGCTATTCATTCGCGGTCTCCCTTCAGGCTTCAGCAATCGGAATGCAAATGTCACGTTAATGAACTGTCTAAACAATTTTATTTCAGTATTAGGCGTCCCTCAGAAAATGATAATAGAGAAAAAATAAAAACAAGAAAGATGAGGCTGGCGGCCGAGGGGGGAGGACGCCTTGGCAGGAGTTCGCCGAGGGCGCCGAATGAGGTAAGGCCAGCCCTGAGTATGTGGCTTTACGTTCGAAATCCGGGCAAGGAACAGCGTCGAAGGCGTAGCCAGCTTGCAGTGCGCGCCTGAGCTTCTGCTGCGAAGGAAGCAAGTGCACAAGTTATAAGCAGAAATGTTTAATGCACAGAATGCTATATCGCAAACGCTGCACTGATCCTCAGACCTCGTTAAAATTCCTAGCCCAGCAGCAGCATCCGAAAGCGGAGCCGCGACGCCGCGCTCTCAATTCTTGCGTGATAAGTCAGTCATGTGCTGCTAGAAAGCTATTGGCCCTGATTTAGGTACGAAGTGCAGTTACAGAACAAACTTTACAAATGAGCAGAGAAAATACCCGTTTTGATAAGCAACGAATAAACGAAGACTAAGTCAGTCGTTACTGTGTTTCAGATGAAAAAAGGAGTCCCTCACTCAAATCCATGATTCTGCCGTGAGCGATTGAACAGTTGCTGCAGCAGTCAAAAATTAATCGTGCTAGCTGCGAAGTCGTCCGACGAGCAATGACGTACCACTGACAGCAACATAAAGATTCGTTGCAGCTGCCGGGATTCACACCTCACAAGTCTCTTCCTGTTTAGCGGCATTGGCGATTTTGTAGTACGTACACAGGACCAAAGACGTCTATGCAATGCACACAAGAAACGCCACTAGCAAACGGCGTGATTCATGAGAACTTCATGAGCACGGCGTTGCATTAAAGCCACCGACGACCACAGACGTGACACAGGCGTGATCACGCACACAACTCATCACTTCGCCACGAGACGTATGCACACCGTGCACAGCGCGCACATAAGCGCGCACACACACACACGCACACACACACATACGTCGAACAAAATTATACATCACAGCATGCGCGTTGGACGCGGAAGCTCTTCGGCCATCACCGGAGACGCACTTAGTCACAAGGACGATTTCATCGCACGTTCTATTTTTTTTTCTTTTCACTGAATGCTCACTGATTCACGATGTGCTTGGCTGCCTTGTTGCGCCGCTGCTGCAAGCGTACGAAGTATTTGGGCCCCCCAAATGCTTCGTACGCTTGCAGCCGGGTGCCGAAACGCAGAACCAGTGATTTCAACAGTTGCAGAGAAATAGACTGCTGGAGAACGAATGCTGACAGAGGAAAAAACGAACTAGTGAGCGCACAGCCCAAACAGCAAAACACCCGACTGCAATCTTCGTTGCTCACTTCGGCTCGGCCCGTGTTTACCAGAGTGGCTTCCATGAACACCCTCAGCAACCACGTTAGTCATTGTATCTCATGACAATCTTAAGCCGCAAAAAAGCAACGGCACGGATAAAGTACTACACAAGATTGACAATGTTTACATCTCAAAGCTGGGACGGGGCCAGCACGTCCCTGCTTTCCCCTATTTCGTTACTTAGGTACCCGCCGTCCTTGTGTCTTAACTAAGACGGCACTAGAGTCGTAATCTTGCAAGCGACTTATTCAAGTCAAGACTGATGCCGAGTCTTGGCTCCAGTCTTAAGCAGCCATGCTAGCGGCCTATCCTTAAGAGTTAAGCCTGGACTTAGCTAAGACAGTCTTAAAATCGTTTGTCCAAGTGGGCCCTGGTCCGACTCCTACCGAGATTGGTGTCTATAACCTAATTTGAGTATTGTCAACTCCGTGCTGCCCCACCGTGGGGGGGCAGGTGTGTTTTCTGTACCACCGCGGCGGGGCACCACTGAGTTGGCCATACTCAAATTAGGTTATGGACACCAACTCGTTCATTCAGATGAGGTAACATTTAGGGGGTTCCTGGGGCTACATTCTGCGGGAGGCTCACCGAAATTTGAACGTAAGTATTGAAATCGCCATGTTCAAATTAGGTTGGACACCAATTTTTGAAAGATTGGGACGAGGTCGAATTTCGAGGGTCTAAAGAGACAAAATTTTACACGTTTTGCTTACGAGTCCTCTACACGCTCCTGCGACATAAGCCTACTAATAAGTTAATAATCTTCATTGCGCGCGTTATCGTTGAAAAGCGAGACCTAGGTTCAGAAATTAAAGCGGCTATTGTATGCGCATTGTATGCATCAGCAGTCGCTATCACGTTGAGCGGAACTATTAAGGGAAAATAATAACGCCCATAACGGCGCAAAATGATCGCGAATTATTTGAGACTAAGCTTTGTGATGCGCTTGCAAACAGTTTGAAGTCGCTTGGAAGAAACGCACAGTACTTCGCAGAGGTGGCCAGTCTTCATCTGGGTGAAGTTCTTGCGGCCGATATTGTTGAACTACTTTTTTCTTCGAATGGTGTCTTTCTTTCCGCTCGTAATCGTAAAAGAACGAAGCCTTTTTCACGCCGGCTTGTCCACTGAAATGCGCAGCAACTCGGTATAGCGCTACACTAAAACAGCGCGAATAGCGGCAGCGCGGAATGCTAGGGAGCTCGGACCTAGCAAAGACGGCTGCCTAAAAAATGCGCCGAATAAAAATGAATACGCAAAAAGAGCTAGCTTTTCGCGCTTTTCCCGGCGACGGCCCGCGGAGCAAATCATCGTTGAGAAAAGCGCCAATGGGAGAGGTGAAAGATGAGGATCTGCCAGGGTGCGCGGAGTGGCGGTAGAGTTCACAAAAAGTCGTTACTTTCACATTATACAGTTTTAGTTTCACGTGCGTAAAGAGTTACGTACGCAAACGTGAGTAGTCTACGTGCGCTGCGCGCATTTCGCCAGGACTACTTTTAGTTTCACGTACGTGGTGCACGTGAAGCAAAATGCATGGACCTTTCATACAAGCCTCGAAAAAATGTGCGTACGTGTTATGCCGCGAAATCTACTACAGATGAAGCAAACTAATTTTGTTTAGTCGAGCTGCCTTGAGCCGAGCCACGCTACGGCCGTAGCCAAGAGTCGGTCGAATTGGAAATTGCTGTTCTCAACGTCGTTGCTCTACAGTGAACAATAAGCAAGACGCACACCTATATCCGTCCTCATGCATGCAGTCTTCGAATGGATTGCATTCTCTCACGTCGCGAAGCATATCCAGATCGTCGCTTTTAGAAAAGCGAATTCGCTGGGCAACAGAACCCACAGAAGTCATGCTTACAACCACCTTACAACTTCACATCCTGGGAGGGTATTTTTGCACACCGTGAACGCGCAACCACGTGACACAAAAGTGACGTGGGGCTACTACGTCACTTCTGCGTGTCCTCCATACGGATCCCGATCATCCAACGAGGACGGGTAACAGCGTATGCGCGGACACATCCCCAGACCTGACATTTTCAAAAACATACAGGGTTTAGACTGCCAAAATTCTGAGCAAAATTTTGGCAGTGACCATTTCATTGTCGTTTCGGTCCTCAAAGAGGGCGTCAAGACGCACAGGGCATGCCAACCGGCCGTTACAGAATAGGATCAATTTAGAGAAATCAGGGCAACCGCGCAATTAGAACGGATTGAGAACATTGAGGAATGGAGGGAGGCACTCAAACGCCACGTTGGTGAGGCGACAAAGACGCTGGTAGGAGACGACGCTCCTGGTATGGCAGATAGCCGACTGCTCCACATGTGGGACCGTTCCATGCTTTGTTTAAAGCATGGAACGCAGGCTGAAGAAACATAAGTGGAACAAGAATCTTATAAGACGAATCGCGAGGCACAACAAGGAAATTGAAAGCTACGCGATCAAATTGTGCGAACAAAACTGGCTCAGCAGATGCGACGAAATGGAGGGAGCCATGAATCTCTCCAAAACGTGGGGCATGCTCCGCCATCTGCTGGACCCAACAAATTCAAAAACTCAATCGTGAATAAGATTTGCAAAAGTCGGGCACCCCTTTGAAGGAGACGATGCGGCGTTTATGAATGAGTTAGTAAAAACGTATATTGCAGACAACCAGGGTTCCCCACTCCCGAGCTACGGTGGCACGCCCAATGAGGCGCTTGACGCCCCCATCACGGTGGCAGAGGTAAGGGCGCAAATTGTAAGACTAAAAACTAAATCAGCCCCGGGCCCCGATGGGATCACCAATAAAATGCTAAGGAATCTGGACGATGACTCCATTAGTCTACTAACGCAATTCATTGGAAAAGTTTGGGAAACGAGCCAGTGGCCAGATCAATGGGAAACGGAAACATAATACTAATACCCAAACCGGGAAAACCCCCGCAATTGAAAAATTTGAGACCGATTTTCCTAACCTCATGCGTAGGGAAGTTGCTGGAGCACGTAATACAGACGAGATTAACGTGCTTCATGGAGCAAAACAACCTGTGGCTGCACGAAATGGTCGGTTTCCGACCACACTTGTGCACGCAGGACGTAATGCTCCGACTAAAGCATCATATGATAGACTCGCGATCGAGAGACGCCAAAGTGATCCTGGGCGTAGACCTCACAAAGGCCTTCGACAATGTCAGGCACGAGGATATTCTCGATGGGCTCGAAGTGCTCGGAGTAGGGGAGACAACGTACAACTACATAAAAGACTTCTTATCGGGCAGAAAAGCCTGCATGATATTTCGAAATTTAGAATCTCCTGCGATAGAGTTAGGAAGCAGAGACACACCACAGGACTCAGTGCTATCGCCTTTTCTATTCAACGTGGCAATAGAGGCCTCCCGGGTAAACTTAACCAAATCAAGGGGCTAAATTTTAGCATGTATGCGGACGATATTAACTTCTGGATTAACCATGGGGGCGATGCGAGTACGGAGGAACGCCTGCAAGCAGCGACCGACATCATTGTCGATTACGCGGCTAAAATGGGACTTTCGTTCTCCCCGCACAAATCTGAGTTGTTCGTTTATAACCCAAAATATCTCCGCTGCAAGAATAGCGGGGAGTTTCATATTCAGGTGGAGGGCAAGCCTGTGCCAAAAGTAGATCAGATCAGGATTTTGGGGATGGTCATTCAATCCCACGGCCATAAATGAGAGGTCCTGAAAAAATTAGAGTTACGCGATGCAAACCCTCGGGCTCTTGAGGAGGGTCGCCACTAAAGGAACAGTCCTCAAGGAGAGAAATTTACTAAAACTAATCCATGCATACGTAATAAGCAGAATCAGTTACGCCACGCCCTACCTGGACATCAAGGCCGGCGAAAAAGAGAAGTTAGACTGCCTGATTCGAAGATGCGTTAAGAAGGCGCTAGGACTGTCCATGGGTTCCTCGAGCGAACGACTGCTCGAACTCGGGGTGCATAACACATGGGCAGAACTGGCGGAGGCATTGCGAGTCTCCCAATTAGAGAGACTACGCACGACCGAGACGGGTAGGGTAATTCTTGCAAAAGTAGGCCTCAACCCAGACAGGGAGATAAAAAAAGTCGCAATTAATAGTGAAATCAGGAATGCCTTGGTAGTCCCCCCCTTCCCTAGGATTATGCATCCAGAATTTAATGTCGAAAGAAGGGCCAAACGAGCCGAAGCTCTAGAGCGACGGTTCAAGAACATGGGAGCAAAGGAAGTAGTCTATGTTGATGCGGCAAGTGGCAGAACAGGTGCGGCGGTAGCTTCGGTAGTCGATGGCCGAGCGGCACCGGTATCCGCGACAGCCATCAGAGGCCGCAACATAGAGACTGCGGAGGAAGTTGCGATAGCGCTAGCTTGCGTAGGAACAGAAGCCAAGCTCATAATTAGCGACAGCATAACTGCCATTCAAAATTTTGGGAAGGGAAGGATATCGCCGGAGGTGACCAAAATCCTCACTTAAAGAACGATAAATAGGAAAATTCAGTTAATTTGGACACCCGCTCACGCTGCCGTCCCTGGTAACGAGGCGGCTCATGAGCTAGCCCGAGCTCTCTACTTCCGGGTAGCCGTCGAGCCCCCCAAACTCTGGGCATACGACAAGCGTCTGCAAAATTATGGGGAAATCATCGACCATTATAAATTGGGACGTAGACTGGTAGCCCCGCCAGATGTTAGACTAAATAATAGAGAAGCTCTCGCGTGGAGGCGGCTACAAACTAATACGTTCATGAACCCGGTCTGGGCGTTGCACGCGCTACCAGACTTTAGGGACAATGATCTCTGTAAAACCTGTGGGGCGAAAGGGACCCTCGACCACATAATTTGGAGTGCCACAATCTCCAGGGATAGGGCAAAATATTACAAGTAGAGAAGCCTGGGATACCCTGCTGCGAAGCGCGGACCCTGCGATCCAGCACCGCACCGTCCATCTGGCGGAAGAGGCCCCAACAAGCCAAGGGCTACCTGCCAGCGTCTAATCCGCTGGCGCACGACTCCCCGTTTCCGATGGAATTAAAAGTTGTACAACCAACCAACCTGTCGACGTTTTTTGTTTTTTTTTTGTTTTGTTTTTAGTCCACAGGGGCAGTAAGAAAAGCGCTTGGCCGTCGGAGCGCAGCTTCGAGCTGGCGGAGGGAGAGCATCTAGCCGTCCGCACATACCAGCACGCACGCTTTCTTCTGTATTTGTTTCTGTAAAGCGCTCGCGGCAGTTAGTTTTGTCCACGCCATGGCTGCTCCTCCAACACAGTCTTCTCCCCTCCCCCATGGCTCCAAGCAGTAAACAGAATTTTCCTCCCCCGGGGAAATGAGTGACCGCAGATTTTGTGTGTTCGCAGTCTTTTGCTTTCGTTCTCTTTCTTCCGGTGGTTAGAGCTGGTATTCGAAGCGACGCAGGGAATTCGAGTCGCGAGTCTGCTTCTTCGCAGCGCGATGCAGAGATTGCTAGTTTGCTTCCTCAATACAATGAAAACGTGCAAGAGTACCTTATGCGGGGCCTCAAATATATTGAGTACCTGTGCATGAGTTATTTGCACACACGCGTGCCCACACACATGCAGTTTTATAGTGGCAAAAAGCAAATAACTTTACAGCATCTTGCGCGTAAACGTTGATGTTTGGAATTAAGCTGTGAAATTTTACAAGATGTTACTTAGCTTACGGATACGTCACCATATATATGGTTGTATGTACATAATTGAGGCGTAACTTTTAAAGTGCAAAAGCGGCTGATTGAGCCAAGTAAACGACCCAGCAAATCTTCAGCACTCCCTCCGCTCCCTCTCAAGCCAAACCAGCCCATACATCACAGCTAGGGAAAAAGAAGAAAGGAAGCAAGCGTGCATACTGCTTTACCGAGGGAAGCTCGAAGCCGTCACTCATTTAAAACCACGCTATCTACGTTGGCTAGCCAGCCCGCCCCTAAAGCCCCTTTATTGAAGGGCTTTACCCTCCCCTCCTTTCAACCTCTCCTCACTAATAGAAAAACAAATACAGAAGAAAGCGTGCGCACGGCTATATGCTCTCCCTCCGCCAGCTCGAAGCCGCGCTCCGACGGCCAAGCCCTTTTCTCACTGCCCCAGTAGAATAAAAAACAAAAAACAAAAACAAAAAAGAAAACGTCGGCAGGACACGCGGAAGTGACGTAGTAGCCCACGTCACTTTTGTGTCACGTGATTGCGCGTTCACGGTGTGCAAAAATACTCTCCCTTACAACCTTCCCACTACAACGAATTGGCTCTTGTTGGCTGCCGGCTTGCATCTGGCACTCCAGCCACTTCTCGCTCAACTCTGGTCTGGCGCGACCTCGCGAGATCGTTGCTATGACGACGGCAAACCCTTCTGCGTCGGGCTTAACAGCTGAAAAATCGTCCTTTTATCTAAAAAAAGGATATTTGTCACTTGAAACTTTACGCGAGGGTAAGATTGGGTAAGCCTAAAGCGAATACAATAGTTTAGAACACGATATCGTGCCGAGGAATTAGCGGCGAAGCTGTTATTGCTGTGAAGCGGGCGGGCAGGGCATCGCCATGTTGTCAACTCTACGTATGCCAGCAACGTGAAGATGCCAACGTGAAAATCCGAATCTCACGCACGTCCGTGAAACTCCCGCGGTCTCTTCACGTTCTACGCATGCGCACTGGTCACACGTAGGCGCTTCACGTACGTGAAACTAAAACTGTCATATCAAAGGAAGACCGGCGAGGCGTGCGCGCGGCGGTGGCGGAGCACGCCGTCCGGCGCGCCAGCTGCGTGCCGTGTGATGTCACTGCTTCTCGGGCTTGCGCAGCACGGCTCTCGAGGAGCCACGCGAAACTGCTCAACCTCGGCCAAAATCGATGCTGGTGTAGCGTGACTTTGCATCGGACGTTCATGGTGTTGCTTAGAGTTTTTATATATTACGAAACTCTATGGGGGGCGAACCCAGCAGCGCTTCTCGCCTGCATCACCACTGGCATATAGCACAGGCAACAGCGTTTCTCATCTGTGTCATCGAGCTGTACTGGCATGTCGTCGTCCGCTGCTTGCGTTTCCGCTTGCTTATATCCCTGGCAGTATTGTTCGTCGCCTGCTTCATACAGTTCGCCTGCCACGTTCCGTTGGCGCAGCTCCCGGTACAGACGAAGCGTTTCATGCCTTTCTTTTTCCTTGCATTCTATGGATAGGCCCGTTTACACTAGGCCGACGCGACGCCGATGCCGATGCGACGCCGACGTCGGTGGTCGGCGGAGCGATCGGCCGATCCTGTCGTTGATGCACCGGTCAGTCCCACTAGGCCGACAACGATGCCAGCATGACCAACGACCGCCTGTCGTCGTAGTGTGACAAGTTCCCAGACCAGCGACGCCGACGAAACGCATCGGCCGACGGTCGCCCGATCAGTCCTCGGCAGATCGTCGAGCAAGCGAAATGCCGACGAACGACGTGCTGTGCATGGCTGTGCTTCCCTGTGTCATATAAATGCTAAAATATAGGCAAGGAAGGATGCGGTTCATATTATCACACTTTGACACTCGCGGGTGTCCTTTTGTCGTTGAACATGAGTCGACGTCGGCCCCGTCGAAGGCGAGTAGGCCAACAGCGAGCCCGCAGGAATCGTGTTTGTGATTTCGGCGATCGTGCGGAGCAAAATATCATGTTTTAGCGAGTGCGAGCGGTCATCGAGGGTAGATTTGGTTATAGTGACCTAAGATCGACGTTTGCTTTTATCGCGGGACGCCGGTACAGGAAGCGGTAAGCGCCGGCGTAACTCGGTCTGCCGAGCAATGTTGAGGGCGGCTTGTAGTAGTCGGCAGCACTCTTAGGGCACAAATAACACCGTTTTAATTCATGCAATTGGTTGCCGAGCATACTTCCGGATAAAAGAAATCAGAATCGAGCATTTATGGCATCGAAGAAAGCAAATACAATTAGCAGGAAGCGCCGCTCTCGTGCGATTTCAACAACCAAATCCCAAACATTTCTCATGCGGTATATCGCCTGATCGGCATTTCTTGCGGAGTTATCGCATTGTGTAAATGCCTAATGAGCAGCCATAGCGTGAGACGAGAAAATACACGAGTAAAGTAGAGCCCGGCAGACGGTTGTATTGCCATGAAAACGAGCAGCGTGTGTTTATGTAACACAGATGTAAGCTGCAGCAGCGATGGCATGCACTCGTCGTCATCGGCGCATTCCCGATAAAATTTCTCGCTAACACGGGAAATGGCAAAGCATTTACTAATATCATGAAGTATTCATTTAGCGAACGCGCGCGCTATTTGGTGAACAAGTGGTAAAAAGCGAGAAGCAGGTATCGAAATCAGTAGCCCCGGGGTCTTCAGCAGACGAGAGGCGCGACTGTGGGCGGGGCGAGGTGGAGTCAGCGACTGCTATTGGTCGGCGCGGGCAGTGAGGCATCGCGTCATCGCAGTGTGACTAGGAAATCGGCCGACGGCAGCCCGATCGCTTCGCTCTTAGGGTGCCTCGATGTAGCGCGCCGCTGTAAGGCGGCGCTCGTATCGAGGCACCCTATTCGCTCTCGGCGTCGGCCGATCAACATCCCCGTCGGTCGGCATCGGCGTCGGCGCCGTGCGAAAAGCACGACGACCACACACAAGATACGTCTGGCGATGGTCCGCCGACGTAGATCGGCCTAGTGTAAACGGAGCGCGGAGGGGATATTCCGTTCCGAGCGCGGAAATCTCTAGAGGTGGCATGTCGATGAGACTCTTTCTGCAAGGCGGATAGGGAGAGGAGGAAAGCGTGCAAAAGGAGAGCGCAGGGAGAGACTACATATATTATATTGAGGCATGAAAAGGAAAGCAAAATAAAGAGCCTCTGCCCATGTAGGGAGAGACTACAGTGCCAAGCTGAGCGCCGGACGCGGGCTCGGCGTTCGTGTAGCAGAACCGCAAATGCCGAGTGCATTGCAACGCGCCGGAGTCGGCACTCTTCTCTTATTTATTCCGTGGTCACAGATACCTGCCGACTTCGAGAATGTTTCTTAGGGCTCATGGAACGAAATCCCGTGCGCGAGAGTTGTGCGCGAGATATCTCTTAATAAAGCGAAAGCCTTTAATGCCTCTTGTTGTCGACAGCAGGATGTCAGCAGAAGGTTGTCAGCAGAGGTGTCACGCTTTCGAGAGCGAGAGTTAAAAATAAACAAATCTTGTCTCCACCGGGAATGGAGCCTCCATCCCTTGGATCCCCAGCCCAGCGCTTTATCAACTGCGCCACGCCTCGGATCGTGAAACGCTCTTCGTAATTCCCCTTCATGATAATGATCATAAGCACTTTATTTACTCCCAAATAAGGGGAACCAGCCGAAAGACTGGATGCACTGCTTAGAGAAGGTCAGCAGGGATCCCTTGGAACTCCGCGGCCTCCAATTCGCGCAAAATGAGCTGGCGCTGTTGGGCGAACTCGGCGGTACGCAGGAAGGACACCCACGCATCGACTGCAGCTGAATTGTCTGCGTTGTGTCGTGTACATGTTCACACCATGTGATTGAATGTGGCCGGTTGTGAGCAGTGTTTGCACGTAGATGCAATTTGAGAAATGTTTGCTATATAGCCATGGGTTTGGAAAGGTTACTTTTTGTATTTTGCACCAATGAGCGGCCTCGCGCCGGGATTGTTCCCGGTGTGCAGGGGGTATATAGCTTATTCACGTGACGTCATTGCAGCCTTCCTGGCATCCATGGAACGCATAACGCAACGTACGAGAGGGAGAAAGAAAGAGAGAGAGGGGGGCCTACGGCGAATCATGACACGGCGTAGGTGAAATCCGATCTCTGGTTGGACGGCGTTCCAAACGGCGTCTCAAGTATCCGACAAATGAGTGACACACAGTAGGGAGGACGCTGACAGACGCTTTTTAGTTTCGAACCGCCCAACAATATGGCGTCTCCGCAATACAGGGTTGCCACAACCGCCGCCTGCTAAACGTGATAGTGAATAGGGTCTATAGACACCGTTCGAGCCGATAATGCTGGAGGATGTCCGTGTACGTAACCATGCGTAATTTAGTACTTTGGGGAGTATCAGAGGAAGCGGCAGGCTGATGAGGATGCTCCGCCCGGTCGCTGACTTCTCCGGCTAGAGCATGCGCCTGTGCGTTCCCGTTGAGCGCCTCATGGGGTGGGGCCCATATGAGAAGACGAGGTGTAGACCGTAAGGGGAGAAATCGAAGGATAGTGTGCGCCTGTCGGGATATACGACCTGCATCGAAGTTACGAATTTCTTGTTGAGAATCGCTAACGACTACTTTTGGTTGAGGAGTTGGTCAGAGCTAACGCGATGGCAACCTCTTCCGCGGTGGTAACAGCTGCGGTGTTGAGGACGTTGCAGGCGTTGTGCCAGTTTTGGCGCGGTGCCAATGCAACCGAAGCCATTCCCCTTATCTATATACTGTGAGGATGATAGCATTCCGCGAGTGACAGATACTGCGCCTTTTCTTTCCTGTAAAAGAATTGTAGAACGCCGGTGAACTTTGATGCGTTCAATAAATTGCGGGTAGTGTTCAACAAGGGGCGTGCGATGTACCGTCATTTCAGGTCGTGACGTCACCAGGCGATTCATGCATTAAACAAGCTGAGCCCGCCGAGCGTCCGATCCAGGCGTCTGTGCGGCGCCTTTAATTTGCCGCTTCCTCGAACGCCGGACCACACTGCAAACAAAAGCAGACGCAGATGTCTAGGAGGCCTTAGTACAGCAGGCATCAGCGGCCTTTGAAATTGATTTACAGAATAGATACGACGTAGTATCTGTCACAATTCTCCGCGGACACATGTACCGTGCCGAAAAGGAAGGGACGAAGGGGCGGGAGTGAAAGAAGAGATGGAGATAGAGGTACCATAGTGAAGGGCTACGATCCATCACGCTATAATTGCTTTCACCTCATCGCACTTCAGTGGTCCAAAGTGCCCTCTATAATTTTTACGCAAGATTCCACAAGATTAGTTCTTGTCTAGCGTTCTTACAATCTGCAATGCCACATTTGAACGTGCACCAAGGAACGACACGCGACAAGATCGATGGTGTACCGTCGAAAGTCACACATGGAGGAGAAAGTGTGACAGATACTGTGCCTTTCCTTTAAAGCAATTATAGCTATACTATGTAGCACAGCAACGAACGCCGAAAACCGGCAAACGATGAAAGGCAAACAATGGGAGAGGAAGGGTAGGCTTTCGCTATTCTCCTGCAAGAGACATATAAAAGGCGATCTAATTTTTTTGGCCTCACAATACCAACAATCGCAGCCGCTCGATAAAATCGCACTCTGTAGCCAAACCAAATGAAAATGACGCTAGTAGCCGAATATTTATGCCTAAAGCTAACGACATGTTTGGGCAATGTAATCCAAAAACCAAGGGCCTCAATCGCTTTCCTTCTTAGAGAATGGTCGAACCTCATAAAGGTGCTAATAATGCCCAAGAAGAGTAGAGCACTTTGATAAGTCATGTGAAAAAAAAAAATATCTTGCTTTTATTTTTGTTAAAATAACACATAGCAACGAAATTGTAATATAAATGACGACAGAATATCTTGTAGCTTGTGAGCAAAACTTGTTATTTTTCGAGAAAATTATATCTTAAACGCTTGCAGTGCCAAATTATTAATACTTCATCGATGACAAGTACACCTGTCAGTAACCCCATGCTTGTTAACATCGTTCAAACCTTTGTATGAATTTTGGGTTCTCCGTAGAGGCCAAATCTCAATTGTTCGCAGAAGGACCACAGCGCAATTACTCACTGGCTGCTGATAGTGAAGTCATGCTTAAAACAATGGTCGTCAAACCGACGCCGGTAATGTGAATTGCTGCAAAATAACAAATGATTGAGAAAATGCCGCGCCTGAACGCGTCCCAGGTGTAATCTTGACTTAAACGTTCATCACGCGGTCTTATCGCTTTCATCCTTGCCTTCGTGAACACAAGCAGCGTTCCGCTCCTCACATGGCCGCTCGTGGCGGTTGAGGGAAATAAGTAAGCGACGGTTCTGAGTGGAAATAGGACCTACCTGCGAGACTATATTAGGGCGAAAGCCTCCGCTCATGGCTCATGACTCTCCAGCATGTTCGTTCGTTAGCAGAGAGCATCAGCGAGAAGTGTCCAACTGCTTCGCGAGATTGCGCGGGATACCGAGTTATTCCACTTGTCAATCATCCTGATGACTTCAGCAGAAAAATAAATGCATTCTGCGGCAAAACGGTTGACTGCAAAGACGCACTGGAACGTCCCTCTAAAAATAAAAGTTGCATGCTTTCAGAGAGCATTATTAAGTATCGGCTGCCATTGAAAGGCAGCGCCACTATACTGTCAGTCCCTGCGTCCCTCGGACATACTGCTGTGAAGTTAATGGAATGGCGCCATCGTATATTGCATCCCTGAAGCATGAGGAATTCACGCTACTCCCGACGTTTAAACTCTTCTTTCAGCATCGCATTCCATTTTCTTTATACGAGAAAGAAAATTACGAGGGACATTAGCGACTAAAGTAAAGTTGAAAGCCTGACAAGTATCATCTTGTCTAGCGTTCCTGTCCTCTGCAATCCCACCCTTGAACAGGCGCCAATGAACGCCGCGTGACAGCCGCCGCAAAAGCGGGACACGCTTTGTTCACGACAGTATGAGCCCCCCCCTCCCCCTTAAAAGCTTTCACCTTAATAAAAATGCTGCCTCTACCGCGAATCAAACATTCATCCCTAGGATTCCCAGCCTAGCACTTCAACGAACTACGCCACGCCAGGGACAGTGAAACGCAGGTTAAATTCTCTTGTCTACCGTGAGGTTCATGATAGCGGGATTTTGCGAGTGACAGACACTGCGCCTTTCCTTTCCTGTAAACGCATTATTGAAGGCCGTTGAACTTTGATGCGTTCAACGAAACGCTGGTTGTGTTAGACGAGGGGCGCACGATGTACTGTGAGCAGCAGCAACACTCAGGTTTTCGCATTTCTTCACTGCAGATTGTGAACTGCTCTCAGAATTTTTTCTATAGGGTGCACTCATCAGATCTCTTCCAAAGCTGGATCTGTGGGCGTGCACACTTTGCACGCCTTTATTTCCGCTGTCTTTCGCTTTCCAATCATTCGACCGAGATGGCGACAAGTCTGCCTTTATTGTGAATGGTCAGGTCAGATTGCAACTGCGCTGCTCCCGGTTTCGCCTTCTTTCAACTTCAGAGATTTACATTTTTCTGATAGCGCGAACCTTAGATTCGATCCTAATATCGGAACAAATAAAAAAGGGCAGCTAACTGCGTAGAGTTGCGTCTCGGACGCTTCGCGTTTGCTGAGATGCAGCGTAGCGAGGGTTAATGATCCCTGAGAAGAAATCCGCGTCCGACTGTTCGAAGCTAACATTCATATAATTGTTCAATAGTATTAAACTTTTTAAAATGTCTGAACGAGCAATCAACAATTGGAGCGACGCCGACAATGAAAACTTTAAAAAGACGAAGTGAACTCGACAACATGAAGCAAAGACAGCGTCTCAATGAGCGGTAACGGCATTTGGCGTCTTGCAACTCAGACGATCGGCAGCCGTCACGTATAAACCACAGTCGACGTCCTAACAGTATGCGTCCGTGTAGCAGAAGCGTCCCAGCGGCGTTTCAGGAATCGTCCACAATACTGCGAAGTAGATGCTTTTCTTTTGGTGGCGGTGACGGTGTTTCGCGTCTTTCAGCAGAGGCGATCGGCAACCATCAGGCACCAGCCGCGTTCAACGTACTGGCATTACTCCGACCCGTAGCAGAAGCCCCCAAGCCGCTTTGCAGGAACGTCTAGGTAAGCGGGTGCCTTGTTTTTCATTCCTCTCTCGAACAATACTGACCAGTAACCAGTGGGTCGACACATATATATTTCACAAGACGATATTTATGGAGGAAGGATCGAGAGGTGCATGAACAATTAGAGACGCATGCTGGTACCCCTCACTGCGCATTATTTACGCCAATTCTAAGCCTTCTTCTGCTCTTGGCAGGTTCTTGACCGTCAGCTCGCTTTGAGAATGCGTAAAACTAAACGCTGAACGAATACAACTAACGCTGTCTATTTCCCGATAATACAGTTTATATATATGATGGTCCAACCTGTGATTCGCCATTGACCATAGCAGGGTAGACAACATTAAGCAGTACAAATTTCTGTGAATAACACCGCTGAGGAATCCTAACGATTCTCGCCGACAACTAAGATAAAACAGAAGGAAAGCAAAATGTCTCTGATGGTAACACCTGAGTACAGAGCACCCGATGGTAGACCCTTGGAAGCGAACGGTCCGCCAGTCACGTCATATGGTTTTGCGACGTTAAGTTGCCTCAATGCTGTCCGTTTGTTCCTGACGTTCTTGATAATCCCTTCTACGGAGGATATTAGTGAAATAATAAAATGCTTAATGAACTCACAAATTAAAAAAAGGCTGTGGTTTAACTATCGTTAAGCTTAAGATTTGCGAGAGCAATGGTTGGTTTAGATTGGTTTATTGACGTTGACAGAGCCATTGTGTATCCTATGCGTTACTTTACTTGTATTTTATTACATGTATTTATGTAGTTACATTCCCCCTCCCTCATACCTTAACGAGATTGGAGGAGGTTTCCTTTAGAAGGATAAGAGCTGGGGCGGCCCTTACCCCGTCGGTAACATGCCGATGGGAATCTCAAGCAGACATCGGATCAACCACATGCCAGAAGTGTTCTACACCAGCTGAAGACGTGGATATTCGCCACCTGCGGTGGACTTGTGCAGGTGCAACGGCAACAAGGACCGATTCGGCAGGAAGTGGCACTAAACACAACATTGGAAGAGGACTTCTTTAAATGGCTCACCGACAACGATAAAAGCGGGACCCTGTTCCGCTTCCTTACGGAAAATAATTTACATGAGTTTCTATAATATGTCTTATGGCAAGCTTGCGTAAAAAATACTTTATTTTTTCCAATGAATAAGCTCTTGTGATCAGTGAAGTAGTGTGTCTTTGTTACTCCTTTGTTGATGGCGTATGTTGATTCCGGTGTAACTCTATGGAATACCAAGTCCAAACTTCTAGATCAATGTGTGGTTCATTTGGGTTGTTGTGGACATAACTTCCAATGAAACCGCTATTCCACAGCTTGGGCGAATAAGGAGTCCTACTCTTATTGTACGTAAATTGCAGAACGGAAGCTTAACATCTAGTGATATCACACAGGGGTGCATAGTGAGTGCAGTTTCCCTGCCTTCGAGGTACTTTTGTTGACTGCATACGATTTTCGGGCTCTTTTCGCCGTTTTAGCAAATTCTGTGTCGCTGTCTCTATCCGTCTTCATCCGTGGTCATAAAATTCTTTTCAGATTTTCTTCTATTGCTCATAGCTACAGTGTAGAACGGATATGTATGCGTAAGAAATGAAGTATTTGGGTCAAATGCAATAGAGAAAAACACAAGTAAATAATTACCAAATTTACCAAATCACACTGTGATATTTTAAATCCATGATTTGGCAATTTACTTCCGGATCATAAGCTAACAGTTATAGGAAGGCTGACACTCTCTAGTTCAAGTCTATTGCAACCCCCCCCCCCCCCCCCCCCCATGAGCTCGAAATAAAATCTAACACTTCCAAGGAGTAGCTGAAGCTGCGATATGAGGTGTAGAAGGAGAACCATTCTTGCGGGCCTTCTCTCGTAGACGGTAACTGATTCCTCTTCATCCTCTTCAGGATGCGGCCAGGAAACAAAAACTTGATGTTCTTTTGGCACCAGAATGTCGCCCCCTGAGTAGGCTTTTCAGAGCGCGAGTTCTTATGCTCGCATCACTCACAATCGCGTTTTTTTTTTACACATCGGTGGCCCTCAGGTTCCGCAGTACAACTTTATTCTCTCGTTCCGCTATATATCTCCAGTTTCTAAACCGCCTAAGTTGGCCCACCTAGCACCACCATTTGTATGAAAATTGCCTGTGGTCTAGTTTCGGTTAAAGCGAGCGTAAGCGATAGCTGGAGCATGAGGATGCAGAAACACCGGCGCCGACGCCGGCAGCCATCTATGCTGCTCGTCGCTCAAGCCTTTCAACATTGTGGTGGTGGCGTTTCTCAAGACGCTCCTCCAGTTGTTCCACCGCTTCCACCACTCTTTTGAAATTAGGTCATTCTCGTCTCCGCAAACGTTCAGTACTTAACGCAATGTCCTGAGGATCGTCAGATACTGCCAATCGGCGATCGCATTGAACACGGCTGCTAAGTCGCTCTTCCTCCGAGTCCATAATTTGGCTCCTGCCGAGACGCGCAGCGCGCCTCTGTACTCTGGATTGAGGTACGCGATCACGTGTCTCCGCACGCAGCTGCTTACGCGTAGGCTACTTCCCACGTCTGCGGACTGGTGACACTGAATTTCGGTGGAGAACATATATACACAAATGTGTTGTGTCTTAAGTATTCGATCCTAACCGCTTGCAGCTGCGTTTCGATCTGGGCGAAACAAAAGAGTCTATGTGCTATGCAATGTCAGTGCACGTAGAAATTGCCCATGTTGTCAAAATTACTCTGTAGCCCTCCACTACCCAACTCCTTTTTCTCTTTTAACTTTCACTAGCACTCTCCTCCCTTGCGTAACGGCGAGGTCTGGTGTCCTCAGAAATCAAGTGTGACAGAGACTGCGCCTTTCCCTTCCAATGAACCAATTAAATAATTTGCAACTGGAAATCTGATTGAAGGTCATAGGAAGGACACTTTGACCTTGTCTTTACCTCGATTAGTGATGCTATCGCTTGAAACATATGTGTGTCACATTTCAGATGAGGCAGACTCAAAGTGGTATCAAACAACTGAGCTTGCTACGGAGCATAAAATTACAAGTTGAGTCAGAATGTAGTTTACACTAGAAGTTCGCCCCGAGAGCTTTTGTCATACCAAACCATACCTCCTCTTATATTGGATGGTGGAAAGGAAAGGCGCAGTATCTCACACAGCTCTGGGTGGACACATGAGTCGCGTAACAAGAAAAAAGCAGGAAAGAGAGAGTGAAAGAAGATGAAAAGAGCTGCCATAGTGGAAGTGATGAGCTCCGGAATAATAAAACTTCGGATCGTAATGTAAAATCCGGCAGTGAAGCTTACCAACAGAGGAAAGCGGACCAAGATCCAAGCGAGAGCAGCGACTGCCGATCGCTAACGTTTCGAAACATGATTCAAGAATAGTTGAACCTCTACAATTTTTCGCTCCTTCCTCACTTTCGGCAGGTGTGCAGGTCAGTCAGGGAACTTTGTTGGTACTGTGTATTTCGCTCGATACGGTCGCCGCGGTGTACGTTCGAGCACCTAGCTTACAGGGCTTTCCACGTTTCCCCACGATATAAGGCACGACATGCTTCTCACGTAAAACGTCTGCAGGTTGCTGTAGACAGACTTTATGTTGGATGGCATTACCCGATGTTTTCAAAAACATTCTGCACCTTTTAGGGTCAAAAACAGTGACAACCTTCTTTCGACGACTTGCAGCCTGTCTAACTGCATCGCGTAGCAAAGCCATTTCGTCCCGTCATCAAAGCACAATAATGCCCACAATCAAAATGCAGCCATGTTTCAGTCGAAGACTAACAATACGTTCTGAACTGGAAGTCTGTGCTGAAGAAATCTTGCGATCAACGGCGTCGTTCACTGCAAGCAGACGATAACGACGCACACGGCTGGAGCGGTCACTAGCGCCTACCTTTCTACGCCGCCCTCTGTCGGCAGAGAGAAATGCATGCTTATATTGCAAGTTTTTGAGTCCCTGCGCAATTCAATGCAAACGCAAACAGTCCCTGCGCAATTCAATGGAATGATCTAGCAGACGACAGGACGCCTCTGCAGGCGACGCGCAGGGGTCTCGTCTGCTTTGCGTTCTCCTTTGGCGCTAGCGTTGCCGCAGTCGGGTTTTAGTCTTACGCACACGCCCACGCTCTAAGGTAGGTAGAAACATCTGTGCAGATAACAGCTGTTTCGAGTTGTGTTTTTATTCAACCTATGCAAAGGGACGTTTCTCGAAATTATTGAATGAGATGGATGTGCTGTAATACGTTGTCTACTCCGCTATAGTGGCGGGCTGAAGCATAGCGTTTTTGTTGATCTGAATATACACGGTTCTCCAAATGATGATCATATTTTATCATTCACCACCATCATTCCTAAGATATAACAGCTGATATGCCGCGAAGACAAGCCTACACAGCGAACGAATGGCTAAAAATGGCGACCTTTTTCCTTCAGATACATTGCAGACGCTCGACATCTAGGACGTGCGGCCCGACTTCTGGCGGTTTCAATCACACTGGACTTTGAAAGCGGGAATAGAACACCGAGGCACCTAATACAGATAAAGTCAGCATTACAGGTATGTTGTTATTTGGGCACAGAGTAGCTTTCCCTAGAAATCCCCAGATCTGTTCGGGTGCAGTCACTCGCGCAATTCGAAATCAGGAGTTATAAGTAGATTTCCGAAATCTCGAGCGATTTTCACCAGATGCCAACGATGCATATGGTCGAGGGTGCTTACCAGGCAAAATTCGAGCCTGATGCTCCCCTTTCTGCCATCCATTAACCTTCGTAAAGAAGCACTCAGAACACTGTCAGATATGCCAACAAGTACTGGCATGACTGCTTTTCGCATGTACTTTGGTAAGACAAACTTTATTGTCGTTTTGCTGTCAGAACCTTTTATCCGCGCAGGTCGGCCGTCTTTGTGCACGCAGTCTTGTTCTGTTCTTATGTTTCACATAATTTTTGGGTTCGTGTTTTATTATCTGTAATTATGCCTAAGACATCGCTATGCATGGCTCACCCCGTCATATTCGCCTACGAATGATAAATAATTTATAATCAAATTTCTTTTCTCACCTGGGCCGGTTTCTTTCAACAGCCGAGCGATGGCGGTCACGTCACAGTCAAGTCTAGGTCAGCGAGGGATGAAAATACAGTAATATAAATATTGATGTGTCATTTGAATTCACTACATTGATAAATTCAGCCAATTTAAAGAAAAGGAATCCCTAAAGGGAACAATCAGCGTTTATACCGCTGCTTTTCAAGCCGTGCATCGTGACTTTTTTGCGACGTCACAGCCCTCTGTCGGCTGTTGAAACCGAAACTGGCAAGAAAGAAAATTCAATTACAAATTATTTAGCAGTCTAGGCAAAAACTTCGTGCGGGTCGACACAGAGGAATGTCTTACGTAGCATTAACAAGAAGAAAAATGCTACTAACATTTGGTGTCAATACTCCTTTAAGATGTCATGTTCGGGTTTTCGAATCATCTGTTTACTGTGCAAGTTTTCGTGGTTATATAATCGCTGCGTTAATTAGCAACTATGTGGTATTCCAGACCGCAAGCGCAGCACACCTTGAAACGTTTCTCTAATAGTTGATTTGACTCCTAATATCGCCACGGGCAAGTATTTGGCAAGGCCTGCGCTGCTATGGGCGGAACTCGGCGCAGACGTTAAGGGCTGACCAGCGTTCACTGTCAGCGTCGTCATCTTCGAGAGCAGACCACTTCGTATTCCACTCGTTCCGCGGTAACACTATTCCTTCAGCAAAGCAAAGGCTAAACTCAACGTACTCGAGGCTCACATCCAAGCCGTGGTGTTCTCGATCTCTCACTGGAATTGGTACCACAAGCAACATCGTGCGATTCAGGCTTTTAACTTGCTTTTTTGTCTTAGCTGTGACGCGACAATTCCGGACTTGTCGAACTGACCGTGTCGCATAGAACTTCTCGACGGATCTTCAGGTGAAGCTCATTCAGCGGTCTGTAATTATTGTCTAATGTAGACCTCTCTCGAGGATGAATTCTTCGAACGCACACAGTGCATGTCCGGTCAAAGTGTTGGGAGCGGGAAGAAAAAATTCCCCAAGGTCTCGAATGCCAGTAGAACGTGTTGGCTCAGTCTTTAACTCGATACGAACGGCCCTATGGGCTCAGTGCTGCCGGATTGGGAAATGGTTGCGAGACAAGAACCTCGGCGAAGGTTCCCCATATTTTACCAGAATTTAAAATAGCCATTCAAGGCATAAAATGACCAAGAATGCATGTCATCGAACACACGTTTTATTAAAATAAAATCGATAACGACTTTATTGTTCGATTCTATTGTAAATTCTCCTGTGGCATGTAGAGGACGCTTGTAGCGTCCTCTACATGCCACAGGAGAATTTGCCCAGCAGTGTCTTTAGAACAGCCGGTTTGCCTTCTTTTAACAATCTGTTTAAACAAATTGTAGTACTAAAATATTTTCCGAGCAGTGCATACAGGCACATATACACGAAACCAGTACCATTCAGACACGTTCCTGGTTATCTTAAACCGAGAGTGCGCACTCACTACGGTAAAGCAACGAGACGCTATTATGTTCCAGCTATCTTCAACGAACTACCGGACGATGTATTTTCTTTGACTACTTTGCTGTCCAAGCGTTAGAGAACCAATAATTTGTACTGATGTTATTCAGAGCATTGTTGATTGTGTGGTGTGCCAAATGCTCTTTTTCTTTTCTTGTTCCTCTTTTTTTTTCTCCTATGATGGAGTTCTGATGTAGCGCGAAGATTGCCGCGGCTGCCGGTTGTCGCCGCACAAGCCCACTTCCCTTTGTGTATGTTGTTTTAACTATAGTGAATAATGATTAATGTTGTGAAAGAAGGCAAGTTTGAGACGGCAAGGTCGTGACGGCAAGGCCAGCGATGCCTTGTCTAGCGTTTTTTTTAATCTGATGACAAAACCCAGGCGCGTGCCGGAGCCGGCGCCTCGGGAGGGAGATGATGGTATGTACAAATGAAAGAGGAAGATCATGGCATGTACAACTTAAGGAACATCCACGGAAGGCTCAAACAATCTGCCCGGAGGGTCGGAAGCGGCCAGCGTGGCCGCACCTAACTAAGCGATACATCGCGGCGCACAAACGGTTTCAAGCGAGACACATGAACAATTTCAGTTCCACGGTGGCGTCGATCAGCTGGGGAATCAAGAGGCGTCACTTTTTAGTTCACTGGGGAAGTTTGGCTTATGACTTCATAGGGACCTACGTAGCGGTGATGGAATTTATCACTAAGGCCAGGGGTTCGCAATGGTGTATAAAGCAGTACTTCGTCGCCAGGACGAAAAGAGACCACTCGATGTGTAGAATCATAGCGAGTCTTAAGGCCTTCCTGGCACGCTGCCGTGTTGAGGCAGGCAAGATGACGGCATCTGGCCACCCGAGATAAAAAATGGGTAGGTACTGATGTGGAATAGTCGGGTGTAGAGCAGAAGGAAGCGTCGAGAATTGAAGTGTGAGGACGGCCATAAACGAGGAAAAATGGAGAATAACCGGTAGTCCGCTGTACTGCTGTGTTATAGGCGAATGTGACGAATGGTAGAATAGTGTCCCAATTTCGAAGATCTGGTGTGATGTACATGGATATCATGTCTGACAAGGTGCGATGATTTCGCTCAGTCAGACCGTTAGTCTGGGGATGGTAGCTTGAGGTTGTCTTATGAAGGGTGGATGACGCGTGAAGAACTTCGGCAACGACTTTCGATATGAAGGCTGTACCGCGGTCACTTAGGAGCAACCGAGGAGCGCCATGACGCAATACAATTGATCGCAAAAAAAATTTGCTACTTCTTCAGCGGAACCAGTCGGTACAGGTGCTGTCTCAGCGTAGCGTGTGAGGTGGTCGAGAGCTGTTATAATCCAATGGTTACCCCCCTCGGAGAGAGGTAAGGGACCATATAAGTCGATGTCGACTACGTCGAATGGCGTGGCCGGACAAGGAAGAGGTTGTAGAAGGCCAGCGGGCGAAGAAGTCAGCCGTTTGCGACGTTGGTACAGACGGTAGGATGCGACGTATTTGGCAACGGTGAAAGATAAGCCAGGCCAAAAGAATCGTTTTCTCACGCGGTCGTAGGTTTTGTCAAAACCAAGGTGACCTGTAGTAGCGTCATCGTGCAGAGCCGCCATTATACGTGGGCGAAGCACACGTGGCACGACTGGGATGCAGCGAGTTCCATCAGGGCAATAGACGTAGCGGAGTAGGATGCCATCTTCGAGCTTGAAATTGCGAAGCTGTCGGCGAAGCCTAGCATTGGGCGGGTCCGAAGCGCCGATAAGGCGGTCGATGATAGGACGGCAGTAGGCATCGGCTAATTGCTGTGAGCGGAGAGCGTGCTTGTTCTCAGAGTCGTCAAACCAAACGGTTGTGATATACGTCGGCCTAGAGATGGTCGGCTCTGGTCAGAGGTGGAAATGCATTGGGAAGAAAAACAGCAAGTTGATTCCGAAAGGGGACAGCGAAAGAGAGCGTTCGCGTCTTGATGTTGGCGACCAGATTTATAAGTGACGTCGAAATGGTGTTCTTGCAGGCGTAGAATCCAGTGGCCAAGTCGGCCTGTCAAATTTTTGAGTGAAGACAATCAGCAAAGAGTATGGTGGTCGGTCACAACTGTGAAGTTCCGACCGTATAGGTGAGGGCGAAATTTTGGGACAGCTCATACGACGGCAAGACACTCCTGCTCGGTAATGGTGTAGTTTTTCTCAGCTCGAGTCAGAGTCCGACTGGCGAAGGCAATCACTTTCTCACGCGATGTTGCATCACGCTGCAGAAGTACAGCGCCAAGACTATGACCACTGGCATCGGTATGCAGGATAGTTGGAGCGCTGTCACTGAAGTGGCCAAGAACAGAATCTGATGTGAGGGCGTGCTTTAGGTCATTAAAAGCAGTTTCACACTGTTCAGTCCACACGAAAGGGCTGCGTGCTTTAAGTAGCTTATGAAGTGGTGCAGCAATAGTTGCAAAATGCCTTATAAAACGCCGGAAATAAGACGCGAGGCCGAGGAAACTGAGCAAATCTGTAGTCCATTGTGGACGAGCAAAGTTCAAAACCGCGATGATTTTTTCAGGATCTGAGCGAATGCCGTCATGGCTGACCAGATGTCCCAATATTCTAATTTCCTTCTGTGCAAAGTGGCACTTCTTGGTATTGAGCTGAAGGCCTGCCGAAGCGAGACAGGAGAGGACTTCATTTAGGCGCGTGAGATGGTCATTAAAGTTTGCCGAAAAGATAACCATGTCGTCCAAGTAACACAAACAGGTTCTCCATTTTAGGCCACGAAACACAGTATCGATCATTCTTTCAAATGTCGCTGGTGCGTTACAAAGTCCGAAAGGCATAACATTAAATTCGTAAAGGCCATCGGGTGTTGCGAAAGTGGTTTTTTCTTTGTCGTCCTCGTGCAGCATAGGTATTTGCCAAAAACCTGAGCGAAGGTCCAAGGTCGAGAAATATTCGGAGCCTTAGAGAGAGTCAAGGGCGTCATCAATTCGCGGCATTGGATATACATCTTTGCGGGTAATTTTGTTGAGTGCGCGGTAATCAACAAAAACCGTACCGAGACATCCTTTTTTTTAACTAGCACTACTGGGGAGGACGATGGGCTTGTTGAGGGACGAATTATATTGCGATAGAGCATGTCATTTACATTTTCTTCAATTACTTTTCGTTCAGAGAGGGAAACCCGATAAGGCCGTCAGCGAACGATAGAGTTACCTTCGGTAATTATGCGATGGTGCGCAACACTAGTCCGCCCCAGTGGTGTGGAAGTGACATCAAAAATGGCTTGGTGGTGTCGAAGCACTTTCAGCAGTTCTTGGCGTTGGTTCGGCGTGAGTTCAGGATTAATAGTCTTTGCGAGAACAGAAAGAGAGACGTCTGACGAAACACGTTGCTGAGGCGGAGGGGCGGTGAGCACCATGAGGGAAAAAGGTTGAACATCCACCATTCAATGCAGAGAAGTTCCTTTTGGGAGCACGAGAGATTCACGTGAAGTGTTAGTGACCACTACTGTCGCTGAGCCGTTGTGGAACCGGACAAGACTTGACGAGAAGGCGATGCCGCGTGCAAGATGACTATATGATGGTGCTATGAGTACGTCCCCGTCAGTGATGTGGTCAGAAACAACAGTAAGCAGTTTTTCGCACTGAGGAGGCAAAACAGTATCAGCGGCGGCAGCGAGGGGATGATGTTCAGAAAAGTCAGATGAAAAATCGCTGTCTGTCATATGGATAACACGGTCACCACAAGAAATAAACGCTGAAGCGGTTGACAAAACTCCCATCCAAAATCATCAGGTGCGCACAAGGTGAGAGCACAGCAAACTGCACATGATGGCGGATGCCGTCGATAACAACTCGTACGGTGCACTTCGCTGAAGGGCGCAAAGGGACGTCATTGGCTCCACGGAGTTCAGGAGCATCATATGGTGTTGTCACTTTTCGCAAACTGTAGCACAAATCAGCGTGAATGACAGAAATTGCAGCCCCTGTATCAATCGAAGCTTCGACCGGTAAACCTTCAGCGATAACAGCAATCACATTATACGGGCGATTAGGAGGACTTTTAGTAAGTTCGCAGAGTGCAGTTTGACCTCCGGAAACTGCAACACTTAGTTTTCCGGATGGCGGACAGGGAGAGCGGTTGCGGGACGGAGAGGGGAAACTGAGCGGCGGTATGGGGATGTGGACCGGCGTCGGGATACATGGTTACCACGAGGCTCAGAGGAAGATACTGGAGGTGGGGAGGATCGTCGAGGTGGGCTTGGAATAGGCCGGCGTTGATAATATTAGGTTGAAGGCATGTCAGTTTCGAAAGTGTCGTAACCACGGCGCTCGTTCTGAAGGCGGCGACGACAGAAGCGGGATATATGTCCTCTAATACCACAGTAATAGCAGACTGGTCGGGAGGGACGCCAAGGTGCGTAGTAGGGGGGGTGTAGGTTGAGCCATCGCCATTGCATTGACGTGATTGTAAGTTGGTGCCGGTCGGGGCGGGGGAACCAAAGAAGGGGGGATGCAGCGACGTGCGCGTAGGTCGGCACTGGGCGGTTTGCAGAAGGTTTGGATGTCATAGAGTGGCTGATAGTTGATAACTCTTCTTTAATCATGTTGCGGAGAACGGCGTCATTAGAAGGTGCGAAAGAATGATCGCACCCATGTCGACAGAAAGGATTGAGGGCTTGAGCTCCTCGCGGATGATTGCTCGAATCATTGCCCGCAGATCAAGGTCAGCAGAGGTCGGACCGGTTGCGAAGCTGGGCTGTAATCGAGAGGACTGCAGCTGGTCGAGGCGTTGACAGGTCGTTATAATTGAATCAACACTTGAAGGAATCTGGGCAGCTAAGGTATGATAAGCCATAGAATTGATCCCTTTTAAGACGTGGAGCACACGTTCAGCTTCTGTCATGGTGGGACTAATGCGCCGACAAAGTGCCAGAACAGCCTCTATGTAAGACGCATATGATTCATCGGGACTTGAAGGCGGGAAGCGAGCTTGTTTCTCGCGATCTCAGTCCGAACTGCCGGGTCGGCGAAGTATTGCCGGAACTGCTGTTTGAAAGTGCTCCAGTTAGTAGTGTGGGGTTCGCGATTGATGAACCAGTTTCTGGCGAACTCAATGAGATAGAACGAAACGTTGAGGAATTTTAAAGCATCGTCCCACCGGTTATAGGTACTGCAGCGTTCATATGTGTCGAGCCAGTCATCGACGTCTTCGTCGCGACGACCAGCGAACAGCGGCGGATCACGTTGACGTGTGGGCAGAGTCGGAGGCGTCGGTGCAGCCGAGGTAGAGGGTCCTGTCGGGTCAGAATTGCTCTCGGTCGACATGATTATGATGTCAGTCGCCAGACGGCGACCCGAACGTAGCTCCAGCGAGAGGCAGGGCCCAAGGCAGCAAGGGGATCAAATTTAACCTCCACCACTTGTGAAAGAAGGCTAGTTTGAGACGGCAAGGTCGTGACGGCAAGGCCAGCGATGCCTTGTCTAGCGTTTTTTTATTCTGATGACAAAACCCAGGCGCGTGCCGGAGCCGGCGCCACGGGATGATGATGATGGTATGTACAAATGAAAGAGGAAGATCATGGCATGTACAACTTAAGGAACATCCACGGAAGGCTCACAATATTATTATTATTATACATTGTGCCTGTATTCATCGCTGTGCATCATACTTGTCAGACCGAAAACTGCAAAGCGCATGTCGTCCGTAATAATGGATTTCGTCACTATCGTCATGCTACTACCATTGTTATCATTTACACTAAATGTAGCATCATCATCATCGTTACTGTCATTTTTATTATCACTACTCCATTGTCCTTGAAATCGTCGCTTTCATCTTCACGCTAGACAAGATTTTGCATCTGTTTCTCACGAGCCCGGCCTAGTGTAGTGGTTTGGGCGCTCGGCCTGGAATCTGCGATATAGCTTTTCGACTCGCAGTGGAAACGGCGTTCTTCTTTAAGGTTCAGTGCGATCTGTATTTATAGCCACATTTTGACCTCTGGCTCAATGAAGGTCGAAGGTAAGCCGTCGCTGACCTTGGCTCGGGATGGGGTAGTGAAGCTTTCGTTTTAAGATGACTCACCACTAGCATGTTTCAGTGGATACAGCCAATAGGAAGCAGTTAAATCTTCGCCGGATTTCTCTGAAATATACAGACATTTTTATAATTGGTTCACAGGAAAGGACATGAACAGTATCTGTCACGCTTGTTCTGAGGACACCTGACCCGCGCCATGAGGAAGGAAGGTGGAAGTGAAAGTGGAAAGAGAGAAAGAGGAGTCAGTGGATGTCTATGGAGTAATTTCGACCACCTGGAACACTTACCATGCACTGACATCGGGCAGTGACACGGACGCCTCTTCATTTCGCCTCCATCGAAACGAAGCTGCCTGTTGTCGCGATCGAGCCCGGGAACTGTGGCATCTTAGTTAGGCGTCTGACCACTGCACCACCGCGGCGGGACTACTTAAATTGCAAGCAACATCTCAGCGATGATGTCCATAGTCTCGCCCAACAAAGGAAGAACTTCTTTCATTTGGTGTCAGCCATAACATCATGCCGAAGAGAGAAGTAGTAAGGTTGAAAGTAGGGCGAGTTGAATCTGGTTCATTTAAGGTAGCGCGAAAAACGAGGACCAAGAGTTGTGAAAAAGCGCTCGTGTAGTGTCCTTCTACTCTTAGTTCTCGTTGCTCGCGCTACCTTAAAAATGAACGAAAAGAGAAGGGCTAGACATAGTTGATAAAATTAGTACAATTTGACTGTAGAAGCATGTGCCCGAGAATGATCCTTTGCCGCTTTTTTTCTCAATTCCACTAAATGGTTAATCGTTTTGCAACCTTTATTTTGTCTTTAAAGATAGTGCTTGGACTTATTTTGAAAACCACGAGGCCAGCTTATCCACATATAAAATGACTTCCGCCGCGAAGCTCGTAGACCCTTTTTCGAGTACTGATCGACGAGACAATGTTCGGGCCTGAACTGCGCGTCCAGAAGCCGAATGAAAGCATAGGTATATATGTGGAAAATATGGCTCACCTTTTCGCTGTGGTGACCCTGATATGAGTGAACCAAGGGAGCTACGGCATCTCATGCACGATTTTAAAGAGCTGGTGCGCAACCAACCTAAAACCTTGAGCGACTTCATCAAGGATGCTGAGCAAACCCTTCAAAACGGTGCCTCCAGTAAAGCCGACCCTTCAACTGCGCTCCGACTACTTCGGTGGCGCTGACTGCAATCGATAGGCACGACAGTCCAACCGCCGGTCACCTAAGCTGCAGGCGCACGTTGGCTAGGGTACAGCACGCATACTACTGGCCGATGCTGCCGGCGACAGCGCAGCACTGTGTACGAACATATGCAGACTGCCAGCGCCGTAAATAACCCCTTTAAAACCAGCCTGAATACTCAACCCAGTTCAAGGGCCAACGACACCTTTCATGCAACTTGGCATGGACCTCCTGGGACCAATTCCGGCGTCTACAGCCAGGAATAAATCGTTAATTAGCCGGGAATAAACGGATAATGGCCGCCACCCATTATCTAATTCGCTACACGGAGACAAAAGCTCTGCCTAGGGGTATGCCGTGGAAGGTTTTCGTTAAGAACATTGTCCTCAGGCATGGAGGTCCGGCACTCATAACTGACAGAGGAATTGCATTTACTGCCGAACTTTTGGAAACTGCTCTCTGCCTCAGGGGTACCAGTACCATAAAACGATGGCATATCACCCTCAAACCAATGGATTGACGAAACGCCTCACTAAGGCCATTGCATAATTACTTGCATGAACGTCGACGTGGACCACAAGAATTGGGATAAACTTTCCTGCGTCACATTCGCCTACAATATGGCACGACAAGACACCACTCACAAGACACCATTCATTCTCCTTCACAGCCGACCAGTGACAACTATGCTGGATGCAATGTTGCTCCCAACTGCCATCTCCAATGATTCGATCAGGACGCGGAGGAATTCGCTCGGCGCGCAGAGGAAGCTCGCCAACTAGCTCGTGTGCGTATTAGAAATCAGCAGAAGTATGATTCACGAGGGCATACAATCTGCGCCAACACACCTAATGTACGAACCAGCAACAAGTTTGGGTCTGGACGCCTATTCGCTACCGTGGACACTACGAAAAACTATTCCGGTGATATACTTCGAGCCACATGTTGTTTTGCGACTTTAAGAGGCGCAACGTATGAGGTGCTGTCGATGGGGTATCGACATGCAAGAAAGGCCAGCGGCACGCCGACATCGTCCATGTTGTACTTATAAAGGCTTACCACTTGAACTGGTCTTGACCCCCTGCTTCCTTTTGTCCTCATTGGGACGATACTTCCTGAGGAGGGTGGTAAATTCCGCATAGAAGACGCCAAAGATAACGACAGGGACTACGATCGCGAGGCTGTAACAGAAGGATCTTGAACGCAGGACTAGTTCCAGCTGATCATTAAACCGTTTTATCATTAGGCCATCCTTGAAGACCTTTCCAGGCGCGACGATATTGTCACGGGGAAGTATTCGGTCAGACCTGCGCTGTGGTGGACGGAACTCGGCGCAGATTTCACGGGTGGGCTGACATCCGCAGTGTCAGCGTCTTCTTCGAGAGCACGCCATTTCATCATTCACGCGTTCCCCGGAAACACTATCCCCTCAGCAAAGGCAAATTCCTAGTGCATGTTAAGCGTACGATGTGCAATGGGAATAGTATGGCTTAAGGTGGCGACATCGACTAATTCGGAATTGGGCGTAGCGCACAGAGAGGTTCTGTGGAGCGATGTAATAACACAGGTTATGTCAGTCTCAGGACCTGTGTAACGCAGCAGTTCTTTACACAACCCCACAGGATGGGACGGAAGCCAGAGCAAGAAGGGAGATCCGGGAGGGTAGTGAACAATACCATGGCTAGCGTCGTAGTGAAGCTTTCGAGTTTCTTGGGAGGCGGAAAACTTGTGACGAGCAATCTGGCAGGCGGCATCGGCTCGGGCGCAACTCCTTTCAGCAGCTCTCCATTGCCGCAGCTCGTTGGAATGGTGCAAGTGATCATGTACTGCGTGGCATGGTCGGTGGTCAGAGCGATTCATTTGTTTCTTTATCAACACTCAGGCAAGGGGCCGAGCATGTCAAGGCCAACACGAGAAAACGGCTCAGTCCGAATGACACTCGGCTGCGTGTCCAGAGGCAGAACGGGGGGCTTCTTCAGGCGTTTACATAGGTCGCAAGCGGCTGCATAATGTTGGACGGAGCGATAGAGTCGAGGCAAGAAGGAACTCCTGCGCACGTGGTCGTATGTGTGTGAGAGGCCAAGCTGACTGGCTCTAGGAACGCCATGCATTTGTTCAAGGATGACAGAGCGTAGGTGTTGGCAAATGACCAGCAAGTACACAGTGCCATCAGCTCACATGTTATGGTGGTGCAGCGTGCTGCTGTGCAGCAAGAACATGGCAGAGGAAGAGTCACGGGGGTCTCTGCTGAGACGGTCAATGGGAGAGCTGAGGACTGCGTCTAAGCGCTGTTCGTCGGCAATGTGGGAGAAGTCGGACATAGACAGGACACAGCGTCTGACTCGTAGCCTGCAGGGTAAGGGCAATAGAAGGAATAAAGGGACAGGCAGTGTGCATCCTGCTGGAGCCGACCGGATTTTTGGACAACGGAAAAGGAATACTCCGTCCAGCACAGTTTCTAGCAGTCAAGGTGGCCAGCTCGGCCTTTGAGGGATGACAGCCAAAGAAGGTGTGGTGGTCAGTAATAAAAGTGAGGAGTTGGCCAAAAAAGGTCGAAATTTTCCAATGGACTAAGCGAGAACCAAGCACTCCATCTCATTAATAAAATAGTTCTGCTCCGCTTGAGAAAGAAGGCGGCTTGCGTACGCAATCACGCAGTGTTGACCGCGCTGTCCCTTGGCAGGAATGGAGGCCACCCCTTAACCATTGGCATCGCTGCGAAGTTTCATCGCTATAGACGGGTTGAAATTGGCCAAAGGCCGGAGGGCAGGTGGGAACAGCGATGACTGGAGAATGTGCGAGCCTCATGTGATCCTCGAGAGACAGGAGCACCTTTCTTCAGAAGATTGGTGAGAGGGCGAGCGACGGATGCGAACTACAGTACGAACTGGCGAAAATAAGAATAGTGTCCTATAGAACAGCAGATATCAGTAAGTGTACGGGGAGATTAAAAAGCACAGATAGCGCAAACTTTGCCGGGATAGGGCCAGACGCCTGGGTGGAATTTACCAAATGGCCAGTCACTTTATGTTTGCGGCGACGAAAACTGCATTTCCTTGAGTTCAGTTCAAGTCTGGCATGGTGGAACGAATAGCACCAATAAGGATGAGTGGCGACGGAGGTGCCTTTCAAGCAAGGGCGCGAAAATAATCACGGCATCCAAGTAACATAAAAAAGTCGTCCACTCAAAGCCGCAGAGTAAGGAGTCCATCATCCGTTCAAAAGTAGAAGGGGCCTCACTAAATCCAAAGGCGTTATCTTAAATTGGCAAATCCCATCGTGTGTGACGAAAGCAGTCTCTCGTGGTCTTGTACGCTAACAGAGGTTTGCCACTAGCCGCAATGAAGGTCAATGAAAGAAAAGTTGCCGGCTCTATGTAAACAATCCAAAGCATCGTCTAGTCACCGAAGTGGATAGACCTCCTTTGAGATCTTTTGCAGATGTCTATAGTCGACGCAAAAGCGAGAACTGGTGTCTTTCTTTTCAACGAGTACGGCAGGAGATGTCCAGGAGCTAGTGTTGGCTAAAATCTTTTTGACCTCCTGCTGGATGACCTGGCGCATTTAAAGGGACAAACGATAAGGGTTCCGAAGTAAAGTGCTTGTATCTTCGGTGTCAATGCGGTGAGTCAAAAACTACTGTTTCACCTAGAGTAGCGCTGGCAAAGTAAAAAAATATCGGTGAAGTATAACAAAAAGGTTGTGAAGATCCTGACCGTGCTCGGGGTTGAGGTCAGAGGCAATCATCGCAAGTATAGGTTCTGGAATGGACGTGGGGAATTGGAGTGCTTGACGGACACTTGAAGATGGTCCAGGTTTGCGAGCAGAGATTGTGCATTCTGTGAGAAGGGTGAGGATAGATGCAGTCTATGAGAAAGTAGAGGAGTGGTGAGGAGCCCAGCGGCTGCCGCAGTGGCAGGCGTTGTGGACTATACGGGAGCACGTGAAGCAGATCGGCCGATCGCCAGGGATACGTCACTCATCAGGAGTACGTTATCGGCAACGTTGTGTGAAGGTGTTGCGGGGTGCAGCGGTAGCAATCATGGCAGGAACGAGGCTCGAATTCTGGCATTGCACGGTGTGGCTAGAGGGTATGCCGAAGTTGGCAACCTCCTGGTAAACGACAGTTTGATTAAGATATAATGTACGCAGGGCCGGCCTTTTTTCTTTCTTATAGCTTTCTAGCAGTCATGTGCTGCTAGAAAGCTATTGGACCTGATTTAGGTACGAAGTGCAGTTACAGAACAATCTTTGTAAATGAGCAGAGAAAATACCCGTTTTGATAAGCAACGAATAAAAGAAGACTAAGTCAGTCGTTACTGTGTTTCAGTTTAAAAAAGGAGTCCCTCACTCAAATCCATTATTCTGCCGTGAGCGATTTAACAGTTGCTGCAGCAGTCAAAAATTAATCGTGCTAGCTGCGAAGTCGTCCGACGAGCAGTGACGTACCACTGACAGCAACATAAAGGTTCGTTGCAGCTGCCGGGATTCACACCTCAGAAGTCTCTTCCTGTTTAGCGACATTGGCGATTTTGTAGTACGTACACAATCCCAAAGACGTCTATGCAATGCACACAAGAAACGCCACCAGCAAACGGCGTGATTCATGAGAACTTTGAAGCACTCGAACTGACTTCGATAACGGTGCAGCCGCCACAACTTCGTAACGTTCAGGCTTCCTCACCCTCCAGATCACCGCGTGCAATGCAGCCAACTGCTCGGCAAATGACGCCGCTTTTCAGAAAAGTAGGTCACGCGCCGCGCATGTGCGCATGCGTGTCTCTATGGGCATATATCTTATTATGTCGGAACATAGGTTACCAAGCTGCATAGGTTACTGTGTAAAGGTCACTCGGCAATAGTTTGATGGTAACCTTTAAAACGATTGAACATCGGCTGTTGTAACCTTTAGTCTGGGCAAAAATAATTAAATCATGACCAAAACATAAAAAATGGTGACTTGTAACCTTTGCTAGATAGGTTACTGACGTCTAAAAGTTACATTATAGGTTACTGTGTTTAGAGTGCTATACGCATGCAATCTCCGCGCGGTGCGGAGCAGATGGCCGCTCCAGACGGAAGTAGCGACCGAAATAATTTCACGCAAAGGAATAAAAAAATAGGAGGTACGACAGTCACTAATACCACCACTTGTTCCTCGTAGTTACGTAAGCATGCCCCCCGGCAGTAGGCACTTTTCATCTCCCACCAAGAAGGATTTGACGGGGTCCTCGTAGTCTAGTTTTCTAAACGGCTCCTAGTGTACCATTACATTGACCGTTCGTTCCTTTCAAACTAATTGATCAAATGCTGCTCTTAGACGGCTGGCGAAGCGTCAGGTGAAAATAATTTGTCAAAAAGGTGCATCGCAGTGAGAGCAGCTGAGTTTCTGCGTCACGCGCCTCGGCGCATTATTTGAGGGCAGAATGTCGCTGTTGAGGTCGCGGCCGCGAATGTGTCCTTAAACGGCTTCTGGTTACCTGAAACTTACAGCTTGCGGTGAAGAACGATGTACCACCTGTGCGAACGGTCAGGTTCTTCCTTCAACGTTAAATAATTACTCTATCTTTTATCTCTGCGTCTCTGCCAGCAGAAAGCGGTGTTCAGATTTCACTTGGACCTCTATCAGCCACGGCTGGTGGAAGTGCAGCTTAAATGTGTTTTGTTTGTATAGTTGCTGTATTTTTGAGTTGGCGTCTGTCTTTAAGGGGAAAACTTGAAAGACATTCATGAAGTGCTAGCGTTAAACAAGCTCGTGAGCACTGCTCGGCTCATTCCGTTTTTTAAAAATCTCCCCGGTTAGTTCCAGTAAACGCATACCCTATTACAAAAGCTACCCTCAGAATGCAGGACAAACTGACTGAGGAAAAGGTTTAGCAGCAAAATGGGGATACTTGGGGGTATTGAAGGAGAGTAGAAGAAGAAAGTTCGCCAGGCTTTCCGCTGGCCGCTCTCCGAAGAAGGAGGGACCGCTACGCTTAGCACAATTTAGTATGTCAGGCAGGATAGGGTCTCGCTAAGGGTGAACCCTGACCTGAATTTTCCTATCATACTGCACGGTAGATACCGCTCTGGTAGAAGTGTAAGAAGTACTAAATAAATATAAATACAGCTGAACATTTACACCAAGTCCAGCATCATCATTTTTCTTGAACGTATCCCACCAAAACGTATTATCTCCATCGAAGACCGATAGTAGCAATAACAACATCCACGGCCTCGCCAAGGCCTCAACAAGTTTTTATAATGCCTTTCAGCCGTGGGGCCTGTTCAGGATGTTTTCTGGGCAAATAAAAAAATGAAATGAAATCGAATACATAGCAGAGTAAACTCCTGGTTTTGTCTTCACGGCGCTCTGTTGCTTCTATCTGAAAGATAGGACGAATTGCACTTGCAAAGCATGCTGCAGTTTCCAGGAGCGTTTGCAAGAGGCTGTTTCGATTGTACGGCTATGCGTCTTTTAAAGAGGTAAAGAGGGTACAAAAGATAGGTGGTACAAAATCCCTGCAAAAGACAGTTTGTAAACTACCCTGAAATATCCAGTACCTTTTATTCTGTACAGACACTAGACTGTTTCAAGAGGGAGGAAATGAAGAGGTGTTGGAACGGGAAAAGCGGTGGTTATCATGCACGGCGAATGTATCATTCTATTTTTCACATAAAAATTGAATTTGTGGGTTTTATCAAATAGGATACATGTGAAAAGGATGCTATCACTCTATTTGCCGCCTGGCATAATTCGGTTGAAAGCACTCGGTGATGACTAACGATTAATACCTTTCGTCACTTTGGATTAAAGTAAAAATGAGCCGCACGGAAAGACAGGTGCTCAGGTATTTCTGCCCTTGCTATTGAATTCGCAGATTCGCTTGCCACTATTGCTGATTGCTTTGTGGGCTTTGGTCTTTCCCGGATTAGGCGGCACCAACGAAGCAACGGTGCCTCCAGCGTGCATCATGGACGCCGAAAGCGCGCCACCTGTCAACGAGTTGGAAGAGCTGCAACGACTTTCTGATATTCAGAATTTGTGTGAACAGGTATTGGCTCGGGAAGCAGCTGAGCCTCGTACCGGCCGTCGAAAAAAAGCTACTCCACGCAAAAGTCCCGCCGCCGATGACCCTAACTTCCAGGGCGCAGTTGTCCGGATGCAGCTGGTGATGGCTGACGGACAACCAGAGCTTAAGATGAGCCATTCCTACAAGTAAGATGGCTCAGTTGTCCTTCTGTTCTGCAGTGCTAATTTTGCATTGTTTGATCATACAGCAACACAAAATCTACATATTTCCGCGCAAATAAAACATAAAAGACGCAAAACACAAGCAGTCTGCAATTCTGCGGACGAACCACGTGTATTTGCTAATCTGGTGCATTAATCCACCTTATGCGTTTGCTGCAGATATATCCAAATTATAGTAATCGTAATTGAACCCCTGAATTATGTTCGTGACCATATTCAGGTGACGCTCTAAACTTGTGAAACTGTGTAATAATAATAATGTTCTTCACTTCCATCAACGTAATGGAGGACGCAGTGAGTAAAAGCTGCTCGAAAAAACGACTGCTTGACAAAAGCCCACAGCCTCCTTTACACGGGGGCAACAGCGCGAGAATAAAATACATGCAGGCATATAACGTTTATTGCTACGCTACTTGGCTGCTTAAATAAATAAGCACACGTACACGAAGAGTGCATATAAAAATGTTTTGTAAATTTGTGTATTCGGTTGTTTTCCAGACCAAAAAAACAATAATTAAGGTTTGAGTAGAATAGGTATTTGTAAAGTAGAAGTTTTGCCTGAAATGGAAGATAGGATCTATAGTCAGGTATCATACCAACTACACGAGAGAACTTGATATAAACAGAATCGATGTGGTTATCCCCCAGCATATTTTGAGCAAACATGACTCCAATAATTTTAATATGATTTGTCATTTCTATAGCGCCTCCGTAAATTAGACTAAAAGCTGCGTTTAATTGCTAGATTTTCATCTAAACATTACTGCGTTTATTTTGCTTGCATTTGTCGTTATGTGGTTAACAACTGACCACTTTTTTAGGTTGATAAGAAGAAAGTTCCCTTCATTTTGTAGAACATGGCAGTCGAGAGCAGATAAAAATATTCTCGCGTCGTCGGCGTACAAACATATTTTGGCTTAGTGCTGATGTTAATGAAGCCATTGATATAGATGATAAAAAGAAGCAGACCAAGAATGCTGTCCGAGGAACACCTTTACCTATTGCTTCTAAATCAGAACGATAGTATTGAACCTCGACAAACTGCTGCCGTAAGCAAATACTCGATCGGTTCTAAAAAATGCTGGCGGGTTCCATACATTTCTAGTTTCATTATAAAGTGGAGTGAAGTATAATATCGCGAGATGATACTGTGCAAATACCGCGAAAACGATCCCTATGCTCGCTCACGGCGCATGCAGTCAAAGGCGAAGTCACCGATATATACAAGCCATGGATGGCATGTCTTCTGCATGATCTCTAAAGATTTTACATCACATTCATGGGTACGGGGGGGGGGGGGGTGGCATCGCGGAGGCTTTTTGAGCTCTTGGCTACAAAGCCCGCAGACCCGACTTCAATCTCAGCCGCGTCGGCCGGGATTCAGGGGACAAGCAAAGCGCCCGTAAAATATGAGTTGTCTGTAAACATGTCGGATGGTAAAAATTCTTCTGAGCCTGCGTCCCTCATAGCCCTGAGCTCCTTTCAAGTTTACGTCAAATAAACCAATGTTTCCACACCCAAACAACTGGAAAATTGATGGTGTTGCTTTCTCGTGGTATTACGCCATAGCGTACAGAGCTCGTTCCCCACAAAAACCGCCGCTGTCAGAGACAATGGTCGGAAAAAATTCCGATTCCTTGATTCGTTGACAAGGTCACGAAGCCACAACCACATGACCTTGCTTGGAAATTTTAACCTTCCCCTCTCATAGAAATAAAGCTAAGAAATTGGTGGAGGCTCCCAATTATGGCAAAATTGGACATATTGGCAATATGGGTATCCCATGAAAAAGAAGTATTGGCATAATATGCATAATATATTCCTTTACATTGTGGTCCGAAGACAAGTCATCTGCATGCTAGGCTAGTAAACACCGCATAGGCCGCGAAAGGTGGTTGGTACCAACATGTTGGATTGGCAGCTTGTGAGCGCTTTTTTGGTACGTAGGCTTTAAAATTTGTGTCTTCACTGTGAAAAAATAAGCATTACTTTTACGGGCATTTTAAGTGCTATGACTGGCACCCTTCGACTCAGCGCTTAAAGGTATTCGATGCTTTCATGCACAGTTCTTGCGGGATGTTTCGCGGCACAAAACACCCAAAAATGAAAACACTGACCTACAAGTGTTGGTGGATTTTAGCGTTACTTACAGCCCACATCAATACAAAAAAATTGGTGGGTTGCGTTTAAGATTCCGTGCAGCTGTTATTATGTTTTTCACTTTTTAAAGTTGACTGGTCGTGACATCTAGATAATGAATGAACTTGTAGCACTGGAGTTCTTAAGACAGTAGAAAAGCTCTGTGCACCAACAAAATACATTTATCGGAGTTCAAACACGTCCAATGCAAAGTGTGGGAAAAATTTATCATCAAATCACATCCATATATACGGATCAAATCACATCCATATATATATATACAGAAAGCATACGAAGTTTCCGCATACTTACTGCCATCCAAAACGCACAGTAATGCAAAGACTTTGAGACAAAATCACGTCCCGCTTGCTTTGAGTAATGGTATGGTGTGGTAAAAACAAGGTTGCACCACACTGACATGTAACTCTTAATTTTGCATAAGAAAACGGAGAAGTCCTGCCAGACAAAATTTGCTTTATTTTGCAAATTTTGTGTCAGTTAAGAGGCTGGCCACGGGCTTTGTGGAAGCCATTCAAATAATTCTGTACAATATAAGTGAGCGTCAGGAATGCACACACTGTGACAAGTCACTGAAGAGTTCAGAGGAGCATATCAGCTTGGACTCAAACTTCAGGCAGCCTCCACGCAATATCTGCAATCCTGCCATTATGGAATTTGTGGAGAGAGAACCGTAGTTGTAAAGCTGCTGAATAGCCATTCTCCTTCTAAGCCCAAGAACCGGCGCATTACTATGGCAGGATTTCTATCGGAGAATGGAACACATGGTGGTTGCGCTGCATTTTACAAAAAAGAGCAGACAGAACAGAGCATCACTTAGTGATCCCGCTGAACAGACAATGGCTAGTAACTATGCTAATTCTAACAAAATACGAACATATGGCAACCACCTAACAGTTTTTAACTCTGCGGGCCCTTAAAAAAAGTTATTACTTTCCCAAAGCAAGCGGCTATACATCACAACAGTGTTGCTCCACGCCCACACACAAAAGAAGAAAGCCCCTGCAACAGCTTTGGACTGACTAGGCACAGTTTTGTAGGGTTCAAACCAGGGGGGGATTCAAAGCCCACTTTAGTTTCTCAAAGCGAAAGACAGGCGAGATGAGTGCGGAAACGGAGAGCGCGCTAAATAAAGGGACAGAGGGCGTTTATATCTTTGTTGAGGTCGGCATCGGTGAAAGTCGAGCTCTAGCTGCACTGCTAGACGGTGCTGCAATGAAGGCTTCTCGGGTATACGATGAGCGAGCGGCCCGTTGTTGAAAAGAGTCGAAACCCTTCTAGCAATGTGTACCGGCACCAACGCGACGCCGCTTTCCCATCTCTTTTGCAGACCAAGGGCGCGCTGTATAGGCCAATTTAGCCTAGGCTCAAACCCAAATCTGCGAGATGTTGCCGGAACTGCTGCAGCAGTCCGCACAACAATCCCTTCCCCTGTTCAAGGGATATATATATATATACATATATACATATATATATATATATATATATATATATATATATATATATATATATATATATATATATATATATATATATATATATATATATATATATTTTTTTTTTTATAATAGCAGGAGATGTCTATCTGGTGCTGAGCGTAGGATATGCTCTTACACTGAAATGGCGGTTTCACAGAAATATGTACCAATTGGACTCCCAAGCCCAACACGCTTATTCCGTCACTGTGTATAACAGTGGCAGGAACTATCCAATGACGACGTAAAGAATTTACCACCACTGCAAATTTACGCAGTCATAAGTAGTGCGGTGTGTGGCCACCACTTAGTTCGCTTCATTCGGTCGGTCTGACTGACGAGTTTTAACGCCTAAAAGCGGCTTAAGTTATGAGAAGCCGTAGTGGAAGGCTCTGAAAATTTCGACAACCTGTAGTTCTTTAACAAGCATTGACATCGGACAGCACATGGGCGCCTTGCGCTTCGCCTCCATCAAAAGCGGCCACCGCGGTAAGGATCAAAACTATAATCTTGGGCACAAGTCGAGCGACGTAACCACTGCACCCAACGAGGCGAGGTGGTTCACTTCAGCTCCTGAAGAAGGTTTGATACTTTATTTGTGTATTCTTCCTAATAGGTTTCTTTTTCTTCTACAGCCTGCGTCCACGAGCTGAACAAGTGGTACAGCGTGCTCGTCAAGCACCATCAAAGTGATTTCAAGACTGCGCCTGTCACAGAGTCAAGAACGCATTCCTCGTTGATACAATTCAGGCTTCAAGGCATCTTATCCTCATTTCTTCAGTTCCTCTGCATGCATCAGCTGTAATAAATGTTTTTCATTCATCACTTCGACTCAGCCTCAAAGCCTCTGAAGCGCTTGAAAAGCTATTACAAGACCAGAATACTAAAACACGTGCATATGTAAGCAAAATAATCTAATGTAGTTTGTGTTTATGTCACCCCTTAAATATATCAAAATTTTATTATCGCGGGACACTTTTAAAATGTCATTGTAACAAAGAAACTCCTTGAGCATACCTAACAAACTCTTGCAAGGCCGGAAGTAGTAAATATTTTGGTGCCCTGGTTTGGGGGGGGGGGGGGGGGGGGACCGTTATCGCTAGCAATAAATATTTTTCACCAAATTAAGTCGATCCCATCTAACAATTTGCTAGAAAGTAAGCCGTTTTCAAGTAACCTTTACAAATAACTGTGAGCAGGAGGTTCTATTTTATAGATAGAAACATTGCAGACGCTACTGAAGATATTAAAGAAACACTTGATTTTCAAGGCATCAGATCTATTTTCAGTTAGCTTGCATTGTTTGGGCAATAAAAGATTCTCTGATACAGACATTAGAAAAACTCCAAAATCAAGCCGCATGTTTCGCCTTAAATAATCCTTATCTTATTCAGTGCATAATCGAGATAAAAGCCGTGCTACGCTATTATTGCTAAAAATGAGAAAAGCTACAAGGTTCAAGCCCTATTTTTTGTTGTCTGATCAGACACTGATAGGCGCAATTACCTATCCGAACCATCTGATGCCTCAAGCAGGCACAAACTCACGAGAAAGTGCACGAATATGATTTCAGAATAAGCAGCTTTGCCAGATACTCTGTCTCAGTTGAATCTGGAACTGGTTGTGAGATAATGTGTTAATGGTTATTAATTTATTTTCCGAATATATTTGAGTGAAAGCACTCATATGCTCGCCATCATTGATGATCTTTGTGCCATCACTGTGATGCGTAAGCTGTTTCGTGAAGTCTGAGCTATAGGCCTCGCAGAGATAATTCAAACTAAGTGTGATATAGCAGCACCAACGCGTCAGCCTCCATGAAGGGTTTTTGAATTTCGCAATTTCACCAGCCAGTGGGGCGATAGCACCTAGGAGTGACCATTGACCGACGATGACCTCTCGTAGAGCTTTCCAGCTAAAAATTCCATCGGGGCGGATTCGAACTGGTCGGGTTCAGGCACTGGCACTAGGGTTCGGTAGCCGACCATCATAATAAGTGAGCTACAGCGGTTGGTGCTTTAACGTATTACAGCGAGGTTTAGCTCGGGTTAAAGATCCGCCGTTTGACGAGTCGGCTCCAAAATGGCGCCGGAAGTAGAGTTAAACGCACAGCTTCCGCGATAACGTGCGTCATTGCCCCGGAGCTGATCGCGCACGGTACGGTCCATTTGACACGCCGTCTCCAAGATGGCGCCACATGCACAAATGAAGCTGCATCGCACTAGACCCGTAGCCACAATGAACCTGTTGACCGTTTGGTGGAAAGACTTGTATGTTCACGTGAAGTCATCAAACTAAAGATGGTTATTAACCGATTCGTCTACTGTCTTGTGGAAATGTTAAATAATTGCCTAAATTTTGTGCGAAAAACAGCAGTTAAACATACCCCAGGTAAGACAAAAAAAGCCGGCGCTTTCTCACTGTAATCGGTGCAACGGAGATAACCCTTGTCAATTTTCCAAGACCGCCTAATATATCCTTAGCTTAACGCAAGTTCCTCTATACTGAACAATCAGCCCATATGGGATTGGGAAAGTTTTTGTGAGAGGGGGGAGTTTGGTTTTCATTTTCAGCGACAGAATCTGTACATAGCGATAGAAGCGTACACCTATGACACTGAAACGAACGAGGATGAACTCAACACGGACTCCAAATTGCACACCGCTTGAAGTCAAGAACCGGATTAGTACGCATGGAAAAAGCAGCGTCTTAATAGAAGGGTGAAAATCAGGATTGCTAGATTTGAAAAGAAAATCGAGAAGCATGCTGAGGAGTTCACTAGGCAACAGTGGTACTAAATCTGCAAAGGAAATTGAAGGATACTTAAGCTGTTCCTTAAAGAGCATGAAGTGACAGCGTAGGCTACCGCCCCGCATATAAAGTTCCGTTTATCCAAGCCATATTTACATACCTGTGTGGGCTAGGGGTAATGTGAATCGTGACAGCCTGGTTCTCATATCACCCTCATATATGAAAGCAGAGGCCCCAATTGGCAGCTCCTGCCAATCGTAACGTCCGATAACCCTACGTTCAAACACTGCGCGGTCATGCCAGCTGTCAGATACCGCCTTCCTGCCCCATGTGGTCTTGATTTGTCGCTCACAATGCCAATTCCCACCCCGGATTCTCTAATGATGGGGGCCTTTTAACGCCATTGCGTAAACACAGTCAACTAGGCAACTAAGATACCTTGCACTTACTAAGACATCATCTGGATCCATCTAAACCAAATACGCTAACCAAAGGGCGATCAACAGTCATCCATTCATTCACAGTAACGAAATATGAACTGATAGAGCAACTTCAAGAGTACATTAATGTCGATTACGACGGGCAGAAAACGCGCCCTACACAGGTACCATTCTGAAACTAGGCGATCACTTCAGCCACACTGGAGTTTCGTCAGCCGTTGCTAACAACTGACAACCAAAGATGAAATCAGCCTCCGAACCAGAGACTCGTTCACGAACAAAGCCTTCAGAACTCTAGACCCGAAATGTTTCGCAGCCCTATCCGATTATTTAAATAAGAGCTGGGGAACTGGGCAAACTCTTAATTGGAAACATGCCATAATATCATCACTCTCAAGCCACATAAGACTGACCTAGACAACCTTAGACCCACCTCTCTAACCTCATCCTTTGGGAACCTAATCGAACATGTAGTCCTCCACAGACTGCAAGAATACACCAAGGAAAGGGACCTTCTGCCGCGTACCATGATTGGGTTAGGAGGGCTATCTACCCGTATGTCATGCTACAACTCTCACATGACATCATTCACCCAATGATAGCCAACACTAATGCATTTTCAAACCTTAAAACGATCTGACAATTTATCACACAGAACGATACTAGAACACCGGATAAATATTGTTACGCCATTAGCGTCGCGACTGAGATGTTCTAGTCGGTTCAGTGCGCTGGGTACACACGGCTAGCGGGGACGACACAAGTGCCACAAGACAAAGGTCGAACGGGCGCGCACACTTCTTCCTCTTCCTTCTTTCTTCCTTCGTGCTCTGTTTGAGAACAAGTCCGTAACACTTCCCCTGTCGCAGACGAAGCCCTCCGGGCGAGTCAACCGGCAGCACGAGGATGACAGGGTTTCAGACGCGCGACGTGGGCAAGCTCAGTTCGTGAAGAACGTCGGCCACTTTTAGTAAGGTGCGCAATCCGATAGGTAGGTCACTAATTGCCTGAAGGATAACATAGGGACCGATATAGTGCGCGAGCAGTTTCTGACTTAAGCCACGCTTCCTTAGTGGACGCCAAAGCCAAACCATATCTCCAGGGAGGTAGGTGACGTGGCGATGGTGGTCGTCGTAGCGGGATTTCGAGCGCTTTTGTGAGGCGAGAGTTCTCAGGCGGGCTATCCGGCGGGCTTCTTCAGCCCGGCAGAGGATCTCAGCAATCTCAGGTTCGTCGTCTGTGGAGAACGGGAGGATGGTGTCGAGGATGTGTCGAGGAGACCGGGCATAGAGGAGAAAGAATGGACTGTAACTTGTTGTTTCCTGCTGGGCGGTATTGTATGCGTATGTTATAAATGGTAGCACAGTGTCCCAGTTTTTGTGGTCGGCGGCGACGTACATTGAAAGCATGTTGGTGAGTGTCCGGTTGGTTCTCTCGGTCAACCCATTTGTTTGCGGATGATACGAGGTAGAATGTCGGAAATGCGTTTGGCACAAACGAAGGAGTTCTTTGACAACATCAGCGGTGACCTGACGCCCTCGGTCGCTGATCAACACTCGGGGAGGCCCATGGCACAGTATAACAAAGTGCAGCCGGAAAAGGGAGACTTGGTGTGCAGTAGCCGATGGAAGGGCTGCCGTCTCAGAGTAACGAGTGTGGTAATCAGTGCAGATGACGATCCAGCGGTTACAAGAATGAGACTTGGGAAAGGGTCCCAAAAGGTCTAATCCGACTTTCTCAAAAGGGGATCTTGGAGGCGTCACCGGATGAAGAAGACCAGGAAGAGTGCCGGAGGGGCGTTTGTGACGCGCACACTGAGCACAGCTGGCCACATACTTCTCAGTGGTTTCACGCATCCGGGGCCAGTAGAAACGTTCTTGGATGCGATAGAGCGTCCGCGCAGATCCCAGGTGTCCCGAAGTGGGGTCGTCGTGCATAACGCGCAAAACAGAGGAGCGTAGGCTGACGGGCGCCACCAGAAGGTAGCGGGGACCAGTGGGAGAATAGTCCTTTTTGTACAAAAGACCACTCCGTATACAATAGGGACTGGAAGCTGTAGGGTCCCTTACAGCGGTAAAGAATGGTTGGAGATTCTCATCTTTCCTCTGCTCAGTCCGGAACGTACGGGTATCGGGGAATGGAGGTAAAACCGCAGCGATGTAATGATCAAAATTGTCGGCGTCACGTTGCGTTGTGGGAAGCGGTAAACGTGACAGTCCGCGTCAGCGTGCCGGCGTCCACTCTTGTACCAAACTGTATAATCAAACTCTTGTAAACGGATTGCCCACCGTGCAAGACGGCCAGATGGGTCACGGAGGTTTATCAGCCAGCACAGGGAATGATGATCAGTGACCACTGTGAAGGGCCGCCCGTATAGATAACAGCGAAACCGCTGAACAGCGAAAACTACCGCGAGACATTCCTGCTCAGTGATTGTGTAATTGCGTTCGAGTTTGCTTAAGGAACGACTGGCGTAAGCAATAACATGTTCCGTGTCACCGTAACGCTGAATCAGCACAGCACCAATGCCAACACCACTGGCGTCCGTGTGCAGTTCCGTTGGAGCAGAAGGGTTGAAATGCCGGAGAATCGGATGTGATGTTAGTAAAAACTTGAGCTGGCAAAAAGAAGAGTCCCACTCTTATGTCCACTCGAAGGGAGCGTCTTTGTGGAGAAGGCACGTAAGCGGGTTAGCAATGTCAGCAAAACGGGGAATGAAGCGGCGGAAATATGAGCACAGTCCTAGGAAACTTCGGAGTTCCTTCACGTTCTGAGGTGTAGGAAACGATGCAACGGCCGCGGTTTTTTGAGGGTCAGGTCTGACGCCTTCACGATCGACGAGGTGTCCTAGTACCAAAATCTGACGCTCACCGAAGCGACACTTCTTCGAATTAAGTACTAGACCGGAGTTTTTGAAGCCGTCAAGCACGAGAGCGAGGCGTTCGTTGTGCTCTTCGAATGTCCGGCCAAAAATGACATCATCGAGGTAGCACATACATAATTGCCATTTTAGTCCCCGTAGGATAGAGTCCATAAATATCTTGAATGTTGCAGGAGCATTGTAGAGCCCGAAAGCCATTACATTCAATTCAAACAGGCCATCGGGTGTGATAAATGCGGCTTTTTCCTTGTCGTCAGGGTGCATAGGGATCTGCCAATATCTCGATCGCAGATCGACGGATGAAAAATATGATGCCGAGAACAGACAATCAATGGCGTCATCGATCCGCGGAAGGGGATACACATCCTTCTTTGTTGCAGCATTCAGACGGCGATAGTCGACGCAAAAGCGCCGTGTACCACCTTTCTTCTTCACCAGAATTACAGGGGCGGCCCAGGGACTGCATGACTCTTGAATAACACCCTTTTTCAGCATATCCCGAACCTGCTCACTAATGACCTGGCGTTCTGTTGGTGACACTCTGTACGGCTTCTGTCGAATTGGGTGTGAGTAGCCTGTGTCAATTGGATGCCGGGTACGTGTCACGGGAATGCACCGTGAGCCGCTAGGCTCCGAAAAATCAAAGATGGAAGAATACTTGACCAGTAAGGCCTCCAAAGCGTCAGGCTGGTCCCTGGTTAGAGAGCGGCTGATCATCCGATGAAGTTGCGAGTCAGGGGCGGGAGCGGCAGCACTTGCACCAGGTGCATCAGTAACCAAAGCCACCGACGGGGCGTCGTCTTGGCTACATGTCGCAATCTTCATATTCACAGGCAAAACTACTGGTTGCGAAGAACAATTAATGGCCCACAGCCGTGAGCAGCCCTTGACCACCGACAGTAGGCAATGAGGAACCAGAATGTATTTATTTGCACAGTTAGAATGAAGCGGTGCCACTGTAGCGTCGAAGGTGTCGGAAGCACGGCTGGGGCACAAAACTGGGACGCACACCATAGACAAGGCTGGCACATTGGTATCCTCTGTTACACAGAACACATCCTCACGCACGTGTGGCTTCTCTAAGGAAGGAAGGAAGGTTGATGGTTCCCAGAAGGAAGGGAACCATCAACGCAGAGTTCCCCAGAGCGGCAGTCAATCGTAGCGCCACACATTCTCAAAAATTCAATACCTAGAATTATGTCATGCGTGCATCGCGAAAGCACTGCAAACTCCGCTGCGAATACCGTTCCACCCAGGAACACCGAAGCACTACACATTCTCAGGGGACACAACACCTCACCACCCGCGCCATGAAAATTCACATTTCTGTCCCAAACAAACATAACTTTGCGTCCTAACCGCTTCTTAAACGATAAACCCATTATTGAAATGGTTGCCCCGGTGTCGACGAAATCCATTGTCGCCACACCATCCACAAGCACATAGACCGTGTTCTTTAACATAACAACAGATGGAGGAATTTCTTCAGGCAGCGCAAAGTCTCCAGCGACCTGACCCCCAGCGGCCGCGCTGACTAATTTTCCGGCAAAGGCGATGCCGACCGCCGTCGTGGCCGTGGTGACGGAAAGCGACGCGTAGAAGAGGCAGGTGGTGGTGAGACACCTCGTTCGGAAGCAGGAGAGTGGCTGCGCGGTCCATTGGTCTGGGGATATGAAGATGGGGGCCATTGCCCATTAGAGTCGTAGAAACGGTTACGTGGCGGAGCATTTTGGACGGGCCGATCGTAACGGGTGAGTGGGCGGCTGCGGCAGTATCGAGCTATGTGCCTCTCAATGCCGCAGCGTCAGCACACGGGGGCTGTGAGACGAAAAACTTGTTCGGATCGTCGACGACAAGTCCATGAAGTTGTCTTCAATGCTCGCCACAGATGGAACGTTGGCGAGCCGCCCAAATTTTGGCGTTATGCGACGAGTCTTCAATGTCTCGAATGTGCGAACATGCCGAATTACATCACAGACGGCGTTCAGGTCACCTTTGGCAATTAGAAAATTATAAACATCATCTGCGATGCCCTTCAGAAGATGCCCTACTTTATCTTCCTCGGTCATATTACCGCTTGCAGTTTTGCATAGCTTCAGGACCTCCTCTATGTAAGTTGTGAATGTTTCCCCAGGTAGCTGAGCTCTGTGCGTAAGCGTGTGTTCAGCTCACTTCCTTCGTGTAAGACAGTCGCCGAAGCACTGTCGCAATTCAGTAACGAAACGGTCCCAGGTGGTAAGAGAGTCTTCGTGGTTTTCGAACCAAACAAGAGCGGTATGGGTTAGGAAGAAAACCACGTTTGCGAGCTTAGCGGCGGCGTCCCATCGATTGTAGCGGCTCACCCGTTGGTAGTGAGTCAACCACTCGTAAACGTCCTCGCCTGCCACTCCCGCGAAAGTCCGAGGCTCCCGATAGTGATGCGAAGAACTGTTCGCTGCGCCCGCAGGCCGGTCTTCAGCCTGGATCACCGCGTCACCGCGGGCTGCTTGCGGGTCATCGGCCGATTGCATGGCGCTGGTTTGCGGTTCGAGGCCCGCAAGGCGACGACTCCGGCGAGGCTCCAGTTGTGTCGGTGCTGTGTGTAGCGCCAGGGATCGTTACCCGGCTTCTCCACCACAATGTTACGCCCTTAGCTTCGCGACTGAGACGTTCTAGTCGGCTCAGTACGCTGGGTACACACGGCTAGCGGGGACGACACAAGTGCCACAAGACAAAGGTCGAACGGGCGCGCACACTTCTTCCTCTTCCTTCTTTCTTCCGCCGTGCTCTGTTTGAGAACAAGTCCGTAACAATATCATCTCGGGAAGGAGAACCTTTCAATATATCAGACTTTCTGGAGAACCGCTCTATGGAGTTCGAAATTCGTTCACTACAATCCAACTCGCAAAACCTCGGGAACAAGGATACACCACAGGGAGCAGTCGTATCCCCCTTCCTGCTAACCCTTGCTCATCAATCTACGAAACAAAACGCCATAACCAAAGAACACAGCCTGTATTCCGATGACATTACTTATCGATAACTAAGGGCTGAGGTAGATTATAGAAGAAGCGCTACAGAAGACTGCGAGTCCGGTTGGGTAAGAAGCAACGAAGACAGCTAGGACTCTAGTGCCCGCCCCCCCTCGCCCCGCAACTCAGAACTGTTGGTCATTCACAGATGCAAGTCAGAAGACAGAATACCGATTACCGATTACGACAAAACTCTAAGACAATGAATTCAAAGAAATCCTGGAAATAAAGAGCCTTTGACTACAATAACTAGTACGCCGCGTAACGCAATCCCGTTCCAAGCTCTCAAAGGATTTGCGCACCACACAGTAAGAACGATCAGGCGCATCGCTAATCGGAAGGGAAGGAATGAAAGAGCACGATTTTTTCCGAACCAATAACGCGTTCATACTAAGCAGAATAACGCACGCACTCCCCTACCTTGGTCTGCGTGACACTGAGGTTGGGAAGGGCAATTCTATATTCAAATCAGCTGTCAAAACAGCTCTAGGCCTCCCTCATTACAAAGCAAACGATAAGCTACTTTCGCTGGGAGTTCACAGCATGATTGAAAAACGCAAAGTACAAACAAAAATGCAAATCCTGTGGGTTGTGCACTACCCTCATAGGAAGAGCCATCCTACAAACACTGGGCATTGAAGGAGAACCGAAGATAGGCTCCCCAGGTCTGAAAATATTGGAAGCATGTCTGTAATCAGCAAATGTAAAAAACAAGATGAAGATTAAACCACTAACTAAGCACCTGAACACAAAAACGTAACAAGGCCTGCGAGAGGCAAGCGCCAAGAGACTGCATAGAACATTATAGAAACTCTAGGACGTCTTACATGTTCATGACGCCTATAAGGAGGACAACCAGGTCACACAACCCAAGATAGGAACGGAAAGACAAACCATGTCTGAAACAATCGCAACCTGCAACTCCCTTTTCGTGTACAAAGCCACCATCGCAATAGCCATAGTCAACACCCGAGCCACCACCTCTCTCACTGACTGCAGATGTGCATATACTATGTTAAGCGAGGATCCAGGCACTGGTAGCGGGCACTGGTAGCGAGCAGGACCGGAGCGGAGGTGGCCTAAATTTCCGTCAGCTGGTCAGCAAAATCGCTTCCTCTTGCGCTTTCTCTGTGATCTTCCCACTTATACGGAACTTCTTTACAATCTGGCCTCCGCAGAAAAGAGGAGCCATCCTGGAGACTCAAGGAGACGAAAGGAATGCGTGATCGTAATAAGGCTTCAAACGGTCGACGTGAACAAACTCACGCCCACGGCAGCGAAGGTCGGTGGAAGCGGCTAGCGGTTCAACTAGGTAATTGACGGGAGAAGTCTGTTGCAGCACTAGATAGGGTCCGTGGTACTTGGAAGTAAACTTGCTGGTCAGATCGGGTGGTGTCGATGGGACCCAGAGCCACACGTGAGTAGGTCAGTTCAGTTCAGTCGTTCAGTCGTGTCCGACTCTTCGTGACCCTATGGACCATGTCACGACACACTTTCCGGTCTCTCACTATCTTCCTACAATCACATAACTTCATCTGCAGTGCCTCGAGGATGCCATCTAACCATCGCGTTCGCTGCCTACCCCTTCTCCGGCTACCCTCAACCTTTCCTAACATCAAATCTTTCTCCAGCGACTCCTCTCTTCTCATCAGATGACCAAAGTAGCTGAGCTTTAGCTTTAGAATTTGACCCTCCAATGAGCAGTCAGGGTTTATGGTCGGCAATATCGACTGATTTGATCTTCTGGCAGTCTAAGGAACTCTCAAGAGTCTTCGCCAGCACCAGATTTCAAACGCGTCAATTCTTCGGCGGTCAGCCTTTTTCACAGTCCAACTCTCGCATCCATACATCACAACTCGAAACACCATAGCACGAGTTATACGATTCTTGGCTGGAAGACTAATGCCTCTGCCTTTAATATGCGGTCAAGGGAGCCATGGCTCTCTTTCCCAGAAGCAGGTGCCTCCTAATTTCATGGCTGCAGTCTCCTTCCGGGGTAATCTTGGAGCCCAAGAAGAGGAAATGTGTCAAAGCTTCCTCTTCTTGTCCCTTGATGCTCCAGGACTTGATATGGCAAGACGCCATGATCTTTGTCTTTTTAATCTTCAGTTTAAGACCAAACTCCTCACTCTCTTCTTGTACGCGCATCATAAGTCTTGAGTTCTACTTCAATTTCTGCCATTAAAGTGGTATCATCCGCATATCTAAGGTTGTTGATACGTTTTCCAGCAATCTTCACTCCAGCTGAAGACTCGTCCAGGCCAGCCTTTCTCATGATGCACTCAGAATATAGGTTAAATAGGCAGGGCGACTGTATGCAGCCTTGTCTCACTCCTTCCTCAATCGGAAACCAATCAGTAAGACCATGCCCAGTTCTGACTGTGGCCTCTTGCCCTTCATCCTGAGGAGACAGATAAGGTGAATTGGAACTCCCATCTCTTGGAGAGCTTGCCACAATCTGCTGTGATCAACGCAGTGAAACGCTTCCGCATAATCAACAAAGCAGAAGTAGATGGGTTTCTGGAACCCTCTTGCTTTTTCCATGATCCAGCGAAGGTTGGCAATCTGGTCTCTAGTTCCTCTGCCCTTGCGAAACCCAGCTTGCACATCCGGAAGCTCCCGATCCACGTACCGCTGCAGCCTACCTTGGGGGATTTTCAACATCACCTTGCTAGCATGCGAAATAAGCGCGATCGTGCGGTAGTTGGAACAATCTTTGGCACTGCCTTTCTTTGGAATGGGGATGTAAACTGATCCCCTCCAATCCTGTGGCCACTGCAGGGTTGTCCAAATCTTCTTACATAATGTATGCTGAATGTTAACAGCGTCATGGTTGAGGTTTTGAAGCAACTCAGCTGAATTGCCATCAATTCCGCTAGCTTTGTTCTTAGCAAGGCTGGCTGAGGCCCATTCAACTTCACTCTTCAGGATGCCCGGCTCGAGATCAGTAATCACAACCGTCTTATGTTGGGTTTGCACATTCGGGTCCTTCTTGTACAGTTCTGTGTATTCCTGCCACCTCTTCTTTATCTCTGAGGTTTCAGTGAGGTCCTTGCCTCGTTTGTCCTTTATCACGCCCAGCTCAGCATAGAAGCTTCCTTTGATATCTTTGATTGTCTTAACAGAGCTCTTGTGTTCCTTAATTGGCTGCTGTCCTCAACTGCTTGGCACTGTATGTTCAGGAAGGCATTCTTATCTCTCCTTGCTATTTTGTGAAAATCCGCATTGAGAACCTTGTATCTTTCTCTTTCCCCCATAACTTTTGCCATCCTCCTTTCCTCTGCTCTTTGCAAAGCCTCTTCAGGTAACCAGTTTGCTTTCTTACATTTCGTTTGCTTTGGAACTACCTTAGTAGCAACTTCTTGTATTATATCACAAACTTCAGTCCACATCTCTTCGGGCTCTCTGTCTTCTAGATCTAATTCTTGAAATCGTTTCCTAACTTCCACAGCATATTCTACTGCAATTTTTTCCAGTTCATACCTGAAAGGCCTTCTAGTTTTCTGCGTGTTCTTCAATCGAAGCTTAATTTTGGCAACAAGAAGCTGATGATCGGTGCCACAGTCGGCCCCAGGCCTTTGATTTACTGCTTGTATAGCGCTTCTCCATCTTAGCCGGCAAAGAATATAATCAATCTGATTCCTGTACAGACCGTCTGGTGAGGTACATGTGTACAGGCGCCTCTTGTGCTGTTGAAAATGAGTATTCACTATGGTCAGGTTGTTTTCTTGACAAAACTCTACTAGCCTCTGCCCAGCTTCATTTGGCTCGCCAAGACCGAACTTGCCTATAATTCCGAATATTTCTTCACTCCCGACCTTAGCATTCCAGTCTCCTATGAGGAAAACGACGTCTGATGATGGGGTGCGGTCTAAAAGGCATTGTAGGTCCGCATGAAATATTTCAACGTCAGCTTCTTCAGCAGTAGTGGTCGGTGCATAGACTTGGATAACTGTTATGTTGAAAGGGTGACCTTGGATCCGAAGTGAAATCATTCGGTCGTTTTTGGGGTTGTACCCTAGCACTGCTTTGCTCATTCCTATGTTTACTATGAGAGCGACCCCATTCCCGGGAGAGAATTGGTAGACAGAGTGGCTGCTGTCGCTGTGCGCTTGTTTCTGGGCTTGCTCGTCCGAAGTGAGTGAGCGAGCCAGTTTGCTATATTCTTCAGCGTTCCTGGCAGCTGCTGAAAGTGATGTATACTCTGAGATATCAGGACGGTAGGGAAGGATGGCGTCGAGTGGAGGCGAAGGTTCACGCCCGCTCAGCAGAAAAAATTGCGAGAATCGGGTAGTTGCTTGAACGGCGGTGTTCTGGGCATAGGTTATAGATGGGAGAATCTCGTCCCAATCGGAGTGATCGGAGGCGATGTACTTGGACATCATGTCACCTCGTGTGCAATTGAAGCGCTCTTTCTGTCCGTTGGTTTGAGGGTGGTACGTGCTGGCTGTCCGGTGGATGGTTTGACATTCGTGTAGAAGCGCTTCGATAATCTCGGATAGGAAAGATTTACCTCGATCATTCGATCAGAATGAAATAAGGAAGAAGAAAGGACGCGATAGTGGGTCCGGTGGCATCCTTAAGTGCTGCTGTCTCCGCATAGCGAGTAAAGTGATCGACGGCCACGATGATCCAACGATTCCCTTCAGGTGTGTACGGCAGAGGTCCATACAAATCGATGCCAACAAGATCGAAGGGTCGGTATGGGCATAGAAGGTGGTGTAGTGAAGCCGGCTGATGGAGAGGAGGCATCTTGCGACGTCGGCAATCGATGCACGAACGCACATACTGACGAAGGTATACATACCACGCCAGTAAAAGCGCTGTCGCAACCGTTCATAAGTCTTAAATACACCCACATGGACACACTGCGGATCGTTAAGGTAAGGTGCGCAAATATCATTTCGGAGGTGGCGAGGTACGACGAGCAGCCACTTACGGCCTCTGGCATATAGTTGCGTCGATAGAGAAGACGGTCACGGAAGGCGAAATGCTGCGCTTGACGACGAAGGGCGCGAGGAGCCGCTGAAAGTGACGAGTTCGTAAGAAGATCGATTAGTGATGTAAGCCACGGATCCTTGCGCTGTTCTGATGACATGTCGTCGATGGAGAGGGAAGACAAGACGGAGCTGGAGGCAGAGGACAACGGAGCGTCAGGAGGCGCTGGCGAGCGAGATAAAACGTCTGCGTCGGAGGGCTTACACCCTGTACGATAGATGACTCGGATATCATACTCTTGTGGTCTAAGCGACCAGCGGGCGAGACGGCCGGTGGGGTCTTTAAGTGAAGACAACCAACATAAAGCGTGGTGGTCAGTAACATCATCAAATGGGCGCTCATACTAGTATGGCTGAAATTTCTCAAGCGCCCAGACAATTGCCAAGCATTCCTTTTCTGTCACCGAGTAGTTGGTCTCGGCCTTGGTCAGCGTTCGACTTGCGTATGCCACAAAGTATTCATCAACACCGGGTTTTCCGGCGTCCCTGGCATCGGTGTGCACTTCGGTAAGAGCAGCCGGATCAAAATGGCGCAATATGGAGGTGAGGTAAGTATCGTGCGCAATTCGTAAAAGCAGCATCGCAAGCCTGCGACGAGGCACAAAGATCTTTGTGAGCGCTGAGGAGTCGCGTCAGAGGGGCAATGATGGTCGCAAAGTTCCGAACGAATTGCCTAAAATAGGAGCATAGGCCTATGAAGCTGCGTAGTTGCTTGATAGATGTTGGCTTCGGGAACTCAGCGACAGCGCGGAGTTTAGATGGATCAGGAAGGATGCCACCTTGGACACTGAATGCCCTAAAATAGTAAGTTGACGAGCGGCGAAATGGCACTTTTTCAGATTGAGCTGAAGACCAGCGTCGCTAAGACATTGCAAGAGCTTTTCAAGGCGAGTTAGGTGGGTCGCGAAATCGGATGACATTACGACGATGTCATCCCAGTAGCAGAGACATATGTGCCACTTCAAACCGCGGAGAATATCGTCTATTATGCGTTCAAAGGTGGCGGGCGCGTTACACAGGCCATACGGCATGACGTTGAACTCATAGAGCCCGTCGGTAGTGACAACAGCTGTCTTGGGGCGATCGTCTTCAGCAATTGGAACTTGCCGGTAGCCAGATCGTAAATCGATTGAAGAGAAAATCTCCATGCAAAGTGTCCAGCGCGTCGTATATGCGTGGTAGCGGATAGACGTCCTTTCGTGTGATCGCAATAAAGCGGCGGTAGTACACACAGAATTGAATAGACCTGTCTTCTTGACTAACGACCGGGGACGCCCAAGTGCTACTGGAAGGCTGAATAATACCTCTACTGAGCATCTCTTCGACTTGCTCATCAATAGTGCGGCGTTCTGAGGCTGATACATGATAAGGACGTTGGCGTAATGAGGCATGCGTACCAGTATAGATGTGGTGGGCAACAATTGATGTCCGACCCAAGGATGGCTGCTGGATGTCAAAGGAAGTTCGGAATCGGTTAAGCAAGTAGAAGAGCTTGGCGCGTTGATCTGGAGCGAGAGCACTGTCAATGGCTTTGTCAAAGGCAGCAAGAAGCAATGAAGGAAACAAGGAACGAGGTGGGCGAAGGGCACTTATGCTGTCAGACACTGTGTCTCCACAGGTGGAGAGAAGCGGTGGGACAGTAACAAAATTTCCTGATCGAACAGGATTAGCATGCCCAACTCACTTTCACATTGCAACGTGAGTGGATAGAACGAATCGTTAGTAATGGCTAGTTCGGTGCGGCCGCTTCGTATACTAAGGACGGCGCAGGGCAGGGGAAGACAGCGTCGCGAGACGAAAAGGGAAGATGGGGTGAAGAGCACTGTACAGTCAAGAAGAGAGACACAGTTTATAGGCACAATAGCGGCACATAAAGGCGGGATATCAGTAGCATCCGCAACGTTGCATTTGGCTTCCCCAAGAACGTTAGAGGCGGTCGGTGCAGTGCAAAGCGGAGAAAGGTCTACTTCGGCACGAGCGCAATATATTGTGTCGCGATTGCGACACAAGAAGTCCCACCCAAAAATAATGTCATGAGAGCAGTCACGAAGAACGATAAAACTGATGACATAGAGAACGTCCTGAATGGTGACTCGAGCCGTGCAGGTACCGAGTGGTTTGATGTGCTCAGCAGTGGCGGTGCGCAAAGAAACCCCAGAATACTGCGGAACAACTTTTCGTAACAAGCGGCATAGTCTAACGTCAATAGCCGACACAGCAGCACCAGTAGCTACAAGCGCAAGAGTACAAGCATTTTCAATGGTAACTTCGATTAAATTGTTCTGTTGCGAAGCAGGACTTTCACTGTTCGACGAAAGCACAGTTCTTGCCTGGGGAACTACGTCTAGTGGTTTTCAGGCATTGGTGAGGTAGAACAGCGACGCATCGGCGACGGAGAGCGGCAGCGCGGAGAGGTTAAGCGGTTGTCATGCGAAAAGTGGTCAAAGTGGAACGAGGGTGAGGGGGCGCACGGAGAGGGTGGACGGCGGCTGCGCGTAGGTGACCGGGCTCTGATCGAAAGCGTACGGGGCCGGGCGACGGCGGCACAGGCGTGCAACACGGCCAGGGAGACCACATGTAAAGCAAATCGGCCGATTGTCAGATGTGCGCCAAGGGCGTAGAATAGGTGGCGCACGACGCTGAGTGAAAAATGCCCGCTGAGGCGAACCGTACGATGGAAAAGGCATAGGAGGGCGTAGGCGTCTTGTGGCAACCTCAGCATAAGACAGTGGAGTGGGTCCTGGCGTCGGGACAGCGTCGGCATGAATGAGCGGAGCTGTGAGTGGAGCAGCATGAAGAATTGGTTATCGAGGGTACGGAAGTGCTTTCGCAACTTGTTCCTGAATAATCTGTCGTATGTTCAAAGCGAAGTGTGAGCTGGATTGCGGAACGTTTGAAATTAGTGATAATTGCCGGGCAACGTCTTCCCGTACGAAGTCTTTGATTTCTTGGATAAGTGTGGAGCTGACAATGCCATCAGACTTAGCCGCGATAGTGCCTTCTGGTTGTCGAGGGACGATGCGTTGGCGACGAAGGTCGTCGTAGCTTTGACACATTGTGGCAACATCACTTACAGTGCGGGGCTCTTTGGCCACGAGAATGTTGAATACGCCTTCATGGATGTCCATCATGATGTTGTGAATCTTGTGAGCTTCAGTCACCGATGCATTTACACGATGGCACAAATCTAAAGCGTCTTCGATGTAGCTAATGAAGGTTTCGCCTGTCTACTGCACCCGCTCGCGCAAACGGTGTTCGGTGCGAAGCTTGCGGACCGTGGGGCGACTGAAGACATCCACAAAGCGAGATCTCAATGAGGCCCAAGTTGGAATGTCAGCCTCCTGATTTGCGAATCACAACTTTGCCACCCAGCACCTCCACCAAGTGTTAAGCTGAGATCCAGGCACTGGTAGCGGGCACTGGTAGCGAGAAAGACCGGAGCGGGGGTGGCCTAACTAGCAGTCAGCTGGTCCGCAAAATCACTTCCTCTTTCTCGGCGATCTTCCCACTTATATGAAACTTCTTTACAACTAGTATAAAAGAGGAAGAATATCTAGCATCGCATGCTCAAGACCGACTGAAGTAGAGACCTGCACAGAAAACAGGGTCCTATTGGACCGCGTGCGTCAACTTTCGTTAGTTTTTTCGCCATTGAGGACGCTCGGTTGACCTGTTCGTCTGCCATTATTATCATCAATAAATTATAAAATTTTTAAACAAACCGTAACTAAATTCTAAAAAAAAGAATTTTGTCCGAGTAATACTTCAAACATTTTGTCTTTTTGTATTTTAGCCGAGAGTGTTTATTTTTATAATGTTTTTCTGTCGACAGAATACATACGGCGATTTCGCTTTGTGCGACGGCACTGCAGTTACTCGCTGCGCATGCGCAGAACAGGTGCTTGTGCATTACAGTGTGGACAGATAGTTAAACTATAAGGGCAAAGAGAAATGACAGAACTAATAGACCCTTCTTATCAACCGGTTTACAGCAGCGCCAGGCTGCCTATAGTGTTCTTTCCCTAGCGGCGAAGGCTAAGAACTAGAAGGTGCGTGCTGGAGCAGTGCTATCTGAGCAGGTCTGTATTTCAGTCCGTCTTGCTGACGCTACTCAAGCTTAATCCCTGTGAACAACAGAAATCATCTGATAATGGTGCCTGCTCATGCGGGGAGCCCAACCAACGAGTAAACACATACCCTCGAGTATAATGCAGCCGACCGAGCAGTAGAACGTCGTTCTTGGTCATGGAGCCATTCAAAAAGCCCCTCACCTCATACCATGATTGCACCGCACACTAAAGGCTCGGGAGTAGGACATAGCCACCATCATCCAGAGGCACAAGCTAGTGAGGAAAAACTCCAAAGCGATGCATTTTCTAATCCGTACTTGATCTAAAAGTGCCTTATTTCAGGGATTAGTCCGACCTGTCGCTTCTACTGTGAGACAGCATCTGGGCATTGGTTCTATGAGAATCGTATTGCAGACGCTGTCTTGGACCACACAACAAAAACAAAGACGATGGCAAAGATTTCAAATCACAAACCATATTTTATTTTCCATGCTTACATACATTCTGCAAATTGCATGGCTGTCTTGAACACCGCGTAATGCTGCATGTGTGTTTCAGCTCCAGATCACATGCCATGAAGTTAGCTGCGTGGAAAAAAGCCTTCTTCAGGAAGACATGCAACATTCTACTGCTGTACTCTAATGATGAACAGTTTTCAGAGCAGCCACTCAAGAACAACACATATGGCGGGTATCCACACAGGGACAGGCCAAGTGTTGTATAAGCATGTGGTCTCTAACGAACATTTTCCCTGAACTGTGCTTCCAAATGGAACAAGTGAAAGGATGTAGGCACTTACATGCTGAGTGAGCCCATGCACATTGCACGAAAGACCACCTACACCCACTATGTTTCATTCATTCAAAGATGAAAAAGGCAGTCCTAGGAGCAGCGTGAGTGCATGATCTTACAGCAATGTCTCTAACTACTGGCGTAACCGTTAAGGTTCCACGTAAAATGTGCGAGCGAGGCCTGGCTGTTTTGTGACACGCACTTTCGTATTAGCTGGGGTGCTACTTGAGACACACCAACCTACAGTAGTTATAGTAACATGGCCCCTGAACACTATTGAGCCCTGAAAGCCAGACTACTCATGGTAGGGTTGACAGTGCAAAGGTAGCCCAGTCAGTAACCATGCAGTAAAGTAGGCAGCTTGATGATACCGCAGCAGTCGGAAAGATTACATATGTTGGTTGAGGAAAGGCCCACATGGATTTAAGTGCATGGAATGGAGTAACCAAATGCCACTGCTGCACAATGCATGCCTTAAACATTACTATGATGCTGATTACTGGAAGACTAGTATGAGCGCACGCTGTCAACAGTTGTCCACAAGGTTGATAATAACCTCTTACTGGAAGGTTTTTATGAGTGTTGTCACAGGAGCCATGATGGAGTCCAAGACAGCTTGCACAGAGCAGATCAAAGCCGGCAGCGATAAGTGAATTAAAAGCACATTCTTATACCTTGAAAGGCTGCTACCATGAGTTGTCCCCAAATCTTCCATAACAACCAGTTAGCAAAAGAATGTCTGACATAAGAGCTTTCACAAAGTTAGAGTGCACATATATAAAGATGACACAACAAAAACAACAAAGCTCTCATCACATCAAGTTGCCCTGATGTTGCATATTAAACGCAAAGCATGAAAAAATGCGCAAGAATTTCTGGATTCTTTTCAAATGTGCTACAGTGTGATAACACAGCTGTACTCATAAAAATGATTCTGTCATGCAGCATCAGGCCAAGCCAAGTAATGAAATGTACCACATTAGTGGTACGGTATCAGTACTGCACAATCTACCTTCAGCGAAACTGCTGGTAAAAGTAACCTACCTCTTAGCACGGTGATATATTTTCGCCAACGGCTACACGGCTAAGTAGTCTCTCGAACTATAGCCACCCTTTGTAAAGCCAAGCTTAAAGTTAAAAAAGAACACTGCCTAACTTCGGTGGGGGCCAGCATCTCACATAATCACATGATGGATAAACCTAGTCACAAGAGGTGTGGACCCAATTACTCAGCCACCGGCCTCGGCCTGTTCATACATTTTTTATTTGGCTTTATAGTTTTAAACCTAACTACCAGCGCTTCACGTCATCACAGTGAAGTCGCATCACCGGCAGTTTCGAGGCACCAACAATCCGATAATGTTGTTTTTTTTGCGGGCCGAATGTAAATCCAAGCGTTATTCAACACACCAATACCGCTCATTTCAATCTACAGTGAACAAAAGTTATCACCTCACTTGGACAGTTCGCTTGAATAAGATCGGCAGCGGTCATCGCTACCAGACTGTGCTGGTGGCCATAGGGCCCACTTCCGTCATTGTTTGTCTTTGTCAGTGCCTTAAATAAGGTCTCAAAAATTAGCTGAACTCCAACGCAACCTTAGAGCACTTACACAGGGCGGGTAACCACCATAGAAGAGAAACTTTTTATACTTACCGCAAGGTGAGTAGCATGTCGTAGGCCTTGTAGACGTCGCTTCACATTCTTGAGTCTTGCCAGAAGTTGTGGTACCATTTAGTCCGTCATATAAAACGCCGCAAAATCGCTCATAATGACGGCTACTTTTAAATTATGGGAACAGATAATTAGCTCAGGATTCTAGCCGCAGAGAGTATTTGCAAACACGTGTTTGCACGAACCGAACTTGCCGTTGTCATCGCCATGTTGTCATTCGCTAGTCGTCTATGTAGACTTCGGAATGGCTATTTTTGGCTTCTGGAGGCTAAAGCCCTAGGCAGACCATGTGTCGTGTGTTTGTAAACGATGTTTGGAACGTGTGGTCGTGTGAATCGTGCCATTTTCACGCCGTGCACAATTGGTGCCTCAGTGCTCAACTTGCAGTTTCTTCATGGATAATGTTAGCAACAACAGAGGCGATAGACGCAGTAGAGGCTTCGTGCATCTATGGAAGTTAGTGCTCCTACCTGCGGACCCCGTCGGCGTCTCCGTTCATTCTGCAACAAATTATATTTGCGTGTTGATTTTTGAAGCATGAGTGATGTACAGTGCAAGATATTAGAAACCAAAAGCGTGTGTAAAAGGCCTGTGTATGGGGATCGTGATCTGGTTTGTGCTTCCATGGAACAAGAATATTCTGAATGTGTAGGTGGTCTTGGATTTCATTTTGAAGGTAGCGGGGTTTATGTAATCACCGTATGTGATCGCTTGGCTGATTGTGGAAGGGCATTTATGTGCTCTTTTTTGAGCAATGCCGGGCACTCCAGATAAAACGGGTCTTTTCGAAGCTGTGAGCAGTTTTCCCTCAATTGCCTTAGCGAAAGGACACTTCTATTTCGCGTTATATATGAGGTGTGCGCGTTCGCGTAGTGTGCATGAGTGCGTACAAAAAAGCATTCACCCGTTCCTACATTCTCTGAGGGTATAGGCACTAAAATGGAGCCGAAGTGGTGCCTTTCGCCCACAATATATCCCAATATTAACTTCGAAAAAAATATCCAGCAGATTCGGAACTCGATTTTCTTTTACCGCCTTTCCCCAGTTGCGTCGCCTGTGTGCACGCATTTTTCACGTTGCCCGTATTCTGCTGAAGATGCCTGAATTGAACAAACTTCTACCCACGAGTTTTTAACTTGGTCCAAGGCTTTCTGACCTACCGCGGGCGGTTTGTTGCTGCTAATACACGGTGCTATTTTTCAAAGTTTTCTTTCAGCTATTTGTTCCACAAAGCCCTGTCCCTTACTCTTAACGACCTCCCTTCAGTAACGTCTATCATCTGCATTTTAGTTGATGACTGTCTACTTTGCTGCTCTATAACCAACTCGTCCGACGCTTCAGCCTTATATCTATATCTAATTCGCATACAATAGTGATGATGTGCTATGTGACCTTCATCCCTGAGAAGCTTTAGAACTCTTTTGATTTCTTCTCACCACTACCAAAACAACACAACCTACTTACAAAATTAACACTACTACTATTTTTTTTTCAAATAATTCGTTTAAGTACCTTGGTGTTCACCTCACTAATGGTTTAACATTGTCTTGCCTTTTAAGTCATGTAACTAATTCCTCTAATAAAACTGTTGGATGCCTCTATCTTAACTAACCAATGGCTGGGGCCTTCTTGTTTAAAATTGCTACATTACAAAACCCTTGTGCGATCACAATTTTAATATGCAAGTGCTACAGTTGATCCACACTACTGTAACTTTACTGAACCTTATGAACTTGTTCAAAACTGTGCCACCAGTTCCATTCCCTCGATCTACCCATACTCCTTCAGCATCTCTGCCATGAAATCTCTGTTACAGTCTCTGTTCTCGTCGCTGTACTTCATGTCCCGGCCTTTATCACAAGCTTTTCGTGCAAGACCTTATGGCAATCGTCTCGGCTACCAGTGTATAGAACAGCTCGCACAAACCATCTTAAAGGTGTCGTTTCACCGCGTGCCCGCACAACTACGTTTCATGAGTCCTTCTTCTGTTCACAACTAGAATCATCCCTGATCAGTGATTCTGTAAGCTTAAATACTGCCATCGAAGCACCTGTCTCATCATAGCCATGTGTACCACTAGCCTGTCGCCATTTATCACTGTGCACAATCCCAAAATCAAAGGCTGCTGCGCTTTTCCCGAGCTGTTGATGCCCGAAATAGATTTTAAATGTATCACCTCAACTTATATTAGCACATAGAAGCCATAATTCAAGCACCTCCTTTACTATTTGACGACCGGAAAGTAAGTCTATCAAATAAACAGCATATAAGCAACCTTCCTGTACATAAATGGCCCAACAAAATATCCAAAACTTCCAACAGCCAAACAAAAACTAGAAATAAATCCATTGCATGCCCCATGCATGCAATGCACGCGGCGCTAAAAAACACCGCATTGAAGTATTGCTCTGACATCACAAGTACCACCACGGCACTTTTCGCAGTGCGACGCAGAGTCGCCTTCTTACAAACGGCCCCATTACGTTATGGGGATGCTTCACAGCACAGACTGCAACTCATGCAGTGAAGCATCCTCAAACTGCAGTCGTTCAGCTTACTCTGAGAGCGGAGGCAGCACGTAGATGCAAGAGAGACAAATATGAGTAAGCGTTAAAATTGCGTGACTCCATCTCAAAATAAAACTAAAAGCCCAGTGACGCGCACTGCAGTGTCTGAAACTTCGTGACTGGCTATACCACGGCAGCCGGACGTTGTCCTTGAGTTGGGTATTGGCGCAGCGTGGCGCAAATTTAACATATGTCAAGCTTACGGCGCAGGCTGGCGCATAAATCTGCAGCTGTATCGAAATGGCGCAATTGGCGCAGCTTTTGTACCCCTGCCTGCTCCAAAATTGCTCCAACTTGACTGCATCAATGTTCTGACATCAAATTTAGTGGGACACGGTTTTTCCGCACAGTGGGAATTTAATTGGTATTAACGGCAAGAACCGCAATCCGTGGCAATTCAGGGAAGTTACTGAGAAGCACAGCTGGGCAATGGTCTGCTATGATTTCGTTCTACAGGGTATCAGCACACCGGTAGCCGAGATGTAATGCATCTCACCCCGCGCTTAATACGTATAACAATTTTTATATGCTAGAAAAGCATGCGGCATAATGTTTGCTCATAAGAAAATTTAAACCGAACCACAAGTGAATTTGAGGAATTTGTTACTAAAAATGTTCTGTGCACTTGATATAGCACCTACTGCCAGCTTTTGAATCACCTGTGCTGAGGGAAATGAGATCAGCGAGTGAAGCAGGCACACTAAACTACTACGAGGTTGCAAAGCACTGGAAGTGGTAGATGAGTATGTTTACTTTGGACAGGTAGTATCCACAGATCTATATCATGAAAGGGAAATAACTAGGAGAATAAGATTGGGATGGAGTGCATTTGGTAAGTATTCTAAGGTTATGACTAGCAGCTTACTGGTATTGCTCAAGAGGAAAGCATACAGCCGTTGCTTCTTACACGTACTCACCTACGGGGCTCAAACGTGGAGGCTAACCAATAGGGTTCTGCTTAAGTTGAGGACAACCCACAGGGCTATGGAGCGAAAAATGGTAGGTGTAACGTTAAAAAATGGGAAGCGCATAGAGTGACCCAGTCGGAAAAAACTACAGAAAAGTTTCTGATGTTACGACAGAATTTCTGTGCGGTTTTTGACGGGAAACCTGTTGTGACAACAGAACATTCTGTAGTAACATCAGATATTTCTGTAGTTACAACAGAAAAGTGCAACAGAACTACAGACAACAGAAATATACTACAGAAAAACTACAGAACTACAGAAAAGTACTACAGAACTACAGAAAAATCTGATGGTTACGACAGAACTACAGGATATTTTGTCGTATTTTTGACACAGTTCTGTAGTGTTTTTCGACTGGGGAGTTAGAGAAATAACTCGATGTTCGATGATGAGAAATAACTTACAGATGTTCCTCTGTAAAACAAGTGAAGCATGACTGGCAAACCGCAGTGTAATTTGTTTATAAATATTTATATGCTTTTAAGCTAGCCCAATATGGAACTGTGGTTCCTAGATGTGTAATACCAGAGATGACTGTAATCGCTTTTTTTTTCAGAAAAAGTGGTTTCAAATTTGTGCTATATGTTGTACCTCAAACCAGAAGGCATTATTGAAGATGGGGTTGTACAAGCGAAAAGTAGTTTTTTAACCCGGTTGGACGAATAGACCTAAATATATTGATAATGCCAATGAAGCGTACGACTTTCAACCGCATAGAGTTTATGTGGTCATTCCACAACAACTTTTCAATAAATATGACACCAAGGAAACACACACATTAAGCCCGTTGGATAACAACATTTCAAAAAATAATACTTTGTTCCATGTGTACGGCTTTGTTCTTAGGTTTGAGGCTACAAACACTGTTTTGGGAGCATTTCATTCTAATCTATTAGCATTTAAGCAAACAGAGAGCTCGTCCAGCCAAAAATGGCATTTTTTAAATGTAGTTTCAATACGTTCCCCACTAAAAACTTTGTGTCATCCATATATAGTATTATTTCAGGAGTGTTGGATATATTGAAAATGTCATTTATATTTACCAGTGAAGAGAAGTGACCCCAGAATGGAGCCCTGCGTGCGCCAGTACGTATTAGGCGGTATTCAAAAGGAACACCATTCCGAAGGAACACCAAGGACCAGTACATTGTTGTCCTAATTTTAGATAGCTAGTAGTTAAATAGAGTGGGGTATTATATATGTATAACTTTATTAAGGAGCCGGCAAACGACGGGTTAAAACGTCATGACGTTGGCCAAGCGTCGACCCGGGTTTATGCCCCACTCTGCATTACCTCATTTGGCCCGTTTGTGGTGGGTTGTGAGGCTTGTGCTTTTCGAGCGCACCCCGGGCCTGCTGAACGGCCCATAGTTGAATGTCCTTGTCTGTACTTTGCACAGTACTTTGAAGTTCCGGCGGGTATGTCTTCGATGCAGCTTCGGTCGGCAACCTGGCACAGTACCCCATGATGTGCCATTGGTCCGCCGGACCCACTTGACATACAATGCACATATCACTCGTGTAGATGTCTGGGTGGAGGACGTGTAGCACTGCCGGGGCGAGGAGTGAACCGGTTTGCATTTGCTTTAGGCTAACCGCCTCCTCCCGACTAAGTGCCGGGTGAGGCAGCGGCATTGTCCGTCGAGGTAGGCGGTGTTGTGACCGGGGTTCCGGCCGAGGTATGCGCAGCTGAAAATTGAGGCGTACCTAGCGGACGCCGGCGAGCGACTGCCGCAAAAAGCAGCGGAGCGGCGGCGACAGCGGAGCGACCTTTGTTTCGCGCTGCGGCGACCAACCCTTCCCACCGCCCCTCCTTCGGAATAGAGACGAGTTGCCCTTCGGGCCTTAATCCCCTTGGCGCCACGGCAGCGACAGCAGGAAACCTATTCTTGGGCTGAATGGGCAAGAGGTGCGTCGCCCAGCAGCATTGACCCCGCTCGCCGAATTCTCGAGGTAAGTGGGTGACCTCCTTGAAATTGCAAACAGTAAATGACCACAGCCAAACGGTGACTTCTCGAACTATTTTGCCCTGGCACCAAAACTCCATCACCCGCAGAAAATCGTCATGGGCATCGAAGAAGTGGGCCCTCGCCGCCGGAAGACGTGCAAGAAGGTTCAGCTTCGGCAGTGGGCGGCACCTGTAGTGATTCCTTGGCCCCACTGATTGGATTGTATCGATGAACTTCGTTTTCCCAGCTAGAGAACTGAGGATAACAAACCATATTTACCTGACGGAGTTTGCACAGAGAGCTCTGTTTTCTTCATCCTACTTGTAAATATCTCATCATGTAAAAAGTTGCATAAAATACTATTCTTTGCCTCTCCTCCCTGGCTGCTCCTACTCCGTCGTCTCGGCCCCTCATGGTTCGACTGCGGTGAAGCCTAGGCCCCCGAACCCCAGCCACATCAGCGGTAACATTTAGTCACTTCCTCGTAACTGGTCATTCGGTCTTTTGTTTCGAACCACCACTCGGAACGGTCCCTCTCGGGGACGCGGAAGGTAAGCGCTCGCGCCGCCGAACGGGCGGTCTCGTTGTGATTCGGTGAGGATGTACAATTTCCCGCATGCGCCGGGAACCACTTGATGGGGATAGTATTGCCGCGGTTTTGGAGCTGGAGCTTACTGATGATGGCGGCCGCCGGTGCGCACACTCGCCCCTTGGCAAAGTTGCGCACCCACGTACTCCATAACTGAAGTTTGCCAAGTAATATGTTGTGATTAACTGAATCGAATGCTTTCCTGAAGTTTAAAAACAAGGCGAGCGTTACCAATTTATTTTCAATATTATTAAGCAATGTTTTTTATAAGTAGACTGTTGATTTTCTTTTCTGAAAGTCATGTTGCACACTTGCAACGACAGAGGATTTGTCAAAAAAAATTACCAAGTGGGTGTTATTAACTTCTTCAGCAATTTTCGCAAATACAGACAGGAGAGGTAATGGACGATAGTTAAGATCATTTTGAGAAGCTCCTTGATTTATGGATGCCTTTTTTGTGAGCCGTATTGTTACCACACTACATTTTTTTTAGATAAAGATGTCCGTCCATTGTTGTAGTAGTCGCTCATAGAACGGTCACGTGCACGCTAGTGGTTCATTTTTGCAGTGTACGTGCTCTGCACGTGTTGCCAAATGTATATTCGATGCTCGGTAGTCAGCGCTCCATCCCTGCCGTGTCTATCTTTCATGATGGCATCCGTAAACACAGTGCACGTACGCTGCAGTAACCGATTTAAACTAGCAGGATGCCGAGCTGAGTGGCGATTTTGCGCTTTCGCCCTGACGCACGCATGAATTTCAACAGTACACAAAAAGAAGGAGTCATTGTCAGGGTGGCCGCGACACCTCCGCGCAACAAACCCCATGCCACAAGAAATCATTTTAAAGTCTAAAACGGGACTAGGTCACATATGTTATACGTCCCATTTTTGGAAAGTTAAATTGGTGACCCTCTTGTGCTTATTATGAATGCTCCTCGTCCAAAATGTTCGCATGTGTCATGGAGGTTAAACTCTTAAGCGCATTGTGTAGGCCACATATAGAGAAGAGCTGAATCAGGGGTTTTGTACAGATACGTCATCTGAAGTAATGCGAGAGCACCATAGGATCTCCGCAGCCATCTGGTCATGTTATCTTAATTTATTTAGTGTGCTCGAACCACATGTGGCTTTCTGGGTTCATGGAAGTGCTGTTGTCACGGTTGTCCAAGCTTTCATTCCAGAACAGAGAGGAAACGAATCCACGGACAACGTTCGTCGCAGCGCCAAGTTTTGCTTACCTTGGATCCAGCAGTGCTAAACACAATCTGCGCCGGCAGCATTCTGGTTGGTGTAATTAAAGTGCCGTTCAAACTTGCAACTCGACGTGCTTTTGCAGCCGTTTTGGTCGAAAAGCGACAGTCGCAGGCCGTTCGAGCACTGGTCGATTTTCCACCTTTGCGACTGCCGGTCGCAAACTGGTAACTAAAATGCAGGTCAGCTGAAGTGAACGAAAATTAAGTTTACTCTGTGTGTTGAACAGAAAAGATTGAAAAGATTGTGAGAACGACCCAGAGGACGCATTTGCAAATGAGAATCATGGTCAAACCAAGGGGGCTCCCTCGTCGCATACGACGACCGACCGCACGCCCTTCGAGGCTGGCAAGTGTAAATAGATCTTTATCCTGTTGCCAGGCTTTACTACCAGTGCTGCAGTAGCTGGCAAGTCTGTCTTTACGGCTGGCGTCACATAATCTCCGCTGTGCGTCTGGCCGCCTCTGCGGATACAAATTTGACCTATGCTTACTCTAATATTACTTTCGATCGCTGGATAATCGCAGCCGGTAAGACAATACGCATGTGTTTCCGGCAGGCGCCTCATCACTGCCACAGCGCTTCTTGCTGTCTCTGTGGCAGCGAGCTTAACGCTAGCCAGAAAGCGAGAGATTTCAAGTAATATAGTACGTATTGCCTTCGGTTTCTTGTTTTGCTGACAGTGTTCAGACTAGAACAAACCATATGTAGCCGGTATGCTGGTGTAAACTGTTAGATTCCTTTGACAGCGAAGCTGGTGTGTTTTTTTTTTTTTCACAAATGCGGCAGGCGTTTTGATTTGAGTACAAATTATGGGTTCGTCTGCCGAAATGAACATATAGTCATGTACCCAAATTAAAACAAGCACACATTCCTTCCCCGTGGTACACGCATTGAGTTGGAAGCTTGTTTTATAACCGCAGATAACTGAAAATACTGAAAGCAAGCGTACGCAGTCGATACATCTTTCCCATTCTAGCTTTCTTTACAGCAGTTTAATTCCAGAAAAGCTCTTTTTTTACCACATTCATCACATATGCTATGAAGAGCAGTGCTATGTAGTGTTAACACAAAAATAACTAGTTAACTATAGGCTGTAATTTCCTTGTTCTAAACAAAAGGCAGCCAGTTGTGTTCAACAGAATGCTGTATGGAAATCTACGAAATCCAGCTTGTGTTGCTGTTGTACTAGCATGACATGATTTACTGCATTCGAGCCTTTCTTGTAGGAGAAGTTGGTTTGAAACAAACGATGCTCTTATTTCTAAAAACTAATTCTGAATTTGACCTTCTGTTCTCAGAATCAAAGGAAGACATGGATAGTTTCATGCTAGACAAAGCTCGTTGGCAAAACATAAAAAGGAAGATTCGGGCTTCAGATGTGCGTATTACGCGGTGGGACATTGCACTTTTCTTATGAGACATATTCACGACCAGTACTTGAACTCAGCTCCGTTCTCATTTCTGGGTGCCCAAGAGGCGAGTATGAACTCCTGCTTCTTATCCAGCGAAGAGCTTTCTGCTTGTGTCTGCTTAAAACAGTGGCTAATGTTTGCATACTTGAAGGCACAGATGTCTCTGCAAAATTCGTGGTTTCAGCTTGTCATTGTGCGAAATTTATTAAGTTCTTTAGACGTTGTTCCTGCATTGGCTATCCCCATATTTACAGCGAAACCAACTAATTGTTTTGTAATATTTGGCCTAGATATAAGCTCCCTCAGGTTGTGTTCTCAATTCCTTGCTGTCAAAATTTTCAGTTACCTACTGCTGGCCTGAATGTAACCCCACTTTTCAACACTCTCCCAGAAAATGCAAAAAATTTGCCTGCCAGTACCTGATGCTGCCTGTTTAAGTGTAGCATGCTTCCAACGCTCCCAGACCTAAGCCACTTCTTGCCACAGTGGATTACCAACACCCGAAATTTCCTTCAAGTGTGCAGATGGGCAAGTGTGAGAACGTGAGGGTTCCTACTCCGCTTCTGCTTTGGCAGCACTGTGACTCCTGTGTTATATGTCCAAGCAGTCTGCAGAGTAAATGCAGCTTCAATTAGTTGCCACTTAATGCTAAAGTATTAGGAGCAACAATTGACTACAAATCTAGCATCACATTAGTGCACTAATGTGTATATAAAGTTGCAACACATTTTAAAGCTACAGAGTAAACGGAGTTTGAAGAACATTTTTAAGAAACAATTCATTTTAATGCGAAAGCACTTTTTGGTCGTCAGAGGCGGGGACAGGATTTGTGGACAGACTGTATCATCAGAGTACCTCTACATATACTTGCAACAGCGAAAAAAGAAACACAGTTTGTACTGCATTTTTAGCCCGCACCATAATGAACACATCGCCCTAGCCAAGTCATGACAACACTGCTATCATATTCGATCACGCTTCGTTAAAGTTGCAACATACTCTAAAGCTGTCATCATCATCATCTTCAAGCTCGAACTACAAAACAGTCTCACGTTGTGCAGTAAGCTCTTTGACGTCAACAAATAATCTGCACCACTCCTTCATTTAATCCAAGTAAATATACAGTACACATGCGCCATCTGGCCGAGTGTAGCAGTCTGCTAGCCTAGTGCTGGGTCAATCTTCCAAGGCAGCATGACAGAACTTTCAATATTTTCGCATTACGCCACCTACTAGAATGTTTAATGCAGAATGTCTGGTTGTTCACTTTCCTCGATGCAGTATACATTCAAATAGGAAGTATTTGGGGTTAAAACTTATGTCGTCCCAAGGTTTGATCTTTGGATGAGAGCAGATATATTTTTCTGCAAAGCTTGTTCTCACAATGCTCTTTTATAGCTGTATGTCTGCAGAGGTTGATGCTGGTTATTAATAACTAATTGGACAGTGTGTCTTTATCACTATAGGTTGTTCAAAACAAACAGAATTAGGTACATATCAATTTCTTGGTGCAGCTCATGGAGTGCTGTGTAGTGAGGTGGTCATTCATTTGGATCATTGGCGGTTTGCTTGAGCTGATATCGCATGGGACACGGGTGCCATTTCCATTTCGTCTAGACCGAAACATGGCCACTGTGGTTGAGATCGATGACTGGGTGTCCTGCTTGCATGTCATTTTGTTTCAAATGTAGCTTCACAGAGCATTAAAGAAACAGTATTTTCAGCAAAGATTTCACAACCTTGACTGACTTTGTAATGAACCTTACTTTACTTTCAGACTTCAAGGAGCAAAAAGAAGCTGCGAAAGGCAGCTAAATAGTCCGCTGCAAAAGATATTTTGGCAAACGTTCCTGAAGAATGAAATAGACACGAGCTATTGGAGCTAAGAATTAAAATAAGGAGCTCAGAAAAAAAAAAACGATGAACTGCAGAGCCTGAACACGCGGCTGCAAGGGGAGCTCCTGGACTGCGCCTTTCAACACGAGGTAAGCCCTGCAAAACAGGTCGTGTTTTAATGCTGTGAGTAACGTCATCGTCCTTTGTAAACCGTCCTGCTCTGTATACGGTGGCATAATCTGATTCCCAATTTTTGTCAGAGTTGAACTGTGCATTTACAGGATGTCTACCAACCAGGAAACAGTATTAGTGGGAAAAGCTGTGCCAAAATGAACTCCACGTAGATACAGACACAGGACAGGTGCAACTAGCAGCTGTTTATTCACAGCAGATAGAATCGAATTTAAGGCATAAAGATCCAGAGGAGGGACCAAAAAAATGTACGCAAGGGGTACATAATCTGAACTGCATACAGAACGTAGGCACACATGTGTCTACCTAAAAACGCCCTTTCATTACTATACATTTCAATAGATGGTATGTTTCCGCAATCACTACATTTATCATTGATGCAGCATGCCTACACAAGTTCCCGGGCTGTCTTATCCCTACTCCTGTTTAAGATTTTTGTTTCTTTGTTTCCTTCACCCTCGCTTCGCGTAAGTTCTTCTTTTTCCCCGCAGGCTTTAGAGTGCTGTGGTACATGAGATCCAGTCCCATTCTTCAGATTACGTTTATGCTCGGCTAAACAATTAATAATACATCGGCCAGTCTGGCCTATGCACGCCTTCCCGAGTTATCTGATAAACAACGTCGACAGTATAAAATTATTCTGCGCGCTTTATTTTTCACATTGCTTTTTCTTCAACTTTTTGGGTCAGTTTTACAACACAAGGAAGCAAGTTTTTTCGGGGTTTCGGGGCGGAAACCACCACACGTTCTTTGTACTTTTCTGCAATGTGCTTCAAATTAAATATGAGAACCGTAACTCGGCACCTCACATAACAACAGCAACTATAGCTATATTGGAGTAATATAGCCATAGTTGCTGTTGTGCCATAAAACCTCATACAGCAAACTTACTTGCAAATATGAGAACAATTAAAGAGCAATGCAGAATCTGCATTGGAGTAATGCGAAAGCACGGATACTGCTGTTGGTTGCTTCTGGTTACTTCTAGCTGCTTAATTCACTTCTTGTTTACCCATTTTAGTCTGGTACTTTCAAAATGCGTACCAATCCCTTCCTGTGCCCTTTTCGGCTCTACTTCCGATTGGATGACGTCACATCCTCTACGTTCCAATAATTCACTTTTTGTTTAGCTGTTTTAGTCTTCGGTACATTTAAATTGCGCGTCAATCCCTTCCCATGCTCTTTTTCGGCTCTAGTTCGGGTTTGGTGACATCGCATCCTCTACGTCACAATTATTCACTTTTTGTTTAGCCATTTTAGTCTTTGGTACTTTGAAATTACATGCCAATTCCTTCCTATGCCCTTTTTTGGATCGACTTCAGCTTGCGTGACCTCACATTCTTGACGTCACCTTAATTGACTCACTTAATTAACTTTTCTAGTATTTGGTTTATTCAAATGTGGCATCAAGCTATTGGCCATGCGACTATTTTTGCCTTTACTTAGAATTTCTTTCCCTCTAATTAATTACCTAAATTACTCAATGGTCTAATTATTTTTCGAACACAACTTTACGTCACCCTCTATTACTTGACACCACTCATTAACCTCTACCCCTTCTCAATTACACACAAGTGCTGCGGACAAAATTTTGTGTGTTCTGCCTCTAAATAATTACCTAATTACCTCATTAGTATAATTATTTTTCGGTCACAACATTAAGTCATGCTCTGTCGATTGACGCCATTGATTAACCTTTACCTCTTCTTAGTCACAACTTCTGCGGACACAATTTTGCGTGTTTTGCCTCTAATGACGTAATCAACTTATTTTCCTAATGATTTTTCGGACACAACGTTCTGTCACCCTTTATCGATTGACACCACTGATTAACCTCTATCACTTCTCAATTACTCAGAACTACTGCGGACATGATTTTGCGGTCACGTTCGGCGGACGCGGTCGGCGGACAGAAATCTGTGAACATAGCGAAGCAATGTGCCCCACCGGGGTGGTGCAGATAAAACGCCCGACTATTGTGCCGGAGTTCCAGGGTTCGAACCCGACCATGGCGGCTACGTTTCGATGGAAGCGAAACGAAGTGGCCTCCGTGTGCTGTGAGATGTCAGCGCAAGTTAAAGATCCCCAGGTGGTCGAAATTCCTCAGTAGTCCTCCACTACGGCTCCCCTTTCTCTCTTTCCACTTTCCCTCCCACCTTCCTCCCTTCTCTTACGGCGCGTAACAGATGTCCACAGAGCAAGTGTGACAGATACTGCGCCCTTCCCTTATTGTGAACCAATTAATATTATTATTAGCGAAGTAATGCTTTCTCATTAATAATATTCGTTTGATATGGTATGGTTCCGCCTGCCTATGCATGCATTCTATACGTTGGCTCTGTCATCAACCTTTTTATGTACTATTTTCAGTCTTTTCAAGCAAATAATGGCCTATATAGGTGCGGCTTACCGCCAATAAAAGCAGTTGTCAATTTGTCTACAAGTGTGTCGTTTTGGCTGGCCACAGGGTTTTCTCGGCAGAAAATACTGGAGTGGGTTGCCATTACCTCCTCCAGTGAATCACATTTTGTCAGAACTCTCTGCCATGACCTGTCTATCTTGGGTGGCCCTACACAGCAAAGCTCACGACTTCATCGAGTTTCGCAAGCCCCTCCGCCACAACAAGGCAGTGATCGTCCATAGGGCCACGAAGAGTCGGACACGACTGAACGACTAAAACAAACAAGGTGTCGTTTTAGTGGTAATGTGGTTTGCGCTATAAGTTTTACAAGTAACCGATTCACTAAGTGGGGCTAATGCTACAACACATGAGGACAGGTGTTCGGTACCAAGCTTAACATTAAATGTAGAGGAGGATCAAATGCCTAGGCTTGTAGTACATACCCAGGCAGCACAAAGCATTGGGCCAATGTTGTACGACGGCAAACAGTGGCCCTACATTGGACCAGCCTAACCAGCATGCTCCGAACATAGGACATGCCAGTCAACACCACGTCCAACAATGGCCCAGACTAGCCAATGCTCTCCCAGTGTTGGCGCTGCCAATAGCCAATGCTGGCTAGCTCGGTCTAAGATGTACTGTGAGTTCCCGTACATACAGAATGTCTATATTGGACCGAGATTGCCATTGTTCCTCCAATAATGGCCGCACCGGGTTTTAAAACAGGCTATAATGGGCCAAGCTGTCCTGCGTTCATCCGTCGTTGGGTTTTCCGTTTTTTAAAACTGGCTACAATGGACCAAGTTGTCCTGTGTTCTTTCGGCATTGGAGGTTCCGGTTTTTCAACATGGCTACAATGGACAATGTTATCCTCTGTTCTTCCAGTATTGGATGTTCAGTTTTTTAAAGCTGGCTACAATAGACCAAGTTGTCCTGTGTTCCGCCGTCGTTGGCCATTCCTTTTTTAAAACTGGCTACAATGGACCATGTTCTGTGTTCTTCCAGCGTTGCCCGTTCAGTTTTTAAAACTGGCTACAATGGACCAAGGTGACCTGTGTTCTTCCGACATTGACCGTTCCGTTTTTTAAACTGGTTGTAATGAACCAATTTGTGTGGTGGTTTTCCAATATTAGCTATCTCTGTATGAAAACTGCCCACGATGGACTACTTTGTCCCCTGATCTCCCAATTGTCATTGCCATCCTAAAAACGCAGCTTTAATGGGCTGCCGAAGTGAATATTTTCAGTTGACCATTCAATCAAAACAAATTCTACATTTTTATGGTTGAATACTCGTGCGCTGGACGCCAAACCGCGGCATTTAATTCCGACAACATTTCAGCCGATCGTTCGGACCTTACAGAGTACCACGTACGGGATGACTATTACTATAACGCATTCAAGCACGTACCGCTGCAGCTGTCTGGATTCGTCTTTTCGGTGCGCTCATATGCGGCGCACTTTTGGGGGTCAGCTATATGTGTTTACGGTTTTAGGCTATTGGCATACATGCAGAATTCGTCGCAGGCGCATACGTTTGTCGCACAATTATATCTGATGATAGCACGACCATGCGACCACATATGTATACCCCAGACCGGCTAGCACTCACGACCCAATATGCCTGTATTGGACGCCGATTACGTCCCTGCATCTACTTAACCTATAGTACAAATCCAGTCGTCAGTGAGAACGCGCATACAAAACAAAATCGTGTCGCCATAGCATGACCATTTGACTATAAATTAGTGATTAGAAGGTAGCTTTTTCATTGCCGAGAAGGAAAACGTCGCCTCAAGTTGAAGGAACAAATGACCATTTTCTCAGCGATGTTTTTGTTCTAGTGCTTTTGTGTTATCCATACGGAACTACGCGCAGCATCGTCTGTTTACCTGAAGAAAGGACCGAATATGATGTGTGTATTTCTAGACGCAATCACTGGAAAATGATAAGCCGGAAGACTCGCGAGGTTACCATTTTAGTTTTATGCATTCACACGGTGGTAAAAAAATGACAGTTTTTCGAGCAGACTGCGAGCATGAAGGCCCCGGTACATTTATATGGCGCAAAACATATATATCGGCAATAAACAACAAAAATAGTTTGTTCCGCCTATTAGTTTAGAGTTTGACCATTCCAACCGCGCTAGGCGGTGGCAAAGGAATAAAAAAAAACTGTGCTGGAATGAAAGTAATGTGCGCTGCCGAGTCATTCGAAAAAACGAATGCAGCCCAGAAACACTGTTTTAATGAGGCAGTTTTCCATGCCCTTTCCAATTCTTTCATTCTACTAAAATAATTTGGAATACGTTGCTTGCTCATTGAACGTTATCGTCTTTTTGTAAAATCCGCGTTAAGGTGAAGGTGATTGCGAAAAACGTCTGTGTGTTGCCTGATGCCACATCGCATCAGGACCTCGACGCGCACAAAATTGATTCTCCATCATTCATTGCTGTGTCTGTCACCGTCGATTTGCGAAGTCGAGACAAAACATGAGCGAAGAAATATTGTTACAGCTGGAGAATGATGAGGACGAAGTGGCGCGCTCGTTTGTGGAAGATTAAGAAAAAGAAGTGCGTCGTACGGGGGGCCCTCGTAGCCTGGCTCCTTGGCTGTTCCTTAATGTATATATATTTAATCCTCTTTTGTAAATATATTTCTTCGTGTTACAAAATTATATGCCAAAATTTAAAAACCTTGAACAATTCAAAAATTCCGTAGAATCTTCAGAATTGCGCGGTGCGCTATAATTGGACAAAGGCTTTATCGAAGTGGCCATAATTACTGGCACAACAAAATTATGCAAGGTGTTTTTAATGGTTTTGAAAGCTGAGGTAGTGTAGAATAGGTGGAAAACGTTTAAACAATGTTAAAACTGTTTTTTTTTCCTAAAAACTTTCAATGTTCGCTGTTTTCTGTAAATTAGCGCGATCGCATCTCTGTATCCAAATGTCATAAAAATATGAGCTTTAGCTGTTTGCGGATAATTATGCTGAGAACTAATTGTGGAATTATTGCTGCTCTACCATGAACCTTTTCTGAAATAATGGCCTGCAAATTAGGTAAATTTTCGTTTCCTGGGCCGATGTTGAGAATGTTTATAAAAACATCTGCTCATACCCGAAAAGCGAACATTAACTGAATACAAATAAAACCATGTATATATTTAGTCAGATAATTTTCAGCTAGCTAAATTGAACATAATTTGTATAATCTATAACCAAAGTTGGCCAGAATAGAAGAGAAGCTCGGAACTCCGCCTCTTCGACATTATTAATCAGTCATCACGCAACAATATATAATATTTTAAAGTAAATATAAAAGGTCGAACGACCATCCTTTGTTCGATCATAGGTGGCGAACGGAAGGGGAAAGATGACGCCCATTTGTCGATGCACCAACTGTATGGATTCACGCAAGAATGTGGATGATAGATGGGGAGGCTTTCTATTTTTTTAGAAAATGTTATGTCCGTGGTTGGCTTGAAGAAACAATGCGTTTGCGAACACACAAAACAAAACTATTTATTAGAACTCGACTCAAGCGGTGCGCGCTGGCGGCCGCTCATCGGGCACGGTCCAAAGTCACGGCTGGCCGGTGCAAGCAGAAGAGGACTGGACAAAGGAGGAATGGAATGTTGAGAGGGTCGTTGGTCCTTCGTTCCCACGCGCAGCCCTTGCGAACACAACACCGCGGCGGGAATCGCGCACTGGTTGAGCGGTTCGTTGTTCCCCCTCGCCTACGCGTCTACGTGCAAGACACAACAGAAAGCATCCCCAGCTGCGCTCTGCTGTGCGGACTCCTCCCGAAGCGTTCATTTCAGAGCTTGTTGAAGACGCTACAAGACTTGTGACAGCTTCTTAAACCTTTCTTTAATTTCTTCCCTCATTAATTTTCTTTTCATTATGCTGTGCATAATTTTCTCTTGCGCCTATACATGTCCATGTGCTCCGGTTTGTGCTTGCTACATATCAGTGAATAGCTGAGCTGTGCAATGTCGCCGGAGTACGGATTACAGCAACGGCGGGATACCATCGGCATTATCGGACTCAGTGAACGCCGTCATCTTAGACCGTGAGTATATATCTTTGCAGCATGCCATTGCTTCATAATTGGTTCTATATAATCTTCTACCAGTCCCAAATGTTCTCTTTCCGTATTCTCCTCGAAACAACTGCTCGAAGCATGACTTCAAGAACTAAGCGAATTTTCGTCCGGGTTACATGCAAAACAGTGCGTGGACTTATTTGCTGGCTGCGATATGAATAGCATTTGCGCCGAAAATAGAGGAGCCGTGCATAACAGGTGTGTGTGCCACCAACGCGCGACAGAACACTGCAGGCAGCCATTTGCGCAGTTTTTTGACAGTGCAGCGCGCCGCAATCAATTATAGTAACCAGATACTATGCGCCTGGCTTTGTACATAGATTTTGGACAGCGTCTCTTCTGCGCGCAGGAAGCCATGTTCGCTCAGTTTTTGTATTTTGTTAAGAGTTAAGGGCATTTTTTTGTTTTCAGATGTACCGACGAAGTTTTGAAAACTGTTCGTGCCGTCTGTGCAAGCGAATTTTACAGTGGGGCGGACATTATGTGTGTGATGCAGCTTGATGATTAGGCTATAATTAAGTCATAATGAACCTCCACTTTTATAATGGTTAATATCATGTTGAGGAATTGAAAGCCATGAACAGCGCAAGTGAGCCCCTTTTCAAAATTTTCTTAATCGACGCCCCCCTTCTGAGCACGAGCCTTCAGGTGAGGGCGTTATCAGAAAGCGGCGACAATAGGAGAGCGATTCCGCAGACGAGCTTCGAAGGTGGGGGAAAATAACAATACAAGCAAAAAGGCACATAAGCCGTGTGTGCACTGCGTCCCTGTCACTGCAAAGTAAACAACGTGCACGCGGGACACATTGTAAAAAACATTGACGGCCGGTATGAGGCAACCATATCGTCCAAAATATATTGCTCGCGAAGCGCTCGATCACGGCGCGCACTTTCAAGCGAAATGGGACAGGACGTCAGGTCTGCCTGTTCGGCAATTACAGCTCTTTGTACCTCACGTACCGTACCGTATGCATGAAGTGCACGCCATAGCCATCGTGCAAGAATGTTGAAACCGAAGCAGCGATCCACATATTCTAATTCTATAGGAAATCATTTGGGAGTAGAAAAGAGCAACTTAATATCATGTGCATGGTTCTTTAATGAACGACTGGCTGTGACAGGTTGTTTACAACGGTTGATGAAAAGGTAGGCCATCATGCTATTATTGCAGGCATATTTGCTCCTTTTTGTACCTCTGTTTACTAAAACTTAATTTTGTTCCCCATTCCTAGGGACGCTGCACCTCTTACAACACTCACTGTTCAGTCGCTTTTATTCAAGGTACAAAAAGGAGGAAATGCGCATGCACTCATAGGATAGCCTGTCTGTCTGTTAACAGCTGCAAATAACACGCCACTGCTGCTCGGTACCTTGGATGAGGTTTTCATAGGGTTACCTGAGATGCCTAGCAATTGCTGTAATATTTATACCAATCACTGCAGTGAAAAATAAAGGTAACACTGCATCACTTCAACTGCTGCATGCAGCTTTAAACGTGCTTTAATTTTATTGCCTATTCTTATAGACGCAGGACCTCTTGCTATATAGGCTTTGTTCAGTAAGCAACAGTCTTTCATTGCTTCAATTTCTATCTCTCCACCACTTTCTTGTTGCTCTGGGTGTGATCATTTGATTTTATTGTTCAAATCATATTGTTTTATCATGTGTGAATGATTTAGCCTGCACATACATGCTTTCATTTTTTTAGATGCGCATCGGGAGCGTTTTCTACGTAGAAATGGATCGATTGAGTTGTATCACTGGTGCGAAAACCGACAACCCCCAGAAGATATGTGTCCTGTGGTTGGAAGGCCAATAAAGAAGAGGAAAATCAGCGGAAAAGCCTGCCTAAAAAAAGGTAGCACTGCATCACTGTAACTGCTGCATTCACCTTTAAATATGCCTTATTTTTATTGCCTATTCTTATAGACGGTGGACCTCTTGCTATTGGCTTTTTGCAGAAAGCAACCGCCTTTCATTGCTTCAATTCCTATCTCTCCACCACTTTTTTGTTACTTCGAGTGTGATCCTTTGATTTTATTGTTCAAATCATATTATTAAATCGCCAGTGAATAATTTCGCCTAAACATACATGCTTTGATTTTTTTAGGTGCGTATCGAGAGTGTTTTCTACGTAGAAATGGATCGATTAAGTTTTATCACTGGTGCGAAAACCAACAGTTCGGTACCCCCAGAAGATTTGTGTCCTGTGGGTGGCAAGGGTATAAAGAAGAGGATAATCAGTGGAAAAGCCTGCCTAAAAACCTACAAAGATGGCGCAAAAGCGAAATGCTGATCAGGGTTAGAGTCTGATTACTTCTGTTATCCCATTTCACTTGCTAGGTGATGTGACATATATGAAGCACCTTAGTATATTTTGTGGTATACTCACTGAAAATTGTGTAGACATTAATTTTTTTCTCGTTCACTCATTTTGAGTGACGCACGAATTGGAATAAAACGAAGTCATCCACACATCTAATGCCCATAGACATTAGATGCGTGTATGAGCTCAATAATTGTGTTCCTATGTGAACATGCAATAGTTTGTCAAATATATTAATATGTTAAAAGTTGATTTTTTTAATGTTAACCGGAGTAATACTTATGCTCCATATCATAGCATTATTCGCCTGTAGTTTGTATCTGCTCTTTCCTAAATTGTATTCTACAATGTATACGTGTGTCATCTCGTACGTCTATTTAACTGGCGAACAATTTGCAATCGAATCCCTTTTGTGATGTTGTTTCAGCTACAAAAAATGGAGGACAGTTGTGACAATATAGGTGGCTTTAGGTATAACGTATAGCGCGAAAATCTTTAATATATGCGATGATATTTTTATTCACCGCATTGGCTAAACCAGCCTGTTTGAAGAGACGAAATGAAAACAAATATGGATGTCTTCGGACAGGAACAGTAATCGTGGTACCATGACCACTTTTTTTTTTCAATTAAATTTTCATATGTCGTGGGCTAATGTCTCGACACAAAGGAATGACTCTTAGGTTTGCCAGATGCGGCGTAGTATTCTCGAAAAAAAAAAAAAAAAAACGCCTATCACTAAAGCTGGAAAACGCCGTTTTTGTCGTTTCAAAAAGTTGCACGTTTGGAGGCCGGCTGGTTGGGTAAAATTTTGTCATCCATTGTTTTTTACTCACCGCATTTGCGTAACGTTTACTTGTATATGACGTATTAAAAGTGTGTTTCATTGGTGCAGTTGATTTAGTGATTTAGTAAAAAATCGCAAACTTTGCTTCAAGAACAACGCGCTACAAAAATGTTAATGTTCAACCTTACATACTGGCGTGATGCGTTACGTTGTTTGCACTAAAACATTCTGTGTTTATTACGCAGGTCATATTGTTAATTTAAGGCAGAATTTGGAGCTCTAAGCTGCTATGTGTGTTCTCTGTAACGCCACCAAAATTATTATGCTGGAAAGCGATTTGCTTATGATAGTAATTATAAAAATTACACATTGAAAAATCATCTTCAAAAATATAGCATTGTTAGTTGTGGTCAAAGCTGAGAAATGGAATAATATATTAATAAACTAGATTGAATACTATTGCACCTAGCAATAAAAAAGAATGCAGGACAGAGAAAAAGTTCAGCCTTCACTTGCGTTCTGCCATAAAATTGACAGAAATAGTGAATTAATACCATTTTAAGCTATATTAAGTATTTGTCCCAGAAGCAGAAAAAGGGTGTATAAGCGCTGACAAGGTTTTAAATTTTACTTAAGGTAAAATGTAACTAAATTCAGCAAATACTAAATTGAAGTTTTGATGCCTACTCCATAAGGGGGAGCCATATAAGCTCATCTATAGAACAAAAACAGGCATTTTTATATTTGTAATATTACATTTTGCAGAATTAAATATATTTACTGACTCATATTAATAAAGTACTTTAAATTGTTTCCACAGATTTTGATAAAAATTGATGTTGCGGCCGTTTCTTCAATTATAATCAGTTTTCCTTATTTTACTATTTTCTTACTTTTGTCCAATTTCAAAATAATATGCAGAAACACACACAAATCAAGAGCTTCAAATTTTTTCAGAAATAAAGAATGGAACCTAGATAATGTAGAGAAACAGTTTATGTGCCAAGATATTATTGGATCTTGCAAGAATGCAGGCTGAATTTGGGCATTATCAGCACAAGCACTCGGTTTAATATTTGATGTTATATTTTTAAACGGTATAACACAACACTTTTTAGTCCGTAATATTTTTGAGGTACTGAAGATTTTTGAGAGGGATTTGAATGCAGTGGTTACGACGCTCGACTACTGTTCCCAAGAACGCGGGATCGAATCCCAGCCTCGGTGGCAGCTTTTCGGTGGAGGCGAAAAGCAAGGCGTCCGTGTGCTGTACGATGTCAGCGTACGTTAAAGAACCCCAGGTGGTCGAAATTTCCGGAGTCCTCCACTACGGCGTCTCTCACAGCCTGAGTTGCTTTGGGACGTTAAACTCCACAAACCAAACCAAACCAAATCGAAGATGATCTTTTTTTTTAATTGCAGCAAACTTGCCCTTTACTGCTGTTTTCGAATTCTGAGCAATTTTATGCTTTGCGGAGAACACACCTAGTGGTCTGGATCTCCAGATACTGCCTGGAATTAACAACATGCGTCAGGAAGTGAAAACATATTTAGTGCAACTAAACTAATGCATCATATGCCAGTACATAATGTTAAAAACGAATATTTTTGCATCGTATCGCTCCTGAACAAAGTTTGCGATTTTTTAATAACTCAACTGCAAAAACAAAACAGGTTTCTAATAGTGTTTGTAAATTTAAAACCTGCATTTATTTAGTGAGTAAAAAATAGATGACAAAATCATGGTACCCAAATTTGGAACATTTTGAAATGGCAAAAACAGCGTTTTCTACCTGTAGAGATATACCATAGGATTTTGTTTTCGAGGAAACTACGCGTATCTTGAAAAACTAAGGTTAATTCTTTTGTGTCTAGATGTTCGCCCACCACATGTAAGAATTTCATTGGAAACGGAAGTTGGCCATGGGACCTCGATTATGTTTCTTATCTAAGGCACCCATAATACGCTGTGACAAAGCCAATATCAATGTTTTTTTTAAGATTCCATATTTCGAACGGTTGTGCCATCTAAAAAAAATTTGAAATCTAGGCACACCTTAGGTGTCGCGAGCCCTCACTTTCCGTTACAGCTGCACTTGCTAAGCTGAATTATTACGTTGAGTACTTTATTTTAGCCACGAATATAGCGCTATTACGTGTCAATTTTAAAGAAAGGCCGCAGTGACGCGATTCCCGTAGAATTTGTAAGTGAATTCTGTAAACCTTACAAATCTACCGATATATATGATCTCTTGCAGGTTTTATTCAAGCTACATTACACCTGCTGCGCCCCATAGCTTGAGCCAAGGGTTATAAATAAACCATTAGAAACAGACGATGCAAACCGGTGGCGCGTTGCTGGCAGCCACTTAGGACAGCGCAGAAAATTTTTATTTTGTACGTAGGGAAGTGAGATTATTCGCTTCAAGTACTAAATATTCACTTTAGACAATAAATAGGACTTACAGAGTCGGTGAGCACGTTCGGAAACCCCTGTTTCAATATTTACGGTTAGAAACCTCATGTGTACCTTTTTTTCCAGCTGCAGATAAATTCCAGGTTATGTAGATGCCGAAACTGTTACCAGCCCATTCGCGCACCTCAATTGTGCTGCTCACAACATGATTTTGAGCGGACAAAACAACCTGCCGCTATGATGGCTAGCCCCATGCATGAGTAAGGGTGATATGCTGGCAATGGTTGCTTCGCGTCGGCCCTTTGGCGCACATGAAGGCTCGAGTTACAATGAGCACGCCGAACTTTGCAATGCGGATAATGACTACAAAGCGGTAAGGATACAAATGAGTGGAAAAATATTTTTCAGCTGTAAAATACAAATACAGTCTTGTTGGACGAATGTGCTGGCGCGGACGAAGAAACCATAGGCAACTTGTAGGTCTAACGCTACACAGGGCTGTCGAGCCAAGCCAAGTCCTCAAGTAGCAACACCATTTATTGTGCAAGTCATTAATCAGTAATTTAGGTAAATAATGTCAATTAAGGATTGCAAACAAAACCTTTTTTTTTTGTGGCGCTCAAGGTAGCTTCCGGCATTATGTATCTGGTTTCCTTTGCCTGCCTCCGAAATGTTTTTTTTTTATCCCTTGGATCAAATTTGCTTGGACAAGCAGTATATGTGTAAAAATGGTGCACCTCATATTTAAATTGACTTCAGATATCATCCGATGACTAAATCACCACTGATCCCACTGAAGGTCCTTATAATTGCCTGAGTGACAGCTTTTTATCACTTTAACAGGCTAGAAACTTCATATGAATACGGAATGAAAGCTGATATTTTCTTTCGTATATTTTCTAGGATGCCTGAGGAGAGGCAGCGTGTACCTGGTTGACGTCCTCTCCAGGACGACCGCGGCAGCCATGAAGTGATGGCTCGTAACAGTGAAGTAATAGGACGGCGGGCACAACGAGCAGGAAAACGTGACATCTTCAACTCAGCCTAGAAGCTGAAAACCGGAATAAGTTGCTGTGAAAGCTGTAAGTTCCACTTTTTTATTAGGAGGGTTTTGAGCCTCTTTCGAGTATTTAAGAAAAAACAATAAAAAGTGCTGTTTAAAACTACATTTGTTGATGGGCAGGCTTTTTTAAGCTGCATACGTATGGGGTGCTTTTTACCTGCCCGGAGAACACCATTGCTGATGCCAAAAAGTTAGAGCCCGCTTGGAGGAGAATATGCGCATCTCAAAATACTGCCCCAGCGCTAACGTCCATGCACAATCGAACTGCAGACGTTTTAATGGGTAATCCATAGGCCATGGATGAGTAGACTCCTAATCATACCTAGATAAACCACCGTGTAGCGTGTACCGCCGAAGTGGTTGGGCCATGTGTGGGTAAGCCATGGCCCATGCATGACCCTAGCGCGGCAGTAGGCTGATAAAGTCGGCCATACTCGTCAGCCCGAGGTCGATTGCCGATAATTGGCCGTTCTTAGGTCATTGTCAATTCCGGACTTCGGGCTGAGGTGGGTGGCCTAGGTCGGCCCGGTGAGTTTTAGACGGTCATATTGGCAAGGGCCGAGCGCGGGCAGACTATGCGTTTGCCGCTTGGGACTGCCGTGTGACAGCTATAGGTATATTCTGGCTAGCGATGACACAACAATCGAATATTGTTCGAGAGCACGCATCCGGTCGCAGCCATTCTCGGCAAAGTGGCAGTGGAGCGATAAGTATTGACTTCAATACCTGCAGTGTGTTTTATGAACTTCAGCAGAATTATAATAGGTTGTAACGATCGAGTGGCTAGATTTCCGTGTTCACACTTCAGCACTCAAGAGCTGTAAATAAACGCTTATGCGTGACAAGTATGCAGACAGAGCTATTGATTTCGGCGTGTGTGGAAAGCGACATTCACCCGGTTAAGTGAGCTAACCACAAAATCAGCCGAATGCGTATATCAGCTAACCAGCGGCCAGTGCAGCAGTCGTGGGCTTAGATCGCTTGTGTATATTATATCTAGCCATTTAAAAAAAATGCAAATGGTCGCCGAACATTCTCTTGGTAACGATATTTAGTGTAAACTCTTTGCACATCGTAGAAAGCGTAACAGCGGCAAAAAACTAGCGCGCCGGTCATATGCGGAGACAGCCGACAATCAAGCACGGATTCCTAGTGTGGAATGAAACACTGGCTATCTCAGCCATATTGCTATGCAGGCGATCAAAATGCCACAGGGCACATGCTATGCAATGTATGTGTGTCTTTCATCTTAATAAACCCAAGGCAGCTGAAACTAATCTGGAACTCATCAGTATAGTGTTTCTCATTGACCATGAATTTCGGTACATGAATCCTGGAATTTTCTACATCTTCCTAAAATGATGCGCGCGATTTTATATGCCTCGTAATAGTGTTGTAATTTTGTTTCCTCATTGTTTTTGTGCAGGTGCCATTTGCGAAAAAGCTGGGGTGGACGCTTTGGAGGCACACACATTTATTCGCAGGTGGCTGCCTGGTTCCTGTGACAGAGGGGGTGGAAGAAAAAGGCGTTATGCTGAAACCTCCCTTGGCGAACCAGGCATGCCACCTGTGAATGCGATTGCAGGGTCAGCCCCCTCACTACGCCTATGAGTGTGCCCCTGGCCCCTTCCACTTCCTGAGAGCCCGCCCTGCCCTGCCCAACCCTGCCACTTCCCTGTAGGCCCCTGCTGTCACTCTGCCTGCCACTGCCCCGCCAGCTGCGGCTGTATGTGCCCTCAGCGCTGGCTAGTAACAACTGCCGTCTAGTAACAATTGCAATAAATATTATCTTTTTGTGAACCCTGCCCTTTTTTTGTGAATGTCTACTAGTTGTTCATGAGCGGCAATTTGAATTTTTATGGACACTCCTATTTGAAAGGCCATTATTGTCCCAGCAGGTTCGATGTGCTGTCACGAATATGGCTTGAATGAAAAAGCCTGCATTTTATGGACCGGACAGGCAATGCCACAAAATGTGTAATCTTGACATCATCAATGGTACATGGATGGAGTAATCGGTGTACCCATGAACCATTGGATGAATATTGGTATCGACAATATGCGGCATGAATGGAGTAGCCAGTGCACTTGCAATGGCTAACCATTGGTATGATATTGGCATTGACAATGGGTCATCAATGGAATAGCAGGTATTAAACAAATATTGGTAATACAATGATGGTATAATGCTGGACAGTATTGGCAAGAATCATGGTGCATGAATGGAAAGTCTAATATTGTGCCTACATTGGTGGCTCCAGCTTGGTTGAACACTGGACCAGTCTTGGAACGAAAGATGGGCCAAGAATGGAGAATGTAGTAAAATGCCCAAATGCCAATATCAATCCAATATTCACGCCATTCTTTTCCAGTGATGAACCATTGTTGGACCAATGCTGGTGTGCTGCTTGGGTACCTTACCTTGCTCACGAGCTGACACCCTTCGCGTGAAACTGAACGGCGGCAGTGCGCCTTTCGATCCCCGCCTCTATCCTCTCGTTCTCGGCGGTTGCGGCGATTGAGGAACGCTGCGGCTCCTCCTGGTGTTCTGCTGTTCCAACTCGGCCGTGATGCAGAGGTAATCTTCTTGTCGACACTTTCGGTTTGCACTCCTGGTCTCGCGCTAAGTCGGCGACTTCTTTAAGAAGCTGATCGCGATCGCTGTAATCTTCTTCGGTTTCCAACCTCTTTTTAAAAAAGACAGGAGTAAATTTCGAGTGTCGCGTAGGACAACCTAAAGGTTTTACTCGAATGAAAAGATTAACACTTCAAGTTCTTTCTGTCCTCCCGCAAGAAGCGTGTGAGGATCAAATCTTGTCTTTCCCTGAAGCTGCGCAGCGAGGAGTTGCGGCCGATGGCCATGCTCACATTGCGCGCGACATCCGTCTACCTTGCAGCATCCGTGAAAGGCATGCACCTCAACGCTTTTTGCAGCAGCACGATGTCAATCGCCAGTGTGAAACGATTCCCTTCTCCTCCTCCCAATGGGCTCTGAAGCAAAAGGGCAGGCTGCGATACCGGCTGCGTGCAGGCCATGGTATACCACTTACAACACAACGTATTTTTAACGTGGTCATGCGGTGACGCGCTTTTTTACTTGAAATGGACGCGATATTTGAGCTTTTATTTTATCTTCGGATTGACTTGAATTTCTAGACAAACCATAGAGCTGCCATCAGCCAAGTCAATCCAAGAAATCACGGTAAAAAGTGCTTTCCGCTGTACTCTCACTGCAGACACCTGCGATAAAAGGCGCGCATGTGCAGTCGGCCCTCCGCAACTCCCGCAACGCACACGCTGGTACGCTATCCGTTATTCTAAAGGTGTCTATTACATAGCTAGCGCAAAGTCAGCACGTCAATATGCACTTCATGCAGTGTTATACCTTTTATTTTGAAAACATTGCCGATTTCTTTCCACGCATCTAGCTTCTTCTGTCGGTGTTTAGAGTACAGGTGTTTCTTGTAATAGAGGAAACGATAATGCTTTACGGCGTTTATCGGAGCCTCTGGCGAAAATTCCATTACATTTTTCAAGGCGAACACGAATGCGTCCGTAGATGAACAGTACACACGCGAACACGTACGCTTGTTTCCTTCGCCGAAAAACAAAAAAGGAAGGAAGAAGGCGGCACGTCACGTCCTACAGCGCCACACAATGGCTGTGGAGCTCTGCGACTTCTCGCGCGGAAAGGAATGGGTCAGCGAGCGACTGCCTTAAACGTGTCTTTGGCGACTCGTTTGGGTAGCCCTCTCCATGATGAATCGTGTCGCGCGACCTCCGCGAGTCGCCAGTGTGAATGCGGCTTTACGATAACGGAGGATGCTACCCGACATACAAAGCCCCGCTCTAAACAAGTTGTACGAACATTGTCAGCGTAGCTAGGTGTAGTGGGCATGAATCCGGATCAATGAGCACTGGAAGGCTGATTCTTATTATTTCGAAGCAATACTACTTCAGCTACCACCTCAGCCCGTGAAAAGGCGCGGCGGTGGCAGCCACGCTTGACCTTTAGCGTGACCTGGCTGTGTGACGTCATACCATCTGTGCAAGAGTGGGGGCTCAACTCGCGTCGTCGCCTTGCGCGGTGGCAGTTACCGCCTGACTTCTGCTCCTCTCACCAGTGGCGCTGCGCGCTGCGTGACGTCATACCATCTGTGTAAGAGCGGGCGCTCACCGTCGCCTTGCGCGGTGGCAGTTACGGCTTGACTCCGCTCCTCTCGTCAAGTCATGAGATGCCGCCTACAGTCAAAGCACTTACGCAGGCTGTAAAATGGATGAGCACTGCCCCGATGTTGAAATTCGATGCGTTTGAAGTATTCGACCTTCGGATGAATACGTAATTAGTGATGTACAGACAAAAAGTCATTTCTTTACGGACCACCGGAGTGTATATATAGGTTTGAATAAAAGATGAAACGATGAACATGTGTGCATTGTCATTCTGTCTCTGTGTGTTTAGCTATGTAAAACCATAGCTAAACATAGTACAGTCAAGTGTCACCATAGCCATAACAGCAAACATAACCGGAGCATCACCATGGTGAATATAGCACAGCCAAGCATCACCACAAGCGATAGCAGGCTTAACCAAGCTAAGCCACAGCCAATTTTTTCCCCTTCCCACTTCAGATGAACAACCAGAATCAACACCTCATGCCAGCTTTCTGATATTATGTGGTCTTGTTAAGGCGCACAAACCAACGAAAGATCAATGCCCGCCTAAGCCAGATGCCACCTACCATCTGCCAGCCCGTGATTTTCGCGGTACAACAAAGACGCCAACAGGAGCTGAAGTTTTTGCGCATAACAATAGTTGGCAGCTCCTCCCAACTCTCTGATATAATGTGGTCCCGTTAAATCGCACAAAGCACAGAAGAACCCGTTCCCGGCCATGTCAGTTCCCAGCTACCATTCTCCAGCGCATTGGCCGTGATACTTCGTTCACAATACCGAAACAATGTTTTCTATAGTAACGGGTACTTTGACGCCATTGCTTTAAGTGTTGATCTCAATTCGCCATTGCAGACTAAGGGTCCGATACACAATAGAGAGAGGCACTCGAGTGGGCATTCCAACATGTTGGGCATTCCAACAAAATATGATCGGCTGTTTTGAGTAATCCTCTATACAGTCGCAATGCGGAGTGCCACTTGTCCTGAAGAGAACCGAAAATCATTTATGAACACCACGTTTGGACGAGGTCGATGGCAAAGAGCTCTCAGGTGGCGAGGCAGTCTACATGGAAGTCTTGATGTCTTTTTGGTTCACTTGAATAAAGAAATGTGCAACGATCCCTACTGAAAAAATCTGCATATATGGAATCCGTATTTTCCGTTCATACGCAATTATTGGAATACGGAACTCTGTATGATACAGAAATCGTGCGGAATTCCGTATGGTACAGAAATCGTACAGAACACCATTGATACAGAAATCGTACGGACTTCGTACGATACAGAAATCATACGAACTTCGCATGATACGGAGTTTATACGACTGCGCGTATATGGAAATATGATTCTACTTTTTGCAGCATGCCACTCTAGTGGCAGGAATTCGACTGCTCCTAACACTATGCCGCTCGCTCATCAGACACCCGAGATGTTTTGCATTTGCTGCCCCATTGAGTGGTACAGCTAGAGCGAGTTTCAGATGCCAGCAACAAATGTCGCAGATGCTCTCCTTTCCTTTCACGGGCGCTTCATTTCCACACACTTCTCGCATTTCTTTTGCTTGGAGAAACTAAATGCAGCTTTGAGCCCCCATGCTTTTAACCCTACAAAAAAGTTAGCCAGACAAGAGCTATTGTGTGACCTATTTTTGTGGGCATCGGTTTCGCAGACCTCCATTTGAAAAACATTGGTGTACAGGTCCTATGGTTAAGAATCCCACACTTCAGCTTCAAGGTCGGAGACCTCAAAACCAAGGTGCAGGAAGCACAGAAGCAGCAGCATCAACAGTAAAATTTTTTTTTTACTCGGCCCTCATTTCTTAACTTTCAACATGTCTGCAAGACAGCAGTTGACAGAGCTGCGCCGCTTCAAATTTTGTGTGCTCTCCAGGAACTTCAGGGTGTGCTGCTCAATTGTATCTGAAAAAAAAACAAACAAAAACATTTGATTTCAAGTGCAAAGTATTTTCAGGCAATCAGAGTTTAAATGAAATCTTTCAAAGTATGCAGAGCTGAACAGTATTTGCACTACCCTAAGTACTAACTCAGTGAAGCTTGGCTTACTGTATTGGTTGTCAAATGTTGCAAAAGATGGCTTAAAAAAGAAATGAGCTTATGCCTCTTCTCAGATGCTAAATTTGTGGCAACAATCAACTTTTTACTCAGCAGTGTGTATGATAAGGTCTGCTTTGTAGCAATGTCTTTCACGCTGCTAGGTGCAACAGTCACGAGCGGCTGGTTCTTAACTCTAAAATCACAGCCTTACAATATATAGTACCATACCATATCTTTGACCTTAGCCGTCCAGTATGTGGCTCTTGTGTCAGGCCAATTTAAGCACCTGCTCTCATTTTCCTTACCTCAAGCTTCATGGCAGTTGGGCGAAAGCTGTTGTGTGCCGCTAGATCTAGCCAAAGGTATCAAATCCTCATATCTCTCTCGTGTCAGCCATCTGCTTTTCCTTAGTTCAAGCATAAAGAATGCTGCGTCATCTGGTTACACTGATGCTCAGCTCAAGTTGTTCCACAAAATGGCCCTTGCCATAAAAGCCATACTACCCATAGAAAGGACTTGCGTAGTTATTCTCTTGCACTGCTGGTGAATTCAAATTCCAGTGGCCTACTTGTTATTTCCACGTTAACACCTGTATTCACCTTTAGAACTCCCAATTGTGCCTCCACATACACACTGCCTATACAAGACAGCAGTATTTTTGAACTAAGTAGGCTGTACAACACAGATCCAGCACCAATGTTAACATCTACATGCCTGCCAACCTTCTTATATCAAAAATTTGAAGATTTTTTTTCTTGCACAGGAGGGAGAAGGCATGTTCAATGTTCTGACTTTCAGAGGAGGAGGAAGGGGGGTGGGGTGGAGTGATGAGCACTTTCACAGTGTGAATGAGTCCTAAAATAAACATACACACAAGCAGTGACAGAAAGCACGAAATGAGTCCTAGAGATGTGTGCCAAGACATCTGCAAGTCGTCGCCAAGTGTTCTAGCTATGCCTCTACAGCCAACGCAAACTAATCGCGTGGCACAACCACCATTTTCCGTCAGCGCCATCGGTTTGTCATCTTTGTCCTTTATGCGCATAATCATTAATAGCCTTTTTACATGCAATTCCGTCTGTGACTTTATTCAATCAGAGACCGAAGCCGAAACTTCTATATTTACTGTGGCAGCATTAACTGTGCACAGCCGCTCCCTACAAGAAAAGACCACCACACCACTATTGTTCGCAACTGGCAAAGCGTTTTCTTTATGCTGATGCAATCGGTTTCGGGGGCCAAGGCTTCTGGGTAGCGTGATCAGCGGACAAGACATTGGACGGGGAGCAGCAGGTAGAGTTGACAAAGTAGAGTTGGCAAAGAAGTCTTATATACATTATTTACATATCAAAACAGGAAGAGGAACTTGGACGAGAAGAGCGGAGCTGAGCTCCTTAGCTACCGTAGATACAGTTCCACGCATTATTAAAGCGTCTGCAATCCCCAGTTCCCTAGGTGGAGAAATGAAGTTCAATTGGGCCAGTCCAATCAGTGGGCACGCGCGGTCCTCTCTGACAAGTGGCAGAGAGGAAGACATGCATGTGTATTAGAAACTCTAGATCGCTTGTTGTGCCGTGCTGTAAGGGAGTTTTCATTCTCACAGCTGTGTCACTGTATCAGCGACCGCGTGCCATCTGCCATCCTTTCCTTTATCATCGAGAAAAGTGGCAACCGCCTCACCAGAAAACGACTAAAGCGCTTCAAAAGCCGTCTGCTTAATATAAGTGCCTGCAGCATTTTCAGGCCCCGGTAATCGCGTTCTGAAGTTTTTCTAGGCTTGTCGCTTTTTTTTTCGTGGGGGGGGGGGGCTTTTTTTATCTTCTTCGACTCTGCAGCTTCATTAATTCCTATTCTTCTCCCATAATCGTTCCATCCTTCTCGGTCGCTCAATTCCCCGCAGCTTTCTTTTTTATTTCCGCAGTCAACCCAGCTTGGGGCGTTCTAGGTTGGCTTTTGTGAAGCTGTGCCACACTTGGGAGGAAGGGTGTTCGCCACAAATGTTTTTTGTATTATCTTCATTTTTACCATGTCTTTTACGGCTCGGCTGCTATCGTCTATCGACTTTTGCCAGAGCTAACAATGGTTCCACGCGTGGCTATCTCCCTTGATTCATCCGGGGACACGGTGCCCGATTCCCTGCCTTCGAAGTCCTCTCTGTCGCTGACCTGAGCCACTCCGCCAGAATCTGACGGATCGCTACCTTGGTTTGCCACTGCCTGGCCCATCGTGGGAGAAAGCTCATTCTTCTTTCGGCTTAATTCAGCTGCAATTTCGCGGGCTTTCAATCGAGTGAGCGCTTGGACGGCTTGGTCGCCGAAGCTACGACCTTCCTCCTGCAGCATCTGCTCTAACCTGTTAGAAAAAAGATATGGAAACTGTTCCGGCAGGTTCCGTTATACCACTGCCTCTATTTTCAGAATGCCAAATGGGCCTATTCTGAAATGTGCGACCGGCAGACATCCACTATTCTTTGCGGCAACCAGGTTAATACACGCACAATCCCCGGTTAAGTCAGCTGCCTTCTCGTATGGGGGGTGGATTACATTCCATGGTGGCCACTGAATCTCTCAGAACCCGACAATGCTACCCATTAACCAGCATCTCTTTTACGTATGGCTCTAGCAGGCGCATGTTTTTTCATCTGTATCCGCCAAAGAGAAAAAAACCTTCAACTTCCTGCATGTGTTGGAAAAGTGACCGGGCTCGTTGCATCGGAAACGTTTTTTCTCTCGGTTTCCTTCCCTTTGTCGGCTGTCCCTTTAGGGTAGTTACTCGACTCTGCCCTGTGGCTTTCTTCTCGCTCCAAGGTGCCGCTTGCTAGGTTTCTAGTCTGGGTTCGCGAAAACTTTTCGTTTGCTTTAGGGTTTAACTGAGAACGCTATCCTTCTGTTTCCCACCTAGCATGAAATTCTTCGGCCAGCTCTGCTGCCCGTTCTAAGCTTTTATTTCCCGGCCTGTCCTGCACCCACACACACGTTTCTGCTCCTAGACAGCTATAGAATTGTTTCAGGCAGACCACTTCTATTACTTTGTGATGAGTTCCGAAAGCCTGTTCTTCTCTTTTAGCCATTCTGTCAGGTCTGCCTTCAGATTGTAAGCGAAATGCGGAGACTGATTACGTTGTTACCTGGTTTCCCTGAAACGGCGGCAAAACACATCTGAGGGATAGGCGGTACTTTTTCAGAAGTGCTGCCTTTGCTTTAGTATAGTCGGCCGCTTCTTCTTTTGTCAGCTGAACAAGTACTTGGGCTGCTCACATGGGAGGACGGTCAGCAGTTTCTGGGGCCAAAACTTAGACGATAACTCAACATTTTCACTCGCCCACTCGAACTTTACGAGAAAAAGCCCTATGTCTTCTCCTAGTTTGTACGGTAGCAAGAGGTTTTTATTTTAACACTTGATACTTCCTGACTCACCACGGAGTTTGGTGTGTCCAGTGCGTTCTGCCTGTGCTAACTGCAGATCGAGCCGTTTTTTTCTCGATCCCCCTTTCATTCTATTCGTCTTCAAGATCGTTTTTGAGCTTTTCCTGTTCCTCAGCCTTCTTTAACTCTTCTTGAATAAGCTCCCAACATTCTGCTATCTCCTCCGCGTCCGCACCGATGTCCTCAAATTGCCCTAATGAGTTCTGGTTTTCTTCGGATGGGCCCTCAGTCAATGCACAATTCCCCAAAGATTAAAACCAGCTCTGGTTTGCGCAACTTTTTTCAGTCCATGACTACTGCAGCAATGGCAAGTCCCTGCACTACGTGGTTAGAGGAAACCAATCTGCCTCTAAAACCACCCTTCATTTGTCGAAGCTTACAAATATCCACAAGTTGTAAAACCAGGAAATGTTCCAAGAGAAGGACCGTGCACCTACTGTATCAGAGTCGGGACTGGGGGCGCAGACCATTACACCGCAGCCATCCACTTGATGCGATCAGGTTTGGGGGCCAAGGCTTCTGGGTAGCATGATCAGGCGGACAAGACATCGGACGGGGAGCAGCAGGTAGAGCTGGCAAAGAAGATTTATATACATTATTTACATGTCAAAACAGGAAGAGAAACTCAGACGAGAAGACAGGAACCGAGCTGAACTCCTTAGCTACCGAGCTGCTACTTAGCTACCGTGGATAGCTCCCCACATTAATAAAGCATAAGTAATCTCCAGTTTCCTAGCTGGGGAAATGAAGTTCAATTGGGCTAGTCCAATCAGCGGGCATGTGCGGTCAACAGAGGCCCGGCCAACTGCTAGAAGCGCATAGCATATGTTGCCAGTGGTGCTAGTGCGGCCTCTGATTACAATGCAGCTGCAGATGCCTCACTGCCGGTTTTGCAAAAATCGTTCTTATGCAGGCAGAGGCCACTTACTGGAAGATTTAGGGCAGCGGTAATACAATCTGAAAGTTTGATCAAAAATAAGAAGTCTTCTGAGCAAATCGGTAGGGTTGGTTGGCAGTTACACATTTGACAGTACTGACATTATGAAACCTGCCTACATAAATCCATGGCAAAATTTGTAACAGATGCAAAATCTAAGCTACAATGTTGCTTGGTAACAATAGCACCAGATGTACACTGCAGGTGAGTTGAGCACGTAAGAGTTAACATGTGCATGTGTGAAGTGTGCATACAAGAAGCGCATGATCCAGCAAATTTTACTGAACATGCACCATAAGCAGGAAACGAAGATTAACATTTTTATGGGAGTAGAAATGTTGTCTGCGTCCTGGCAGTCAACCAGCTAGGACATAATTGTCAGCTGCTTCAGGAAGGCTGGCATTAAAGCTGTGTGCAATTCTTCAGGTGAGGAAGACAACAATGAAGCTAGAAAAGGAGAGGCGGCGATTGCAGTCAGATTATGCTGACGCTTGACAACACCTGTGCGATGAAGGCGGCGTTCCCAAGGATGTTACTTCAATAACAGTGCAGGTAGAAAGAAGGGACGGGAAGGCAGAAGAGAATGGAGTGCTGACTGCCAACTATTTATTTCACAAGCGTGCCATGTATATGTATATACACCGGCAAGTGTAAAATTATAGAAAGGAAAAGGGAAATGACACTCGTCATGATGCCACAGCATAGCACCAGGTACCCAATCTCATCCATCTAAAATTCCGAGTTCCTTCTGGCTCAAAAAGACCGATGACATGCTCACACACTTATCCTCCCCCACGCGCAATCTTCACCGCCTCGATAATTTCTCTAACTTCCTGATCCTGACGTTTACTTTCAATTGTGCATTGATTAAAAGCTGGTACGCATGGCTTTTTTCAATGCTGACGTTCACATTTATTGTCGCAATTACGGCAGTGCAGGCTGAGCTGACCCTGTTTCCCTTCTTTTACATTTTGTTATTGTGTTCTCTCAATTTTGTGTTAACACGTCTGCCTGTCTTTTCGATATATTCGCGGCCACGACAAAGCCACGCAATATACTACACCCTCTTGATAACTGACGAAGCGATTTTGGTGATTAATACTGCAAGGGCTCTCCTTAGTTTGCGAATGGGTTTGTTTTCTTAATAATACTGATAGTTGCAACAGAGCAGAAAACATAACTTAAACCGCTATTCGCTTTCCGATTTTTTTTCAGATTATGTGATGTCTGGTGCACATATGGAATTACAGCTACTTTTTTGTGACCATTGTTCTCGTGTCCTGATTTTTTCTCCCTAAGCATACCTTCAGCCACAGCACTAACAAGGGGTTCTGGGTTACCTGCATCATAAAACCAACTAATCTGTGGCACCAGGGCTCCACGGATCATATGTACACAACACTTATTTAGGGAATTGCTGATACAGTATTTCACTACACCTCGCTTTACCAGCTTCGAGTGTGCCGATGCCTCAGGGAGAAGCGCTTTTTTGGCTCGAGGTTCATAACACCACCAAATGTAATCATAAAAAAACTTGAGTCGTTCGGAAAAAAAAATCGGAAAAGCCATGCGTACCAGCTTTTCAGCAATGCACAATTGAAAGTAAACATCAGAATCAGGGAGTTAGAGAAATTATCAAGGCTGTGAAGATTACGCATGCGAGAGATAAGTGTGTGAGCATGCCATCGGTCTTTTTGAACCAGAAGGAACTCAGATTTTTAGATGGATGAGATTGGGCCCTTGGTGCTATGATGTGGCATCATGACAAGTGTCGTTTCCCTTTCCCTTTCTTGATTTCACACTTGCTGATGTATATACATATATATGGCACGCTTGGTGAAATAAATATTTGGAAGTCAGCGCTCTATTCTCTTGTGCCTTCCCGTCCCTTCTTCCTACCTGCGTTGTTATTGAATTCATGATTACAACTAGCCTAACGAGCATCAATGGAGGGTGTTAGCCTTAAAGACATCGCCACTAGTGATGACTGTACCATCACAACCAAGGAACTGGACTACAGTGCAATAACCGAAAGTGTCCAAGAAAAAGCCGCTGTGGAGAACGGGAACGGCATGGAACAAGACACCGAGGAGGCAGTGCAGACGCCTACGACAATAATGTTTCTTCCTTCTCCTCAGCATTTTGCTTCCATCAAAATGTGAGAGGCGCAGGAAGAAACCACATCTTCATTTATTTATGTAAACCCTCGTTAACTCGAAGTTGTAAAATCTGGGAAAAACTTTGAGGCAAGCAGCTTTGAGTTAAGCAAAATGCCAAATATTTCTGGCGACAATCCCTGGCGATCAGCCGCGCGCCGCCGCCGCCAATGCCTATCATTACCGCTGGTGCACACCGCACAGAGCGACGAAACTCTGCGACAGAGGCGCGTTTTCAGCGTTGCTTTGTTACCACCGCCTCGTCGTTCAGTCAGAGGGAGTACAATTACGCTATATCCCGTTTCTAACAGTAAACAGCTTGACGAACGGTAAAACAGTAATGAATGTTTTTGTAACGCATCGCGTTTTAAAAAAAAAGTCACAGCTCAGCGGTGCGCTACTACACTGCGATGCAAGCAGTGACTTCCTCTTGCTCCTTTAGAAAATTAATATCTAGCCACACTAGCCTTTTTATTTTCCTCTACTACCCTACCAAGTTTTTACTGAATTGTCTCGATGCGCTCATATAAGCACGGATCAGACGAAATGAGCGTCTGCAGGTTCTTCGCTCAAACCGGGCTAGGAAAACCAACTTCGCTCACGAAAAAAAAAAAAAGAACCAGGATGGAAATTTAGGCGCCCAAAGCCTTCTGCGATTGGCTGCCCAGCGAGCTGCTTCTGGGTGATACGTGAAATTTTCTACAAACCCAGAACCTGAGCACGACAGCGAAGAGCGAAAATGCTTTGGCGGCCCTCGGCCCGTCACGTGCGTCAACGCTCCACTGCACAAAGGGAGCTTTTGTAATAAACGAAAAAAAATTCTCAGGAAAAACTCAATGATTTTTGAAGGAAGAACTGGATAATGCCTGCCCGCTTCGCATTGGCATTCGGCCCGACAAAAGCGTCCTCAAGCTGCTAAACGCATCGCCCAAGTCGTTGGTCGCCACCGCTGCATTCAACTTTGTTGTGCACACCACATACACAACAAAAATCAGTCAACGCTTCGTGAACATGACGCAACGAAACAGAACCACACAATCACTAAACTGCTCTTGCCGGTATGCACGTGCGGAGTGCAGCTGACTAAACCACGCCCAATAAGACCCATCAGCCCCCGCGTGCGATCGGTGCTCACGTGACTGCTCACAAGGTGAAAAATGGCTGCATCTGCGGGAATTTTGTATTCGCTCTTTGAACGTGACTGCATTCGGCACTTAGTATAAGAACAAAACGCTCGCTCGGTGCCCCTATCACTTTTCGGTAATGACCTTTGCCTTCGATCTTTGCGGTGAAAATTTTGATATCCGCATTACACCTGAAAAATGCTTCGAGATAAATGAGAGCTAATACGTAGTACCTATGGAAGGTCAAAGCGTGGCGTGGAAAATTTTCAGCTTAACAGACTTTTCGAGATATGAGAGTTCGTGTTAACGAGGTTTTACTGTATTTTTTTTTACTCACATACCTCACAGGCTCCAACTGGAGTATTATGTGAGGGGGAGGGGGGGGGGGGTTACATAAAAACTTGGGGTGCGAAAAGAAGCAAACAGCACACAGTTATTTGAACATTGTTATACAAATAGTTAACAGCCGACCAGCAAGTTGAATGCAGTTAGAAAAACTTCAGATCAAGAGCTGAGCCCCACACCAATCAGCCACAAATGACACACTAAGCAATGCATTTTTAGCAAATAGAATCACTAGCCGCTATTTACAAAACTGAAATTAAGAAGTGAAGCTCTCATTTCCTATTCCTGTCGATTTATTTGGCCATGCAACGCAAAAGAAAATACTCTTGGCAAATGATAATTTTACTTCCATGACCACAAGCTATATAAACAGGTAATAAAAGGAAGTGAAGGAAAAGCCCTATGCTTATGTACAGCAGCCTGCGCACAAAACATCATGCAGTAGAATGTTTACTTCATGTGCCTACACTATGTACAAAGATACTGTCCATGTCTACCTTCTGGCTTCTTAAGTGTCATGGATAGAAGTCTGCCATCAAGGACAAAATTTACTGGACCACTTCGCATATCATATCGTGCTCACACTCATGGTAACACACCAGGTGACGAGACTGGCTCTAGGACCATGCGTCTCCTTCCTTACCAACAAGCATGCTATTTTCCTGTCACTGAGTTGCTGCTTATTGATTGCCAGGGGCGTGCTGCAAGGCACTGTTGCAGCAGTGGCATTCTGCTGACTCCCCGGCGTGAGCAGGTGCCTCTTGTTCCCTTGCTCGGCCACTTGCACACCATTGTGATAATGCACATCTTCGGTACTGTGTATTAGCATAAATACACTGCCGCATGCAACGCATTCATTACAAAAAGTTCCAGTCTGCACGTCGCTGCTTCTTTATATTTGCACAGGCAGACAAGATGTTACAAACTTGAGCATGCATTGGGGAGCAACTATACACAATACCAATGAATCAGGCTAATATTGTAGATAAAAACAAATTATAGAAAACTAGCTGTGTGGGTATTGCTCATACTTGCTCAAGATATCAATTGCATCTGTCCATGAGTTATCGCTTATGTAAACACCTGGTGCTGAATTCTTGCTGTATATGTTTGGTGACCACCCCTTAACTGATGCAATAGAAATACCAACCATTTTCCTTGTTGGTAGATCATTTATTATGCAGCTCTATTGCAAAACTACATTCATGAGAACTGTGGCAGTGTCCATTCATATTGATACGCATGGAGTGTGGTGGCTCATAGTGGCACAATTGCTTTTTGCGACATTTGAATCACATTAGCAGATAAGGAAGCTTGGGCAAGTTTTTGACACTATTCTTGGTACCAGTGGCATAGCCAGAAATATTTTTCGGGGGTGTTATAAGTTGCCAGCCGAATACAACAGACAAAAAAGACCAACCGGAAGGGGAAAGCGGGAAAAGGAAGGTGGGTGCAATGTTCAGAGAATTTTGGGGGCATTCTCAGACACCGAACCCCCCCCCCCCTCCCCACATCCTTGCTAAGCCCCTGCTTGGCCAGCCCTAACAAGACACAAATGAGGGAGAAGACACACACACAGTCACTGTGCCTCCCTCGTCTGTGTGTTAAGAATGAAATCTAGCATTGATAGAGGAACCATGCATTATTCCTGATTGAAAGAACACTTCAACTCATATGCACAAGTCACAGTACTAAATTTTTCTATTGTTCTCCTCAACGTTACACTAACTTATGGTTTCTGCTTGTTTATAGATCCCAAGTACTAAATCGAGACCACAGTTCTCACCTGGCCCTTCAAATGTAAGTAGACAGTAAATTACCATCTCAGAAATGCTCTGTTTACAGCACTACATTTGTTGTTTTAATTTCCTGATATGGCCTTTTAATATTGCGTTTAAAAGTGCTGAAGGCAAGCATAATCATAATTGCATAATAGCTCCTGGGTAAGTGCATGAGACGCACCTGACCATGCCAATTAGTCAGCGGGGTGCCAGTAGTGCAACAAGAACCTAGAAGCACATTCTTGACGACCAATAAGAAGCAACCCGAAGCATAAAAATTGGCATGCTTTAAGGGAAGGATTGGGCATGCCCCCAACATTGGCCTTGTCACAAGGCGTCTCGCTGTTAGAGTATGTGCAGACATCTATTAAATGAGCAGCTAGTCAAGTTTAGGAAAGTAATTAACTTCTTTAATTTCTTTTCGACACTGATAATTGCTAAGGACAATGAAGATGAAGCAAGCAGTGGCATAGGCATGAGCACTTGCTCCAGGCCTGCTCCCATTATTAAAAACCATCCCATCCCATCAACATCGGTCATGCTCTTTCTTCACTAGCTTCCCACCCTGTAACAATATTTTTCTAATCTTTAGAGACAGGTAAAACTCAACAATGGGGCCCCTAAAGCCCTTCAAAATAGGTATTCCAGCTGTACAACATCATGGCTTAGCCAGCTGCCAAGCAGCTCTTCTTTTGGACTGCTGCAGGTACCACTTCTTACGTAACAGTTAGGTTTCAATCCTCAGTACACTTACCTCTTGCTTCTCCCTGCCATTCCGCCATGTGCAAGGTGGGTATCCAAATCTATTTCAATATTCTCTGCGAACACATGCAAAAAGAACCAAATCAAGTAGTGTTTGCAACCTCGTTAGAGGTAATTAACAAGAAGCTGATGTTTGAAAGCTTACTTCATGCACTGCACAAACAGAGTAATGCGTGCATAAATGCCAAACATTTCTTACAAGTGACCCACATTTGACAACTCCTTGCATGCAAGCTACAATGAAAAACATTGTTTACAGCAAAGAAAAAGCCTTAAAGGAGCTCCAAAATGCTATTTAAGCACATTGTTCTGCCTCTTGGTTACGTAGATAGTGACACTATACTATTCATTGATTACGAAAAAGCAATTGACTCAGTTGAAACCTCGGCGGTGATGCACGCATTGTGAAATCAGGGGGTAGACGAGCCGTACTTAAAGTGCTGGAAGATATATATAGTGGCTGCACAGCAACCATAGTTCTGCGTAAAGAAAGTAACAAAATTCCCATAAAGAAAGGTGTTGGGCAAGGAGACAATCTCCCCAGTACTATTCACAGCTTGCTTAGAGGAAGTATTCAGAGACTTGGAATGGGAGCAGTTAGGGATAAGGGTAGATGGAGAATACCTCAGTAATCTGCGATTTGCTGATGACATTGCCTTGCTAAGCAACTCGGGGGATGAACTGCAAATAATGATCGATGACCTAGACAGGAAAAGTAGAAAGGTAGGCTGGAAAATCAATATGCAGAAGACTAAGGTAATGTTCAACAGCCTCGGGAAGGAACAGCAGTTTACATTAGGTAGCGAAGTACTGGAAGTAGTAGGCGAATATGTCTTCTTAGGACAGGTAGTAACCGCAGATCCGGACCATAAAAAGGAAATAACAAGAAGAATAAGATTGGGATGGAGCGCATTTGGCAAGCACTCGCAGATTATGACTAGCAGCTTGCCGGTATCGCTCAAGAGGAAAGTATACAACAGTTGCATCTTACCTGTATTCACCTAGAGGGCTGAAACGTGGAGGCTAACCAAGAAATTTCTACTTAAGTTGAGGACAACCCAGAGGGCTATGGAACAAAAAATGGTAGGGGTAACATAAAGAGATAGAAAGCGTGTAGAGTGGGTCAGAGAAATAACTCTAGTTACCGTCATTCTAGTGGAAATTAAGAAGAAGAAATGAACATGGGCAGGGCATGTAGTGCGAAGAGAGGATAACCGATGGTCGCTTAGGGTAACAAACTGGATTCCAAGGCAAGGAAAGCGTACCAGGCGGCGGCAGAAATTCAGGTGGGCGGATGAGATTAAGAAGTTCGCAAGGGTCAAGTGCATGCAGCTAGCACAGAACCGGGTTAAGGGGAGAAATATGGGAGAGGCCTTCGCCCTGCAGTGGGTATAGTCAGGCTGATGATGATGATGACACTATAACTAGTGGTTATTTTGTGTATTATCCAGTATGTAATGCTTTAAGTTGCTTGCGAAAAATGAGTTCGGGCCACTGAGGGTGCTGGCACACAATGGCCGTTTTTGGCAGCGGATGTGATATCACAGGGGGGGGGGGTTGATGATTGGACGAACGATAAATTCACAGCTAAAAGGGCTCATAAGTAAATATATGTTCTGTCATATTTTTGTGTTTTCATCTACAAAACCAGCATGTTTGCTTTTGCCAAAGCACTCCAAAGTATTAAAAAAAAATAAACATTACTACAGGCTCTGGCTATTGTTCTGCCTCGGAAAATTTTGCGTCTCTTCACACAAATGGCTTTGGCACGCATAGCTACCCTCTATATGTACGTGCAAACTCCTGCCTGAACAGCTGGAGTTTCGCTGGGATATCACGTTGAATTTTGCGCTGCCTTGAGTAAGAAAACTACGCAGTACCGCGCTACACGAGCAGCGAAGCTGCTAGAAGTACTTTTATATATTTCCCTCTGGGAATTAGCGAGAAAAATATGGACGGAAACTGTATGCATTCACAAGAAAACTGAAGCGGCGGGTGTGCTCGGCGCGTTTCACTCGAGCGCAACTTCGAAACGCTTTGGAAGGTTTACCAAAGATTCTATCGGCATTCGCAGGCTACAAGCAATGGCGGCTATGACGCGACACGGTGCTGAACGTGGCAGACGATTACACAAAACAAAGATCGAAAGAAGTACCGTAACGCATTGGCTGCGCAATGAATGCTCGGGCCGATCGGAGCCTATCGAAGCTCATACATAATTGAAGTTGCACTAATTTTACCTTCTGTTCCATCCTCATACACTCGCAATCACGAGTAATGACCCTGGCAGGCGATCACTGTGCTCTCGGCTGTCACCTGACAGTCATCTGACATATTAACGTGCGTGAGCATTATTAATAATTATTTATATTATAGCGTTACCATCGACGGCGTAGAATGTCCGCGCCATATGACCGCGGAGCGCAGGAAGGTCGCCGAAATTTCCCCCAAGTGCACCATTCCTTCATTTACTTATTTTTCCCTAGCGGCCTGCTCCATTGTCACTTGATGTATTTTGATCTCTGGGACTTTTTTTTTTCTTTTTCCTTGCCACAGCGTCTCATGACGCAGCAAAGTGGATAAAACGTATTTTCAGCCAATCCTGCTGTTGGTTTTTTTTTGTCAGTGACTTGAACCCACGCATGCCTAATAGAACTGATGAAAAAAACCTTACCACTGCGTGTTGGATATTTTTGTTTTTTGGAATGTGAAACTTCTCATTTTCCCTCGCAGGACACAAATTCAGAACATATTCACAGGGCTGAACCAGGCTGTATTCCGTTGGAAGCAATGCGTCCTTCGAATGCGTCTTTGCGACAGTTTGATACCTTGCTTGAATTTGCGCGACTTATTTAAAGGTCATCATTCTCAACGTTACTGGAAATGTCTCACTGTATTCTCAGGTGCGCAGGCCATTCTAGAGATTAAAGCCATAAAATATGAATGTACACTGACAAAGCCTATATATTTCACTGAAGTGGGCTGCATCAAGTGCAAAGCTGGTGGCACATCTGATGAGGCCGTAGGCTCCTCACTGTAGATTATTGCACTGTCATTGTGAGGTGCTTAGCACCAGTGGACGCTTAGCCAAGTGTGTTATATCACACTCAGCAATTGAGTTATCCCTTTTGAAACTCTCTGCTGATAGCGCCAACGAGCCATCACTTAAGTAATTTTTGTGGTTGTCAACTAATTTCAATTTAAGTTATACCCTGCACTCTTCCAATAATTATCACTTTGACGTAGTGAGCAGCATTCTTTATCTCTATTCTTGTAGCAACTGCGACTATATTTATCTATTTATTACCCCAGATGTTGTTTACAATTTTGCAGAGGAAGTGTGCCTCCCAGTGCCTCAGTATACTCCCGAAGGGAGTCCATCGCCTTTGAAGAGAACCTGCTGGAACGTTTTCTACAGCTTTCAGACAGTGTCATGCCCCTTGCAAAGCATGAGCAAGAATGTCTGGCTGTGCACATTATGTGACTACAATGTGCTCATAAGCGCACTCGTTAACATGGACCAGTCAGCCAATGCTGCACAAAAAGGCAGCGGGAAGTGTATTCCTCTGCTGCCTTATGTTCTTCTGGAGACGGCGGAGAAAAAGCGCGGCTTCATCAACAAGTAGACATCTTTGTGCATCAAGCCGCTCATACTATGGGTATATGACATACCGTCTTGAAGCCAGTTTCCAAATACATGTGTAAGAAGTGCCACTGCATCGGAAAGTCGCTATGTAATAGCTGACTCTTGTGTACATAACAGCGAAAGGGATCATTTAAAGCAGCAAAATTTCATCATGCTTTTCATAGCCCGTTATTATTGCTGGGATAAGCACCGAATGTCTCTAGAGAAGAGCAGGCCGCGTCTTTTCCATCTCAAATTTCCGACGTCAGGATTAAAGTCCTGTTGCTGCATTTCTATGTGAAGTGCAGGTGTGTTATCAAGGGTTTCTTGACAAAGTACATACAGAATGACATTCCTCAATTACAGTAACAATGTTCAGCATTATTCCGATTCCATTTTTATGTCCATGTTTTTTTCTTCCGCTCCTCTATCTTCCGAATGTTCATATGCACTTCTACTAACTTTCTTGCCCTAATATTCACCGCTGACACTAAGTGCCCTTGAAACTTTAAGCATGGGATCGAAACCTTTTAATCGTCGTATTCATTGAAGTTCCATAACATTAGCTTAGGTGCCAAAATTTCTTACCTTAGGTGCGGCAAAATTTCGTACTAAAGATAAATGCTGCCAATGATGGGGCGGTGTACATGATTTTAAAACTTACAAGAACGACTTTATGCCAGCTGGTCTGATCATTCTGTGAATTTTACTAGCTATACCTATGCTGGCTGTCTCTACACTATTGAAGGTCCCTTGTTGCCATTTCCAAAACTGAGCCTCTAAGGAGTCTGTATCTGAAGATCTGTGCCCTGCGTTGAAGTGTTGTCCTGCATCTGCAAAATATAATGTTTCTCAGGGATGCATTTAAGCCAGACAGCATGGTACCCTGAGTGCAAGCCAATTGTTTGAGATGCTTCAGCAAAAGTGCCCATATCCTCGAGCTACCAAATCACTGCCGGACTCAATGATAGAGATGATTTCACAAGTGGCATGCAAACCAGCTACTGTGGTCCAGTGTACACCCCAGTCGGCATCTTTTGTCGACGTTGTGAGGGAATAAAGCTCCAAAATAAGGGGCGCAGAAATAAAAATCTGTCTGATCTTTACGTTTTGTTCTGAGCTCTATGTTCACATGTCCAGCGATAGCTCCTGGCATCCCAAATAACTTCCTACTGCTATATTATCTTTGAGTTTGTGGGTTTCACTTTCAATCAATGTTTGCCTAGCTCAAATAAGACCCTGTCGAAATTTGTGGAACTCAAAACCCTTGAAAGATGCATTTTATAATGGACTGCATTTGTTGTGAGGTGGTCTTGAATTGAAGTGTTTTTAAATATACCTGCGGTGCTATAATGGACCACTCCGAAGCTGACCTGCCAAGTGAAAGATCTGTATATGGACCTATTGCTCGTAAGCACTGCAACATAAACTTTATTATTGATGCAAGTGCCGGTGATATATATATAAAATGTACTGTGATAGTCGTGCGTTGTGCGACGAAGACAAAGAAGACGTACGCTGGGCTCTTCGCCTCCAAGAGTATGACATTCGTGTCATATATCGCTCAGGCCTCAAGCATACTGACGCGGACGCTCTTTCGCGCTCACCGCTGCCTCCCTCTTCGTTGTCTGATGAGATCTGCGCCTACAATTTGTCTTCGCTTGCCACTATCGACATGGCCACCAAACAGCGGCGCGACCGGTGGATATCTACACTTCTGGACATTCTTTCAAGTCACTCTCCAGGTCGTTTGTCTAAGGCGCTTGCCCGCCAAGCTCACCATTTTTCAATTCGTGACGGGCTGCTCTATCGCCGCAATTATCTTCACGACGGAAGGAAGTGGCTTTTAGTCATCCCCCGTCATCTCCGCTCCGAAATTTTGCCGCTTTCCATACTGATCCCCAGTGCGCCCACGGCGGAGTGTTGAAAACCTACACGCGCTTGCGTCTACGCTTCTTCTGGCGTGGAATGTACCGCTTTGTCCGCCATTTTGTCCGTTCTTGCCAGTCTTGCCAACGCCGAAAAACTCCTCTCAAGTCTCCTGCTTCGCTGCAGCCGTTGCCCTGTCCTGCCCGTCCGTTTGATCGTGTCGGCATAGATCTATACGGTCCCCTTCCTACAACTTCAGCTGGCAACCGCTGGATTATCGTGGCAGTGGATCATCTGACCCGCTACACTGAGACATCATCATTGCCCTCTGCTTCCGCACGCGACGTGGCTGCCTTTATTCTGAAAAACCTGGTTCTTCGCCATGGTGCCCCTCGCGAACTGCTCAGTGACCGCGGACGCGTTTTCTTATCAGACGCTCTTGAGGCTCTCCTGAAAGAATACCGCACCATACACCGCACCGCTACCTCGTACCACCCTCAGACGAATGGACTGACAGAACGTTTCAACCGCACTCTCGGTGACATGCTGGCTATGTGCGTGAACACCGACCATTCCAATTGGGACCAAGTTCTACCGTTTGTTACTTATGCATATAACACCGCGGCACAGACCACTACTGGATTCTCTCCATTCTTTCTCCTTTACGGGCGCGAGCCACCCTGTACTATGGACACACTTTTTCCCTACCGCCCTGACGTTTCCGAATCTTCCCCGCTATCCGATGCCGTCACGTACGCAGAAGAATGCCGTCAGCTCGCCCGCTCTCTCACCACAGAAAATCAATGGCAACAAAAATACCTCCGTGATACCGGCGAAGCTTCGTCATATCTCCCGAACCCTCTGGTGTGGCTCTGGGTGCCCGCCACAACCCCTGGCCTTTCAAAGAAATTTCTTGCTCGCTACCACGGGCCATATAGGGTCCTCCAGCAAACATCTGCAGTCAACTACGTAGTTGAGCCCGTCACGCCCTCTGAGGACTTGTGTCGCCGTGGTCGTGAAACAGTTCACGTGAACCGATTGAAGCCGTTCTATGACCCCGCTGTGCTTTCCGCGCCATAAGTCGCCAGGATGGCTCATTTTTTTACCCGGGGGGAATATGTACTGTGATAGTCAGCACTTCAGCCATCGACATGCACCAGTGCGTTGTGCGACGAAGACAAAGAAGAAGTACGCTGGGCTCGCCGTTGCAAGGTCCTCTACTCACAGCTCTCCATCTGAGCGTCAATAAACGCCCCATTACAATATATATATATATATATATATATATATATATATATATATATATATATATATATATATATATATATATATATAATAGAGCGAAGGGTACGCTTCATTTAAAGAAACATTTTATTAGACTCGACGTTTCGATCGGAGACCGATCTTTCTCAAGAGTGAATCTTCTTGGATAGTGTTGGGGCTTTTTAAGCATTTGGACATAGACCACACCTGGGTAGGAAAACAAAACGTGGGAGACAGAGGAAAGAGACAGATACAGTAGGGAAGGATGATGTCCAGGTGTGCCATCGCAGGTGCATCGCAGGTGCTGGACAGGCCTGTCGAACTGCGCTGACACAGGTGCCTGGATGCATAGTCTCTGCTGCGAAAGAATGCGGGCTATTTTCACTCTTCCTGGCCAGGACTGCCGAAGAGTGGGAGTAGGGAAAAAATGAATAATGAATAAAAAAAGAAAAAAGAAAAAAGGGGGGGGGTGGAGGTGGATAAGGAAAGGTGTTAGCTTAGAAGAAAAAAAAAAAGTGTCGGAAGCAAGCGAAAGAAAAGGGGGGAGGGCGGTAGGAGGTAAGTGGCTTTGACAAGACCAGAACACACCAACACTTTGGTATTCAAAAAAGGTGATGACCTCAGACGACTTGGCCAGGTGTGCACATTTCCTGTGTTCGTGACATCGGAAGAGAGGACAGGACCCCGTGGTTTTCGTTTAAGCCCTGTTGTAGAGTATTAAATTTAAAAATGAAATATGATTCTCGTTGTTCGCGCTCACGCGTGTTTTTGAAGCCACTCTGTAATATTGTGACTTTACTAACCCCATCGATGAATAACCTTTCGGAATCCCATCGACTAGCATCGACCAAAGAACTACTCGGGGCATCTTTTAAACTTTTGAAAATAACAATTGAGCACTTCGAACAAACGTTGGCATCATTAAACTTCGAGGAGAGGCGGGCGCGTCACAACATGTTGCTTTCAACATCACAGGCAACCGAGCTTGAGGTCTTCCAGTCTTGCAAAATTGAGCAAATTTGGACAAAGAAACTTAAAAAGTTCTCCCGGGATAACATAATTGCTGATGCAAACATAGACCCTACAAAAGAAATACAACCATGGAGCCACATACACCCATCCAACGAGAACCTCAAAACCGTAACCGAACACCTAACCACATTAGACCAAACACCCGAGGAACCACACCTTCCAGAAATTATGATTAACCTCTCAAACTCTCAACTCACCTCCGATGAAAAGTCCCTTTTGTCACGCGGCCTAAAATTCTGTCCAAGTAATAGAAAGTATAATGAATTTCAATTATTCAAAGATCTGGATAACTTTTCTCGAAATCTTAGACTACGTGAATACTTTTTCGATAAACCAAACTCGAGTAATCCGCACTTCCCCCGACCTCAGGAACCGTGGACGCCCAAACCTGGTAGGGAAAAATATCTTGACATGTATATAAAAGCAGTACAAGGGGATATTCTTCAGGCCTTTGGGACACGCAGATCTGGCCCACCTAACCTCACAAGGAAAGAACGTAATGCATTAGGCTCACTCGGCAAACGAACTGACATTGTTATTAAACCCGCCGACAAAGGTGGAGGTATAGTCATTTTAGACAAAGACGATTACATTCAGGAGGGCAACCGCCAACTCAATAACCCAAAATTCTATAAGAAACTCTCATCGAACCCCACCGCTGAACACCGGAGCATCATAGGAAAAACTCTGACTAAACTAACCGATGAAGGTGAATTACCCCTACGTGTAAGTAAGGCACTGACGCCAAAAAATGCCTCAGCGGGGCGCTTCTATATGCTCCCGAAAATACACAAAGAGAATTATCCAGGGCGACCTATTGTTTCCGGTATCGGCACACTCACAGAGCCAATTTCAGATTATATCGATTCCCTAATCGAACACATACCTCCGAAACATCCATCTTACATACGCGACACCAATCATTTCCTGAGAGAATTATCCAATATTACCTTCCCTCATGGCGCTTTTCTAGTCACCCTTGACGTGGTGTCACTTTACACTAACATCCCACATGACGACGGAATCCAGGCCATGATCGGAGCATACGAGAAATATAAAATTTTAGACTCTCCTAGTCCAAGTACCATCGAGACACTAGCCAATCTGGTCCTTAAACTTAACACTTTTGAATTCAACAACTCATACTATCTTCAAACTAGTGGTACAGCTATGGGCACCAAAATGGCTCCAAATTACGCAAACATATTTATGAGCAAAATTGAGTCCGACTTTCTGTCCTCATGTGCAATCAAACCAATTTTTTACAAACGCTTTCTGGGTGACATATTCATGATTTGGACCGAAACAGAGGACGAACTCGTAAAGTTTATCGCCTCATTCAACAACATACACCCTAGCATCTCCTTCACACACACCTACTCAACTAGTAAAATCAACTTCTTAGATGTTCTGGTTCGAGTTGAAGGGGGCGCATTAATCACTAGCGTTTACAAAAAACCCACAGACAGACAACAATACCTTCACTTCAAAAGCTGCCATCCACGCCACTGCAAGACTTCAATCCCATACTCGCAAGCTATCAGATTCAAACGTATTTGCTCAAAATCCATAGATTTTCAAGAAAATGCTAATCGCATGCGAGTAACACTAGAGAAACAACACTACCCGCCTTCTATCATCGAAGATGCCATAAAAAAGGCTGAAATAAGTAATCGTCATCACACCCTTGCGGAATCACAGCCAACACCACCACAACACTGTAATCTCATTCTAACCTTCGCAGACAATACCCCAAATATTAACAAAATCCGTAAAAAACATTTCAATATCATAGAACAAAGTCAACGACTTTCCAAAATATTCTCGACTGCTCCTCAGGTAACATACAGAAGACCAAAGAATTTACAAAACCACGTTGTCCACTCAACTGTCAATAAACCCAGACCTTTGGGTCGCACGTCATGCGGAAAAAGCCGATGTCAAATCTGTAAACACATGCAATCCACAGCACTAGCTAAAAGCACCCACTCAAATTTCAAACATTTTATACGAGAAGATTTAAATTGCGATTCTAGCAATGTTGTTTACATGCTCGAGTGTGGTGACTGTGGTATGCAGTACATTGGCCAAACAGATAATTCCTTCCGATTGAGATTTAATAACCACCGCTCGCACGCTCAAACCCTTCCCAACCTCCCCCTTTCGAAGCACCTTCGCAAGGAGGGACATGAGTTCGATAATCTTAAAGTCACAATATTACAGAGTGGCTTCAAAAACACGCGTGAGCGCGAACAACGAGAATCATATTTCATTTTTAAATTTAATACTCTACAACAGGGCTTAAACGAAAACCACGGGGTCCTGTCCTCTCTTCCGATGTCACGAACACAGGAAATGTGCACACCTGGCCAAGTCGTCTGAGGTCATCAGCTTTTTTGAATACCAAAGTGTTGGTGTGTTCTGGTCTTGTCAAAGCCACTTACCTCCTACCGCCCTCCCCCCTTTTCTTTCGCTTGCTTCCGACACTTTCTTTTTCTTTTTTTTTTCTTCTAAGCTAACACCTTTCCTTATCCACCTCCACCCCCCCTTTTTTCTTTTTTCTTTTTTTATTCATTATTCATTTTTTTCCCTACTCCCACTCTTCGGCAGTCCTGGCCAGGAAGAGTGAAAATAGCCCGCATTCTTTCGCAGCAGAGACTATGCATCCAGGCACCTGTGTCAGCGCAGTTCGACAGGCCTGTCCAGCACCTGCGATGCACCTGCGATGGCACACCTGGACATCATCCTTCCCTACTGTATCTGTCTCTTTCCTCTGTCTCCCAAGTTTTGTTTTCCTACCCAGGTGTGGTCTATGTCCAAATGCTTAAAAAGCCCCAACACTATCCAAGAAGATTCACTCTTGAGAAAGATCGGTCTCCGATCGAAACGTCGAGTCTAATAAAATGTTTCTTTAAATGAAGCGTACCCTTCGCTCTATTATTTTTTAAGCGGCCAAGTACGTTAAATGTTCTCGCATCCTATATATATATATATAATGTGCAGGAAAGAAGCCAACAGTTGGCGAGGCCAAGGAAGGCATTGGGGATTGTACTTTATGTCATTGTTTTTAATTTTCACTTTGATAATCACATAAATTAGTAATGCAATCTGCTTAGGGGAAAATATTTAAAAACAAATAGAAGAAAAAGCAACGTGCCGATGGTGGGAACCGAAACCACGACCTTCGAATATAGAGTCCGGTGCTCTTCCAACTAAGCTAAATCGGCCGCTGTCCACCCTGCTACTTTTTTGGGTATTAATGTTGTCTGTATACGAACCTTGAGAGTATTCAACAGCAAGAAAGTAGCAGGGGGGGCAGCGACCGATGTAGCTCAGTTGGTAGAGCACCAGACGCGATATTCGGAGGTCGTGGGTTTGGTTCCCACCATCAGCACATTGTTTTTCTTCTACTTTGTGTTTAATTATCTTTCCCTTAAACATATTGCATTACTAGTTTATGTGATTATCGAAGTGAAAATAAAAAAGTACAATCCCCAATGCTTTCCTTGGCCTCGCCGACTGTTGGCTTCTTTCCTTCATGTATTATAGCGAGCACCCTCATTTCCCCATCATTTATCTGCTTGTAGCTTACGGGGGTCTCGGTTCTGGCAGTCTTGAAGCCATAGGTAGCGTAAGAGGGTTCTAGCACAGCCTTCGCCCTCACTCTTGATCACGTTCTACGCGACGCTGGCGGTAACACAGAACGTTCCACGTCCACCGCTATGGTTGAGGGTGGCGCTGGTGAACACTCTCAAGTTTCGTATAGAGACAACATTAATGCCCAAGAAAGTAGCAGGGGAGACAGCGGCCGATGTAGCTCAGTTGGAAGAGCACCGGACGCGTTATTCGGAGGTCGTGGGTTCGGTTCCCACCATCGGCACGTTTTTTCTTCTACTTCGTGTTTAATTATCTTCCCCCTAAATAGATTGCATTACTAATTTATGTGATTATCGAAGTGAAAATTTAAATAAAGGCATAAAGTACCATCCCCAATGTTTTCCTTGGCCTCGCCGACTGTTGGCTTCTTTCCTTTATGTATTATAACGAGTAGCCTCATTTCCCCTTCATTTATCTGCTTATATATACAGGGTCTTTAATCGAAGATTTTACCTATTTTTTAAATATAGGAAATTTACGTTTTAGGGTCGATTCTTCTTTTAGCTGTTGTATTAAGAGCAGAGAAAAATCAGGAGCCTTAAAGGGTACTAATTAGCTTAATAATTAACTAAGATTACCTAATAACCTTTTTATTTATACCAGCTAGCAGCTGCTTTCAAATTGCAACAGTGAGCTACCGGTGTGAGAATGCCAAATAGTATTTTAAACGACAAGAAACGCGCATTTCTTAAGGACTGCAGCGCTGGCAATTCTGGCCGCTTTCGACGCCCGAAAACGAAACCTAGCAGTCGAGGCGCGCACTTATGCACGCCCATGAGTGACGCAGCCGTGACGTCACCAAGAGAAACCAGCCGTCTGGAGGCGGCCGCTACCGCTCGCAAAATACGCGCATGGAGCTGCGTCATGGTCTGGTAGGATCTTGAGATATCACCAACGCATTGTGGGCGAAGCTTGTCATGGTGCGGGCGTAGCGCTGATGTTATCCGCAAATCAGCCCTCCCTCTTGACTACAAGCTTTGGCTCCCAGATTGTGAAATAAAAAGAAAAGCCGTACATGCACAGATATCGTACCACTGGATGTTTCAAAATTTTATTTTTTTACTCGGTAACGAGTTGCACTTTTGATTTTTCAATTCTGCTCTTCCGCTCATGTTTTTGGATGCGTCTTTTGTTGCCGCCACTACATCAATTGCAGAACGGCTTAGGCAGTGCAGTGCAACCTTTCGACCGCTGAAAAGATAGCCATTGTTATTGCCTACATCAGTGCAAATGAAAATAGCAAATTGGCAGCACAGATGTACAAGGCCATGCATCCAGATTCTCGTGTGCCTGCGCAACCAACTTTCAAGACCATCTTCAACCGATTCCGTATGACTGGATCTGTGCAGCCTCAAAGAAGGAAGCGGAAAGCACCAGCAGCCGAATCACATGAGACTGCTGTGATGTCGTACGTCACCACCGCGAAGCCAGAAGCCAGCGTGCGAGAAATCGCCCAAGCGACCGGTGCCAGTACTTCCACTGTTGGGCGGCTCGTGTGCTGTGCGATGTCAGTGCACGTTAAAGAACCCCAGGTGGTCGAAATTTCCGGAGTCCTCCACTACGGCGTCTCTCATAGCCTGAGTTGCTTTGGGACGTTAAACCCCACAAACCACCACTGTTGGTCGGCTGCTGTCAGCGCACAAATACCATCCATATCATATGTGTCTGCAGCAAGAATTGATGGCGAATGACTACCAAAAAAAGGCTGGACTTTTGCAATTGGTGTCTAATCCAATGTGATCAGAACCCTGACTTTTTGCAGAATATCTTGTGGACTGACGAGGCCCAATTCAGCCGGAACGGGGTGATCAGTGTGCATAATGCCCACTACTGGTCCCAGACGAACCCACATTGGGTGCGCCCACATCACCATCAGGTTCGGTGGTCGGCAAATGTATGGTGCGGTATTTTCCGAGGTCGCATTGTTGGGCCTTATTTTATTGATGGGAATCTTACTGCCAAGGGTTATGTTGCTGAGAGTTTAAATAACTGTGTCTCTACTTTTGTTTGCGAGTTGCCACTAAATGCTCTTAGGTCAATGTGGTTTCAGCTTGATGGAGCACCTCCACATTCGGCGACACAGGCTGTGCAGTTTCTGAACAGCTCCTTCCCCGAACAGTGGATTGGGCGCGGCGGACCAATTTCGTGGCCACCGCGTTCGCCAGACTTGACCCCACTCGATTTTTTTGCGGGGTTACTTAAAGAGCAAGGTGTATGAAACCGAATCGGCGAGCCTTGACAACCTAAAACAAAGGATCAAAACATCACTAGAAAATATTCCTCAAGCAATGATCATGCGAGCGGTGAATTCCGTGAAAGATCGCTTGATGGCATGTATTGCAGTGCAAGGAAGTCAGTTCGAACACGTACTCTGAGGAATGATATGCACTGTTTCTGAGTGACTGTTTCTGTGTGGTCGGCCTTGAGATACATAACTTAGCAACAAACGTTCTTTCAAAACCTCACTGCGTTTACCGTTCCGATACTTATATTCAGTTGTCATCTAAACTGGGTGGCATATTAAGAGCAAATTTGTGCGCAGTGATAAAAGGCTCCACTCTAACTCTTGTTAAACACAAACAGCAACTAATTTCATCGCGAAGAAAAAATAACCACAGTATCCTAGAACTCGAAGGAAAAGTCTTGCTCTCGAATGTGTTTCCAGAAAGAATTGAGATCCTGTCCGAAATATTAGGTACCAGAGCTCGAACAAGCTTCTCAGCGAGCTGCAAACAGCAGTTCATGCAACGCAAACCAAAAGGAAGTAAAAATTCTATGCCAACAAGTAAAATACCCCGACGGCAGCCTTCGATTAAGCACAGTCAGACAGCCGATGAATCGCGGCTGTGACAGGATGACGCAGCGCCAGACGAGTATTTCACGTGCAGCAGCAGCCGTCTTCAGACGGCTTGATTCGCCCGGCGACGGTTCGACTGCGTCACTCGTGGGCGCGTACAATTCCGCGCTTCGTCTGCTAGGTTTCGTATTCGTGCGTCTAAAGTGGCCAGAATTGCCAGTGCTGCAGTCCTTAAGAAATGCACGTTTCTTGCTATTTAAAATACCATTTGGCATTCTCACACCGGTAGCTCACTGTTGCAATTTGAAAGTAGCTTCTAGCTGGTATAAAAAAAAAGTTTATTAGTTATTCTTAGTTAATTATTAGGCTAATTAGAACGCTTTAGTGCTCCTGATTTTTCTCTACTCATAATACAACAGCTAAAAGAAGAATAGACAATTAAACCTAATTTTCCTATTTTTAAAAAATAGGTAAAATCTTAGATGAAACACCCTGTATATATATATATATATATATATATATATATATATATATATATATATATATATATATATATATATATATATATATATATATATATATATATATATATATATATATATATATACTGGACGCGAGATTCGGAGGTCGTGGGCTTGACTCTCACCAAGGCGAGTTGTTTTTCCTTCTGCTATTCATTTAATATTCTTTCTCCCTACAATCACCGTAAGACTCTATTCTTGTCAATATCAACAACAAACGTAAAAAACAAAAACACACCCCCACGGTTACTTCGGCTTGTAGACTGTTCACTCCTTTAAATTGTAACATAACGAGCCTCTCATTTCTCTTTCAACTCTCTGCTTAATCGCTTGCGAGCGTCTCGGTTCTGACAGTTTTGAGGTCGAAAAGGTAGCGTATGATTCTTCTCGCACAGCTTCCGCCCTCCCTAATGATCACGTGCTACGTGACGCTCGTGGTATGACAGGATGTTTCACATCCGCCGCTGGGAATACGAGTGGCGCTGGTGAACAGGCTTCGTCTACCGTCAACATAAATACCTAAGAAAGTGGAATGTTGGACAGCCGTCTTTGTAGCTCAGTTGGAAAAGCACTGGACGCGACATTCGGAGGTCGTGGGTTTGACTTCCACCAACGGCGCGTTGTTTCTCCTTCTGCTTTTCATTTAATACTATTTCTCCTTAAAATCACCATAAGACTCTATTCTTGTCAATATCGACAACATAAAAATACATCCCCCACGTTTACTTCGACTCGTAGACTATTCGCTCCTTTAAATTGTATCATAACGAGCCCCTCATTTTCCTTTCAACTGTCTGCTTAATAACTTGTGAGAATCTTCGGTCTGACAGTCTTGAGGTCGAAACGGTAGCGTAAGAGCGTCCTCGCACAGCAGCCGCCCTCCCTAATGATCACGTGCTACGTGACGCTCGCGGTATGACAGGATGTTTTCCATCCGCCGCTAGGGATACGGGTGGCGCTGGTGAACAGGCTTCGGTTACACTGAACATAAACACCTAAAAAAGCGGAAGGTTGGACAGCTTAGCCAGAAGCCAAAGGATCTTGATTGCTTTGCCAAGAGCTTTTTCCACTCATGCCCAGGTTGGATGATGACGTCAAGCAAATGCTGGAAAAACCAATAACAGCCGCGGAAATTGAAAGTGCCATAGATGAATTAAGTCTTCATAAGTCCCCTGTACCTGACGGGCTTGGAGCAGCCTTGTATAAGTTATTCAAGGTAGAAATAGCTGTCTGTTTAGAACGGGTGATAACTGAATGTTATGAGAAAGACTTTGTCCCACAACCTTTCCGCAAGTCCCGTGTAGTACTGATTCCAAAAACCGAGGACGCGGCTAGATTGCTCTGTGTCGAAAACTACCTCAAAATAAGTGTAACAAATGTGGACTATAAAGTATACATGAAGGTCCTAGCCAGAAGATTTCAGAATGTCATTACAACCCTTGTAGGACCTCATCAGACGTGCGGAATTAAAGGCAGGACTATATTCACCATTATTCACGTGGCGAAAAGCATATTGTAATGTTGCGATGCCATGCAAGATCACGTAGCAATGTTACAACTGGACCTGCACAAGGCCTTTGATCGAGTTGGGCATGATATCTTGTATGCACTTTTGGAGCATGAAAATGTCGGAAGTGTAATCACAAATGGTGTTAAAATGGTTTACAAAGACTGCGTTGCAAAATTAGTCATAAATAGTAAATTGAGTGAATCCATACCGGTGCTATCTTCTGTTCGACAAAGGTGTCCATTGTCACCCCTTTTTTTGCCTTATACTTGAAACCTTTCTGTTTCAGGCTTCTCTCCAGCCAAGCTATTACAGGGTACACATTTTTCAATGTTAGAGTTAAGGTCCTAGCCTATGCTGACGACATCGCAGTGTTTTGTGCGGACCAAGACAGCGTAAAGGAAGTTGCCAAAGAAGCTGTGGAGTACTGTAAGGCTACTGGCAGTGCAATTAACTGGAATAAATGTTTAGGTTTCTAGTATGGAGACTGGGAACACACACCGGAATACTTTTGTAACATCAGATGGACGATAACACCGGGCAAATACCTTGGTGTGCCACTTGATCAGCACAAGAACACGAAAGAGTACTGGGAAGAAGAAACGCAGCGAGTTAAAAATCAAACGAACAAGTGGGGAGGACACAACTTTTCTATGCTTTGTAGAGCTGCTGTGTGTAACGTATTTTTGGTTGCCAAGATATTTTATGTACTTCAAGCTCTATCGATGACAAGAGCGTCTGTACAGAAACTTCACCGTGTATTTGCAACGTTTATATGGGCATCCACATGAGAACGCACGAACCGGAGCAATCTGTTTCACGCAGTTCAGAATAGGGGCCTTGGATTGACGCATCTATTTCTTAAACAAATTGTGTCTAGATTTTCCTTTCTGCGTGAGCAAAGTGACACCTTTCTAAGGACTGTAATTTAAGTGAGATTACGTGAGTCACTGCCTGATTACGTCGTATCTGCTTTTTCAAAACCGGTAGCATTAAGCCCCTTCTTGCGGGAAGTTGTTTTATCTTTTTGTATCCTTAAGGCAAGGTTCTCAACTTAATATATGTCAATTGTGCCGCGGAAGAAGTTGTATAAGGATCTGCGAGATGTGTTTTTGGCAGTGCCAGTGTACCGCGCTGTGTATGATGTAGGGTCTGAGCGTGACATTTTGAAAAGGGTAAAGCGTATGCCTGTCAGAGCTGGTGCAAATTCATTCTTTTTTTCAATTGCATTCCGGCACTCTTCCAGTCAAACCATGGCTGCAGATTAAAGGGCTCTTTGTACCTTAGTCTATTAACTGCATTATTTGCAGAAAACCCGAGACCATTGAACACATCTTCTTGGAGTGTCATGACTCAGTTTTCCTCTGGGCTATCTTAAAGCGAACTTTAAAAAAGGAATTGCCAATAACGCCATTCGGTATCCGATATCTGCCATGCGCCGACCCTGAAGGAGTGCTGATTGACATGCTGATGCTATTATGTATGCATAGCGTATGGAAAACGCGTATGGATGTCAGGCATGAGCGAACCGTTGCACACCCCGCTCGACACTACTTCATCGAGAGCGTGGTATACCTGAGAGAAATTCTGCGTGCACAAGATAATTCACCGGAGTGGCTACCTGTACTGGACCAGCTGGCTTCAGCAAAGCCCTTTTAAATCTAGCGCTTTAGGCAGAACGTGCCTAGTGCTTTCAGCATTCCTTTTGATTTGCTTTGTTGTTGGGTATTCAGAGTGTATGCTGTGTGCTTAAAAAACTGGTAATAAATTTAAAAAAAAAGTTGGACAGCTGTCATTGTAGCTCTGTTAGAAGAGCACTGGACGTGACATTCGGAGATCGTGGGTTCGACTCCCACCAACGGTGCGTTGTTTTTTTTCTGCCTTTCATTTATTATTCTTTCTCCCTAAAATCACAATAAGACTATATTCTTGTCAATATCAACAATAAGCGTAAAAAATACATCCCCCAGGTTTACTTCGACTCGTAGATTGTTCGCTGCCTTAAATTATATATATATATATATATATATATATATATATATATATATATATATATATATATATATATATATATATAAATATCAGAAAATTTCACTTGTGCCTTGGAACATCATCAGTATTTGCTCAGATGACGTTGCAGCAGCAGCTGTGAGAAGACTGCTCTGCCCACAAACTTTTCTATTGCTCCTATGTATTTCCTCAGGAGAAGATGGTAGCTTTGTTCACATTTAAACTAAAAATTTATGACTGCTGTCCAGCTCTATGAATACCTGTTCATTTAAACTCCTGCCATCATGTCGAAGATGACAAGAATACAGATTCCCAAAGCTGAAAATTTGTAGACATCGCTGACAGTCTGAGCTTACGTGTATTGTCATTAGTGAAAGCCACACTTATTTTTGGCCTGCTTCGTCTGTAGACCTGCCCTTGAATTCATTTGAAATACAAGTGAACTGAACAATGGCACTGGCTACATGGAGAGTGACAATTGCCTTATGTGTGCACTTGATGCAGGCTGTCTGCGTGGTCCCAAAGTCAACCATTGTTTCTTCTAGGAAACACCCAAAGAAGGAGCTGACATGTGTTCGTGAGCATGTTTTAGAATAGTTTTTTTCTATACTGTGGCAGCATTTACAGCGGTTAAAGTACCTGACCATTTCTTGGACCCACATTTTAGAACTGTAAAATTTGGGCCACGAGCAGAAGGATGGGGTAAAAAATAATGGGGATGGACGACACAATCATAAACTGAACCTAGAGTTCGCTGATGCGTACCAATCTATAGCACATGGCACACACACTCGACAGGTCACAGTATTCTAGAGACTAAAGTCTATAGAAGATGAAAAACACGATAAAGAAATTCTAAAGCGTGTGAGCCTGTAACATAACAGACAAGAACTGACAGAGATATCAAAGATAACATTTTCAAGATAACTGACATATGAATAAAACTGAGCATACTCTAATGAACAGTAGTAGCCTGAAAGCGAGGTTATTGTAAACAATGAATTGCAACTCACTTTACTTTTTTAAAAATGGCGCCTAATGATGACGCACCAGACCAAGGCTATAAAATACTCTAGATTAATGATTTTAAGTAGATTATATGCGAGTATTTGTTGAAAATGCTTGATAACGTGGGAAAAAGCAATCCATAGAAACTCCACTGTCCCAGGAGTATGAAATTATAATCATAACAATTACCGAAGTAACCAAGATAAGGTTGGTTGTCTAACCCTAGTGAAAAAAACCTATGCGTCACAATAACATCGTACAAATTCTCATACTAAACTCATACTAATCTCATACAAATCTCATATAATCTCATACTAAACTCATTCATCATATGAGAAATATATGAGAAATAATGAGATTTTATTGAGTTTCGTATGAGAAGTCTGTATGACATTATTGTGACTCATACGGTTTTTTTCACTAGGGAAGATTATTATTTTGTACGAATTAACACACCGGTATGTCTTCATAAAGGAAAGTAATTACTGAAAGATAGGAAAGAATGCAGAATAGCAGTTTACTTCATCTTCTACTAGTAAAGCGTGCTTAACATGTAATATTATTTTGGTGGACTTCGTGAGAGTGAAAACTATATTCTATTTAAACTCCGATTGATACACAAGGGTAGAAATGGAGGAAGGTGACCCTGCAATACCACCTGGCTGCCGTTTTAGTTCAGCCTTTACCACTAGAGCGCGTTTAACATGTGATATGATTTTGGTGAACTCGGTAAGAGTGAAAACTATATTCTGTTTAAACTCCGATTGATACACAAGGGTAGAAATGGAGGAAGGTGACCCTGCAATACCACCTGGCTGCCGTTTTAGTTCAGCCTTTACCACTAGAGCGCGTTTAACATGTGATATGATTTTGGTGAACTCGGTAAGAGTGAAAACTACATTCTATTTAAACGCCGATCGACTCAGAAGGGTAGAAATTATGGAAGGTGAACACACTTGTAGCCTCCTGGCTACCGTTTCAATTCAGCTTTTACCAGTAAAGCGTGTTTAACAGGTGATATGATTTTGGTGAACTCGGTAAGAGTGAAAACTACATTCTATCTAAACGCCGATCGACTCAGAAGGGTAGAAATTATGGAAGGTGAACTCACTTGTAGCCTCCTGGCTACCGTTTCAATTCAGCTTTTACCAGTAAAGCGTGTTTAACAGGTGATATGATTTTGGTTGGCTTCGTAAGAGGGAAAAATATTTTGCGTAAACGCCGATCGACACGCAAGGGAGAAAGTTAGGAAGGTGAACCCTGAAATACCCCCTGGCTACCGTACACATCAGCGAGCAGCGGTCGAACTCTTGCTCCACCATAACTTTCTTCATGCGACGCCTTCGGACTACCGTTGGAACCAGAGTGCATTGGACATTCGCCGGAAGTTGTCTTGCTAGTAGCCGCAAAAATCGATTCATGAACGAAAACCATGCAAGTAACCCCCCTACATCTTCGCGGCTGCTTGCACCAGAAGAGAAATCGGCAAAACTGCAATAAGGTAGCGTCGGCTCGTGGTTCTCTGGGTTTCTAAGCAATGCTTAGAGAATTGCACAACTGAAACCAAAGCTAGTTGTTTCATCTCTGGAGACAAATTCTTGAGGCACCTAAGACCAATTCAGAGCGATAAGGCTGGTCTCTATCCTGAAGGAGGGGAGGCGGGAAGGGTTGGTCGTCGCAGCCGGAAACACATGCCGTCGCCACCACTTCGCGGCATTTGGCAATGGTTGCTCGCCGGCGTCCGCTAAGTACGCCTCCATTGTCAGCTGCTGGAGTCTGCGCACACCTCGGCCGGAACTTCAGTCACAACAGTACGCCTCCATTGTCAGCTGCTGGAGTCTGCGCATACCTCGGCAGAACTCCGGTCAAAACACACTGCACGCTCTCTCCACTCGAGTCTCTCAACCTCTCCACACAGGCGGTCGTCCTCCTTTATTTTACGGTCCACATGGGGAAACAGCCATGCCGCTGCCGCGTCTCCCGTAGAAGCGCCTCGGGGGGTTTGAGACGAGCCCGCTATTCCGTTAGCCACAGGGGGCCAGGGTGACAATAAAGTCAGTGGTCATTAGCGGGAGGAGCTCGTCGCCGTCGCTGCTGCCCGAATCGGAAGAGGCACCGCGGGTGGGGAAGCTCAGATCGCGCTTTCGTTTAGGAGAAAGCTCGAAACTGCTCTATTAACAGCATTGTCCCTCGCACCCATTTTTCGGGCTGAGTAGAGCAGCTGGGGTGTCTTCAAGACGCCGTGTCGAATAGCTTCTTCGTTAGTGGGGCCATGTTGTGGACCGCCGAGAAAGCTGTGCCGCAGCGTCTTTCTGGAAATCAGGCCCTCCCAGAAAGAGGGGAACGCAGCTATTGTCGCGTCTCGAAAGCTTTCCAAACACCTGGAAGGGGATAAAAACGAAAACTTTCCGCATTTCAAGCCGGCTCGGAGAGAGGCCATCATGGGAAGAGAGGCGCGAAAAACAAATAAAGCGCTGCAATCCTGGCTCCGAGGAGCGGTGTCCGGCTGCCCTTTCCACGAGGCGCGGGGCTACGCATTCAAGTGCAGTTAAATAAAAAAGGGAGCTGCTGTTTATCGCGGCCTTACACCTGGCATACCGCGGAAACAGGAAAACCGCAGACTCATTTCTCAAATGTTGTACGTTGGAAAGCTAATGCAACGCGTGGTTCAAACAAGGCTGACAAGATTCGAGGAGCAAAACGACCTGTGGCCGCACGAGGTGGTCGGTTTTCGACGGGCTTGTGCAAGCAGGACGTGATATGCTCCGCTTACGACACATCATGAACTCAAAATCCAGTTACGCGAAGGTACCTTTAGCATTAAATCTAACAAAAGCATTTCACAATGTAAAACAGGAAACAGTTCTCGTGGGACTGCAGGAATTAGGAGCCGGCGGGAGGACATATAAATACATAATAAATTTCCTGATCAACAAGACATTGAAACTAAAATGTCTACCTAGAATCTCCCACCGTCCACCTTGGAAGTAAGGGCACGCCGCAAGATCCGGTGCTCCCATACGTTTCCTTTAACGTGGCGATAGGAGGCCTTCCCGCCCCTGTAATGGTCATAAAAGATCTAAAATTCAGCATGTACGGAGAAGACATTATCCTCTGTATGAAAAATGGTGGTGGTGGTGACGTTTATTTACTCTTTTGTACAAGCAGGTGTTTGGACCGAGGTCCTATTGGCCCAGGCCCTCACATATCTAGGTGGAGCTCCTATTCCGGAGCCCCAATGGCGTCTATCGCCGCTCGCGCCCTGGCGAACAAAGTCCGCTGGGACTGTAGATCATTGCAGCTGAGCAGCGCCGCCTCCCAGGCCTCCCTAGAAGGGTGGGTAATGAAGGAATGGGAATGGTGAATGGTCGGGATTTGATGGACACGCCCAGACCATGTGGAAAACGTCCGAGAAGGTCAAAGTCCGTATTGAAGTGCTTCAAGACTGCCGGGAACTGCATTGTGCTTGTAAAAACTTTAAGGAGCCTTTCGTCCGTTCTCCGGAGACGTTTAAAAGGTTCCGGAAAGCGGCGGTGGCTGTCCTTATAATACGTGGTAGTTTCTTTGAGTGTAATAAGACATTGCGTGGGCTCGGAGCAGACTTCCTGAGCAAGTGTGATTGCCCGGGGAAAGAGCGCGCGGGCCACCTTATTGGCTAACTCATTGCCCAGGAGTCCCTGATGGCCGGGAGCCCAGATGAGATTACAATTTTGAGGGTCGCTGGACCGACAGAGATTTTGTAGGATGCGCTTGGCTAGAGGAGGTATCCAACCCAGCTCATAACTCCGACAGGCTCCTTTGGAGTCAGTACTGATGCGTTTTACTCGTGAAAGGGAGAGGGTGAGCGCAATCGCGATTTCCTCCGCGTATGTTTTGTTGTGGGTCTGGAACTTTAGCCCTGCCACTGTGTTGGTGTTGTGGACCATTGCCGCGGTGAACCACCTCTCACGGTAGGGAGCGGCAATGTCCACGTAATATACATGTTGTCTACTATAATGCCGCTCCAGTGCTTCCGCACGCGCCTGGCGACGGCCATTATGATCAGAGTGTGCCTTTTTGCGGGGAATGGGTCTTACCCTAACTGTGCGTCTCCAGGGTTCTGGCGCTCGTACCCGTTCCTCAAAGGTGGTGGTGCATTGGATGTGCAGTCGGTGAAGAATGCGGCGACCGGATGGCGTTTGTTATAAGCGCGTGTATTGGCTGAAAAGACTGGCCTTTCGGAGTTCCCGATAGATGTTGACCATCCCAAGGTCCAACGAATGCTGATTGGATGTGGCAATGGGGAAGTCAAGAGCCAGTTTAAAAACTTTGAGATGTATGACCTTGAATTGGTCCTCGTCATGTTTGCGCATGAGAAGGTAGGGGGTTGAGTAGAGAATTCTACTCGTAACGAATGCATGTGCCAGCCGCAAGGCATCTTTACTTCGTAACCCCCCATGCTTATTGGGGACCCGGCGGACCATACGGCCTACCTGGTCGCCATACATGCGAAGTTTCGTTATTGTTGTGTCCGGTCTGAGTTGTTGGTGAATAAAAAGACCAAGGATGCAGATCTCCTTGGCCTCTCTAATCGGACTCGAAGGGAATGTAAGGTGAATTGATGTGTCGTCCCTAGGGGAGGGACGGATGTGGGCAAATTGTGATTTGGTGGGGGCACATTGCATACCAGAGTACGCAGCGTCAGCGTCCACCACGTCCGCTGCCTGATTTAGGCATGTTTCCATGTGTCCAAGATCACCTTTCGATGCCCAGATAGATCTGTCATCCGCATATATGGCATATCAGATGCAGGGCATAGAGCTTAATTTTGCGGGAAGTTTTTTCATTGCAAAATTGAAGAGAGGAGAAAACACTGCGCCTTTTGGTGTACCCCAGGATCCGATGGTATAGGGTCCATGTTCCGTGTCTTGAATTCAAATGTAGGCGTGTCGACCCATGAGAAATTGCCATATGTATCGATACATACTTATACCACAGTTGTGTATCTTGGAGATTATTTAGTATCACTTCATGTTTGACGTCGTCAAAGGCTCTTTTCAAATTTAAGGCCAGGACTACCTTGTCATTGTGAGGGAGTTCTTGAGGCTCTAATATATCTAGATGAATTTGTAGAAGGATATCTTGTGCGGATGTTTGTGGTCAGAAACCAAAAATAGTGTGCGCAAAAGTATGATGTGTGCCGAAGTAAGGAGACAACCTGTCTCGCACCATAGTCTCCATCAATTTGCCGACACAAGATGTAAGGGAGATAGGGCGCAGGAATTCCACATCAATTGGTTTGCCTGCATTAGGAATAAATGTCACTACTGCTGTCTTCCAATCCTAGGGGAGAGAATTCTCTCCCAGTCAGATTTGGTTGGTAAATTCAATGAGGGTATGGTACGCTGCATCCGGAATGTTTGCGAGAAGTTTGACGGTAATCTTGTCCCGGCCCGGTGCAGTACCGCGCTTCATTTTGGCTAGGGCCTCCTTCAAAACATGGAGCTAGAACGGGGCATCCAGCTTCAGATTTGTTTGGCCTGCGTATGAGCATTGGGAAAGACGAGGGTCTACTGCGGCACAAAAATATCTGTCACACAGTGTTCAAGCCGACTGTGTTGTAGTACCGGGAAAGTTATGAATGGCATGGTGATGATGCGGCGTCGTTTCTGCACGTGTTTGAGAGGGGTCTATATGTGCACGAAACAAACACCACGTTTTATGACCAGACGTCTGGCACGCAGCAGTGTTACATCGATCCACCGAGTTAGTATCAGGTAACTGAGCGGCATAGTCGGCAGCCTTTTGGGTAAGTTCAATGATGCGGTGTCTGAGTTTCTTGTTGTGTTTCTGTTTTTTCTATCGTTTGGTAAGACTGCGGCGGGCCTCTCAAAGATGGAGAAGATGGCTGTCTACTTCTGGGCTGAAGTCGGTGAGTTAGATGCGTTGTTCACTAGTGCGGAGAGTTGTCATTTGAGAGGTCACCCACTCGTGATATCCCGAGCGGGCAATGTCGACAGAGGGAAGTGTCTCGCGGAACTTCGTCCGGTCAGGAATATGCGCTTGTTGTTTGGAGCGTTTAAGGGGCCGTGTGTATATAGTGGTATCAATAATACTGTGGTCACTGCCCAGGGTGTCTTGCGTATTAAGCCAGTCGGCGTGGTGAATATTGCTGAGTTGCCCATGCGAGTGGGATTGGCCGGATCGGTGAGGATGGTAAAACCGAAGGTCGAAATTAGTTCCGCCAATTTTCTTCCTCGGGATTCCTCACTAAGGTAGCCCCATTGCCGACAGGGAGCATTGATATCTACAATGAGTAGGGGGGTCGCGCCCAGCCACGCGCATTGCTTCTGTAAAGAACTTGGAAAATATACATCTTTAAGTTTGCGGGGACAGTATATATTTAGCACATGAATCGGGGAGGTCTTTGCTTCGCAAAGGTAAGGCTGTGACCAGACATAGAAGTATTCGGGTATCGATGGAAGGGTGACCTCTTGCGCTGTGTAGTCTTTGTGGACTAGGATGCAGGTTTGTGTATCCCTCTGTAAAGTCTGATACTGAGTTTGGCGTTGGCTCCTGGCTCCTGAAGGGTGACCAGAGCCACGAGGAACTCAAATGATTCAAGGTAGAGGCGAAGGTGCACTCGCTTTTGCCGGTCCTTGAAACCTCTGCAATTCCACTGTGTTAGTGTGAAGGATTGTGTTTGTGTTAACCCTGAAAGGACGAGTATATTCTGTAATTGGCGCTTATATTCCACCGAGGGATGGCTTGGACAAATCATATCTATTTTCAACAATCCAGTGTTGTGCAGCTCCTCGTATTATTGTGGGAGACTTTAATGCTCACCACCCTCAGTGGGTTAGTGCCATAATGAGCAATAGAGGAAGAGACCTGGCAGACTTTGTGCATACGCATGATCTCGTCAATATAAACGACGGCTCACCGACGTTTCTACGCGGAACAACCTACAGCAGCTGCTTGGATGTGGCGTTTGTTTCCAGACGCCTTCATCCCTCCGTTTCTTGGTGTAGTGATGTGGAAACACATGGGAGTGATAACATAGCAACGTACATATGCATCATGTGGTTTGCACCTGCCACTTCACCTCGTGTGCAATACACAGACTGGCCCGCCTTTAGGGCAGCGGTGGAGACTTCCATTGTGGACCTCCAGTCACCATCTCAAATAGAGGGACTCATTACTTCCTCTCTCAGTGAGAACACTCGCTATGTTAGTGTGCCGGTGTCAGTGTCCAGCATCTTCGTGGAATTCGAGCGGATTCGAGCGATCCGTCGGCGGGCTGAAAGGAAGTACAGAACGAAATCCGCGCAAGATCTCGCACTTTCTCGTCGAGCTAAACGACAAGTTTTGCGTCACCTGGAGAGGTTAGGACGACAACGTTGGAGACAGTTCTGCTCGTCACTGGATCCCCGTAAGCCCCTGTCGCGTATCTGGCATGTTGCGAGAAGCTTTCGCACACCTCCGCGAGAAAGGCACCCTTTTCGTGCCCTGGCCCTTTACCAACGCCGCAATGAAGTTGACGTAGGTGAAGATTTTTGTAAAATGGTTGTGGGCACAAACCAGGCACAGTTACCAATTTCAGAGGTTTTTGCACCACCTTCGCCGAATGATCAATACGACGTGCCCTCTACAATAGCTGAATTAGACGCCGCTCTTGCTTCTTGTCGGCATTCATATGCACCTGGTCCTGACGGGATTACTTATTCAACCTTATCAAACCTAGGCAAGGATGGTAGAACTGCACTACTTAATTATTTCAATGATATATGGGCTTCTAGTATTGTTCCTGAACACTGGAAAATTAGCTGCCTGGTTGCTCTTTTGAAGCCTGGAAAGCCTCCTCTCGAACTTACCTCATACCGGCCAGTTGCCCTAGCAAGCTGTGTTGGAAAAGTTATGGAGCGCATGGTGCCGGCAAGACTTGAGTGGTATCTAGAGAGTAATGATCTTTATCCGATTATAATGACTGGATTTCGCCGCGGACGCTCTTCCATTGACAGCGTCATCGACCTTGTGGCGACAGTAGAACACGAAAAGCGTCACCGTCGACTAGTAGCTGCTGCATTTTTAGATATAAAGGGAGCTTACGACAACGCCCTCCAATGAGCTATTCTTGATGGACTTGAAACGTGGGAGTTGGTGGCCGGCTGTACTTGTGGATTGTAAGCTATCTCAGCGGCCGCTTTGTTTACATGACTACGCCTGAAGGAGATACTACCCGCTTTCAGGTCGGTCGTGGAGTTCCACAGGGAGCAGTTCTCAGCCCAACTTTATTTAACGTTGCGCTAATTGGCCTGGTGAGTGAACTGCCAACTAACATCCACATAAGTGCATATGCTGACGACATCTACATCTGGGCCTCTGGTTCGACGCGCCCACAACTACGTGCGCGACTGCAACGAGCTGTGTCATCAACGTCGATGTACTTACGGCGTCAAGGTTCATTTTTAGCGGCAGAAAAGTGTGCAGTGATCGCGTTTACGGGAAAATGTGTCAGCCGCTTTCCGATTGCCTTTCATGGAGTAGTAATACCATACGTCTCCAGGCACAGATTCTTGGGAGTAATTATTGACCACCGACTATCTTGGTCGAAACATATTGCTATCGTGAAGAAAAGGCTAATTAATTTTTGCCATGTACTTCGTTACATAGCTGGCATCAAATGGGGTTTAACTGAGCGCTCCTTAATACGGCTTTATGAGGCTCTGTTTGTTGGCTACATCCGGTACAGTCTCCCAGTACTCCCAGTACCCAGTATGAGCATTTCCTGCTTGCGGACTTCAGAGAGCGTGCAAGCACAGGCACTGAAAATATGCCTTGGACTGCCCAGATGCACCTCTAACAAAGGCACAATTGAAGAGGCACACGGTCGCCCAATGTCCATATACTTGTCACACGAACCACTTCATGTATATTTACGAGCACATACAAGACATACAAGACAAGCTGGAGAGGATCAGATAACTACAGATTTGCTGAAGGACGGGGGGGATATCGTGCTCGAAAAGCTGGCCATCCTGTATACGCAGTGCCTGGTGTCATCGACGGTACCGGAACCATGGAAGAATGGAAACATTATCCTCATTCACAAGAAAGGGGACTCTAAGGACCTTAAAAATTACAGACCAATCAACTTACTGTCTGTTACGTATAAGGTATTTACTAAGGTAATCGCCAATAGAATCAGGACAACCTTAGACTGCAATCAAGCAAAGGATCAAGCGAGGTTTCGGAAACGGTACTCTACTATCAATCACATCCATATCATCAATCAGGTCATAGAAAAATGCTCGGAATATACCCAGCCCTTATACATAGCATTCATTGATTACGAAAAAGCATTTGACTCAGTTGAAACCTCGGCGGTGATGCAGGCATTGCGAAATCAGGGGGTAGACGAGCCGTACGTGAAAGTGCTGGAAGATATATATAGTGGCTGCACAGCAACCATAGTTCTGCATAAAGAAAGTAACAAAATGCCCATAAAGAAAGGTGTTAGGCAAGGAGACACAATCTCCCCAGTACTATTCACAGCTTGTTTAGAGAAAGTATTCAGAGACTTGGAATGGGAGCAGTTAGGGATAAGGGTAGATGGAGAATACCTCAGTAATCTGCGATTTGCTGATGACATTGCCTTGCTAAGCAACTCGGGGGATGAACTGCAAATAATGATTGATGACCTAGACAGGAAAAGTAGAAAAGTAGGCTTGAAAATCAATATGCAGAAGACTAAGGTAATGTTCAACAGCCTCGGGAAGCAACAGCAGTTTACATTAGGTAGCGAAATACTGGAAGTAGTAGGCGAATATGTTTACTTAGGACAGGTAGTAACCGCAGATCCGGACCATGAAAAGGAAATAACAAGAAGAATAAGATTGGGATGGAGCGCATTTGGCAAGCACTCGCAGATTATGACTAGCAGCTTACCGGTATCGCTCAAGAGGAAAGTATACAATAGTTGCATCTTGCCTGTACTCACCTATGGGGCTGAAACATGGAGGCTAACCAAGAGAGTTCTACTTAAGTTGAGGACAACCCAGAGGGGTATGGAACGAAAAATGGTAGGGGTAACATTAAGAGATAGAAGGCGTGCAGAGTGGGTCAGAGAAATAACTCAAGTTACCGACATTCTAGTGGAAATTAAGAAGAAGAAATGGAGATGGGCAGGACATGTAGTGCGAAGAGAGGATAACCGATGGTCGCTGAGGGTAACAAACTGGATTCCAAGGGAAGGAAAGCGTAGCAGGGGGCGGCAGAAAGTTAGGTGGGCGGATGAGATTAAGAAGTTCGCAGGGGTCAAGTGGAGGCAGCTAGCACAGAACCGGGTTATGTGGAGAAATATGGGAGAGGCCTTCGCCCTGCAGTGGGTATAATCAGGTTGATGATGATGATGACAAGACATCGTTTTCATCCATTCAGCAAGATTCTGGATAAGAGGCTGTACTGCAGTTTTACAAGTGCACTCCGCTGCCATCAGTCGCAAGTACCGACAGGATATGCCCTTCCATATCGTCCCACCCAACCACCATGGACGATGGATAAACCTTTGGTGCACCTTCGTGTTCCCGGAATACTAAAGAAATCAATGGTACCAATTAGCGGACTCACACAACTTACTCTGGCACACATCTGGTCAGAATATCCCAATTATATTCACGTATACACCGATGGATGTGTGTCAGCACAGGCATCCGCTGCAGCTGTGGTCATACCAGCTCAGAAAACGACTCTGCATTTCCTTTTGGGACATATCTCTACATCAACCGCTCCCGAACTTGTAGCCATTAGGGAATCTATTTGCTATATATGTGGGGAACCACCTCAAAAAATGGTGTATATTCACGGACTCGAAGACTGCATTACAAATTTTGGAAAACTTCTTACGCCACACTGCCTATCAGTCCCTGGCACTAAACATTATGGAGCTCATCACATCTGCCCAGCTGCGAGGCCACACGATAACGTTTCAATGGATCCCTGCCCACTGCGGCCTCCATGGGACTGAGCAGGCCGATGTTGAAGCGAAAAGCGCACTCATCAATGGCTTCCAAACAGCTGCGTCTTTTTCAAGAGCGGATACGACGTGTCTTCTAAAGAGTTGTATGAATATTGCTACAGCAGCTCACTGGGCTCAACCAGACGCCCGACACATCTGTCTAAGAAGGCTCGATCGAACATTTAAATTTAATGTTCCGCGTGATATTCCGCGTCATCAGACACGCTTGATACATAGACTTCGTTTAAACGTGGCTTTCACGCGCAAGTACTTACATTTAATTGGATAGATGGACTTACCGGAAGGTTCAACTTGTGGCAACCCAGAGACTGTGGACAATGTATTATTGGTGTGCCCAGAGTATGCGAACGAAAAAAATGTGCTAGCTGCTTCCTTGAAGCGTTTAGACAAGAGGCCTATTTCGGAGGAACTGCTGCTGGGGCTTGGCAGGACAAAGGGAAGAGCGTCCAGGCAGTGCGTGCTCTTTGCCGTTATTTGAGCGCCAGCGGACTTGATTCGCGCTTGTAAAGCAAGCTGCTGTGTCTGTATATATATTTCATTGCCTTCTCCCACATCGTCACCCATCATGACCTTCTTTCTTCTCTCCTTGTACTTCCCCAGTGCAGAGTAGCAGGCCAGATTTGAATTATTCGGGCCAACCTATCTGCCTCTTCCTTTCAATAAATCCATCTATCTATCTGTGTTTGTGTTGAAAAATGGCAGCGACAGCTGCAGAGTGGAACGCCTGCAGGCGGCTGCAGAATCTGCAGTGTCCTATGCGAGCGAAAGGGGTCGCGCGTTCTCCCCGCAAAGATCCGAACTTTTCATATATAACCCAACAGCGATGCAGTGGAAGCGACTTTAACTTCAAAACTAAGATCGACGGCAAAACTGTACTAAAAGTCACGCAAATCAGAATCCTCGGACTTTTGGTTCAAGAGGATGAGTATAACGAAGGAACTATAAGAAAGCTCACTCAAAGCATTGCCCTCAAAGACAGTGGCCTCAAAAAAAGAAGCCTCCCGGGAGTGATGCATGCGTGCGTAAAAACTGAATAGGATCCTCCACACCGTTCCTCAACATCATCACCAACGAAAAAGATAAGATGAACGCACTCATCAGGCGTTGCGTCAGAAGTGCACTGAGTCTACCCATCTCCTCTTCTACGGACCGCCTGCTAGAAATGGGGTGCATAACAGCTGGACAGAACTTTCTGGAGCAGTAAAAATCGCCAAACAAAAGATTGAGTAGGACAAGCACGGGTTGAACTACCTTAGCATAGGTGGGCCGAAAAACAGATAGTGGCACAGGCGCTCAGGTTGCCCTATCGCCGCAATGTCGCTAGAATATCATAGTCCCTCCCCTCTGTTGGCACATGCACCGGAATACCACAAGGTAGGAGATAAAAGAGAGCAGAAGCGCTGGTTAAAAGAGCAAAAGAATTCAGAGTACAAGAGGTCGCCAAGTGGACGCTGCCAGCGGTTGGCCGAGGGCGGCATTCGCTACGATAGTCGATCGCGGTGCACCAGTCGCCGGAGCAGAAACATAGACACGGCCGAAGAGCTCGCAATAGCGCTTGCTTACTTCGGAACGAAGGCTGACTTATCCTTGGCGATAGTAAAATTGCTATGTGCAATACTGGAAAAGGCATGGCCTCGCAAGAAACCGCCCCTATTATATCCACAGATACAATCGATCGCAAAATCACTCTATATGGGTCCCAGCACACGTCCGTGCCCGGCAAAGAGGTGGTTCGGGCTTTAGCCCGAGATCTCAACCTCTGGGCAAACGCGGAGCCGCCCGACTGTCAGGAGAGGGATAAACGTTTGCAAACCTACAAGAAACCTTCGAAAATTATAGATTAGGATGACTTCAGATGTCACAAACGGATCCTAACCGGAAACTTCCGAAACACTGTCTGGTTGTTTCACACCCAAATGGATAGGCGAAAAGAGAAGAAATGTAAAACCTGCGAAGCGAGGGGGACCCTCGACCACATACTTTGGGAATTCCTTAAGTCGCCAGGCGCTAGAGACATTCAATGTAGAGAAGCCTGGGAGACCCTGCTGCGAAGCGACGTCCCCGCTGACCAGCAAAGAGCCATCCGCCTTGCGGCTGAGGCCGCGAATATGCAATCTATATTCGCAAGTCCTTAGTCGCAGAAGTCCGGACCCCCTGTGCCTCGCTCCAGCGTGCCAGGAGTCTAATCAATCTGTAGTGAACGAAGAGCGGATATCACGAAGACAAGGAAGAGAACGACGAAGTGCCGCTGCGCTGCTCGAGCTCGCTGCTTCGTGCCTAGACGGATTGTGTTCTTGTGCTGTTAGCCATGGAGTTTACGGAGGGCTATATTCCCTGTTGAACCCTCAGTAAACCCCTTTCACTTTGTGGAGGTGAGGATTTCCGTCCGCCCTGGAGCTCCGCAGCCGCACACTACCGACAACAGCTATGACCGACGCTACCACCCCTAGTCCAACCGTCTCCTCGTCCCCCGTTTTCTGCGCGGGAGCTTTGCGCCAACCGGAGCCTCCTATCTTCAACGGAACCGGCGACCACGACGTTAAAGATTGGCTGTCCTCATATGAGCGCATCAATACTCACAACAAAATGGGAAGACGGCCTCAAATTAAATAGCGTCACATTCTACCTAAGAGACGTTGCTAACCTCTGGTTCCGCCACCACGAGGCCGATATCACATCGTGGTCTGATTTTAGGACTAGTTGTGCCGATATCTTCGGCCGGCCTGCAGTGCGCAAGCTGCGCGGTGAAAAACGCTTGCGCGGCCGTGCACGGCTACCTGGCGAAAATTTGTAGACCTGTGCAAGCGCGTGGATGCTTAATCACAGAACATGCCAAGATCGGTCACATTTTACAAGGAATTGACTATGATGCGTTCCAGATGCTTCTGGCTAGAAATTCAGCAACCGTCGTCGACGTAATTAATGCATGCCAAAACATTAGGAACTTACGCAGGCGCCGTAAAATCGCTCGTTCTTCGCTCTCACACCAGGAACTTCTTGCAGCTTTAACACCTGACGCAGAACAGTCCTCCATGCTGCCACAAATAAAGCAGTTTTTTAGAGACGTGGCCCGTCAACTGTCCCTCGTTCCCCATAGTATTGACGCTACCTCTCCTTCGGTACCAAAGTTGCAGCACGCCATCCGCGAACAAGTCGCAGAAGCACTTCCCACGCTTCCTGAAGCTCTTGCTGTCGCTTCCTTGACATACATCGGAGCACCAGTAAAGTATAGCCAACCTTCTGTTCCAGCCCCTTTGACCTACGCGGCATAGGCTACGCGGCCTCCGCCTGAGCCGTTACTACCCATGTAGCCGGTCCTATGCCACGCACCGCTTCCTCAAACGGCTCCGCTTCATCCTGCGACTCCGCGCTATTACAACCCGTGGCGCGCTTCGGACAATCGCCCAATTCTCTACTACTGTTGTTGCCCTGGACATGTGACCCGTCGGTGCCGTCATCGTATGGCTGCGCCTGCCGAGCCTGCATCTTCGGAGTACTCTCTACCGCTGCTTCGTTCTGCTCCCTCTTCACCTGCATACGCCGCCGTTCGTATACCACCCATCGTTCTCCGTCTACACGTTACAGGCCACTGTCACCAATGCGCCGGCGACCACCCCCTCCTGCCAAGGGAAATTGAGTTCCGCGGTTCCTGAGGCGAGAACTGCGTGCTCTGCGAAAAGCTCAAGGACTCATATTTCGCCCACGAACGTTACAGTGATCCCTATCGATGGTCTGTCTTTACATGCGCTGGCCGATACGGGTGCTGCTGTGTCTGTGAATCATGAGGACCTTTCCCGACGATTACGAAAAGTTACGACGTCATTTAATGGTTTGTCGCTCCGTACTGCCACTGAAGAGAGGATTGCACCTTTAGCAGCATGTACAATGCGTGTCGTCATTGAAGGTCTTTTCTACAGTGTCGAGTTCGTAGTTTTGTCGTCTTGTTCCCACGACGTGATCCTCGGATGGGACTTCTTGTCTAACAATAACGCCATGATCGATTGCACCCGAGCTGAAGTGGAATTTTCTGCACTGTGCGGCGCGCTGCCCGACGACAATAGTTCCGTGTGTCCTCAATAGCTCACCATCGCTGAAGATGTAGACGTAGCACCAGACTTGTGCCCTTGTGCCTCTTTTGTGTCTTGCCGTGTCAGCCGTTAGTGTTTTATTTAAGCCGTCTGCATCCTTCATCCACCGCAAGCACCTGCTGCTGCCGTCTGCTGTTCTCGATGTTCGCGATGGCTTCACGAAGCTACTCATCTACAATCCGTCTCTACGCCCAATTACTCTCCTACGTGGGGAATCCCCTGGTTCTATTCAACCAGCCCACCTTCTCTCTGACCTGAACGCCTCCGAGACCAACCGTAGTAACTACATCGATGCTCTCCAGTCCGACCCGACGCCTGATTCGTTGCCAGACGACTTCTTCCGAACCGCCATCGATGACGCCCTTCCTTTCACCTACCGGACGCAGCTTGTGGCGCTTTTACAGACGTTTCGCTTCGCGTTCGACGCCGCCCACACACCTCTCGGCCGCACTTCCACAGTCGCGCATCACGCGCTCGTCTTGCCCTCGCCATAGGTCACCAGGGTGGCTCCTCTTCGCTCCGGGGGAAATTGTGAACGAAGAACGAATATCACAAAGACGAGGAATAGAACGACGAAGTGCCGCTGAGCTGCTCGAGCTCACTGGTTTGTGCCTAGACTGACTGTGTTCTTGTGCTGTTCGCCGTGCAGCTTACAGAGGGCTATATTCCCTGTTGAACCCTCAGTAAACCCCTTTCAAATTGATTTCGAGAGACCGGCACCTCCTTAATCGGTGGAAAATAAAGATTTAATCAATGAGTCAATCTGCGGAGACCGGCGATATTTCCCGTACGAATTAAGTTTGTCAGGTGTGCGAAAAAAAAGAAGCGAAGCAGTATTAGAAGAAAAAGAAATGAGTACCGCCTCCTCCGTGCAGCACACTTGCGAAGAAGTTCGAGGGCGGGGAACAGGCCGTGCGCCATAGGCACATTACTGAATGTCGGCTGAAGATCAAACTCCGGCGTACGTGAAAGGCGGCAACGCTATCTCAGTGAAGTTTTTGCTTTAATACTTTTTTTAATAGCACTTGCACAGAAACCAGACAAAAAAGCAAAAATTGTGTGCACTCAAATTGTGACAGAGGGCTAAAGAAAACGATCTTAAATGATGACGGATCACTCAATTTTCTAATTAAGCAACAAGATAATGCAAAATAATCGTAGGCATCATGTATCCAGGCATTTCACGAGGGAAGCAAGGGACACGAACATGCAAAGTAAGCAACATAGAAAACGTTACTAAGGTCGAAGGTGAATTGTAAACTCCAAGTATAAGCACACTTAAGGTTGACTGGACAGTTGTGTTTACGACCAGGAATGTGGTGAGCCGCTTCCATTTCCGGAGAGTTTGGGGAAATATTAATGAAGTATCGAATTCCGCAGGCGAATTCCTTTACTTTTTGGAATGATTTTAGCACGTGGTAAGGAATTACGTCATCAATGTGCAAATTCTGTTTGATCCGTAGTTTGCCGTAAGTGATATATTAATTTCATACATTTCAACCTATTTCGATGACGTCTCGTATGCAATAAGTCAAACTTACATTTTTCTAAAAGTTCTAAAAGTTCGTGTCCTTCTAAAAGAAGGACACGAACTATTCGAAATGAGTATGAACCTTCGAATTTCCTTGGAATGATTTCAAGGCTGCTAATAAGAACTTTAGCCAATGGTTGCCATACGACGGAGACATGTTGAGGAATCAATTTAATGAAAGTTTTATGCGCCAGCAAATTTATTTCCCCGCTTGACAACCATTGGGATTCTTGAAAATAACCAAGCTTCCTCTTAGCTTTTTGAAAGTAGAAGATATATGCGTTCTACTTGAGATTACAAGTAATCATGACAACCTAGTATTTCTACTGCAGCTGCACAGTGACCATAAGGGCAAAATTGGAATATACGAGTGTCTGTTTACTTGTAATGCTCATGGATACAGTTGTGTTCTCATTTGCCACTAGCTGCCACGCAGCTTACGTCGGTTTGACGATAGCTGTTTGACGATACGTCGGTTGACGATAGCTGGTGCGCCGCTGGCTTTGACTGCTTTCTTCACTGCGCCCGATCACTGCGTGAACAGCCCGCTCGTTATGTAGGCTTCTCGCGGATGCGGCATCACACGCCCGGGCAACGCGTCGAAGTTTACCGACCCGGGGAACCCGAAATTGCAAGCTATGTTTCACACCTCGCACGCCTCGCCGGAAGTACCGGACATAATTTCACTCAAAAATTGTGTTATCAAACTCAATGGCTGCTCAAGCACGCTTTAATCTAGCTGCTTCATTTTCTTCCTTAATTACGGCACAATACGTGCGACTTCCCAAGCTCGTCCTGTTTGCTTCTATCCGAAGTATTGGCCCCTGCTCAGTTTTATGTTTTGTAATCATGTCGTACCAACAAGCCCCTCACGCTCATTCTTGGAATTCATTGCTTGGTGACGGCAACGTTTAAGAACAGCAGTGAAATTTTCAATTCAGCTGCAACTTGTGGAAATGAAATGTGGGGCTGTTGGAGGATGAAGCGTTTGTTAACGCAGTAAAGGAAGAATCCAGAAAGTTACTTGAGATTCAACACAGCAGTTTTGAAGTCGAATGGGAGGAATTTAAAGAGCGAGATAGAATAAAAGTCGTCGAAATAACCAGCCTCATAGGACATCAGCAAAAGGAGAACAAAACAATACTTCAGCAAGAACTTGAGTTTTTAAGAAGTATGGAAAACACTAAGCCCGGTAATTGGACAAAAAGAATAAGGTAAGTGAAAAGACAGCTGGTAGCAGTGGATGCAAAAACATACAAAGCGGTAAATGTACGCGCTAGATCTGATGAGCTCTAGGGAGGAAACGCCAATTAAGCACGTGCTATCTGACAAATAAAAGATATGCGTGTCAGAAAGAAATACGCCAGTTGGCCAACGGGAACACGACCACGTTAAATAGCACCGTTATCCAAAACATTCCGAGAGCACTGTGGAATCTGCACTGCAGAAATACGAAAGCATGAGCGTTGCTGGTGCACACGGTGCATCAAGTTTGCTCTCATTGTTATTATCGAGTAAATGCAATGTCATTGATTATCGCTACTATGGTCATTAGTATTATCACTAATTACAGCGGCATTGTCATCACTACTATCATCCTCACTGTAGACAAGAATTGTAATGTGCATTTGACGATCCCTGACGTGGCGCAATTAGTTAAAGTGCTTGGTTGGGGATCCGATGGATGGAGGTTACATTCCCAGTAGAGAGGGGATTTATTTAATGTAAACTATCATCTTCATGGAAAGCAAGGAGAATTATTATGTGTGTTTTACGACTCTGGGTGCGGCGCAGTTCGTTAAAGCGCTCGGCTGGGGATCCGAAGGATGGATGTTAGATTCCCGTTGGAGGGGATTTATTTATTTTAACTATCATTCTTACGGCAGACAAGGAGAATTATAATTTTGTTTGACGATCTCGGGCAGAGCGTAATTGGTTAAAGTGCTCGGCACGAATCTGAGGCATTGAGGTTCGAATCCCGGCAGAGACCGGATTTAATTTTCTGTTAACATTAGTTTCAGTCTCAGGTGATGAGGTCATTTCACAGCTATAATGTGACCGAATGAACGAAAAGTAGTTGCAGATCATTTTACACATTTGCTTGGTTGCTAACGCAATGTAAAAGATGGATTCCAGGAAAAATTCAAAAATTCCTTTCATACATGCCACGTCTGGACGAGAGTCAAGACGCCGCTGGAGCAACTAGCCACTGAGGGCGAAATAGAACGTGCGATTGAAGACCTGTCTCTAGGTGAAGCACCCGGGCATGACGATCTAGGAGCTACTTTTCACAAAGCTTTAAAAACTAAGGCAGCCCACATGTTGCATAAGGTCCGATGAAGCTAACGAAATAATAGAGTACTCTTGTCATTCCCAACTTCGCACTTTGTACCAATACCAAAGTGATGATGCGAAAAAATGTTTTTTGGTAAGGCCGTATCGCCAGATAATTCTTACCAACATATACTACATAAAAGTTCTAGCCAAACGCTTGCAGTAGTAATTAAAACTTTGGTTGGACGGAACTAGACTTGTGGCAAAAAGGCCGAAGTATAGCAACTAACGTCATGTGGCTCGAAGTATTCTTGAGTGTTGCGATGCATTTACCGACCAAGTGGCTCGGATGCAGCTCGACATGGCGAAGGTGTTCGACCGCGTCCCGCACGAGGTTCTGTCATGCATTTTGGAGTCTGCGAACTTGGGTTGTGTTATAACCGAGGGAGAAAGGATGGCCTGTATGAACTGCTCTACGGGAGGCATAGTAAACAGGGAACTCACTGACAGCCTTCCAGTTCAGTCGTCGGTGAGGCAAAGACGTACGCTGTCGCCCTTGCTGTTGGCTGCTTACTCCAAGTCACTCTGGTCATTGCAAACAAGTTTATAACAGGTATATAATATCAGGTATATAACAGGTATAAGTTTATAACAGGTAATATTGCAAACTGTAGACAGCCCACACTAAAACTTTGGCTTACGCCGATGAAACCACCATTTTTTGCTCTGACAAACTGCGTAATCAACATGCCAAAACTATTATCCAACAATATTGGGAGTGCACCGAAACCCAGATAAACTTGGAAAAGAGACGGATTTTGGCGCGGTGACTAGGAAGCCATGTCGGACTACCGTCGGCTCAATTGGTTATCGGTTCCAAAACAGCATCTTGCTGTGTTGCTTGACCCTTATTGCAACCCAGAGCATACATGGCTGATGAAATATTGATTGTGAAAGAAAAGGCTGAATCATGGCAAGGAAGGTATCTGTCAATGTTTTTACGTGCCACAGTCTGTAGTCTTTTCCTCCTATTTAAGATCTGGAATGCAATGCATGTGTTAGGTGCCATTCGTGTCACTGCACAAAAACTTCGTATTGTTTTGGCTTTGTTCGTGTTGGCTTCGACATGCCAGAGAAAAAGTCGAACCAATCTTTAGCTTCCTACCAAGAAGGGAGGACTAGGGTTTGTGCATTTGTTTCTGCGCCAGGTTGTGTCGCGGTTTATTTATGTCCGCGACTAAAAGGATCCATTTCTCCGGCCAGTGGCTCAAGGAAGACTCAACAGACTACTTCCAGAGTTTGTGATGTCATCATGTCAAATATGTGCGGTGCCGTAACTGGTTATCTGCGTTATTTGCTGCTTGCTTATAGATCGTTAACCGTTCGTTTCTTCTATGAGTATTCAAACGAGAAAAACTATATAAAGACCCCACTGATATCATTCTTCCCCAGCCATTGTACCGTTTGCCATACCTTCAGTGAAAACATTCTTCTTTAATTTACAGACTAGAAAGCTACTCATTAAGACAAGGCTTTCAGACAAAGCCATTTTCATACCCTGCACTATTTATTTAAAAAACTGAAACAATAGAGCATGTTTTCGTTAATATCTGCACCCCAATATTTCACTGAGATGCTCTGCACCGCGCGCTAAAGAAACAGTTACCACTCGATCCATATGGTATAAGGGTATTGCCGATAGACACTTCACAGAGTATGCCATAAAATTAGATTATGCTTCTAGGCCTGCACGCACTATGGGAAACGAGGATCCAATTGGAGCATGATGATCCTGTTGTGCGTCCTCTTCACGAGCATTTCATTGAAAGTGTCGTTTATGTCAGAAAGTGTCACTGACATCCCCCTGATCCACCGGAAGGAGTTACCTTGCTTGATGTCTTGATGTCGCTGAAACAATTCTAATCCGCGTGTGTCGAAGTCTGACTTACCCAATTTACGCATTGTATACCTGATTTTTTTTCGATGTAGAGGTCGACAATAAACAAAAAAGACGCCATCGTGGCGCAGTTAGCTAGCGCGTTCTGTTAACCGAAAGGTAGGAGGTTCGAGCGATCCCGAAGGGGCGTGTTTTTTTTGTTTCAAGATTTAGTGTGTTAGGTGTGTCAAGGTCGTTACCAAGGTTGCTGAATGAAGAGGCCGAGAGTTTGTTTTTATTTTGCTCTATGTTCATGCTTTAAATAAAAACCCGAAGATTTTACAAAACAGGAAACCTAGAGCAGATTTTGTTTAGCATGACATCCCTGCCCTGCATCCGTGGTGCGGATTCTACTTCCGGCCGCCGAGGCGAACGGACGCATATAAAATGTGCTCCGCTGGAATGGTATTAGCAGTCCTTCTGGGTCGCGGAAAAATGTTTTTTTTTTTTTAAGAAAGCCTGGAATATCAAGTTCTGCCGCCACTTCCAACAGGTGCATCTGTTGCGAATACCGTTTTTCTTCACGGAGGTGTGAAAACCAGGCCTTTAAGGACGGAATATTGTAGTAGTTACGCGGCTACATGTCCTGTGCGCCACTGTGATATACCCCTCAGTGATAACGGCTATATATTCCGCAGCGCAGGGAGCTGCTATGTACTTCGCCCTGGCTTATCACGGACAGCGCCCAGCTTTGGTGGCGCGCGCCAGTAACTTGGTTTCGGGAATAAAGATATTGTTACGGGGATGTACTTAATGTGACGGCCCTGCGATGGGCTAAACTCGACGCTAAGACTTCGGTAGCCGTGCAGAATCCACTCTCTAAGCGTCGTCCTCTTTCTCAACGCTTCGTCATGCCCGCGTTCCTCGATCGTCGTCTTTGTCAGTGAGCACATCACTTTGCTCCCGCGTTTCCCGGTAACACTACCCCCCTCGGCAAAAGGCAACGTCCCGGTGCGTATTAGGCGTGCGGTGTGGAAGGGTAGTAATATGGCTTGAGGCGGGCGACATGTACGATTTCGGAAGTGGGTGTAGCAGTCGGTGACTTTGGGTGGAGCAGTGCAAACTCAGGTCACGTCGGTCACTGGGCGTAGTACACGGTAAGGACCCGTGTAGTGGGGCATAAGTTTTTACACAACCCCACACGACGGCACGGAAGCCAGAGCAACACCAGAGATCAGGGAGGATAGTGCACATCGCGGTGGTGAGCGTCGTAGCGGCGTTTTTGAGCTTCTTGAGAGACGGTGAGATTGTGACGAGCAATCTGGCGAGCAGCGTCGGCTCGGGCGATGGTATCGCGGGCATAGGTTGTGACGGGGCCAGCGGCGGGAAGCAAAGTGTCGAAGGACAGTAAGGGATCTCTTCCAAAGGGAAGATAGAATGGAGAGTATCCAGCAGTGTCATGACGCGAAGAGTTATATGCAAAGGTGACAAATGGCAGAGTAATATCCCAGTCGCGATGACTGTCGGATACGTACATTGCGAGCATGTCGGTGAGTGTGCGGTTAATACGCTCCGTAAGGCCGTTCGTCTGAGGGCGGTACGCAGTGGTGAACTTGTGCCGAACGGAGCGAGAACGAAGTATTTTCTCAACAACTCGGGAAAGGAAACAGCTCCCACGGTCGGTAAGTAGTTGACGGGGAGCACCATGGCGAAGTATGACGTCGTACAAAAGGAAGTCAGCAACGTCTGTGGCGCAGCTGGTTGGAATGGCGCGAGTGATCACGTACCGCGTGGCATAATCGGTGGCCACAGTGATCCATTTGTTTCCTGACAAGGACTCGGGGAAGGGCCCTATGAGGTTAAGGCCAACACGAGAAAATGGCTCAGTCGGGATAGAAATCGGCTGCAGGTGTCCAGGTGGTAGCACAGGGGGTTTCTTCCGGCGTTGACAGAGGTCGCAAGCGGCTACATAACGTTGGACAGAGCGGTAGAGTCCAGGCCAGAAGAAACGCCGGCGCACGCGGTCGTATGTGCGTGAGAGGCCAAGATGACCAGCTGTAGGGGCGTCATGCATTTGTTCTAGAACGGTAGAGCGTAGGTGTTGGTTAAAACAGATGCTTGGGCAAGTTGGTAACTCATTTTGACCGGAACAGCGCGCACTAAGACACAGACAAGAAGAGATACACGACACACACGAGCGCTGACTTTCAACTGGTGTTTATTGTTTGGAACGAGGCATATATACACAGTTCCAACAACACAAGGAAAACAACCATCCTTCATAGATTCATAGTTAATTCATGCATGTCACACTGAACAAGGACGATAACAACATTATCATTTTCCCTTCACTAAAAATGCCAATTCTTTTGAACTGATCGATAAAGAGGGGCTACTGACGCATGCGTCTTTAGACCAGGCGATGTGCGCTGCTTCGATTATTTCGCGTGTTAATTGGTCACTCTGTTTACTTAAAATTTGTGTGCTAGTGAAGTCAGGGTGGCAAGTTTTGTTTTCACAGTCTCTACAATGAATCTCGAGATGCCCTTTTACTGTGTTATGCACGTTATTATTGTGCTCCTTCAGGCGTTCATTGAGGCATCTCCCCGTCTGACCCACATACAGCTTGCCGCATGACAAGGGAATGGCATACACTACACCTTCTTCACATGACACGAATCGATTTTCATGCTTGATGTCGCAATCTCTGGGAACGAAATCAGTATTAACCATTTTGCACATCTTCCCCCTCCCCCCAAAAAAAAGTAGGTGTTGGGGAACGACAGCAAGTGCTCAGCGCCATCAGGTCGCATGTTACGGCGGTACAGTGTATTCCCATGAAGGAAGAACAGGGCGAGGGAAGAGTCACGGCTGTGTGTGTGGAGGCGGTCGATTAGAGAACTGAGGGTTGGGTCCAAGCGCTGTTCGTCGGCTATGTGGGAAAAGTCCGATATAGCGAAGACACAGGGGTCCGACTCGTGGTCAGTAGAGGAAGGGGGATCGACGGGATAACGGGACAGACAGTCTGCATCCTGGTGGAGCCGACCTGATTTGTATACAACTGAAAAGGTATACTCCTGCAAGCGCAGTGCCCAGCGGCTGAGGCGGCCAGCAGGATCCTTGAGGGAAGAGAGCCAACATAAGGGGTGGTGTGATCGGTAATTACAGTGAATGGTCGGCCAAACAAGTAAAGTCTGAATTTTCCAACGGCCCAGACGAGAGCCAGGCACTCCCGTTCCGTAATAGAATAGTTTCGTAATAGAATAGAATAGTAGAATAGAATAGAATGGTAGAATAGACGTAGAATAGAATAGTTTCCACCGCGTGCTTCACGGCTGGTGTCTTCGTTTCCTGCCTGTATGGAAAAACACCACATAATGGCGACGAGGATCAACGCATCGACTGCGGGACCCTTGAGGTAAGCCCTGGTGCCGATACTGTAAAATGGCCTGCCAGCTGGGACTAATGGAACCTTTTGACGACTCGACGAGTGATTGGACGTCACACGATGAACGCCCCGCATTGTACTTGAAGGCGAACAAGGTTCCGGACGACCTTCAAGTCGACGTATTCGTGAGTCTCATCGATCCCAAAACTTACCAACTCCTAAAGTATTTGACTGCTTCTGATAAGCCTACTTCGAAGTCACTAACCGAGTTGAGGGAAATTTTGAGCAAGCATCTGTTACCGAAGCCATTCGTTATTGCTTAGAGGGCGAAGTTTTATCTACCCGTGCAGCGTGAAACGCAGACGATAGCCCAGTTTGTGGAAGATATACGCAGGCTGGCTCAAACCTGCGAATTCGGCTCTTTTCTTGACGATGCGCTTCGCAACAAATTTGTCTGTGGCTTGCGGCGAATTGACATTCAGAGGCAGCTGTTTGTTGAGGAAAAACACCTAACATTTCAGAAGGCTATTGATCGTGCTTTGGTCGCCGAGGCTGCAATGAGCAATGCAGCGACAGAACATTACTTATCGGATAGCGCTGAAAAAGTTTATCGAATGCAGGGTGGGAAACAGAAGCCTGAGTACGCTAGGAAATGTGCAAATTCCAGCCGTGTTATCGTTGTGGTTCTTTCAAGCAAGATGCACAAGCATGCCAGCACGTACGAGCTACGTGCTTCGAATGCAACCGACAAGGGCACATACAAAAAATGGGCAAAGCTCGAACAGAACAGAAAAACCAGAAGCAGTGCATGCGCACGCTTGAGTGCAAGGCTGAGCTCGGCCTAACTAAGCTAAATAGTGTCGACGTGTCTCCAACATCACCCATAATGGTTGGAGTGAATGTAGAAGGAACTACCATACAAATGGAGCTTGACACAGGAGCAGCAGTGTCGGTCATGTCGCACCATCAGGCTAAAAAGTGCTTTCCCGGTATCCGTTTGCAACGTACAACGATGCAATTGAAAACATACACAGGGAAAACTGTAAAACCTGTTGGCGTAATGGATGTGTTCGTTCACCACAACAACCAAGAGGCACGTCTGCCGCTCTGCATTCTTCCGCAAAACGGGACACCGCTTTTAGGTCGCAACTGGCTGCAGCATATCAGACTTGACTGGGGTGGAAATCATGGTCTTTGTAAGGTGTCCGCTACACCAGGCAGTCCGCCGGCAACATTGGAAGCACTGCTACGGAAGAACGCAGACCTGTTCAGTGACGAGCTAGAAACTATGCAGGGACAAAAGGCAAGTCTCCAGTTCAAAGATGACCAAATACCACGTTTTCTGAAAGCACGAAGTGTATTGTACCTTTCGCTCTTGTGGAACGGGTAGAGCCAGAACTAGAAAAACTTGAGAGGTTGAGAATCAATTCTCGCGTCGCCAGTTGCAGGTACGCTACGTCAATTGTTCCTGCTAAAAACCGTGACGAATCAATTGAATTTGTGGCGATTACAAGCTCACTTTGAATCCGATTCTAGACGTCGAGACGTACCCGCTTCCTAAGTTGTATGAACATTTATCAGCATTAGCCGGAGGTCAGAAATTCTCAAAAGTTGATCTCAATCGGGCTTTTAGCAAGTCGATATAGACGAAGAGTCAAAAGCCTACCTTACCTTGAACACGCACAAGGGCCTGTATATTGTTAACCGGTTGACTTTCGGCATCGCCTCAGCACCGGCGATCTTACAGAAAATCATGGACAATATCTTGAAAAGCCTTGAAGGCGTTACTTGCTACATCGATGACATAATGGTCACCGTAAAGACTGAAGAGGAGCATCTAAGAAATTTAGAGGTAGTATTGAAACGATTGTCTGAGAGAGGCATCAGAATAAAGAAAGAAAAATGCGAATTTTTCAAAGACAAGCTGCAGTACTTGGGACATGTCATTAGCGCGCACGGAATTAAATCGGCTACTCACAAGCTGGAAGCTATTGCTCAGGCTCCGCGTCCTACAGATAAGCAGCAAATACGTTCGTTGCTGGGCTTGATCAACTACTACGGAAAGTTTGTTCCTACCCTGTGAAGCGTTGTTTCGCCCTTCAACAAGTTGCAACACCTCAGTGTTCCATGGTCTGGAATCACGAGTGCAAAGAAGCTTTCTTGAGCATCAAGGAGCTGCTGTCCCAGCCACCATTTCTCACTCACTACGACCCCGGTGTGCCATTACAGCTGTCGTGTGATGCATCAGCATACGGTATAGGAGCGGTCATCGCTCATGTGCAGCCAAACGGTCAGTGTCATCATGTGGCGTACGTATCTCACACCATATCTGTAGCAGAAGTCAATTATAGTCTCCTAGAAAAAAATGCGCTAGTTTTAGTTTTTGGCGCGAAACGCTTCCACTACTGCCACTTTGGTCGTTCTTTTGTTTTAGTTACGGACTACAACCCCTTGGAGACAATGTTTGGTCCCAAGACGGGCATACCAGCTATTGCCGCAGCACGACTGCAACGCTGAGCTTTAGTTTTGTCTGCTTACAACTTCACTCTGAAGTAGAGGTGCCCCAAACGTAATACGGAGCACGCGAGCGGTGGCCGAAATGGAAAACCTGTATGCCAACGCCCTCTATCAGTAGATGCGCGGCAAAGAGCAAGGGGGCGTCGGCTCATCCGGCTAACCCATCTCGATAACTTGAAGCTCGCGTTATCGCCTCAAAGTGCGAAGCTGCGCTGCTACCATCCCCGCCCACTAGAGGTGCTTTCAATACCGTATGGTTTATTGTTCGTCCGGGCCGTGCAGAAATGTTTGCCATCAGCACTGTGCGCTTTATGCTTCGTCGAGAACTGCATTATCTTTGTCTACGTAAAGGCATATCTTTGCGCCTCACTTGGCGGCGAGTTTGCGCGTTGACTAGTATAAATGTTCGTGCAATGCTTTAGGAACTGCGGTGAAACCTTTTTTTTGCTTTAGGCAACGCATGAAAAACAAAACACGATAGCATGCATTTGCTGTCTTTAATACAAATAGGTCCTCAACGGCATAGCAAGTGCGCTAATATTTCAAGACCAACTTCTTCAATGCAAATTCATTTTGTTACACTGGAGAACAAAAAGTTAAGCATATTAAGGTAGAAATGAGTAGCAGAAAGGAAACAGTTGTAAAACATAACATCGAAATGTGCCATTTTATGCAAACTCAGCTTTCATAACCGGTAAAGCCACCAGTGGGTTTACGACATTCGCACGAAAAGCCGAAAAAGACATTCGCACGAAAAGTCGACGTAGCTCTCGGAGGTTATCCTACATCCTCTTGATAGCCTCCCACCCAAAGGTCATATGAATGAGTTCTACGGCTGATACGAGGTAGATTGCTTGCCAACGTTCACCAAACGACCTCACTTATGTTCATATCGGCGTCTTTTGGCGTTCACTCCAACAGCATCACAGCCCGTTCTTCCAGCAAAACGTTTATGACTCGCGCAATGTGTACGGGACACAGTGTTACTGCTAGAAGAATACATCATCGGTTAACGGGTCACCCAAGTCATATAGGATGAGATAATTGACGAGCTCCTCGCAGTGGCTGGCTTCGTTCATGGTGTCACCTTGATAATCGACAAGAAGGCTAGACGCCTTTAGAAAAAAACGCCCATACGCACGCATTTATAAACGAACGTTGTGGAAATTCCCATTCCACGAAAAATGTCGCCCAGAGTTCCACTTAATAATAGACGTGAAATTGTTCTATGCGCTGCCGAAGGTTGATGACTGCAGTGACCCGGATAATGGAAGCTTACAGGGATGAAGGCGGCCGCCTTGGCGATGCTTTACGTCCAGGTCCCGAGAGGTGCACTTCGGCTGAGGCTGACCAACTGATCGTCGCTGCTGCCGTGCGGATCCTTTTCAGAGCAAAAACAAAATTCTACATGTCCTCGGCCTCGACAACAGCCTGGGCCCATTCGGAACCGTCTCCAGCAAGCCGGATTAAGTAGATGTGTGGAGGCGCAGAAGCCGTATTTGACGGCAAGAAATAACGCACAGCGCCTAGCATTTGCTCGCGCCCATGAGCAGTGAACTGTGGATGACTGGCAACAAATCATATTTACAGATGAACCAACTTCTTAAGATGGGACCAGTAGCAGCGTGTTTGGTGGCGTTGTAATTGCGGGCATGTCCGAATAAGATTGATTTGCGTGAAGTAAAGAGCACAACGTTCTAAAGAACGGTAATGCATGGGCAAGTAAAAGTAGAGAACTTACTTTTTCTTCGCTAGTCCTCCTCCAGCAATTACTTATGTTCTATAAGCCGAAACGTTTTTTTTCTTTCTCTGTGGCCTGACAATCATGGTTTTGCGAAAAATGCGTTTTTTTTAAATCACGATACGTAGGAGCTGATCAATGCATTATTATTTCGCACATAGATACCTGTCCGACTTCGCGACGCAAATAATCAGCAGTGGCTGTTCTGCCGTGAACGTCTGGGGAGCTGTCAGTGGAGAAAGTCTCCGCCCTCTTAAGAAATTGCCATCAAAGTTTAACGGAGCCCGCTACTGCGATATCCTCGACCACTGTCTGGTCCCGTGATAGCTAGACAGGTCATATAAAGATTTAGCAATCCTCCTGCAGCACGACTATACCCCCATCCACACTGAGCGAGTTATGAATGTCTTACTTGAAGAATAGGCTGCGCAGCTATTCGAATGGATTCTAATACTTGCCAATATGAACACCATTGAAAACGTTTGGAGAACTTTGAAAAGTAATCTGTCTCGTATCAATCCCCACATGGGTCTAGATGACCCCTGGGAGGTGAGAGTAACGGATACGTCGACACTTTATGTGAGTCCCTTCCTCGGCGTATGGCCGATGTCATTAACGTAAGTGGGAGCTTCACATGTTATTAAACTTTGAGTTTGCATAAAAAGTGCCTTTAGAAGTTTTTTAAATCGTCTCTACCCTGTTGCCCTATTCTCCTTGCATGTTTGCAGAATATAGCCGATCGCTTACGACTAAAAAGAGCGAACTTCGTTTTTGTTTGTCTTGATTTCCTCCAATGTAATAAAGATATTTTGTGCCGAGAGAAGTGATCCTTAACTCCTATCTTTAATGCAACACCGGCATGCTATTTTTTTATTGCGCTTCCTTGAGCCAAGAAAAAGTTGACCACACTTGCCAAAGCTATGAATGAGCGTTTGTATTCTATAGCTCACGCACAAACTCGCATAACACATCATGAGCTAGTTGATTGTTCATCAGAATAAAAACAGCGCGAACGCCATGACGGACGCTGAAAGGGAAGATGATCAGAGGACGACGACGCGTTGTTGGATCAACGCCTGTGTTTCGTTTTTCCTTTCTGCGTCCTTCGTGAATTTTGCTCGGTTTTATTGTCACAAACTCGTCGCGAAGCGAAGAGCGAACCACGGCAGTTACGCAGACTACAAATCATGGCATTCCTGAGAAAGCAAAAAGCGCGAGCTGTTCAACGCCAACTTTCTACACGGTGCGGACAAGCAACAAACCCTTGCATGATGTATTGAATGTGCCCCTGGCGAGCATTGATGGCAGCAGCGCAGCTTCGCTTGTGGCGGTGATAACGCGAGCATCAAGTTATCGAGATGGGTCAGCCGGATGTGCCGGCGTACCCTCGCTCTTTGCCGCGCTGTGCTAATAGAGGGTGTTGGCATGCAGTTTTTTACAGTTCGGCCACAGCTCGCGTGATCCGTATTACTTTCGGGACACCTGTACAAGCCGTCGTGTCAAAACACTGATGCAGACTGCTTATCTCGACTGCCTCTGCCAAGTGAAAGCGAAGAATGCTCGGACGATTAATTTTATCTCGCACGCTTGCAGTCCTTGCCAGTCAACTATCGTAATGGTGCACGCGAAACGTCTAGAGATCCGATCCTAAGACGTGTCATGCAGCACGTAATGAACGGTTGGCCTGAACTCGTCGACAGTGAAGAAATGAAAACATTTTTTCACAGACTCTGAACTTTCTGCGCAGCTAGGATGTCTCATTTTTGGTATGCGTGTCATTACTGCTGCTAAAACCCAACCTCAGATTCTCGATGAGTTGCATCAGGGACACCCTGGAATCGTGAAAATGAAACATCTAGCACGCCGTTACGTCTGGTGGCCAGGAATTGATCGCGACATTGAGACTGAAGTCCGTTCGTGCAATGTTTGTTTAACGCAACCAGCAGTGCCTTGTCCTGCTCCTTTGCACAGGTGTGCATGGTCAACCAACCCATGGCAGCGCCTGCACATAAATTTTGCAGGACCTTTCAAGGAAACCATGTTCTTAGTGGTTATCGACGCTCACTCCAAGTGGCCGGAGGTGTGCCAGATGCGCGACACATCCGAGGAAAGCACAGTCAATCGACTCCACGAATTCTTCTGCAGGTTTGGTTACCCTGAAGTCTTGGTATCTGATAATGGGCCGAAATTTACCTCAGCGGTGTTTTCAGAGTAGCTTAAAAGCATTGGCACGCGGCATGTACGAACCTCAGCCTACCATCCTAGTAGCAATGGACAAGCTGAACGATTTGCCCAAACTTTGAAAGCGACACTACGGAAATGTACTGCTGCAAGTTTAACCACAACATTGGGAGAGTTTTTGATGTCTTACAGAAACACCCCACAGCGGACGGCGGGCCAGGCGCCGGCTACTCTTCTGCTCAACAGGCGACTGCGCACCCGGCTGGGTGCAGTCAAGCCCTCGCTGCAGCAGACTGTTTCGACAAGGCAGTTCGTGCAGACAGTGCGTCGTAAGCAGCGCACACGTGAATTTTATGTTGGTGACACTGTCCTAGTGCGCAGTTTCAGACGGGGTGAAAAGTGGTTGCCTGCTGTCGTATTAGAGCGAACGGGACTTGTTTCGTTCAGACTTCAAGTGAAAATCAGTCAAGAAGTGGTCGTCTGGAGAAAAGGGGTTGCCTGCTGTCGTGTTAGAGCGAACGGGATCTGTAGTACAGATTTCAAGTGGAAACCGGTCAAAGAGTGTTCATCTGGAAGCGCCAGCAGAACCACATCATTCAGGCCGTGGGCATGGACTCTCGCTACACTCCTGAACTGCAGGGTAACTCTGAGCAGCCACGTACAGCGACGACGCCGGTTCAGTCAACTTGGTCCCGTCCTAAATCCACGACACCACGGCGGTATCCGGAAAGGCAGCGCCGCCCTCCAGAGGGCTATGTGCCTTGAACTAGTATGTGTTGATTTTTCTCTATTCATTATATGCACCCTATTCAAAATAAGACGGGGGGAGTGTAGTAGTTGCGCGCCTACTTGTCTTGTGCGACACCGTGATTCGCCCTTCAGTGATAACGGCTATATATGCCGCAGCGCTGGGAGCTGTTGTGAACTTCGTCTTGGCTTATCACGGACAGCGCCCAGCTCTGCTGGCGCTCGCAAGTAGCTTGGTTTCGGGAATAAATTCCCAGCGCGTGCTCCACGGCTGCTGTCTTCGTTTCCTGCCTGCACGGAAAAACACAAATATATTCTGGGCATGTCAGTTCATCTGGGACTGCTCCTTGGAAGTGATTGCTTTGGGGGCGTTGCAGATGAACCGCGTTTGGGCAACACCACCTAGACTACTGTTGCATTAGACCACCTGTTGCCATTAAAATATATCTCTCTCTCTAGACTACTACAACGCTTGTGCAAGCTTATCTGGCGTCATCGTAGTGAGATCATACTGAAAGTGGTCTTCACCTACGCGTTTGCATTTTTTTTTATTCAACGCTGCTCTGGAGCTAACTCTTAAAATTTTTAGTTCTAGCGCTGAAGAGGGCAATACTTGTGTTACCTGTGTTATCTAATATTGCCAGTCTTTTTAAGTATATCAGAAGTTTGACACAATCCACCTGGAATTTATTTGCATGGCAGAAATGAAGTTGCGAGGAAATTTGCACCTTCATTCAGAGTTACTTGAATAAACATTAACACAGGCACAAAATTCATCTGAGAGCACATTTATTGTTAGATAGATAGATAAAGCTAAGAATGGTAGGCAGAGATAATAGTCAGAAAGGGGACCTTGACGACACTCGGTGTAGCTTGTCGTGGTCGCTTTCGCGGAAGTGCTGGTCACAAAGCTGTAACATAAATATAAAAAGGTGCTTAAGCTGGGAGCAGTGATTGCCTATATTAACTATATTAACGCAGCGAGCAGCTAACTGTGCTTTAAACCAGTCATTTACTACGGCAACAACGATCACGTGGCCACAAGTGAAATAAAATTGTTGCCATAAGAAAATAGTTTAGGTTGCAAAACAATCTTGTTTCGCACTCACAACAGGACGGATGCTACTCGATTATTAGGAGCCGTGCTGTCCAAATCGTGTGCTCGATATGCGAACGTCTACCTTTATTAGACTGTGCTAAATCAAATAGTGGTGAATAGCAGCACGAGTATTAGGAAGCAAACAAGAACGCTTTCTTACCACAGTGCACTTCAACGGTAATAAGTTTTTCCACCCCACAGCCTTTGTCCACGCTGCATTTTGAGCCGAGGCCGACGAAAACTTGTACACTTGCGCTTTCGATCCATTGACATAGTTAGAGCGACAGTTTAGCGCAAAAGAACACCCAGACATTGTAGACACCTTGCTTGCAAGCGCCTATGCAGCGCAGATTAGAAACACAGCAAACATAGGCTGAAAACACGCGCACTCAGGCCGAGTCTTCCTTGCTTGCGTACGCTTGCTCTCGGTGCCGCCGATTTATCCTCAGATCTCACTGTCGTGACGTAGGACTAGTGGAAAGGGGGACTTGCGCTGGCCTTCTCATAGTCTAGGTGGTGTTGGTTTGGGCCGTACCGTTCAAAGGTGGAAACGCTGCTGAGAAGATGGTCGAGACCGGCGAAGCGCGGATTAGGAACAGTCGCTGCTTGTCGACCCTGAAAATTAAGAAGTGCATATCAAGCTTTATTGCATGCTGCATAACGCAACAGATGAGGAAGTGCGCTCTGCGCTGGCACCGTACGGAAAAGTGAGTGATGTTTACAAAGAGCGATGCCACGTGCAGGGAATAGCAGATAAGGGCTCGTCTACATGCATGGTTGCTGTTGTGCTCAAACCGGGGGCGACGCTGGATGATTTCCCTCATCAGATGCGAGTTGAAGATATGTCTCCTCGTCGCAACCGGACGGCCTCCTCTATTCTTGAAGTGTCAGGCTACTGGTCAAATCAGGCGTTACTGCCGGGTACTTTGTTGTGCCATGTGCCGGAGATATGGGCACGATGGAGGGCCATGCGTGAGAACCTAAGCAAACGTGGCAGATGTAAAAGCAAATGACGAGCTGTGCACGGAGCATCTAATGGATGAGGCAGATGCAGTTGAGGCTGCTCCTGTGACAGACTGCTCCAGCGCTCCTGGTACAGAAAAGCCTGCATATCAGTTGGTAAGGTTTGCACATCCCAGTGAGAATGTGGCAATCGACCTTTCTATGAAGCCAAAGATCGACCAGTGACGGGCGAACCAAGAAACCAGGGCAACGCACCGTGCGTGACGGAAGTGGTAGAGCCAGGAAGAGACGTCGGCATTACGATAGCCAACGGACCTGCACCATAGCGCCTGCATAACGACGACAGGCAAGGGGACTCGACTGAGCCCGCCACAACGGATGAGCTACCGGCCAAAACAAAACCTAGTCGCCGGCCCACCTTAATGTCTGCAACGAAAATTCCGCTCGAGCCTCGGCCCGAGCAGAAACCTCCGGTGCATCCGCCGGCGTGAATTGGTGAGGTGTTTTGCAATCGGCTATTGGCAACAAAACTGACATGAAAAAAACCATGCTCCGAAACATCACGGCGACAACAAATCAAAATGGCGCTTGTGATGGGGCACTGGTTAAATGCGTTTATGTTTTTGCTGTGCTGTTGTTAACAAGCAGCTATCATGCGGTGCGTGTAAAACAAAAAATGACTACAATTATTCAAAACCCCGTATATGTGGGCGCGCTCAATGTTCGGTGCTTGTTGAAGCGAAGAAAAGTGATGGTTTAGTTTATGAGGTTTAACGTTCCAAATCGACTCAGGCTGCGAGAAATGCCGTAGTGGAGGGCTCCTGAAGTTTCGACCATCTGGGGTTCTTTAACGCCCCCTGACATTGCACAGCACACGGGCGCCTGGCTCTTCGCCTCTACCGAAAAACGGCTGATAAGGCCTGGATTCGATCCCACATCCTTGGGCGCAGTAGTCGAGTACCCTGACCACTACGCCACCCCGGCGGGGTTCGAAGCGAAGAAAGCAATATCAGCTCACGAATTAGACATACTTTCCATACAGGAAACAAAGATTTAAAGTGAAGAAGGAACGAGTCGCTTGGTAGAGCATTTTAGGACGCACTAAAATGCTTGCGCCTTCCATCCAATAGACACACCCGGAGGCTGCGCACTGCTTGTAGAGCACTCGACAAAGATAACTGTTGACAATGTGTACGCGGGTAATATGGGGCGCTTATTGTATGCGACATAACAAAGCCTGCCCAATAGTTTTGCTTGGACGGTTTATGCGCGCCAAGCACAGCAAACGAGCGCAGTGTGTTTTGTTTTTAATATTGAAGGTCACCTGAACTGCTATAGGGCTGTTGTAATGATGGGAAAATTTAATTCCGTGTGCAGAGCAGAGGATAGAGAAAAATATTCTTCGACATGGGACGCGAGTGTTGTAGCATTGAACACGCTGGCAGAGGAATATTTGTTAGAGGATTTAGATTGCGTTCTTGGAAAGGGTACAGTGCCGCAGTTTACTCACTACCAGCGGGACAGTCATGCAAGACTAGACCCAATCTATGTTTCGGCAGGGTGATCCTTTAGTGCAGTAAATACGAGTTAACGTTCCTTTTAGCGACCATAGTTTGGCTGTATGTATACTGGGTCCCAAAAACCCAGCGAAAGTTAATTTGGAGCTGTGAAAACGTAATGTCAAAGTCTATGAAGATGAAGAATATGTGATCAAAATGTAAGACGCAGTTCGAGCTCTACTAGCAAATAAACCGAATAGCTACGCTGAAGCATGGGAAGATTTCAAGCAGAATGCGAAAAAAAGTAGCCATTGAAAGAACTGGTACGCTACATCGAATAAGAAGATGAGAAGAAACTGAACTACAAAGTCAGCTCGATTTTTATTTATGTGCAGAAGCCACAGCACCCCGTACGTTCACGAAAGAAATCAAACAAGTTAACAGCAAAGTAGAAATAATTGGTGCAGATAGATAAATTGAACACCAGCATCCTCTTCCTTTCCTACTTGTAAGCACACACACTACTTCTTTTTTGACGGTCCTCCCAATGATCTAGAAAGTCTCTCTTTCATCGATAGGAGAACAGAAGACATGCTAACGCAGTAAGAACCAGTTAAAAACCGCTGTTCCACCCACTATTCTAAAGATATCTCCCAGGCTTCGAACATCTCTCTCGTTAATCTGTCCTTGTTCTTCCTCAAAACTACTACTTTATTAACTTAGGCTGGAGACATTACTTTTTCATATAAAGTGCAGTTCTTGCAGTGTAAGGCAAGGTTAGTCCTGGACTTATCCAAAATTGTAGACCGTCAAAAAAGAAGTGGTGTGTGTGCTTAGAAGTGGAGAAGGAAGAGGATGTTGGTGTTCAATTAACCAGTTTTAGTGCCGCATTGTCCTTGTTTATGTGCAAATAGCTACACTGGGGCGATGATATGCGCATGTGCGGAAAAGGTATACATGGGTGAAACTCTAACTAAACGTGCCCTATCAGACCAGAAAATTTATGAGTCGCGTAATGAAATAAAAGTGCTAACGTATAGAGACGAAGTTCTGCGAGACGAGGAAATGATACGTCGCGCTTTCGTAGACTATCATCAAGACCTGCTGGGCCGCGAACAGCAGACATATAAAAGTTTTGAGACAATAATTTTTGAAGCCCCTGCCAAAGCTTGTAAAAGTGATGAAAACAAACCTTAAAGCGCCCTTTAGCGTTGCAGAAATGGAGTGGGAAATTGACGCAATTAACATTCGGAAGTCGTCAGGGCCAATTGATTCTGGCTCAGAATTTTACAAATGTTTAAAAAAACTGGATAACTATATAACCTCATAATGTTATAAAATACGCATACGAAATTAAAAGATTGAGCCCCTTGCTTCTGGCTTAACCATGTTACTCTTATATAAAAAACAAATGACGCCACTGCTTTACTGTTGGTGCGAGCCTGCCGACCATAAGCCTAACACAGACAATAAGAGTTTTGCAAATGTTCTCAGCTATAGATTTCAAAGCGTCATAGCCCATCTTGTGGGGGCGCATCAGATATGCGGTGTAAAAGAAAGGTTCATTTTCACGAACAACACGTGGCCAGAACTGTGTTGGAATGCTATGATGCCACTTGCGGGGAGGCCGCAATGCTGCAATTAGATTCATGGAAGACCTTTACAAAGGCACGCGCAGAGTTTGGTTCCAAATTCTGCAACACACTAATGTCAAGACGATGTTGTTAGAAGGTATAGAAATGTGATCTGCAGACAACGTTGGAATGATAACAATTAAAAAACTTTAACCGATTGTATTCAAATCAAGTGTTCTGTTCGGCAAGAATGTCCTTTATCTGCACTGCTGTTTGCGTTATACTTAAAACCTTTCTTTTTTTTAAAATTGATCGCCTAGACACGTAAGATGTTACAGGTTGAACCCAAGCGAGGTTAAACTGCTGTCGTACGCTGATGATATTGCGGTTTTCTGTTCTCTCCAAGCAGGTGTCAGTAATGATGTCAATGTTACTAATACGGTTTGTAAAGTTACAGGCAGTGTTATTAACTGGGACAAATCCTTGTGCATTTGGCATGGGGAACGGGGCTCCATCGCTGCAGTCGATGAGAGCATGCAATGGGCAAGGTCATCAACGAGGTACCTTGGAATACTTTTAAACAACTGCAGATGCACGAATGGGTATTTGACAGATGAAGCTGACGAAATGAAGAAAAATCGTCGACATTTGGAGGGCGCGATCTATCCATGCTGTCAAGGTCAGCAGAGTGCAATTCTGTTCTTGTAGTCAAAGTTTGTGTGCCACGAGAGGGAGCGTTCAGAAGCTACGTAGGGTTCTTGCGCTGTATACATGGGGCTCCATGTGCTTACGTACGAACCGCACAAATGTACTTCGACCAGTGAAAAATTATGGACTGGACTTGGCACATTTATTTTTAAATCAAGTATTCTTCTTATTTCTCTTTCTTCAAAACCAAAGCAATGGTCTCATTCTAACTATGATTGAAAGGTGATTGTGTATTATAATGCCAGGTTTTATTGTGCAATCTGATCAGGAAAACCAGCGGAGCCACGGGACTTCCTGCGAGATGTCGCCTGGTGGTTTCATTTTCTTTCCGCATGATGTTCAATAAAGTATTTGAGTAGCATCACTCGAAATAAATTCTATAAAGACGTCATGGATCTATGTATTCCAGAGCCATTGTACCGTTGCACATTTTCAGCAGAGGAGGTTAAAGATGTCTTGAAAAGGCTAAAGCGGATACCAGTTAGACTATAAAACCATTTTTCTTTCTCTAACACTTTGGAACTCTCCCCGTTAGACCCTGCTAGAACAAAGAGGTATCTTTGTGCCTTGGTCGGTAAACTCCTTAATGTGCTGTACGCCAAAAAGCTATTGACCATATTTTTTTTTATTGTGAAGATGTCATCTTCTTGTGGGACATTCTGCAGCGCACTTAACAAAATGAATTCCCAGTTACGCCCTACGAAATCCGCTTCCTCTCCATTTCAAGTGACGGTGGGCTATACGACATGTTTATGGTTTCATGTCTTCATAACATATGAAAGATAATACTGGCAGTGCATCATGCAGATATATCCTCAACTAGAGAGAGTACACTTTAAAGAAAGCATGGCATTTATGTGTGAAGTGTCAAAGCATGAAATTACCCGTCGCCTTGGACATTTTTATTAGATAAGCTTGCAGCTTAAAACAATTTTAATGGCCGCGCTTGAAGTAAGGTAACAAGCGCTCTTAACTTTTGAATGTAGTGTGTATGTGTTCATCTCTACTTTATATTTGTTGCAATCCTAAGCCTGGAAAAGAAGACTCCGTGGCTCAATCGGCTAGCGCGTTCGGCTGTTCACCCAAAGGTTGGAGATTCGATCACTCCCGATGGCGGCTTAGTTTTTGTTTCTAGCTTTAGTGCAGTATAAATGCCGGCAGAGCACAGAGAAGCTAACTCAAGTAACCGGTAGTTGCGGCTGATTGATATTTTGTTTTTATTGCAATAGCAATACTGCGCCAAGTTTCGAGCCATCGCGTATCCCCGGCGGACGCCACGCTTGACCTTGAACAGCCGAGAAGGAGGAGAAAGTAGAAGACTGGTAACTTACGCTCTCGCGTCATTTAAAGGATGATCTCAAGTGCCCCCAATAATGTAGCACCTTACACTGATAAGGCGTGATAGGGGAATCATGTAGCAGGCAAAAGAAGCTTCCGCCGTTGTTATCGCAATTCAACTATGGTTAACCAGAGTTAAACCATCACTAATGTCTTTTAATCTATGTTCATGCTTCAAAAATAAACAGTTCGTAAAAACAGAACACTGCTTGAGTAGTTTTCATTTCTATAGAAGCTCATGACTCCCCTCCCACCACCGTGGCGCAATTGGCTAGCGCGTTCGGCTGTTAACTGAAACGTTGAACGTTTGAGCCCTCCCGCAAGCGGCATGTTTTCTGTTTGCAGCTGTAGTGTAGCATATGTGCCAGCAGAGCTAGCGAAGCTTGCTAAACTAAGAAGTAGCTGCGACTGATATTTTGTTTGGTGCTCTAGCATGCCATCTGCGATTCATCTCCACAGTGCTCTTGTTCATGACTTAAAAAAAACAGGTCTTACAACACACGAAGCTGCTTTAGTACTTTTGATACCTAGAGAAGCTTTTTCTGTATGACTCCCCTGCCCTGCCTTTGGGGCGCAATCGGGGGATTCCACTTCCCGCCGCCACAGTGTATGGACGTGTGATGACAGGCTCCGTAGAAGCCGCGACAGCGGCCATGTCTGGTCGCCGAAACTGGTTTTTTGCACCGGTGAACGAGTACGAGGTGATTCCGCCCAGCCTGCCTACAGGTCGTATTGTTTTTAATACTGATTTGCTTCACGCTGATGCCTGTGCCCTGCCGTATCGCGGGGGAGAATTTCGCGAGGCGTTGGTCAAACTTAAGCTCCTCCCCGATGTAACCGCCTTAGGGGCGTATCGAATAAGCTACGTTTGGGCTGTGTCTGAAAATGTGCAAGCTGTGAAGAACCTCGCAGTAGGCGAATTGAAAATGAAGGGGGGTTGTTGCTTGAATACTGACCCTGCAAACCAAGACGTTAGAATGAAGCTGCACTGGCTGCTTCCATGTGTGCACAACGAAGATGTCGAACACTTTTCAGCTTTGGCAGCTCTCATCGAGCTGGCAGCTCTCATCGTGGTCTCTCTCTAATAAAGTTATTTATTATTATTATTATTATTATTATTATTATTATTATTATTATTATTATTATTATTATTATTATTATTATTATTATTATTATTATTATTATTATTATTATTATTATCTGGCAGGGCTCCCATCTGGTTGCACTGCAGGGAGAAGGGTCATGTTCGACGTGAATGCCGGGTACCAAAGTTTAGGGCGTGCCGCCGTGTTTCGGGCATGAAGGGGGCCAGTATAGGCAGATATACGCCAGCGTCACCGGACACTCTTCGGCCGAAGAAACGTCAGAGCTGCTAATGGATGAGGCGGACGCTGAATAAGCAGCGAAAGAGAAGGGCGACAGCACCATAGTGAAACTAGTGCCTCAGTCAAAGAGTTATTAAGAGCGGAGCGGGAGGTTAGCGTCTGCTCACAGCCCTCAGGAAGACGCATCATAGGAGGAGAAGGTGGACAAGGCGAACGATAACCTGATAACCTTTTTGACGACTTCTCAAGGGTTGATGAGATCCGGGAAGAGGAGGCTATGGGCTTTGTGGGGACTAGTGGAAGCCAGGCTAGAAAGCGTCCGCCAAAACATAACGCCGACGTGCAGTCTCCTTAAGAAAGCGCCGGCGAACCACCGATGAAAGCTCCTGGTGTTAGGCGTCCGTCTTTCAAGCTGCTGACGGCGGCCAAGCCGCCGCTGTGGTGTTTGCTACCGCGCGCATCTGGGAGCCCCCGCTTGTAAGCGGAGGCTGCGGCTAGACATAGCTTTAAGGTGTCAACGCAACTGTAGACTGCTGTGAGTCATGCAACGTTTTTGTAACAAGCCTTACTTTTTGCAAAGGTTAATGGTATATGCGGGATCTTTTGCTGAATGAAAATGATGGCATTACAAAAACTAGCGCTAGGTATTGCAACGTTGAACTGGAGAGGTCTAGCTTCAAAGCTGCGGCAATACCAGCATAGCCGTCTCCTTCTTGAAAACAATATCGATACCGCAGTTGTACAAGAGAACAAAGTTGAAGCTGAAGAGCAAACGGACTCCACATTGTTGCCTTTTCGATCGCGCTATAATATAAACGTGAGTCATGCAGTAGGCACTTCCGGTGGTACTTTACTTTTGATGCGAAATTGAATTGGCATCGAAGAAGAGTATTTAATACTAGGCGCAAGGGGTTGTCTGATAGTATTTGATTTTTTGTTTACCCAGAAGAAATCAAGAGTAACCTGTGTGTATGTCCGTAACAAGGCGCAAGAGCGTCAAGTTTTTTTTTGAGAAACGTTTGCCCCATGTTAATTCTGAAAGATATGCTGTCTTATTGGGGAAGACTTCAATTGTATGTGCGCCCTACGATAGAGCAAGAAGGAAACCTGCACGTGCCCACAGCGCTCTTTAGCTGAACGCGCTTGTAGAAGAGCACAGCGGTCCTTGCTGAGGCGGCTGCTCGTCGCTTGAGTAAAAAGCTTCCATTCGCATAAATATGATACTTCAATCAAAAGAATTGACTTCTCAGAGTCCGAGGAAATTCTGAACGCTCATTTATCGTCTGGTTGTGTGAAATTCATCGTACAATTCCTGCAGCTGAACTGCTCTCCGAGACTAAGCCTAGTGCCTTCTGTGGCATGCTGGCGGAGGTACCTTAGTCAGCGTCGCCTGTCACGACAGCATTACCGAGCGAACAATTACTGATCGAGCCTGAGTCCCAACACCTGGTTCCTGCTTCTGGTGCACCGGTTGCAGCACATATCCTGCCGTCTCAAAATGCACATCAAGCCGTGAGTGATCTGTCATTAGGGCGAACTAGAATGGCTAACCAGCCTCCACTTGGTGAAGGAGCTCCCACCATTGTGGGTTAGGAGCCGAGCACGCCGATGGACATTTCTTCAGCGCTACCATCTGGACGGCCGGCGCAGCGCGGTGCTGAGAAGCGTCCTTAAAAAGACAGTGCATTGGAGTCCTCTTTCACTAAAAAAAGTTCGAAGTCAAGCATTCCTGTACAACTAATCACCCAATATTTTCGACAATGGGAACGCCATCCTATACGTGACCATTAAGGCTCTGACAATCAAGTACCTTACGGAGGTACCAAATAGAGTTATTCAGGTGAACCTAGACGCATGTCATGGAACCAAGGATTTCCGTGGCTTCACGAACAGGAAGAATTCGAATACCATTGCTGTGTGACTCCCGTGTTTGTCTGCTGTTAAGTGTCTGCAACCACTTAGGTGCATTTCAGTAACAACTCTGTTCCGGTCTAGGTGTGCCTTATGGATGGTTCCACCCTAAAACGCTGTATTGTCCACAACGTAGACGTTGACGAAGACCAGACTGCACTTGAGAATGAGCTCTACTGCCCCATTCATCATTTGATCCAAGCCCTTCGCATGGGAAAGGGGCGCTCTTGCCTCGTCACAGTGCAAGGCCCTCTGAGCTTCTAACTCGCCTATTCTATTATGGCTGCATCCTGCTCCTCCAACCTTATAAACCGAGTGTTGTCTACTGTTAGAGCTGTTTCCGACCTGGCGTTATGCATAGGTGCTGCCCTTTTACAACACCAGATGAATTTTGCCCGACGAAGCAGTATCTTACCGGTGCACGCTTTTCAAGGCTAATAACCATGAGATCACCTTTTCAACTTAACAAAACCAAAATCAACTCAAAAGGTCCGTCGTTGGATGCAGAGGCAATGGCTTCAGCATGTTAGTACACCACCGGTTCAGACATTTACAGATTTGAGGCTCTCCTGTAGGATGACGATGAATTCCCAAAGCTATCTGAGACGGGGCCACCGGCAACGTCTAGGCCATATTCTTGCAGCGCTACATTGAGTGCACAATGTCATCACAAACAGGGTACAAGCTTGAAAAATATGCCGGAACCTCCGCATGATGCGGTCATGGCAGTTGGCGATCAAATTTAACGTCTTTTAGCAGATGTCTATAAGCTCCGCAAATATCTTGAACTGCTTTCTCATCGTAGGCGAGCAACGGAATCCCAAACCGCTGATATTAATGCTGCCTCGCCACTGATTATGTCTCTTACTCTTGTGTCGTTCCCTGATTCCCAGAAGTATTCGGCTGCCCTGCCTGATAATTCTTCGACATCCTTACTGAGGTTTATGGCCACTCAGTTATCTAACCTCACATCTGCCTTTTTGCGACACCTGGGACACCTGGAATCAAGATGGCACTTGCAAGTTATCGTGGTGTGCTTCCGTAAAACTGTAGAGGGCTCTCTACAAAGGTCGGAGAGCTCAGATCCCGTATTCGCATGAACAAGCTCAATGTATGTGCCATGTTACTGTAGGAGAGCAACGCGTTGCCAGCCATTCCTGATTTCAGTGGATACGTGTCTCCCTGTATGAGCGATCGACATGTGCACACGGATACCCCTCCGATAAACGTGGCTGTGTATATTGACACAAGGTTTCCGTAGGTCCGCCTTGCCCTGGAAAACTGGTGTAATTCATATCAGGAGGTAGTTTCAGTGGCAGTCAAGTTTAGTAGCGCCACTGTTATAGTTATGTCAGTCTGTCAGACCCGGCGGTGGCTTTCCCGCCCGCATAAATTTGGGATGGTTATTGAATGTTAGGTATCACTACCTGGGATGTCCAGTTTTTGTTGGTGTTGACTGCAATGCACCTCACGCGAACGAGGGGTACTTACTGTATAAGGAGACTACAAAGCTCCGTTGCAGACATGCGTTAAGGATGCCTAGATAGAATTAGCTGCTTTCCATTGTCCTTCAAACAAAATGGCACTCGCTAACAGAATGGATAGACCAAGACATAGGTGGCGACCTCCATTCATGTATTGCTTACTTGACCTTTCTCCATATAAGCTTTTCTTTTTGCCTCATCGCTCTTCTGAACGATGTAGGCTAATATATTTTCCTAATGCTATTTTCTATGAAATGACATAATTGCTGTCTATCAATTCATTACGTATTTTAACTTAAGTTTTACACCTAGAAAAGCTGTAACTTCGGCTTTAGATAAAATTTGCAGAATCAGACAAGATTCTTCATGTCACCACGATACACACACACAAAGTAAAACAGCGCAAAAGCAACACACAGGACGCAGAAAGGTGAAACGAACACAGGAACACACACACAGAGAGAAAAAACCCTCAAACAAAAATTTTATTGTGGCAAATTGTCCAAGCATATGTTTCAAGGTTCATGTTAGAACTGTGGATATGTTGTGTATGTCCTGACACACGTCCGTACTTGTCATATTTGCCAGACTGCGAAGCCGAGGAGAGGGAAACCACTGGGCCTCCTGCAATCTGTAAAGAGCCGATAGCCTTAGGAAATAGTTTCCTGCGATGTAATGGGGCCTTATCTCAGGCCAGTAAAAGGGAATCGCTACTTGTTCGTAATCACTGAACAATTTCTCCAATCGGTAGAGTTGTACCAGCAGCGTTAACTGGACTCTAAGGTAATCTGGGATAAGCTCCTAGACGCATTCACCCGGTTAGGCTTCCCGGTGCAGCTAATCACTGATAATACGACGTATTTTACGGGCAGGATATTTACCGACCCCTGCAAGGCTCTTGGAGTACCGCACAAAAAGACTACGCCCTACCATCCTCCGGCCAATATCATAAAACTGGTCAACTGAAACCTGAAAAACGTGAAGCTTATAAGTGCAGATTGTTGGGTCAGTTAGTGGATCGACATATTCAAGAAAACTGCGCAGAGTGCGACAGGATGCAAATGGAGAAACACACACACACACACACGCACGCACGCACACATAAGCGCCGTGTGTGTTTCTCCCTTTGTGTCTTGTCGCATTCTGCGCAAAGTTTTCTTGAATATGCTGAAAAACATGCCCGTGGCTATCATGGAGAGTCACAAAGATGGATTTCTGTGTACAGGAGATGGCCTCCGCCACAAGAACTACGGTAAACCGGCCATCGGGCTTTAGCCGGCGACGGTTCTCCTCGATTGTGAACTCCTGTTTCTTATTCAACTTGCCTTTGCAGATGCCTCTGAATTACAGGCTGCCATTTATTCCATGTTCACCCGAGATCTTTCCAGTTGCTTCGCGGAAACCCTGAGGGAGGCTGGGAGACCTTGGACGTCGCCCGCATGGAACACTGCAACCAGTACAACAAGGGAAGGCGGCCCTCAGGGTTCACAGTCGGCGACAGTCCGTCGCAAGCACCCACTAAGTGGCGCAGCAAAAGGGTTTTTATGCTTCTCTGGCTCCGCGATGAACTTGCCCTTACATCATAACAAAGCGTATGTCTCGGCTTTCTTTCTTGATGAGCCATGTGCAGGGTGGTCGAGAAGCCTGGCCAGCCAAAGTGGGCGATCTCCGAGCGTACCACGGGCGTCCATCAACCACGCAGAACCACTTGACCGCCGACAAGGCACTACGACTAATCGAGCTCGCGGATGCCTCCAAGCATGCCCCCACCAGCCGCAGTGGCGGTTTAGACCTTTTCCCGCGTCTTTTGTACGCCTCGGGAGGTGTCCTGTCTTGTGAGGGAGGGTGGAGCGTAGGGCTCCTGCGCCCTTCATGACCTTTTGAACTAGAAGGCGAAGCTTTAAGATCATAAGCTACGGCTTTAGTGTTACATGTGGCATCCCTGAATGATTACAACGCCCTATTATTACGCAATAGTTAAAGGCTCCCTTCTGCCGAAAAGCACATGTTGCTGGCTTTGGTAGCGAAACGTCACTGGCATGGCGCCGACAGGTGAGAGTTGTGTGTTCACATGGCTGAAAACAGATTTTTCGATGAGTTGCATTATATATCGAGACCACATATCACTCCGGAGCAGACCAGGCAGCCTGCAGGATAGCACAGCGACTTATCTGCTTTCTACGTTTTACGCAGCCGCCTCCGGCCAGGGTTACGACGAATTGATCATCGGCGCCGACGACCAGTGCTTCGCCCATCCAGCCGGGATACTGGCGTACTTCACACATGCGACTACGAGCCCCTCGGATTTGCCGCAAGCCGCGCCTGCGCGACTCGTGAAAGGACATTGACACCACGTGACATGGCCCATATATAAAGCCACACCGGCCTGGACGGATCATCACTCCGGAGCAGACCAGGCAGCCTGCAGGATAGCACAGCGACTTATCTGCTTTCTACGTTTTACGCAGGTATGTTGTCTCCCTAGCGATTGAATTTTTAGCTCCTGGTCTGCTCCAAGTGGGGGTGTTTTAAGTGTGTTTGATTTTTGTGCTGGTTTTTAGTGTTACTAGTCATTAGTGTTTACTTTGCTAACAAAATGAGTGACAAGCCACCTACGACTATAAAAGAGTTGGCCAAGGCATTCGCAGACTTCGAAGCTCGTTTCGACGGCAAAGAAGAAAAGTTGAAAGAGGCCTTGAAAGAAATAATCGAGACAGAACTGGAAAGTGTGAAACAGTCGGGGCAGTTCATGAACGAAAAGTTTGAAGAATTCAGGACTGAGATGATTACGCTGAAAACAGAACTTGCTTCTGTAAAGGATGAAAATCACGAGCTCAAACAGGAAAATAACCGTCTTGGTAAAGAATTGAAGGAGTTAAGGAGCGAGGTTATTGACCTCCAACAATACAGTCGAAAGAAAAACTTAGAGGTAAAGGGCATTAGAACAGGAGGAAGACCTCTTTCAGACCATGGAAACCATTTGCACTTCATTGAAATCAGATATTCAAGAAACAGACATAGAAGTTATACATCGCGTCCCGACGAAAGACAAAAGCAAGTCAAATATCATTGTGAAGTTTACTTCCCACAAAGTCCGGGACAGTGTCCTGAGAGCAGCTAAGAAATGCCGGCTAAATACGTCTGTGCTAGGTTTTGATGATCCCGACCCCTTCTTTATTAATGAACACCTTTGTCCGGCGAATAAACTGCTCTTCGGAAAAGCTCTTGCAGCAAAACGAGAAAAAAAATGGAAGTATACTTGGGTATCCGACGGCAAAATCCTGATGCGAAAAGCAGACAAAACAAAGGTACTTCATGTGACATGCGTAGAAGATCTGAGCAGAGTTGTCTAAACAGATGGCATACAATATTTCCCAGATAGAGCAAGCCAGGCTTGCGCACGATGACTTATCTATCTTAAATTGCAACGTACGAAGCATTCGCAAAAATTCTGACAATCTTCTAGCGTACCTGTCACAGTTTTCCTTCAGATATGACGTGATTGCTATCACAGAGACGTGGTTAAGAGAGGCCGAATCCGTTTTTATTCCAGGCTACAAAATGCTGTCACTATCAAGGTCTGGCAGTACACGTGGCGGTGGTGTTGCCCTTTTTGTCAAAACTGCATTACATTTTTGTAGCTCCGATATTAAGAAATACAGCAACGAAGCAATTGAAGCTTTTTTCATTAAACTTCAGTGTGGCCCCGTAATTGGCGTGGTTTACCGTCCTCCGAATTCTAAAATACCACAATTCATTTCTGACATGGAAACTATTTTGATGTCATATGCGAGTATAAAAAATCCCATTGTTATCTGTGGCGACTTCAACATTGACCTACTATCAGACAACTGCAGTGACTACGTTTTTCTTCTTCAATCATTCAATTTTAAAAACGTCATCAACTCTGCAACTCGGATAACCAGTCAAACTGCATCCCTCATCGACCATATGTTGTGTAACCTTGATATGAATTTCCGGGCAGGTGTGTGTGATGTTCTGATTGCTGATCATTGTCCGACATTTATGTTCTTGCCCCGATCCTATATGTCACCGTCTAGTCAAAATGATCCAAAGCGATCTTTCCGTATTGATTACACGCGAGTTAGAAATATACTTAAGAGCATTACCTTCAGTACTATATGCAATGATGACGTAAATATTGAATTTGAAAAGTTTCTCTCGTACATCAAAAATGCAATCAGCCAATCAACACGGGAGTGTGTCAAACGCAACTACAAAGATCCTATATGCCCATGGATAACTCAGGATATACTTGATGTCCTGAAGAGGAAGGATTCATGGTACAATAAATGGAAGAAAAACAAAGTAAATGACTATTACCGAACGCAGTTTAAACATTACAGGAATAAGTCAGTAGCCATGATCAGAAAATCGAGAAAACTGTATTATACCAAACTGGTTAGTCAAAACAAAGGGGACACGAAACAACTATGGAAGATAGTTAGAAATGTAACTGGTATAGATAAACACAAAGAAGTCACCCCCAATAGCATTTCTCTGCAAGTTGCTAATGATTTCAACGAATACTTCACTAACATTAGTAATAGCCTTTCTAGCCAATCCCCACTATCGCTATCTAGTTCATCTGTACCAACAACTATGTGCAAAACTTTTCATTTTCGTGCTATTACCACTGAAGACATAAAAGCTGTTGTAAGTAAGATGGCAGTAAACAAAGCAACCGGTCTTGACGGCATTCAATCAAGGGTAGTCAAAGATAACATAGATATCCTCTGCCCTTACCTTTGCCACTTGTTCAATCGTTCCCTGGAAAATAATCGCTATCCTGATACACTCAAAGTTGCTAAAATAGTTCCAATATATAAAGCAGGAGATCGTAACCAGCCAGGTAGTTACAGGCCGATATCTGTACTAAGTGTGATTAATACTTTTCGAAAAACTAATAGCAAAACAAGTAAAAATATTTCTTGACAACAATAATATCATTACACCTCAGCAACATGGATTTGTCGAAAATAGGTCAACTTCCACAGCAGTGTTAACTTTATCAAAAGCTATTAACTCTGCCCTGCATCAGAACAAAATAGCTGTTGTTGTTTTTTTAGATATTCAAAAGGCATTTGATACGGTATGTCATCCTATATTGTTGCAGAAATTGGAAAGTTACGGTTTTGTCGATAACTCGTCCAAATTTTTTCACAGCTATCTATCTAACCGTAAGCAAAGAGTACTTATTAATGATTTTATATCAGATGTGAACGATGTAACCTGTGGTGTGCCACAGGGTTCTGTTTTGGGTCCCATGTTGTTCTCACTTTATCTAAACGATCTCCCGCAAGTGCTACGCTTTTCTCAAGTACTACTGTACGCAGACGACACCGCTCTTGTGGTTACTGGGGAATCTCTTCAGGCCATTCAGACGATCATAATGAATGAGCTGACAATGCTGTCTTCCTGGTTCCTCAACAATCGCTTAACGCTGAACATTGCCAAAACTAAGTATATAATCTTTCACTCTAGACACAAGACTATTAACAATACATTTACACTTACTCTAGGTAACTCGTTAATAGAACCAGTTTCTTCTTTTAAATATTTAGGGGTTATATTTGATTGCCATTTACACTGGAAAGAACAAATTAACAACGTATGCAAAAAATTAGCCTTTGGGTGCCACACGCTCATTAAGGCGAGATACTATTTTCCTTACGATATACTACGTTCCCTCTACTTCTCGTTTTTCCATTCACATATCAGTTACTGCTGTGAATCTTGGGGTCAAACATATAAAACATATTTGTCGCCTTTACATCGTCTTCAAAAGCGGGCATTGAATGCAATAACAACTAGTTATTTTGATCAATCCAGCAGCAACATTTTTGATGCCAACAATATACTATCGTACCTAACCTTGCGTAACTACAAAGTTGCGCTTGTGATCAACAATATAATTAGCACTAACTCCCCCCTTCCATTAAGCCTATTTGTCCAGCCTTCGCGTAATACTAGGCAGGCATCTAACTGTAATTTTAACCTTCCCAAATGTAGAAATGTGTATGGTGAACGACTGATGGAGTTCAATGGTGTTAAAATGTGGAATGAATTGCCGATCGAGGTAAAAGCCGCCAGAAATTTTAAATTGACATGTAAACTATATTACCAGTCTAATCAAATTCTGCCTGAATTTCTTTCTTAGTGAAATTCCCATATGTAGCCTAGTTTTTGAAACATGCTTTACACTTGTATTTGTTGTTGCGCACATGCAATAGCGTGTGCGCAATAATTTTTGTGAGTGTATCGTGTACTTCGCTTGCACTTTATTGTACTTTGTAACCATATTCTTTCTAGTTTTCCTTTTCTTCATTGTAGTACTATTATGCTTATCGATTTTATTTGGTGCTCATAATTATGTGGGTATTTTATTTTACTTGCAGTTAGCTGTATTCTTGCCTATGTACGCAACTGTAGCAGTAATGTTGCGTTTATATCATTATTGTTCCTTTCAATCATTGATCCTCTATGGCTGAACCTGAGAGTAATATTTGTATTTGGACCGGCCACTAGCCTACTGAGCTATCGGTCCAAACAGTGTTTGTACATTTTATTTGGTTTTGTCAATAAAGTTCCTTGAAAAAAAAAAAGGTAGGGGAAGTCGAAGACTCAGGTTATTATACATGGCCGGATGTGACATCATGATGACGTCACTATCACTTACGGTTATTCTACATAGTCAAATTTGGCATCATGATGACGTCACTGCTGATGACGTCACCATGTGATGGCATCATTGTCAGTCACCTGTCATTACTCAACTATTTAGTCATGATTAATTAATAATTAGAAGTATTTAATGACTAGTTATTCATTCTTAGTACTGGTTAGTTACTAGTTAGCCATTAGTACTGGTTAGAGCCAAGGAGGAAGAGGGGGGCGGACCTAGCTACGAGGCCGACGGCGACGACGGCGCGAAACGTAGGAACGGGCGCCAAAGAGCTGCGCTCTAAAAGAGGTGCCGTATTGGAGGGCTTCGGAGTAATTTTGACCACCTCAGTATCTTTAACGCGCACTGGCATCGCAGAGCACACGGACGGTACCTCTTTCGCACTTTTCATCGTTCTCCTTTCTCATAGAGCGTGTTCAGGTTATCCACGGAGAAGTGCGACAGATATGTCTTTCCTTTCCTATAAACCAATTTAAAATTTTACGCGCTCGTCAGTGTGTAGGAGCGAAACAGGAAGACATCCGTGTGCTGCGCGATGTCAGTGAACATCATAAATGCCCAGGTGGTGAAAAATAAAACAGACTTCGGGCACAGTACCTCTTTCTCTCCACTTTAGCTCCCACCTCCCGAAAACCAGTGCCAGCGGCTACATTTCGATGGAGAGGAAACGGAGAGGCGTCTCTGTGTGCTGTGCGGTATCAGTGTAGGTTGAAGCCGCTGTACAATAAGACGGGCTCTGTAAGATGAGTAATTCGACTCCTCCCTGCTGCGCGACCTCAATTGTCGGATACCAGGGTCCGTTTTCCGTGTTTCCGTCGCTATCGAAAGTGTCGCTATCTCCCCGACCTCGAGTCATCTGATTCATGGAAGTGTCGAAACCGGAAATAGTAGTGATATCCGATTCTGGTACGTCCGCCATTTGGATGAATCGATAGCGACACTTTCGATAACGACGGAAACTCAGAATACGGGCCCTAAGACACTTTGCAACACCGTTTGGCTGTGCACTAAATAAATTTGTTTAATGTAAATGTAAGGCGCAATATCGGTCACACTTGTTCTTTGCACTTTTTACAGATACTGCGCCTTTCTTTTAACCAGAGCTCGGACTTCACAGATGTCATGTCAATAAACCCCTTAGGCTTTCTCGCTTTTTCTACCTGTCTCTTTCTGATGTTACGTCGTGTCTTCATGGTGTGTGGCTGTAATGGCGTCACTTGAATAACCTCTATACGAAGCTGACCGCAACGGGCGTCCGATTCAAGCGCCCGTGCTGCGCTTTTCATTTGGTGCTTCCTGGAACGCCGCACCACACATCATACAGAAGCAGACGCACTAAAGTTGGAATCAGCGACGTTTCAAACAAAGGTTTTTGTCGCATCCCAATTTAAGGGTCCAAATTGCATTGAAAACAAACAAAATTTGCTTTGCAGCGTCTGTGTGCTGCGCAATGTCAGTGCGCGTTAAAGATTCTCAGACAGTCGAAATTATTCAGTAGCACTTCACAACGGGAACTCTTTCCGTGTATTTTCACTCCCACCTTTCTTCTCTTAAGGCGCCGTTCAGGTGTTAACAATGTGACAGATATTCCGCATTTCCTTTCCTATAAACCAACTTGCAATTTTGCACGCTGTTCACCCGCGCAGGAGCGAAAGGGTAAGGTATTCATGTGCTGTGCGATGTCAGTGTGCCTTAACGATTCCCAGATGGTCGAAATTATTCCGAAGACCTCCCCTACGGCCCTTCTTTCTCTGCACTTTCACTCCCAGCTTCCTCGTTTCGCTAACGGCGGGGTCAGCTGTCAACAGACAAGTGCGATAGATACTTCGCATTTCCTTTAAACTGATGTACAAATTTACGCTCGCTTCTCGCGGGCAAGAGTGAAACGAAGGTCGCCCCATGTCCTTTGCGAGTCGATGTTCATTAAGTATCTTCAGGTGGTCTAAATTACCCCCTAGCCCTCAACTACAGCAGATCTTTCTTTAGAAATTCACTCCCAACTTTTCCCTTTATTAAAGCGCGGTGTATGTGTTGACGGAGAAGTCCGACAGATATTAGAGTTTTAGTTTGGAGTGCTTTGCGGTGATTGCACGATTAAGGCGAAATAGAGCGTCAGAAATACGCATGCGCTGAACGCTAACATAAAAACAGCTCTAGCGCAGTCGCGGAATTTAGCGAGGTTAGCGCGGGTCTTTTGCGCATTTAGCGTGAAAACATGGCGGCGTCTTTGGATAGGGCAGCCGTCCGCTTCAGACGAACAGGGACGTTGCAGTCCCGGTCGGCACGTTTACGGGCATCGACTGGTGCTATCATTTTTCACTTTCACCAGTTTTGCTGCGATGACAATGTGCAGGGTGTAACGAAATCTGTTTTGAGATTCCGTCTGGAATCGGATGCTGCTAGGCTTAATCGTGTCACCTACGACGATGTAACCGCTCTGAACACCGCGAATTGGCTTTCAACCTCGTTTCGGCGTTTAATATATTTTACTAATAATTTTGGCTACTATTTAATCCTAATTTACGAGGAGTAGTGAGCTGGTTGTGAAATTTCCATTGCACCTTTTAAATGGTCAAAGGGGCATCCAAGAGGGGTTCTTGTGGCATACGTCCATCAATCCTCTGAGCAGTAGAGAGCAGACCGGAAGATTCATAATAAAAAATGTCCGGCGCCAGAATCGGAGGCACGGTGTGACGAAAACGGTCCACTGCTCATGAAGACATCGCAATACTGTGAGAAGTGCGAAACTTGAATCCATTTAGTGCATCGAAACAGGCGCTGATCCAGCAAACGATCGATGTAAGCGCATGGCTTGTATTTATTTGGTATTATCTTTGAATTGAAGCCTGGGACAGTGAACATGAATATTTTTGATGATTTGTGTAAATACTCACTGCAGCAAATTCCTCCGACTTTACTTCTGCAAGCTCTGATTGTTGGCATCGCTAAAGACAGGCTGAAAACTACCAACAATGTAGCTGACAGTTTGAGCCGTGACGTTAGACATCACTGATGAATGCAGATCGAAGATAGATTGCAAATAGGTCCAGCGGTTGGGATACGCAAACTGTCTTACGGCAATTGAATGCCCCTGTCGGCCATAGATAGAACTTAACGCCTTGGGCTCTATTGAAAGTTTCCGGCACAGCAAGGCAGCTGTGAAGTTGCTCAAAATCCTCTGTTTCAAACCGGAGCTGCAATGTGAACAACGCAGCGTTCACAGCAGATATGTCCAGTTTTCCATTCTTGGGGCGGTAGCGGCTCACATCTGCTTTGAAGGAAAATGTCCAAACTGTAGGCTTCAGACAGATCAGTGAGTGCGAGTCCGCTAGCCGGTGCTCCTAGATGCAGTTCTTCGACCTCGACCCATGCCAACACCGATATATATTATGCATCGTTCAACACGCTCGACGGTATAGTTAAAAGACGCCTGCAGAATGAAAACAGCTCAGAGGCCAAGCGCTGCGCAGGAATAGCACGCCGTCTGGACGTTCGTTTGCTTAAACAGGCGCCAAAGGCGTGCGCCTGCTTCTAAGCGTTTCGCTATTGGGCGCGAGCGCCACTACTGGAACGAACAGCGCTAGTGTCGACCTAGGGGAGAAAGTGGGATCACGTGACTCCTCTTACTGCTGTTTAAGCAGATGCTCGATTGAATTTGTGCATTTTAAAAGCTAATTGTCGTGTTTATTTTGTCATTTGGGTTGATATAGAGTGCCAGCCTTGCACTTTCCGATCTTGCATTGTTACTGCGGCTGCTGAAGTTTATTTAGGCTATTGCTACGGCTGCTCTGTACCTGGCCGTAAGCGAGGGAACCCGGCGCAAGCTCCCATTGCTACCCGAAGCATAAGCTGTCAGAATTCTCCTTCCTTAATTAAAATAAGAATAGGCAAATCAGCGAGCGATCGTTCTCACGATGTGCGCTGCAGACATTAGAGCGAGCGAGATTTTTTCCACAGAGCTGGTGCTAAACGTTTGGTGAGTGGCAGAAGAAACGGCGCGCGCGTTTTAATTCGCGCTTGGAGCAGAAGTCAAAACTTCACATTTTATTTAATTCTGCATGCAACCATTGATGACAGGCTACTCATTTTTTGCACCGCTGTGGTGTTAAAATTACCACAAGTGTAACCTGAAAATAGGGAAGAGGCATTTAATTAAATGTGTCACATAGATGGCATTTACTGCTCACATGCTCAATTTGCTACAATGCCGTGCTTACCGATATCATTTACCTGAACAGGGTTGAGATCTTCCTTGCACGTTGCATCTTTATTCAGGTTGCTTCACTTGTCGAAGAGGGACTTTCCTCTCAGTTGTTCGGTGAACATTGCCCGCATCATGCCCCCAGAAAATTTTGCAGCTGTAGCTTTTCAGTCAGTACGTAGCCGATCTAATGTGGTCTTTTCCACTAGGACACCATCACCAAGAGGGTCCTGCATAGGAATCTTCCAACCAACCAACCAAGGAAATGATGTAACACACATATACAAGTCTCAATATATTTAGTCGAAGCAGTGTCGCATGAGAAGACTCAAACCTTGTTCAAGTATGGCGTTTCATTCAATCAATGGAAATTTCTAATAACAGTAAATCGCAAATTTGCCTGCAAATGCGCACTGTAATGAGCAAAGCAGGTAAACATGCGGCTAAGGCTATTATAACCGCTTCATATGCACATTTAAGCAAACGAAAAAAAAGTAAACATCTGGGCACAACCAAGCTCTGTAATAGCAACATCTGGTACAATGTTTGGCCGAAGAATTCAAGCTGTCGACCTCTACTTGAATGCTGAGGCATCAGTAGCAAATATCTATTTATTCTAGTCGTCACTACTAAAGACACTACAAACATCAAGTAGAGCAGTCAAAGAGAGAAATAATGAAAACTGGATTATTTGAACCACATCAGCTCAATTGACACGTGTACAAGTGCCTTATTGGAAGTCTTGTTTAAAATAAAATACGTAGCTAAGCGATTCTTCGAGAGCAAAAGTAAATGCCATAACAAACGCAGCACAATAAAAATGCAACTTCACACTCCATGCAACCGCGAAATACGATCCCCGTAAAATGAAAAATGCTCCGATTGTGATTAAAAACGCAACTCTTGAAGCCGGGAAAGTCACATAGATTGATGATAGCGGCATATAATTTACGTAGTTTGGAATAAACTATTATGCAGCCAAGCCGGCCGACCGCGCCCTTCGAGGCCGAGAGAGCGAGCAACGGCTGCGGTGGACACCCCCGAACAGCCGGGCGGGAGGCGGCGGCGCACGATTATGCTCCGAGTAAAAGAAAAAGGGGGCGGGGGAAGGGGGGGGGGGGGTCAGCTCGCGGCGCGCGCCGAGTGAAGAGGCGAGGGAGAGAAAACAAAAAGGAAGAAGGAGGTTTCAGGTGAGCGAGCGCGAAGTGTAAGAGATGAGAGAGGAGGAGGGAGCCGAGGATGCGAGGAGAATTAAGGTACGCCAACATGGACCTTGCGGCACCAACGGAAACGGTAGAACAAACAGAGAGGTTGCAAACTTTGCGAAGTGTCAAAATGTCAAAGTGAAATCGTTTCGTGAACCTCCTGCGTGTACTAAATGGAAGGAAGGCGTATCACACATATTATTTCTGTTAAAGAAAGTTGAGACATGTTCTTGCGCGAAATCTGCCTAACTCGCCGCGACATCTAACCACATGTGCGATGTCATTTTTGCAGCCAGGTGAAAACAAGCACGTTTTCCACTTTTTCATTTCAGCACATTTTTCATTCCGGCACAAAAAGACACAGAATACAGCAATTCGTTAGGACACTGTTCCCACAAAGCGCAATGTGCATAAGGATATGCTTACCTTTACAGGCGATTGCGTCGGCCGTGCAGTACCCTGTCCGCTTTCGTATCACCGGCACCGAACCAACCAGTGCGAGTTCAGCGTGAGTGCAATGTAGTCGGCGCATATACCTCTTTATCACGCAGAAAAAAAATCGTCCATGCCTTCTGTTGAACATCTCAAACATGACCCGGTGCAGCAGTCCTACCGCTTGAGCAAAGCGCAAAGAAACACAGACACTTGCCGACACGATAAATGCCCGTTTGCGTTAAACACCACATCTAGAAGGCACTTCACAAGCGTACTCACTTCTGTAAAAGTTATGCACGCGAAACGCAACATATTTCCCAACGGTAAACAATCAAAGAAGAACATTCATCATTCGCCGAAACGTGGTCGAAACGGACCCCACTATGCTAATGGCCATATTGTGAAATTTGAAGCGCGTGGGTATAGCTGCCGGCGGCCTCCTGGCGGTGAAATTTTGTTTCAGTTTCAGTTTTATTTAAAAAAGAAACGTGTGTAGTTTTAATTTTAGCGTTATTTTTGGTGCTTTATTCAGGTGCTGGGTTACATCAGCAGCGCCACTTGTGTATAAAAGGCTACGAAGTTACGCAGCCCCACCCCCAGCATGTTAAGTGATATCCTTGCCCGTAACACCCTAAAGCATATTGTCCAATCATAGCACCCCTTCGCTACGCAAGAAGTGATTTTCAATGGCACAAACACCCAAGACTTAGGGTGTAAGCGTGTGTTGAATGAAATAAATTTCCAAAAAGTTGTTTTTGTTTTTACAGTGTATGCTAAACAGAAATAAAAACATAGTAAAGAGTATATATTCTCTTAGTGGTGTATACTTTTTCTCATTTGAGAAAGTCAATGTATTTCCGCATTAGCTCCTATACAAAATGCTGTTGTGTTTTCCAAGCACAAAACGTCTTCCGTAATCTCAAGTGAAAATCTGTTGCGGATCACATGTTAAAACACATAAAAGTTGGCAACGTCCTACATATGCTAAGCTAAAATGAAAACATAGTGCTCCTAAAGTGTGCAGTTAACAAGGAAAGAATATATATTCACTTAGTGATGTATACGTTTCCTCATTTGAGAAAGTCAGTGCATTTCAACATTAGCTCCTACACAAAAGTACTGTTGCGTTTTCCAAGCACAAAACTTCTTGTGTAATCTCAAATGAAAGTCTGTTGCGGATATGATGTTAAAACACATCTAATCTTGAGTCTCCTTTGAGTGGTTGATGACTCATCAAAAACACATTACGTGAGCGACAGAATTTCAATATCTATTTTTGTAAGGGTTAAGACTTCGCGGCGTGGATCACACGTCTTCACACTTGATAAAAAATTACTCCATGTTATCCCCGCAGTCAAACTTCTTTGCTCTACTACGTTCAAGCGAGCAGACGAACAGTGCTTTTCCGCTGGCGCTACGCGAAGGCGCTCAACATCTGTCAGGCTCCTGACAATCCTCTGCTCTTGCACAGGAATCCCAATACATGTGCACCTTACATCTGGCAGATTGTGTGATAGCTTCAGTGTTTTTTTTTTCATACAGCAGAAATGCTGCACCTGGTGCTCATCACCGTAGCAGTAAAGCTCACCAAATTCGATAACTCTAATTCGGTAAAGTGCTTTCTTGCCGAATGACCGGGTCTCATACCTCAAAATAAGCTTATACAAGCCCGGACCGAGGTGTATATTGAATAAATAAATGATTGTAATGCTAACGGGCAACTGAACTGCCTAGGAAAGAATCCTACAGCAGCAGCTCAAAGTGCGTTATCCCACTTCGTCATGCGGGCGCTTCCGAGAGGTGGCGCCACGGTATGTCCTCGCGTCCAATAGTGTCTAGAATGTAATGGCTAGTGTGCCAAGCGCACCAAGAGGATTGGCCCGAAGAGCAATGAATGCCCCAGGAAGCCGTGCGGGGCGTCACTATGCAGGATTGTGCTAGGGTGCCTCAATGTAGCGCGTACGGCGGCGCTGGTATCGAGGCACCCTACGATTGTGCTAAATCCGGAGTGTGCTGCCTGCAGTGTGACGGCGACGCCGCTGCGCCCACCCCTTACAAAAATGCATGTAGGGTTTCTATAGAAATTCGAAAGCGTTGTGTCAATACACGCTGTTGAAAGTCTGTCGATAATCGTCAACATCTTGGATGATGCAGTGTTGACCTCTTGTTGAGCGCTTATGAAATAGTGGCCCATGTGTTTCTTAAGAGCGCTTTTGGAATTCGCGCAACTGAAATTCTGTTGATTTCAGGCTCAAATGCTTCAGAAACTCTGCAAGTGACGCTTTTTGATTTTCTGCTACCTTTCCACTCCTGAACAACAGAAAATAGTACACGACCATCGGTTTGCCAGGAGCAGACACGGGGTGATTTTCATTAATGCAGAAGTAGTACAGTACATCTCCTAGCTGCGATAAGTCAGCACATTCTATGTTCTGCCCGACCAATCAACAATCCTGGCTGATCAGTGCTGGTTAATGATAAGCATAGTGAGGCATAAAAGAACAAAACAGATCTTGATCTTTTAAGCCCCATTATACTTACTCACTCATTAACCTACACTGAACTGACTAAATTGTTGATTGGTCGAGCAGAACATAGAATGTGTTGACTGACCGCAGCAAGGATATGTGCTGTGCTACTTTTGCATTAATGTAAACCACCTCGTGCCTGCTCTTGGCTAACCGTTGATCACGCAGCATTTTCTGTTAATCCGCAGCGGAAAGGGAACACAGAATAAAAAATGCGCGTTAATGAGAAAGAAAAAATATGCATCTTTGGTGAACCCATAATATTAGCTGGGTTGTTTATTTGCTTTATTTCAATTCATGTGCAAGGTATGACGCCAGGCTGTTCTTTGCGTAAAACGCTGATACGTCCGGGAACTCCTCGCATGTGATGCTGAAATAAACAATATAAATCATAATTAAGTTGCTGTATATACTAACCTAAAAATAGAGCGAAGGCATTTGTACGCTGCTCCACGTCATAGCTCAAGAAATTTCTTGTCTAAAATGAGTTGCCACTGTCTTTCACTGCTTAGACGGCATCGACCGCCGCCTCCACAGCTCGGCAGCATTACCACATCGTTGATTTCTCCCTGATAAACAATATATGCTGCCGTCAAAGAGCCCATTGTGAATATAAATAGCAAAGCGCAGGTCACAAGCATTACTACCCAGAAAACTTGAAGCAAAATTAGCAACTATAGGCACTAAAATGAGTGGAAACAAAAACAAACACTGCAAAAATGGCGGAGCTGCACAGATTCAATAATCTACAATGTGTGACAGAGGCATATTATGATCTCGATAATGTGTCCGTCTCAGCGCGAGTAGCGTATCGAAAGAGTACAGCACTGTGCCGAACAATCCGTCAAAAACGGTCACCGGTTAAAAAAAAAGAAAGAAAATGTCGCCATTCCAGCTGGCGTTCCATCGGCCCCAGCGTCCGCGTAGAGACAAGCCTCGTTCTCTCTCTCTCTCTCCCCCTCCTTTTTTTTTTTCGACGAGGCTGGTTTGTCTGCTAGAAATATTTACATGCGGGCTTCACCTTGTAGCACACACTGTACAAGACTGGCACAAACACGAATAGGAAAAAGTAAAACACTCACCAAAGTGCAGACGCTCCCTCCGCCCGCGCCGGCTTTTCGCCTAGAATCCAAAATGCCTGCGACTGTTGAACTTCTTAAACACGTCCTCCTTGCGCAGAAGCTGCCGCCCAAGAGCGGAGTCCTCCGAAGACTTAAATTCGTACGTTCGCGCTCCAATTTGAACAAAACGATCTTCGTGATAATCACCAGCGAAAAACCTACATACGGTGCTTCGTTCACAGTGCAAGATGCGACTACGGTGGCGGGAAAACGCCAACTGAACTGGCACATCGCCGCACTCAGCGTACGCGCGTCTGCGTGCAAAGAAAACGGGGCGCAGAAGAACAGCTTCGGTGAAAAGGGGAAGACGCCGCCCCCGCTGCGCGGCTCCGGCTATGTTGAAGCCAAGGTCATCTCCGTGAAGACAAACCACGGAGAAGGCAGAGAGCGGGGACACCCCTCCCCCCCCCCCTTTTTTCCCCCCCAGCCTACAGGGAGAGACCCCTCCGGACATGCTGGCGCCGTTCGCGGGGCACGGGGGAAGTGGGTACGGACGGGAGCAAGGCGGCGGCCAGATGCTTCTTTGAAAAGAAGAGTCGCAAGACGCGTGCAATCCTGTTTTTGTTTTTCTTTTTATTTCATACGCGAATGTTTTTGCTATGCGTGTTAACTCTATAGTATGCGTGGGATCAATCCGTGATTATTAGAACCCCTCAATGTTTAAAGTGACTTCATTTTAGCATGGTGTCCACTAAGAAATGAAGGAAAAGAAAAAAATAACAGTAAAATTCTCCAAAAATATACAGCGGTGGAGGATTCCAATACAGACTGCACCTCATTTTGCGGCAAAAAACTACGGGCAAAAATACCTATGCTTGGGCAGAATGTCAGTCCCTGAAGCATATATATAGTGAACTTTGGAACTGGTTTAAAAAAGCTCTGTCCTGCCCTACATGGTAGGTTCAATCTAGGATCTTGTTTGTTAGTATGATGACTCAATGAACTTGTTTTATGATAAATATAAAATATGTCCTACCACTAAAGTTACCTTCTGCGACATACAGAAGCTGATCCATTACGGATTCTGATTGACATTCAACGATGTATTTGCATTATTAGTGGAGGCTTTGCCATCATGAAGGTTTTAGGGCATATTTTCACTGTGTTGCGAAGCTTGAGCTAAGTGTGCACCGTTAATATGTACTTTTATATAACATGAACGAGCACGCAACTGCATGCTGCTCTTATATTTCCCTTTGCAGAATGTGGCCAATAGTTGATTACAAGTGAGACCAAAAATTCATAAAGAAATTGTCACATCATGCTCTTATCATTTGTGCCTAAAACTACTTAAAAACATGGGTCAGCATGAACAGTACACGCTAATTGTTCGTGAACGTTGAAAACTGACAACAAAAAGCACATAGAAAAAATTGCACAAAAAGTCTATTGTGTAGAACACAATGAAAATTCTGTTGGCCCTGTAAAGATTGCATTCAGCTGGGGTTGAATGTCTATCGAAATTCAGTAAATTCAAAAGGCAGTCAATAGTCCAACAATAGAGTTTCAAAACTCATTTTTGTAAGGGACCGCTCCTGGACGTGTGGTATGCGCGTCGCAGGATTGTGCCGTTCGCTGTGGGGGTTTAGTGGCAATCGATGTTTTTCTCAGGTGTAACTACAGTTTGTGGCGGCACCGCTGCATCATTGGTGGCAATATAGGTGTTTTATATTTACTGAGAGAATACCAGCTGACGCGGCGTTGTACTTGCATCAAGTCATGGTTTTTCTTTTACATTTCATTGGAAACGCAGGCGATCCACTTACCGATGGCAGCCATCAGCATAGCCATTCCATAGTTTTGTGTTTGCATATCAAACAAGAACGTGCATGGGCATATAAAAAATGGGACTCGATATATAGTTCCCCGTTTTATATCATAGCCAGAGATTTTTGCATCTCTATACAGGGCACAGATGGCTCAATACAAATTGTTTGTCTCGTATCTGCATCCAAACGTGACATCAATGAAAATTATTGACAGTTACGCAAATAGTTTAGCCGCTGGGAAATTTGTCCTTCACGCTCCCTGTTCAACCCCTTCACAAAAAATCGAAATCTTAAAAGAATATAGAACTTGATGACACTTGCTAAAGTTTTCTTGGCCTGCTCGGAACATGCTAAATGCGGATATGTCAAAAACTCCAGACTCTGTGAAAACTCCTATATGCTTTCCTCGTGCAGCTAGGTTTTTCTAAAAATTTGTAACTGCATCCCCCATTACTCTTACAGTTGTTGTTAGGTCATCAGTTAGATAAATAAGCCCGCCGTTATCAAAGTGAACTGCGAACCAGGAGTTAGATCTTTCCACGCTTCTTTTTGAGGTAGAGACAACTGGGCTGCGCAGCTTTAGCATGCCTTTTTAGCAACAGCTTTTCTAGCCACATAGCCCGAAACATGTGCACTAAATCCGAATTGCTCTTTTTTGAGAATATCCCTCATGATCACCTTCAAACTGAATGGACTAAAGAACCCCTTCTGCTTCGTCAATGTTTCCATTGTCGAGAAGTTGGTCCAGTGTGTCTGAAATGCACTCGCCTGCATGCAGTGATCTGGAACGAACGTTCAATGCAACTTTCCTCAGAATATTTCCAACACACAACGCATGAAGGTGTCAATCGTCTTCCCTTTTTGCAGCTCTTTCCTACTCTGTCAATCGCGTAGCGTCAGTGGGCGCAGTGTAGAATTACACGCGAACAGTAGCCGCTCGTGAACATCGGGACAAAACACGTGCGGTCCTTGCTCTGTCTTTTAGACTTGGACATGTTGTGGCGACAACAAAAGCCAGCACTGCACCTCGATTAGCAAAAAGACGCGAGCAAGCTAAGACAGTAACGGGCGCACAGCAACAACGGCTTCATGCGGCTTTACGATGCGAGAAGCGCGTTGCGTCGTGTGCTGTAGAAGCAGCGCTGATATAAAACATAGCTGCGTAGCGGGCAAGAAGCAGAACGTGACATCTATCCCTGTGTTAGAATGTTTGTTGTGCACGTGCTCTAACCGGAAAGAACCTGCTATCGAGATTAGAGCAGACTGGAAAAATTAAAAGCCGCAAGAAAAGGCAAATTTTGTGCCTTGGCACCAGCGGATTGGCTGGTATAAATCGACATAAATGCTTGCATTGACTAAAATACAGTACTTATCGTCAGAACGCTGTTTTCGCACTAATAGGAACGTGAATAAACAAAGTGTTCGACAAGCTGGAGATAGAATATGGAGCTCAGATGAACGCTCAGCAAGCAAACAAGGAAAGTATTTCACAAGAACAGACTAGGACGTTGGACAGCCGCAAAGCCGAAAAAAGCAGCAACTCGAAGCAATAGCCAAAGAGCAGAGTCGTAATGAAGAGGACAGCCCAAGGTATGCGCCAAGCAATTTGATTTATTAAGGCCCTAAATTTGAATACCATGTTCTGAAATCTTTGAACTAGTTTTTCTCACTTTGCCCTTTTTTCCAAGAGTACAACCGTTAGGAAGACTACCATTTAGCTGCTTTCAAGGTGAGTTCTGGACTAAAACTTTCTTGGGGACAAGATCAGGTACTTCATATATTCCTAATCACTCTCTAAAGAAAAAAATCAAATATAAGACAGAGAATGACAAAATAAAAAATGAAGTTCGTTTTTAAAGTGCTACAATTTTACAAGCAACTCACAATGAATCCATAATTGTCTGCGTCCTGCACAATAAATTGCCTAGAAGTTATCTGAGCACAAAATGTTAGCTCATCTTGATGATTTTTAAATAATAGTCTTTTTTCTAATCTCACCCCCTAATTACTCATTATGACAGCTACATTTTCTTTTATTTGTGCTAAGATGACAAATCTGAAGAAAATAATTGCCATCCCTCAAAATCTTTTCAGAATTGGGTCAACAGTTTAAACCTGACGCTTTAGCCCCGCTTCCCCCCTTAAAGCGGTAACCGCATGCGGCAACAACCTCTAGCGATCCGTCGCGCGACGCCGCCGCCAACGCTTGTCGTTGATGCTGGTGCACACCGCAAGGAGCGACGGGGCTCAGCAACAAAGGCACGTTTTCAGCGTTGCTCTGTTACCGCCGCTTCGTCGCTAGTACGATGAAACACACATGAAATTTCTTGTAACGCACCGTATTTTAAAATGTCACAGCGCAGCGGTGCGCTACTACACTGCGATGCCGATTTGCATTGCAAGCCATGACTTTCTCTTGCTCCTTTCGAAAATTAACAATATCTAGTCACACTAGCCTCTTTTTTTTGTCTTTTGCTACCCTTCCAAGCTTTTACTAAACTGTCTCAATGCGCACATAATAAACGGATCAGACGAAGCGAGCGTCTGCAGGCCATGTTCTTCGCCCGAACCGAACTAGGAAAACAAACTTCACTCGCGAGCTGCTTTCGGGCGACACGCGAAATTTGATAAAAACCCAGAAACTGAGCGTCGAGCGGCAATGCTTTGGCGGCCCTCAGGTGAGATCTGTCCGCAAGATATGTGCGAGATTCCACTGGAGATCGGCGGGGTTCTGTCTAACATTAAAAAAAATAAATTGTTCTCTAGCGGGAATCGAACTCCTACGCTCTGACCACAAGCCAAGTACATTAACCAAATACGCCACGCACATAAGAAACTTACGTTCTCATGTATCGCTCCATGGCAAGTTAGGGGCGTGACGACGGTGCCTTCAGCGCAATCTCAAGGAGGGAGCGACCGAAGATTAAGCGCCCAAGTGGAGCTTCTCATCCATACCCAGGATGGAATAAGTCGCTGTCCTTTAATGTGTAATCACTGTGTGGTTCTGCAAAATAAACAGTACAGTAGAACCAACAGCAAAGGCGTTCTTTTATCGCAACTCTAGAATCTTTTCAATACGTTGGCTGTCGCCGATAAACAGACCTCCGACAAAGTTTTGTGGCGTTTCAGTTGGTAAGTTAGCTTATATATTTTAACGGCCGTTTCAAAACTAATCTGAAGTTTTGATGAGCCAGTCGTTTCTTATTGATAAGAGCTCGCTTTGTTCCCAGATCTTTATATTCCACTAAATGCAAGAAATAGTGTTACTGGAGTGCGCATATATGCGGCATTTTAATACTGGCTTGATATCTTCGTATCAATTTGTTCTGGCGCAGTGTACGCGGCACTTGTACTGTTTCTGAGGCTGCGATGAAAACGCGTTTAAACCCGAAATTTCTGCGAGAGGTTGCGAGACCTCAACAAATGCCGAGTACAGGATATGCTGATTTTTATTTCATCAGGGGAGGAGAAATATTATTACTCTCAAGTAGTAAATTTGGATTTCACTCTCCTTCACTTAGGAGCTGCTTAAAAGGTATCTGGTTTCAAACAATTCAGCTGGCAGTTTTTCTCACAAACCTAAGGCGATCCAAATGAAGAACTGCACCTTTGGAAATTAAAACCAAGTCGAGAATTAGGCTGACAGGTTGAACTAACAACCACAAAAACATAGCGTTTACAGCGAGGCAAAGTTCGCGACAGTAAAAATTGGAAGAGATGGAAACCATGCTGGCCAGGCGCGTGAAGAAGGTGAAATGACTGACGTAGAGGCGAATTAAGGAAACAAATTTTTACAAACTAGGGGTAAGAAAGAAGGTTAGCGAAAGAGCACAGGAGAAAGCTGAACAAAGAAAAGAAAAACAGAACGAAGCGGTCGAACGGACCAGCAAGAAAACTTCATAAAGAGAAAAGGTCGATAGAACGAAATGGGGAAAAAGCATATCGATGGCAAACATATCCAAGAAAGGGACACAACCATCCCGAAAAACAAAGAAACTTTGGCTCTTTCATCTGATCTAAGCTTTTTCAGTGGTATCCAGAGCTTTTGAAGCCGCATTGCTTCCACAATCCGTGGTACTTCAAGTGAATTACCTACATTATTTAATGAATGGTGGTATCAAAAGCAATCTTGTAAGTTCTGTTGAACAATGTTTTACTCATTGGCATTTGTTATATTGATAACAAAATTCATTTACTCGCTTTCTCGCAGAAACCCGATATATGATGTTAACCTTACCTTTGACCTCTCTGTGTTCCGACGGAACACAGAAGGAAGAGGAACACTTTTTCAATAATGTGTTTTATTGCCTCCGAACTTAAAGGAATATGTAAAACAAAAATTAAAAAGGGTATCAATTGAAAGAAAAAAGACTGGCTGTTCTAATAAAGTTCTAGAGGGAACGACGATAAGGCCCTTGCGTCCAAGCAATTTAGGAAAAGGGTATTCGGCGAAAGGCCCACTGCCGTCAGGTGCCGAATTCTCGTCGAGTGTAGTGCCGGGTAAACCCACAAGTAGTGAATATTTGCCTCATTATTTTGTGAGTTGCAGACAGGACATCCTGGACGTTGATATAAATATCAATATTGAAGCTATGTTCGTATTACAGCAGGTGTGAGGGTAACCCCAACCCGGATCCTCCATAGCGGAACCTCCTCTGCGCGGGCAAGACCGCTGGGAAGGTTTACGGCACATGTTGAGACAAGAACAGATATGCGGAGACAGAGGTGCTCCTTTCTTGTAAGAAGCAGGGTGGCATCATTCATACTGAGGAAGCATATTATTGATGAGGGTAGAGTCGCCAGGTGGGTTGCAGAATTTGCAGAACTTTGCGAACTGACTAGGTCACGTGGGACCCACTTAATTCGTGCTCTTTGCGAGATGCGAACCGCCAGACACTGGCAGATTCCTGGGCTGCGACTGACGCGTCGAAGCAGACGTGTTGCCTGAAAGTTGTCGGTCCGGGTGACAATTTTGGCTGTTCGTAGCAAGGTTATGTTGGATAGGGAGCGAAGCACGTCTTAGATGGCAACCAGCTCAGCACTGAAAGAAGGAGGTTCTGCAAATTGATATCTCAATGTCGGCTTATATATCTGGCGTTGATATCTGGCGTTGGCTTACAAGGACCATGAAATGCTGTTGTCGTTTCAGATCGGTCATTGCTGGCATCTACATATATAATTATCGACCCTTGAAGCAGCTTGGTATCTTGTTCTGCGATCCTTTTTCGAAAGTGTGATGCCGCATAAGATGTAGTTGCTCGATGAAGATCAGTAGGTCTGCTGTGACTTAGCTGAACGAAATTCCATGAAGGAAGAACTGGCGATAGCGGCGATATAGCATAGGCCCGGAGTGCTCCCGGTGAGTGAAAAAGGGCCGCCGTAAGGCTACATGCATCACAGCGTTGCTGTGCCAATTCATCTGAAGTGTTGAGCTGAGCGTTCTCTTGTAGTGACACGACCGATGTGATACAGGGGAGACACGTGATTATTCGCATAGCCTATTTACTGTTTTCAGGCGATCCCGTTGAGCTGTTGTCAAGTTTTGAAGCTGCGCTTCATAAATGAGGCGTGGCTGCAGGACCGTTGTCACCAAATGTCGTGCGACGTGGGAGCCAATGCCATCGGATTTATGCGCAATACGTCTGATTAAGCCCAAGGTCTGCATCGTCTGCTTTTAAATTAAGAAACCCAGGCGGTCCCCATCTCGACTGATGGATCGACAATCTCTCGGACTTTCGTGAAAGGGGTTCTAGATGGTTGGAGACGGATCGGCGTCGCATCTAGTTTAAGGCGCCCCAGCGGTTGGTGACTGATGTGAACATAGTTTTTCTCGTGGAAACCTACAGACCCTATTCACTATCAGGTTTAGCTGGCGGCAGTTGTGGTAACCCTGTATTGTGGAGACGCCATAAAGTTGGGTAGTTCGAAGCTTAAACCACACAAAAAATGTCTCCGAAGCGTTGGCGCCGGTGTACCGGCGTCCTTCCCACTGCGCGCCGGTAATTTGTCGGACACTTGAGACACCGTTTGGAGCGCGGTCCAACCAGAGCTAGGATTTACCAACGCCGTTTCATGATTCGCCGTAGGCCTTCTCTCTCTTTTTCTTTCCCCCTCTCCGATAGTGCGTTGTGAGTGCAGTGGTTGCCAGCAAAGCTCCAATGATGTCATGTGAATAAGTTCCATAGGCCGACATATCTAAAATAATTGGCAGTAATATCCAAGGCTGAGTAAAAGGCCGCCGCTTGAGTCAACAGGTCATGGTGTGTACTCCACACCGTAATATCATCAGCAGAGGGCAAAAACTTGACTTCAGGGACATTATGTAAGCGCTATGCAAGGGGAATGAAGGCAATTTTAGTAACGTTAGCGACAGTACCGAGACCTGAGGTACACAGCTAACAGGGACAAATGATCAGATGGAATAGCCGTTAGGCAGTATTGCAAATCTGTTTTGAAGAAAGGGTTTTATGAAACTGCGCACCCTAAGAGAGAAATGCAACTTGTCAATACAATTCAAAATACTGGCATTGCTAATATTATCATGTGTCTTGTCCACATCCATCGCGAGTATGGTATGTATGCTGCAGTTGTGGGTTGACGACAGAACGTAAGAGGCCAAAACAGCCAGCCTATCTTCGGTGCCTGCGGATAGACCGAAGCCAATTTGTGTGGGGTGGCAGAAACCGCTGTACTCCAGCCACCAGGACAATCTCTGTGGCCTACATTTTTTCTGTCAGCTTGAACTGTGCTGACGATAAAGAAATAGGCCGAGGTACGTCGGTAGGTTCTCTTGTTTTGGAATCGGGTTCGCAATGGCTGCTTTCCAGATCTCGGTTTCAGAACCATCAACCCATACTTCGTTAATGGTGTCCAGATGTGGTGAGAGTACGGCGTTACTCAGGTTCTTATACACTTCGCATGAAATGGCATCCGGATCGGCTCATGTCTTCCGTTTAGCTCCTCATCTATTGCTGCAAGCAACTCAGGTATGAAGAAAGGACTGACAATACCGTCGGTGTCTTTTGTTGTTCGTTGTCTGTCTATAAGTGCTGAAATGCCTCCAACATTAGAAATGGTAGTTGAGGGAGGCAACACATACTTTGGAAAAAGCTTCCGTGCCGCTTCTCTGGCAAAATCGTCCAGAGAAAAGTTACCTGCGAAGCATGCAGTGTTCGTGGCGTCGGGGCGATGATGACCTTATCCATCGCCCGGAAAGTTCGCCAGAGAGACGCATTTGATGAATAATTATTAAACTGCTCACACCAAGTATGCTACCACCGTCATGCTAGATCCCCTTCATAGTTGCGAGTCTTAGCAGTTTTATTGTGACGGTGTGTAGCCGAGCTGTCGGAAATAGAAGAGGAGGTTTACGACGCTGGGTTCGAACGACGACGACACCGAAGCTTACGCTTTTGTGTTCGCACTCTGGTGTTGCCGCTGTGGATGGGGAAGCATCGAATGGCATACTTAAAAGTATCAAGCTGGCGGCCACTCCGCAGCTCCAGGTTGTAATCGAGGGATAGTTTTGCCCGGCACACTCCACCAAAATTTCACGGGGCGTTTCCGAGCGGTAAGAGTCCGAGTTCAAAGTCAAGAGCACCTCCGGAAACCATCCCCTTTCTCTGAAACAATGTGGTTCACTCTTGTACGTGCCTGAGCTGATGTAGGGTATCGTGAAGCTGCCAGCTCGGCTTGTAGGCGAGCAGCCCACAAGTTGACCAGAGCGATGTCAGGAACCGGTCGGTCGACATCTGTCCATGTAGTGGTTGTAGCCATGTCTAACGCGCATTGCATGCGGTCAACAAGCAGTGGTGATGCCTAAACAGGTAGATCTTGCAGAATAGTCCGGAAACTATCCCAAATGACCACCGTGATTTTACACACCTCCGTCACGAAGGACCTGTATACCTCGACCATGTAGCCTTGTATACATGTATACATCAGTTCGACGCTAGCCGGTCGAGTACGGCCGAGCAGCATGTTGGCCTGAGTCAGTCAGTTCGGCCGCTACCGCCTCCGCACTTTGCGTTGAGTAAGAAAACCATGCGGAGGTGGGAGAGAAGGAACAGAAGGAATGCCCCGACAAGCAGCTCACGTTTCCGCTGGTTACTGTCTGAGCAGCAAGGAGGCAGCGGTGTTTCCACGTAAGATCAAACAAAAGATAATGGGTCGAACTTTTATATTTTTTTCAAACGTTTTTACTTTGTTGCCTGAGGACTGAGATGAAGAGAGCAGCAATTGGTTTCACTGCCAAATTTTTTTTCGGGGCACAGGGAATTAATAACGACGAAGAGGTAGAGTACCGCGCTTTTCTTCTCTGCGGTTTTGGCCAACTTTGGCTATATTGCAGAGACTATGTTAACATTAAGTAGCTGAAAATTTTTTGACTATATATATGCATGTTTTTATTTGTATTACGAAACTTTTCGCTTATCTTGGCAGCGTTGCAGTTTGTATAATTTCTCAAAATTGGCCCAGGAAATAAAAATTTACCTATCTTGCAGGGCTTTATTTAAAAAAACGTTAACGACAGAGCAGCATTAACTTGACGCTGTATTCTCAGAATGGTACGATCGCTCTGATTTTATTAAAACAGCGAACAATGAAAACTTCTGAGGACAATCAAGAATACAAACATTTCTTTTATATTTCTTGAACTTTATCCATCTATTCTCATCTACCTCAGCTTTCAAAATCATTAAACATGCTGCATTAGTTTCTTGCGCTAGTAATTACGGTCACTTCAATAACGCCCTTGTGCAAACTATCAGTTCAGTCCAGTTCAGCCGTTCAGTCGTGTCCGACCCTTCGTGACCCTATGGACCATATCATGCCATGCTTTCCGGTCTCTATCTTCCTAACATCACATAACTTCCTCTGCAGCGCCTCGAGGATGCCATCTAACCATCGCGTTCGCTGTCTACCCTTTCTCCGGTGACCTTCAACCTTTCCCAACATCAAATCTTTCTCCAGCGACTCCTCTCTTCTCATCAGATGACCAAAGTAGCTGAGGTTTAACTTTAGAATTTGACCCTCCAATGAGCAGTCAGGGTTTATGGTCGACAATATCGACTGATTTCATCTTCTGGCAGTCCAAGGAACTCTCAAGAGTCTCCGCCAGCACCACAATTCAAACGCGTCTATTCTTCGGCGGTCAGCCTTCTTCACAGTCCAACTCTCGCATCCATACATCACAACTCGAAACACCATAGCGCGAGTTATACGATTCTTGGTTGGCAGACTAATGTCTCTGCTCTTTAATATGCGGTCAAGGCAGCCATGGCTCTCTTTCCCAGAAGCAGGTGTCTCCTAATTTCATGGCTACAGTCTCCTTCCGGTGTAATCTTGGAGCCCAAGAAGAGAAAATCTGTCACAGCTTCCACTTCTTGTCCCTTGATGCTCCAGGACTTGATAGGGCAAGACGCCATGATCTTTGTCTCTTTAATTTTCAGTTTAAGACCAAACTCCTCACTCTCTTCTTGTACGCGCATCAGAAGTCTTGAGTTCCACTTCACTTTCTGTCATTAAAGTGGTATCATCCGCATATCTATGGTTGTTGATACGTTTTCCAGTAATCTTCACTCCAGCTAAAGACTCGTCCAGGCCAGCCTTTCTCATGATGCACTCAGAATATAGGGTAAATAGGCAGGGCGACAGTATGCAGTCTTGTCTCACTCCTTTCCCAATCGGAAACCGATCAGTAAGACCATGCCCAGTTCTGACTGTGGCCTCTTGCCCTTCATCCTGAGGAGACAGATAAGGTGAATTGGAACTCCCATCTCTTGGAGAGCTTGCCGCCATCGTTGTGATCTACGCAGTGAAACGCTTTCGCATAATCAACAAAGCAGAAGTAGATGTGTTTCTGGAACCCTCTTGCTTTTTCCATGATCCATCGAAGGTTGGCAATCTGGTCTCTAGTTCCTCTGCCCTTGCGAAACCCAGCTTGCACGTCCGGAAGCTCCCGATCCACGTAATGCTGCAGCCTACCTTGGGGGATTTTCAACATCACCTTGCTAGCATGCGAAAAAACCGCGATCGTGTGGTAGTTGGAACAACCATTGGCACTGCCTTTCTTTAGAATGGGGATGTAAACTGACCTACTCCAATGATGTGGCCACTGCAGGGTTGTCCAAATTTGCTGACATAATGTATACAGAACGTTAACAGCGCCATGGTTGAGGTTTTGAAGCAACTCAGCTGAAATGCCATCAGTTCCGCTAGCTTTGTTCTTAGCAAGGCTGGCTAAGGCCCATTCAACTTCACTCTTCAGGATGCCCGGCTCGAGATCAGTAATCACAACCATCTTATGTTAGCTTTGCACATCCGGGTCCTTCTTGTACAGTTCTGTGTATTCCTGCCACCTCTCCTTTATCTCTGTGGCTTCAGTGAGGTCAGTGCCTCGTTTGTCCTTTATCACTCCCAGATTAGCACAGAAGCTTCCTTTGATGTCTTTGATTGTCTTATACAGAGCTCTTGTGTTCCTCAGTTGACTGTTGTCCTCAGCTGCTTGGCACTGTAGGTTCAGGACGGCATTCTTATCTCTCCTTGCTATTTTCTCAAAATCAGCACTGGCAACCTTGTATCTTTCTCTTTCCCCCATAACCTTTACCACCCTCCTTTCCTCAGCTATTTGCAAAGCCTCTTCGAATAACCAGGTTGCTTTCTTGCATTTCTTTTGCTTTGGAACTTCCTTAGTAGCAATGTGCAAGGCATAGGCACCACGCATATCTGAAGACTCTACGGCATTTCTGATCCGCGCACATTCTTTAAATTTTGGCATAATATTGTAGCAGGGAAAAATATAAATACAAAAGAGGATTACAGATGTGTTCATTTGAGGCCACTGTTTGCACGTGCTAAGTTGCTTTTCCTTCCTCGTCGTAGGTTTTAGGTCAAATATATACTGAAATCAATAACTTATCTATGCCAGTGTTCAAAATGAAACTTAGATGAGCTCGTCTTTTGAACTGAAGTTCTTGATGGCCCTAAAAGTGTGCCTTCCATCCATCTTGCCCCAATCAAGTTTAGTTTTAGGATATTTCATACACGTGATATATGCTGAAATAAAAGCGCAGTAAACATTGCATAGTAAGAAAAGGATATCAGTAAAAGAAATGAATGGTTTTACAGATATATCCAAATGTCACCTTGTCAACTGTAGCATAAATGACCCCCGGGAATGAGTGAGTGAATGCAGACCGGAAATACCGAACTGATGCACACAACCTTCCTTGCGCATACGTAAAGTGTGCTTTCTTGGACACCTGGCGATTAATTGCAAGAAATGATTTGCAGCTGCTCTAATGGCCGAGACTCATAAGACAGCTGTCAAGTGGAGCTTGAATGGATGAGGCCCACCAGCTGTACAAGAAAGCCAATGCACTAATCATTTTTTCTTGTTTGATGACACACTATTAAAGGTGATGGCATTGTACAACAGCTAAAATTTAAATAATTCCTCAGCTTCTTGAGAACGTTTTTCTACATGTGCAGTGCATGATAGTATTGTACAGCCTTTTTTAAAGGTCTAAAGCCCATGGGGTCTACTTCTGAGCCATGTAGTTGCGTTGATCTAGCATTAGTGGAGGTCCTTCCCGTTGGAGTGGGTACGACAAAAATCTTCCGAAAGACTCGTAACACTGCAAATTCATTACAAGCCGCACGAAGTGGCTCAAAACCAGACCCTCTGGGTTCTACATTTTTGAAAAAGACTGTACATAAGCTCTCACTACATAACCGGGCAAGAATAAAGGGAAGACCTACACACAGAATCAAGGAAAACCAAGCAAGGGTTGCAATGAGCATTGAATTGAATCCTTATTCAGCATATTTACAGAAAAATGCAGAGAGCGGGGACAAAAAGATACTCCGAGGCAAGCTTGACTGAGTTCGCAGTTGACTTGGCCTCAGTTCGCAAGCAAATATTTCAACAAGAGGATATGTCTTTACCTGGGCAGAAGAGATGTTTTGTTGAAATGTTTGCTCCGAACTGAGGCTCCCCCTCAACCCTTGTTTGCTTTTCTTTGGTACTAGATTACCAAGACTTCCATTTGTCGCCTTTCCAATACTCTATTTGCACACTGCTAAATGCAAGGTTAAAGGCACATCATTTGGCACAAGCATAACATTCGTGTGCCTCCTGCACCTGATGTGAGGTTTCTTATTCTCTTTGCTGCAGAGCATTTATGCATGTTTACACCCAGCCGCACATGCTTTTGCATCCTCCTAATTGCTAAATAAACCACTGAGTCTCACAACAAGTTAACTCAGAAAGGTGTCACAAACTTCTTTCAGTAAACTGCACTCTTGTGTTAGCAAAGCACTATTGCATCAATGTCTAAATAGCCGCGACATACTGTACCTGAATACGTGCCTGCGTCCGATATAGAGCTCTCTTGAAAAATATCGCTTTCTTCACCTTTCTCACTTTTTCAGTTTACACCTTTTGAAGCCAAGTAGGCAAACAGCAGCAAGCATGGCATTGTTCGACTTGTGTGGAACTATAAATTGGTAAGACCGTAAGATATGGCCGCCATGTACCATAAAGCACAAGTAAGTATTAATACCTGCTCTGCAGTGCAGCTTACATGAAAGGCAAAACTACTTACCACATACAGACAAGGTAATCAACACTGCCTTTGGCTGCAACATAGTGTTTCCACACTCAGTGAGGGAGGAGGAGGAGGAAAAAAAGGAGGGCGGAAGGCAGGGATGTTAACCAGAAAGAATGAATTCCGGTTGGCTTCCCTGCACTGGGGATGGGGAATGGGGGAGGGTATAAGAGGAGAGGAGGTGCGAAAGTCACAGTCTGTCAATCAGGCTATCTCTCTCTTAAAAACCGAAGTAATGCCTTGTAGGCTTTGAGCGCAGATGACGTTTATGGCCATGGTCCCACGATCTTCCTTTCCGTTAAGGGGTAAGCGTCCCGACGATCCAATGCAGTACGCAGCGTATGTCGCTCAGTTGCAAAAACAGGGCAATCACAAAGGAAGTGCTCAATCATTTCATCATCGTTCACAAGCAGGGCTGTCAGCCATCCCGATCAGGAAGGCATATTTGTTTGCGAAAGCAACGCCAAGCCATAGGCGGCACAGTAACGTTGTTTCACGACTTGTTGTGTGGTGAGGAATACACAGGAATACACAGACATCGGTCGTTGTGGGCAGAACGGGTGGCGTCGTCCTCCTGGTTATTTCCTGCAATGCCACAGTGTCCTGGCAACCACTGGTAGATGATGTCGTGGCCTTTGGATATTGCGGTGTGGTACAGCGTGCGGATCTCGGCAATTAGTTGTTCATTTGAGTGGCGTAGTGCCGCTTGCATGGCTTGAAGCGCTGCTTTGGAATCAGTGAAAACTGACCATTCTTGGGGGAGTTCCTGGCTGATGTATTCGACTGCAGCCCGTAGGGCAGCTAGTTCCGCGCCAGTCGAAGAGGTGCGATGTGGTCTTTACCTTTATCAAGACGGAGCTTGCCGGTACTACCACTGATCCCCCGGAGCTGACTTACGTAACTGAGTCATCCGTGTACACATGTATTCGGCGATTGTGCTTACAGTGAAGGTGATCCAGCGTCATTCGTTGCAAGGCAAGCATTGGTACCCCAGCTTTCTTCTTTATGGCAGGAATCGATAGGTGAATCTGAGGTTCATGTAGGCACCATATGAGTGCGCATGGTCTTGAAACAGGGTAGAACTGCGAGGGAAGATAAGTGCGCTGAGCTTCAATGGTTTTGGAAAAGGCAGTACATGGTCTAATTGCTGGGAGATTTGCCAGGTGGTGATTGGGAACTCGTGCGAGGTGTCTAATGTGTGTCCTCAGGGTCTCGAAAGCAACGTAGGTGGTGAAAGGATGTTCCCCAGCTAGCAGAACAGTTGCTGTTGTTGAGGTGCATTTAGGCAAACTGAGGCAGATGCAGACAACTTGCGCTTGTACACTTTGGAGAGTCTGAATGTTCGTCTTCGTGATGTTGAATATCGGAAGGTTGTACGGCATGTATCCTATAAATAATGATCTATACAGTTGTAGCATCGAGTGCACTGATACGCCCATGACTTCCCCCCGAGGAAGGAGAGAACATGGAGAATGGCAAGTAGTCTCTTTCATGTCGTTCAGATGTGGGCTCCACGAGAGATTCCTGTCGATGACAACTCCCAGGAAGCGATGGCTTTTTTTCATAGGGAATGGCTTTCCCGTTTATAGATATAGTATAGTGTGACATTGGTTTCGTGTGAAGGCCACAAGAGAGCATTTCTCCCTTGAAATGCTAAGGCCCTGAAAATGTAGGTAAGATGTCACGATTGATGCTGCCCTTTGAAGTCTCGCGCGGACTTGGGGACGATTAACACTTGATGCCCAAATGCAGATATCATGAGCATAGATGGACATCTGAGCAGATTGTAGCAGCAAATCGACCAGGCCCATGAGAGCAAGGTTGAACAGAGTTGGGCTCAGCACCCCATCCTGTGGGACTCCGTGTGAGCACCGGAGTAAAGTGGTGATTCGCCCTGAGTGTTGATAAAAAGCAGCCCCCGTGGTAAATAGCTGCGTATCCAGCTGAACATACGACCTCCAATCTCAGCGGTTTGCAATGCTTCCAAATAGCCTGATATGTAATGTTGTCATAGGCGCCCTTAATGTCCAAAACAATGTTGCAGTCAATCTTTTCTCATTCTTTGCACCTGAACGAATGTGACTAGGTCAACCACCTTGTCGATGGACGAACGGCCACGTCGAAAACTGGACATAAAGCCTGAATACACTTGGTACCTCTCCAAATACCACTCAATGCGCGTGAGCAGCATTCGTTCCATACTTTGCCGACACAGCTGGCAAGTGCTATCGGACGATATGATGAAAGCTCGAAGGGTGATTTCGCGGGTTTCAGCAGTGGAATGAGCCGGCTGGTCTTTCAGTCATTGGGAACTGTGCCGTCGCACCATGACATGTAGTAAAGGTCCAACAGAGCCCGACGAGCCTCCTGGCCAAGGTTGGTAAGCGCGGCGTACGTCACACCATCGGGCCCTGGCGATGACGACCGTCTGCAGAAAGCTAGCGCGGTATCGAATTCTTCTAAAGAAAATAACTGATCCATACGGGAATCCCTCAATGGTGGAACATCACAGCAATACTTCGCTGCTCGTGGGCTTGGGAGGCCAGTCAACTTTGCACAGAATTATCTACATCAAACTCGCTGCGACGCTGGTGCAGCGCGAGGGATTTGAACGGGTAACGCTGTTGAGGGGATGTTCGGAGGCCACGAATTACCTTCCAAACTTGTGACAAGGACTCCCGTGGATCCAGTGTTGCGCAAAAAGTCCGCCAGCGTTGACTCCCAAGTGTCTGAATTCTGCGCTGTATCTTCTTTTGTATGCGCCTGGCATACCGAAGGTCTAGGTGCGACTTCGTGCGATGGTATCTACGCTCTGCTCGCCACCGTCGCGATCGCAGTCGCTGTAACTCCGTATCAAAATGGGTGTAGTTTGCCACAGGGTTGAAGGAGCGGGTTACTCTTTCCATAGCCTCCTTAATCTTTCCTTCGATACCCGTTTGGAAGCCTTCAACGGAAGTATCTTCCATAATTTTCTTGAAAACTTTTCAGTCGATGTAGCGCATATATGGTGCTAGGAATATGTGATATGGTCGGAATGGAAAGGTAGGTCGGGATATGGTCGCTGCCATGGGTTTCAATATCTGAAAACCAACGGACGCGTCTTGTAAGGCATTCCGAAACGAAAGTCAAGTCCAGGCAGTCACAAAGTATGATGGGCATTGAAATCTCCTGTGATAATCCATGCTCCACTTGTGACTCCCATCAGGTTACTCAGTCTCTCGGTGTCAAAACGGTTTGATGGCGCCAGGTACACAGCCACAAGTGTAAACGTCAAGGCGCGGCTCTTCACGGTCATTCAGACATACTGGTTATCATTGTTCGGAGGAACCGGATGAAGCACCTATGTTAGTTCACGTCGAATATATACGATAACTTTGCTAGTTCTGGTGCACGCATGCGAAAAAAATGCCTCGCAACCGGCTATTCGCAAAACTTTCGATATGTTCGGTTCAAAATTAACGATAATAGGGAACTGATTTTCATAGACATAGCGGCGAATATCTGAAATCCGAGAGTAAAGTCCACGGGAATTCCATTAAAAAAACCTTGCTTGACATTTTTCTGAAGAGGTAAGTCCAGGGAAGCCATGGTGCCTAATTTTGTAAGGTCGCGAGAACTGGATGTTGTGCGTCCAGTACTTGCAGAACGTTGTTTGTTGCTGGCGTGTTCAGGCTTGTCAGCCAACTGCGCATGGCATTCACCAGGGACGTGAGCATAACGATCACTTGCAGCTCTTCGCTGCTGTCAGTCTTGTCGTTGCGCTGGCTCGATTTTAGGTGTTGGACGTTTGGATGGCAGCAACGCTTCTGGCCTAGTGCGCATTGAAGGCTTCGGTAGTAATGGCCAAGAGGTGTGGCAGGCTCCAGGTCTAGCATCACTAGAAGTTGGGATTTATGCGTTCACTGTATGTGGTCGCGGAGTTGGACAAGCCTTAGTATCACTTGGAGCCTTCTCTTCAACGATTGTTAATTTCTTTTTCGATCGCTTTCAGTGCGAGCGACGTCGTCGCACCTTTGCAGTGGCTTCTCTGTGCGTGGAACCATCTCGCGAAATTTGCCTCAGTACTGCCCTCGCAGTCTTTAGCCGAGGGCAGTCTCGCGAAGATGAGTCGTGGGGGCCACTGCAGTTGGCACACTTCAAAGCGTTCGCTCGGCAGGCATCAGCGCTGTGTGTCTCTGAACATCTGGGGCACACGATGGGGTTGCGGCGCACAGCGCTCACGTGGCCTATCGTCATGCATTTCCTGCATTGGAATGGTTTACGCACGAATGGTCGTACTGAATGTCGAAAGTTCCCGACCTTAGCATGCGCTGGCGTGCAGTCACCCTTGAACGCAAGTTTGATGCATGTTGACTTTCCAAGACGCTGAACTTGGACTATGGCAATGCTATCAGTCACCGGCTTGATCAGCTGATGTAATTCAGCATCACTGATGCCAATGTCAACGTCGTAAATGACGCCAGCCGTGGTCCTGCTGCCTTGAAAACTTAGAAGGCGAACGCTGATATTTCCGAGTTGGTTTACTGCGGCTAATTTGTCGAGTGCTTTTCGCTCAGCGACATCAATGACAAGGATATTTTTGTAAGGATTTATCCTCACGGCTTTGATGGCCCCCGGTAAGAGACGCTCCAGGTACATGGAGGTAGCTTGCCTGCTTAGATGGTTCAGGTTGTCCGTCTCATTTTGCGGTACAAATAAGGCCGTGTGTGCTGGTACACTTCGCGCCGTGATGACCGTAGCCGTACTCGATGAGGACGACTTGGCGGCTTGTCGGCGCAGTCAGCGTTTTGCTGTTTTAGTGACAACCGGTACGAGCCCGTCGTCGTCGGTCGAGGAGTCGTCACTGAGCGCCGAAGACGCATCAATGTCATGGCTGCCTGAGTCACTTGTATGGTACACTCTCTTCCCTGGGCGACTATTGTCGACAGACTGGTTGCTAAAGGAGGCCCAGTGGTCTCCTAGTCCATTGCCGTGGCGAAAGAGAGCGGCACCTCCCTATATATTGCACAAGTTCCGAAAAAAAAACACTGCAGAGATATATAAGTAGCGTTCCGACACACAACTTCTTCTCCACTGAAGTCACACTTCATGCTTTAACTTGGGGTTAACACATTTAATATCTATGAATGTTTAATTTTTAGATCATTGTTTTCCTGCTACAGCTCTGGCATTGCTGGTATCAGCTTGCAGTGAGCAGAACTGTGTTGTTTTCTCATGAGAATGCACACTCAGACATTATGCATAAATTATTTTTACTACAAACAAGGAAATAATACACTAGCTTTCTCCCTAAAGCGTTGCACTGTTCTGTGTCCTAAACTTTGAACAGCTCATAGAGTAATACAGGAAGAAGAAGGAATAGAGCAAAAAGTCAGTAGAGGACGTTGATTAGGCAGGTGCTGGAGGCAGGTATGTGTAGGTGAGTGCAGACCTGCAGAATCCCTATTGCACAACAATAACATAGTACATATTAACTGATAAAATATTACGGCACTCACCAAGGTATTGTGTTACAAATGAACACCAATATCAACCAGCAGTAGCCATGCAACACTCATGAAAATCCAAGAACAAAGAAATATCAGAGAATGAAATACAGTGTAAGAACTTCGATACATGAATCTTTGAGGGGATTAACAAAACCAACAGCAAAAAAAATGAAGAAATTGAGGTAATTATAGGAACGATATATGAAATGTGGAAGAGGTTGGCAATTACCTGATGGGCTTTTATAAAGAAGCATGATGCCTGCTCGTCACCATAAATCATTTTTAAGTCAAGAAACAAAGCTTAAGACCATCAGCTACAATGTGTGGGGTACGTGAGGTTCTAGAAAATGTTTAGCTGAAAATTGTCACCGTTTGTCCTGCAGATTTAGGCCTATGTGGAGTCAGGCTTTAATGTACAAAATTAGTAAGTATTTACAACCACAGATAAGCACAATACTGAGCTCCAGGGAGGCTATTTTGGCAGTCTATCAGTTTGTGAACTACTTTACTAAAGATCCGGTTCCCGAATAAATATTTTACCTCCTCCAAGTGTCGACTAAGAATTACCGACTACTTTTGTGAAGAAACTGTGATGATTTGTGCCTAGTACTTTTACAAACAAGTCTTTAGGGCCTATAATGCAGCACCGTCATAGCATATATTCCCACAATATACAATATTCATCGCGACAAATAGTTGCTTATGCGCCAGAAAACCCAACACAACTCATCCCTACAAAAGACAAAGCCGACTCCTTTAGATGGCGTTCAGGTACGTTGTGCCACCTACCTACCAATAAAGTGCTTCACAATTTAATTTTATTTACCAGTTCATGGGCACAGCACCCAGAGAAAGGAAACTGGAGTACCGTGATGCCTATCTTTCATTAGCAAAAAACTGTCACACTAAAAATGTACTTCAAATGCATTGTATTTATTTCGTATGAATTTCGAATTTTTTGTCCCAGTGCAATGCAAATATGTTATAAATTTACTAGGAGTACAACACTGCATATCTTTATATAAATATGTTTAAAATATGCTTTTTGCCTGCTGAGTATTTTCTAACATACTTAAAATGTACTTTCTTCAGCTTGGCAGGATTCATAAAATCTTCCACCAATAGACTGACAATGTACTTTGAAAGTATTACTAATGTATTCACCTATTTTTCTTGCTGGTAACAGTACCCTTGGAATAGAATAAAAATACATGAAAAATAGGATGCGCTCAGATTTTTTGGAGCATTACAAATATGTTGCAGATATATTTTCCAAACTAAGAAAAATATACTAATAATATACTAATAGCATAAATTTATACCATTCTCGGAATGCACTAAAGATACATGAAAAATGTGATGCGCTTATATTTTTGATACATTACAAAAATGTTGCAAAAATTCACCGAAAATATAGCTGCCAAATGCTGAAAATACGTCCGACATTTTGAAAACTAGCTACCTAGAAACATAAATGAAGGGCAATACTGGCAAACACTTCAATGGGACATTTGTGTCCATTGTCATGACCCTTTTTCATGCTCCTTGGTAGACAGTTTTCAAAAGTAAATGTTACTTAAGCTGACTTACCTTTATTTCCGTCCCTGTATTTTACCCACCCAGTCTGAATATGTGTGACACAACTTCCTTTATATCTTTATTTGAAGCATTTGAGTACAATGTCCCGCCGTGGTGGTGCGGTGGTTAGGGTGCAAGACTTCTGTGCCCGAGGATGTGGGATCGAATTCCGGCACGGCAGCAACTTTTCGATGGAGGTGGAAAGCAAGGCTCTTGTGTGCTGTGCAATGTCAGTACACATTAGAGAACCCTAGGTGGTCGAAATTTTCAAAGCCCTCCACTATGGGGTCTTTCATAGTACTCGCAGCAAACAATTTCTGCCATACCATATCACACATCAATAAATCACAATACAGTTAATGGGAAGGAAATACGCCTATGCCACTCAATGTCTATTTACGAAGTTTAATTTTCAAGAAACAGTGCTACAATAAACCAATATATAGAGTAAAAAAACACTGATCTTGTGCTAAACGAAAGCGAATGCAATAGGCTCCAAATACAGTGACACCTTGCCGCAGCTACTAGGTTACTGATCAATCTTTCCCCTTCAGTACAGTCACTTAAACCTAGACATCAGGTGGGAATTAGCACTCCGAATGAAAACCCTCCTCTATACTATCTGATCACAGTCTTCATTGATTGGTGTGCACATCTGGGCCATTCTACACTAGAATACCAGAGACTGCCGTGATCCGATTGGGCATTTGATGCAAGCAACTTGATCACGTTGACCACCAAGGCGTATCTCTTGTGTAGTACTGAAAGCCTCGCACATCTCTCTCAGAGACTGATCACCGTAACGCACAATAGCTTGTGTCAACGCTACCGTTGCTTCCGCTTACCACATTTGTTCCACTCTAGGTGCCTTACCCAGCTGGCACATAAGCACACGGCAATCGGTCTTAAAGCCAGTCAAATGCAGTTCCAATAAATAAATTTCAATTCCTTCTCTCTTTTTGGAGGGGTAGAGTGAGTTGCTTTCTTTAAAAGGTCATGGCAGCTAAATATTCTATCTTCCTGCTGGAATGTAAAGCATGCCTTTTTTGACTATGGCGACAATTTCACAGTATCTAGAGTACTTCAGTCTCAGTTCATTATATTTGAGATGCAATGCCAGAGGTCGAATACATGTTTTTATGATAGCTCCACCCATACCTCATAACAACAAGCGTTGATTATAATTGTGGTCATTATAAGTGGGTTTGACTACATACTTAACACACACTGCATATAATTACATAACTGCATAAGAATGAAATTCTCACTGAATTTGGAATAGGTGGGGCAAGAAACCAGCTAAGTTTTTCAGTTTGTGACACATGTAACTGCACCAAGTGCTTCTATCTCGCGTGTGCTAAATTTAGTCCTCAGCCAATATACGGGGTACTATTTTAAGGAGTGCCCCTAATATCATTGAGAGAATATGCTTAGTCGAATCAGGATATATCGAACCCAAAGGGGATCATAAAACAATTCGATAAATTGATAATTTGATTTACAGAAATCTGCTTGAGACGCCGCTTGCGATCGTGAAAAATGATACCGTATTTGTCGCGTAATCAACTCACTCTCATGATGAACCCACCCTCCACTTTTATTCCCGAGAATTAAAAAGTAAAAAAAAAATAAAACGTGTTGGTGGAGCGTCCCTCCGTTTCGGCCATCGCATCCGCAGTTCATTGGCAGCGCGCCAAGACGCTGCGCAGCAATAATGTCACGGCATGTTTACCTTCCGCCTATACTTTCGATAGCTCCTGCAGTGGTGGGGAGCGAATTTGGCAGAGTGCCCGTGATGGTTTGATTGCTCAAGCCTGGTTCGATTTATAACGCCACACTTGGGGCGGGCATAGTCCACTTCCACGAAATCATTGGAAAGCGTAATAGCTGCAAATGCCATTTGAGGCGAACAATGCTAAAAACCGGTGTCATGATCACAGCTGACCGCATGCTTTCGTTGATTCAGAAATGTAATAATCGACAACTCTCGCAAAAAAAAAAGATATCTGTGCCGCTTCTTAACGTTCGCATCCACCATAGCTTATGCTACTCCGCACGTTCACACTACAAGGGCGGTCGACTCTGGCAAAAAAGCAAGAAAAAAAATCTTTTGCCGCTTCTTACTGTCCGCCTTAATCCATCCTAATTTACACCCAATTTTGTTTTTACACAGCAGCATTTATATAAAAAACACTTATATTAAAAACTTCACTGCATAAACAGCTTGTCTTTTAGCGGTGTAGAAAATACAAAACTCAAGTTGTCGAACCCTTCCCTTTCCACTTAATCTTGAATGCATGCATTTGTGATCATAATACAAGCGAATTTGGAAGAAACAGCGAAGTAAAGCTTTGGTAACATACAATTGCATACCTCAAAATATCAGTACAGTTCAAATTTTCTGTGGAGCCGACCTGCTCCCAACAGGTGCTCTAGATTAAGTTTACCCACAAAAACCCTTTTGACCAAACTGGGAACATCTCAATTAAAATCCTGACTGACAGCTGGAGGTACAAACATTGCCATAAAAATTTATCATGAGCTTCGTGTGTTAATACAACTGCCATGAAATGGGTGCTCCCACTGAATGCGAAACCAAGTGGCGCTGTGAACGTTTTAACGGTGCCATGAAAGTCTGCAACTGCACTGGCAGGTATAATAGGAATGGGATGTGAAAACTGAGATTCGCTGCAATATAGCCCAGCAAGTTCAGTTTGATTCTTCTACTCTAAGTTCTCAACGGTTTTCTCACATGAATGCAAACTAGCGCCCATATTGTAAACGTGCCTCGACTCGACGCTCCCCCACCAGTGCGTGGAGTGGAGAAAACAGGCACTCCTCAACTCCAGGGCCAATTTGGATTCATGAATCCAACTCGGCATTTCCTCCGATAAGTTCTCTCTCCACTCGAAGCAGCGCAAATGGCGTATGGGGATGAGATTAAGGCATACTTTTGGCTCGAAAGCTGTGTGCTAAAGTAGCACGCTTAGTTTTTCATGTTGCGTCTTCTAAACAACCTTCGCAAGCAAGTTCGATGTTAAGAGCATAGTGGAACTTGTTTTATGGGCTAGATGATAAGGGTGGGTGTGAAAAACGACCAAAAATGCTTTTCCGCCTGGCAACAGTCGTTGCTGGTGACGTAGAGTTTACGCAGAACATGATATAGGCTTTAAGAAATGGTGTGAATACTTTGGCTTATTTGTTTGCTGTGAGATTTTCTCGCCCTTTGCCGCTTCGCCTTTTTTATTGCCATGCTTTGACAGACATCAAAATGCATTGGAAAAAAAAGTTAAAGCCGGCACTTTCTACGAACATGGCTTTGGCCTTCAGAGGGCTCGGGGGAAATGGTTAAAACCTGCATGCTGCTTCACAGTGCGTTTCAGCGCATGCACGCTGAATTCGGAGCCCTAACTGAAAACATGCTTAAAGAGCATGCCTTCGCTGGCAGCGAATATCCTTCCTCAGGAAAAGCACACCAATGCACTCCCTCGACAGTGCCACGCGTCCGAAGACGCACTACGTACCCTCAGGTGACAGGCAAGTCATTGATGCGTGGGGTGCAGCACAGATGTCCGCACAGCCCCACCGCGCCTTCAGTGCACCCCAGCTTACTGCATGCGACATGCTGTTCCCCCACGACAAGTTCGCCGCCGTTCATCAGAAAGGGCGAGCTATGGAAGGAGTGCGCCTCCCCCACAGCTCGAGTCCACCTGCAAGCGAGCTCACCATTAACCGTGAAATGCGCGCTGCAACTCTGCACTCAGTAGGCTCCCAAAAGGTGTTCACTTCATCGGCAACGACTTGAAATGTACCCACACCACAGAAGCATAATGCGATAATCAATGACAGTACTGGTACCGGCGGCTGATCACAGTTATAAGTCCACACAGCGAGCAAACGATGTGATGTCCTCAGTGTTTACAAGTGGAGTGGTTGAGGAGCGGCGCCAAGGCAGCGTCATTGCGGACTAGAGATTCTTGAAAAAACTCGAGTTCTCTCTGCCACTGTGGGAGTTCTTCGAGTAGAGGTTGTTTTCTGAAACGAAAAACAGGCCTCAGGGTCCGCTTGGAGTAAAAGTTCGAGCGAAGGCGCAGTCGTGAATATGGCGGTAAGGCTAACTGCCACATTCACGAACATGCCTTCACTGCAACTTTTACTCCAGGCCGCTTGGAGCGGCAGATCTGCTTTTTTTTGCCAAAGTCGACCATCCTTGTCGTCTGAACGTGCAGCGTAGCATAAGCTTTGATAACTCTGATCAGCTGCCGGTACCAGTACTGCAATTGATCATCGCATTGCACTTTTGTGGCATGGGCACATTTCAAGTCGTCACTGGTAAGCGAAAGTTTCGTGGCTCGCCCTGCGCGATGGCTTCCCCAGACGACGGTGAACGTGCGGGGGAACAGTGTGTTGCATGCAGTAAATTGGGGGAACTTGAGGTGCGCAGAAGCTGTGCGAACATCTGTGCTGCACCCCACGCATCAGTGGCTTGCCCATCGCAGTCGAGGAAGCGCATTGATTTGCTCATCCTACAGAGGGATATTTGCAGTTAGCAAAGGGCATGGCTTTTCAAGCAGGTTTTCAGTTATGGCTCCGAACTTATTCGGAAACCACAGGCGGCATTTGCTTCTGGGAGAGTCGAACTGAGTGTGCATGCGCTACTGCGCGCTGCGAAGCAGCATGCATGTTTTATCTGCCTGCTCCCAAGTGCTCTGAAGGTAAAGGGCATGCTTAACGGAGATTTCACGACAAATTTGAATATAATAAACCCAAGAATTCCCAACCTTTCTCAAAGCTAACATCATGTTTTATGTAAACTCTGCATTACCTGTGGTGACAGTTGCCAGAGGTAAAACCGTTTTCTGTCATTTTTCTCAGCCATGTTTTTCAAGCAGCCCGCAACACAAGTTTTACTATACTCTAAAAGCTGAGGTTGCTTGCAAAAGTTGTTCTGAATATTCGACATAAAAAAATTAACGTTACACACTTCAGCATGCAGTTTTCAAGCCAAATTTTGGCCTTAATCTCGTCTCCATGCACCTCTTGCACTGCTTCGAGTCGAGGAGGTATTCTCGAGGAGACCTTGTCGAAGGATCGAAACGCCGCCTAGGGGAGTTCACGAATCCGAATCGGCCCTGGTCATCGCCTCAAAGATCACCTCCGAGCGCACGTTTCTTTCCGGCCGTTCCAATCGGTCGGAGAGAACGTAAGTTGGAAAAGGGGCGTGGCAGCGTCTTTCGCCGCACCGCGGCGCTCGCCACCTATGCATCAGATGTTCCGCCGCAGATGGGCGCAAACTATAAAACACGAGTTTCCTCAGCTTGCGCTCGTACCCCAGTCGAGCTGCCAGCTTTAAAATGCCACGGGAAAGACGGCAGGCAACATTTTCGCTATCGTTAAAATACTAATAATATAAGGCCCACATGAGCAAAATTAGGCAGCGACTACCCAAAGCTGCATGCCTGCCCGAAGCATGCATGCGCGCTATGGCGCTCTCTGCTGCTGTTCTGCGTCTTTTTTTTTGTCAGTGTGTATATACACGCCGTACATTTGCGAGTTCATTAACTCGCTAAATACAGTATTTACGAGTGCGACGACTTACATAAACATCCATCGCACGAATAAAATTCTCTAAATGGTTCCACCACAGCCACATGATTATTGCTTACTTAGATGCATGTCACGATAGGTTTTTTTTTTTTTTTTTTTTTTTTCTGGCATGGTCTTAAATTAGCAGGATAGATGTGTAGGCCATTTGGTGAGACATAAGGAAAATAAAACCGCAGAAGACACAGGACGGAGGCTAGAGACAACACAGGGCGGACAACACCGCCCTGTGTTGTCTCTAGCCTCCGTCCTGTGTTTGCTGCGGTTTTATTTTCCTTATGGTCTTAAAGCAGTCTTGGAAGATCGTAAGCACGCAATTTCGATAGAGGCCTTGCGGAAAACAATTTACATATGTTTTTATAATATGCCTTATGGCAAGCTTGCATAATAAAAACAAAGTTTGATAAAGGTGAAGGGTAATCAGGGCACGTTCAGGCACCTCTGCCGTCATATGAGTACATACGAGGTCTTCGGAAGTGATCCCGTTAAAAAGGGATCAGCTTATACGATCGAAAGTGAGGAGAAGCTATTACCTCGTTTGTAAACTACATGGCCCATCATAGCATAAATGTGCGCAATTATCACGCGAGTTTTAGCTTATTTCTTGTTTTCACTTGTTTGCATATGCTACAGACTGGATGCAGTGCTTTTATTTTTAATTTTTACTCCTATGCCTATACACGCAGAAGGCGAAGCCGAGCAAATGGGTTAATTCAAACGAATCATGATTAGATAGAATGGAACTATCCTACACGCCTGCCACACTAGTTAGCCATTTTTCATTATTTTCAATTATATGCGAAGCTTATTAGAACATTTTTGGCACTAAACATCCGCCGGTTGTAATGATACTAGCCACCTTCTAAACAAAATTACGAGGCAAACAATGTGAGCAATTTAAAAAAGACATGTTTCTTTATTTACAAAACTCCTGAGGTGGACAAGGAGAAAAACAATATGGCCAAGCACAATTAAGAAGTACACACAAACATTTCGTTATTTAAAAAGTTCAATCAGCACATGATGACTACTTGCGTAGTTTTCTATTCGCAAAGGTAAAACTCGCCAGACTAAACAGGCTCCTATCTCGCTCAGCAGGTTTTTTTTCGGTAAGCTGCTTGGTCAATTACTATTTTTCCTGCGTTGATTAGCTGTGGCCTAAGCAACTCTTCTATGATTATCTTCGTTGTTTCAGCGGCGTTGTCCTTTCTTGCTGCACAAAGCTAGAAGAGAGCACCTCTCGAAGTAAGCAACATAAGCTAGCGACATGTACGCTACACATGGAATGTAGCAATGTACGCTCCACTGGAATTTGTTATGTTTGCAAGCAAGCGCAGAAGCCTTAGGATTAAAATTGGGGAGGAAAACGAATGTCTCATCAGTTCACCAAACTGCAAGACCTTGCAGCTGAGAATCATGCATGCCTTTGACCACTCGAGCATACGCTCGTAACGTTGATTGACTGCCGGCCTCACGAGTGACCATTAGACACTCAAAGACTACCACCTACACGAGGTAGTCTTGACGAGTAACTGTTTCACAAGCAAAGAAACCTATCTACACGAGCACAATGCGCAAATTCTAAGTAGAACGGAACGCATTATGTGAACGCAGCAAGAACATCAACACTCCGCTTTGGTAGCAAACACAACACTTAAATTGTGAAACATTTCGGACACACCTTGCGGTCAGTCTTTGCTGGAAAACCAGCTAAAAATGAAAGGCTACGTGACACGCTCGTAACAAATTTTTCGTCAATGTACACGCAAAAAAACGAGAGAACCGCCAGCGGAGATACGCCGCGAGCGGGCTCGACGAGGCTTCGACGCATAGGCGCGCACTGCCGCCTGTTGGCGCCTGGAGGAAGTGACAAACTTAGAACATTTGGCTGGGGCGCGCGTTGATTGGAACGGCCGGAGAGTAACACTCGCTCGAGGGCGAACAGGCCATGCCCTGGAGTGGAGAAGCTTTTCTCCACCTCACGGAGTGGAGGTGGAGCGTCGAGTGGAGGCACGTTTGTGAATGCCGGCTTAAGAGCATGAACACCAAAACCATATTCAGACAGGCATTCTTCTCGTGCATTAGCTGCAATTGTGGATTCATTCGAGAATGTAGCAAGCCTCTGACTCAACTGTAGTTTAAGGAAGTAGAGCTGGAGTGCATTTTTAACAAAATCTTGTCAGGAATATGCTCAAACACAGCCAAAAAAAAGAAAGGATGCTTGTGTTCGCCTCACCCTCCAAACCACTCTTGCCTCGATGTGATTTGCTCCACTGAGAAAACACATCACCATTCCAGTCTCTGATACCACCATGCCCGCCTCCCTGGCTTTCCCTCAATGCTTCTGCTGTACCCCTCCTCTGCTCTCCATCTCATATTGCCGTTGTACCTCCCACCTTTGCTTTAGTCCTCTCCTTCACAAATGCTGCACTTTAAAGCTGCCCAGCACAGAATATTTGTCCTTTTCTTTTAAATACCTTCTGTAGAAATTGTACATTACCTGCAAGACAACAGAATGAGCAACAGAAAATATAGCAATAGGACAAGCAAGATGTTAAAGTTCATCAGTCCTGCTATTAATTTCATTTTCATGAATTTACATGCAGTCAAAGGTAGTTATTCAGACTTCTGTAATTTCAATTATCCCATAACTCAAGTTGTAAGACTTGTTCCAGTCTAGCTCCACACGAGTCCATGCATAAAAAGACTATTCAAGTGTGAGTGGGTTCTGCCATGGATAATTCAAACTATTCAATGCGCTTGGAAGGAATAAAAAACAATAACAACAAATCAGAGTAAACCATACCTGCCAAGCATGGCATTATCTGAAGAAAGGGATTCAAGGGGGACCAAAGTAAGAAAGGCGGGGGGGGGGGGGGGGATATACATCGAAGAAGCAAGGCAATCAATGAACAGAAGGGTAAATGAACATCGGGCAGACACAGGCAAAAACCTCCCGAAAGCAGTTTCCCAGCATTTCAATCAGAAAGACCATAAGTTCGAAAAAATTAAATTATATGTTCTCTAGTCAGGTTTTAAATCTGCAAGGGACAGAAAATACAGAGAGGCATATTTAATTTATAAATTTAGAACATTGGAACCAGCAGGAATAAATATATCTAAGGGAACGTTAGAATACCTTAAGCATATTCCCTCTGCATCATAACTATTTGGGAAAACAATCCCACATAGCGTGAATTGTACAGTTTATTCACAATGCACGTGAATAAACTGTAGAATTGACAATAGCATAAGCTGTACATGTTTCTCCAAACACATTTCCTCCTATCACTTGTTGTTTTGAGTTTGTTCTCGAACTTTTTCTTTTTTTTTGCATGTCATTTGTGGTTCACTGTGCGGTTATTACCCTGTGACTTTGTACTTCTCCCCCCTCCCTTTGCAGAAAGTTAAGAATTGTCCCCCTTAGATATATTCCTTATCAGGGCCCTTTGCAAAGCCTGTCCCTTTGTAGGGTGTATCTGCACCAAACTCGCTTAAGTGGTGACTAATCATCTACCCGGTATTGTAGTTTTGCCGGGTACTTCCGCTTTTACTTCTTTTGCAGGCCACAGGATCCCTGGTTCCAGGCTAGGAAATACATACTGAAAATTTATTTATTTTTTCACTTCATGACCTACTTCTTTCTCACCCATCCTCCCCTCCACACTTCTTCACCTACTTTATTCTCACCCACTATCCCCTCCTAAACCTTTCTTCTTCGGAAGCAAAGCGTATTTGAACCCCTGCCAGTGATGATCGCTTTGTCCAGACAAAAACAAGTCCACTTGTCGAAACGTTGGCTCGACATGCGAACTGAGGCGTGCCCCTTTTACCCTTGTTCAGTACTTCTTCATACCAGGTAAACCGTCTTCTTCCTTTCGTTCTACCTGTCCCCTTTCAAGAAACACGTGTCAACATCGAACCTCCTTTAGGTGCTGACAATTGTCTACTTCGCATATTAGATTTTTTTGCTGCTGCTGCTTTTCTTTTTTTTTCATGTGATGATGGAAGCACTGGTTCCATGCTCATAGAAATTCATACCCAAGGAAACATTCTTTCACTTCTCGCCCTGGTTCTTTCTCCCCCCCCCCCCCCTCCCTAGCTTTTCTTCTTCGGAAGCAAAACCGTATTTAAAACCTCCACCAGTAATTGTGCTGCCCAGACGAAGACAAGTCCCCTTGTCGAAATGTTGGCTCGGCTTGCTAATTGAGGCTCCCCCTCTACACTTGTTCAGTGCTCTTTCATCCTACAAGCGAATTCCCTACTTTGATCTAATAGATGTGCCACCTTCATGGTCCCAACAGCGCAACAAACATTGTTTAGACTTGATGGTAAACTCTTCTGTTCATAGTAAAACTGAAGGTGTATCTGGGATGATTAAATTTCTTACTGCTTAGACTGTGCAGCTCTGTCAGGTCAATTTTCAGTGCCCCAATGAGGCATTTACACTACCCAACTTGACACACAGTACTTTCTGAGAGAATCATGCTTAGCAACGGGTATAAAAAAATAATGCAGAATAGGTGCCTTTTATAAAGGGCTACAGGTTAACTTAATTTTCATTGCAACAGTTGATCAACACTTACAGGACAGCCAAAACACTCAGTACCTCCAGTATTTCCTGCTGCTGCACCAGCCATCCCAGAAGTATTGAAGACGTCAACAAGTTCTGGCAACTCTATAAAACAACAGAACATTACAGAAAGAAAACACGAGCAACACTGCACATCGGAGCTTCAGATGGGTGAAGTTTAAATTTCGCAAACTTATTTAGCTACCGACAGCACAGAGCAACACAAAGATGCTACTCAGCTAGAAATCATTTGCACTATGTCATGCAGCAACCAACAATGCTACTGAGTAAAACTTATTTGCCTTTGTCTGGGCCTTAGAAAATAACCTTTTTTTTTTCATTTGATCCTGCACAAGGTCAGCAGACATAATCAGAAAGGTATCACTTGCAGAGTTTAGAAATCGTCCTTGAGGTGGCACCACAAAGGCAGCTATGTATTGTACAACCAACGCCGATTGAGCTACCACTGCACAGCACCAACTATAAGATTGGAATGCAAGGAGGCAGTGTCCATATTCCAGTGTACATAAAGCAATACCTACAGGAAGAAGGCGTGCCTACATACACACCCGCCAGCTTCTCGGTTGTTCAAAATATTGCGCAATGGTCTCAACTGCCTCAGATGAAACAGCCAAAGCGAGCACTCAGATTAAAATATTCAAGGTGCATTCTGAATGAGTGAGTCGAAGAAATTTGCACTTTTCTTTCTAGATGCGAGATTTCTGATTCCCAATTCAACGAAAATGTTTGTACTCTAAAAAAGTAGTCGCATACAGTGCTAAATCTGAACGACAAGCACTGTATCGCAACAGTGCTCAGAAGACAAAATTTTAGCGCACATTATTTGGATTACATAACTGGTATCAAAGTCTCCCTTGACCTTCACCGACTGGAAATTCCGACGCAAGATTGCACAACTTTGTTTCATAAACAATACTATCATTTTCCTCATTGACCAAACTTGCTCTTAGAGTCGCCACTATGCACTTCTCGTTGCCTTTATAATTCAATGAGCGTTCAGCGTCTTCATGGTCACACTGATGCTTTCAACAGGTCCTTTTCTCCTTGACTAATTGCAGCATGGAATAAATAACCCGAACCAATAGCCTCCAAGCATGGCATTTAAATTTACGACTATACTTGCTGCCCATCTAAACGAACAACTACAATGGTTTCCTTTCTGTGCAATGTTTATTATTTCGAGTTTACGTCATTGTGGTCTATGTTGCATTTGTTTTTGCTCTTATACTGCCCATAGCCTGTTCAAGGAGTTTTTGAATTGTGCTCAGGTACAATTTATGGTATTTTTGTATTGCTATTGTATTACTGCATTGTAGTGCCTGTTCTCGCTTTTCATTTACCGACCGTTGATACATATGTTATCGATTCCCCCTCCCCCCGTAATACCACACTTGAGGCCTTTAAGAGATAGAAAATGATGGTGAGACAGACTATTCGGCTGGCAGAAAATGTCTGCTCCTTTCCAGCTCTTGAACACAGTAAAGGCTATGTGAGCGCATAAGTTCTTTTATCACGCAAATAAGACAGGCGCAGTTTTGCGTTCGTGCCAATAACTTTGGCATGTAAGTATGCGACATAGTGCAGCTAGAAGCAATATAAGAAAGAACACAGGAGCGCATGGCCTCCACACTTTGCAAAGTGCTGCCACCGACATGTGATCAGAATCAGCAGTAAAGGCGCATGCAAAATAAGCTTGGACGGCTCCACTTTCCGAGGATCCCCTTTACATTATTTCTTTACACAAAGAAATAAGTGGTCAGTGGTACCATATACTCATGGATTGACCCATAATTTGATGAAGATTGGACACAGACATGGCATCCGGATTGCTCCCTGTGGCATGAAACAGAGCCAAAGGCATGTTTGGTCGAGTGAATAACCAGGAGTTTATCTAGATGCCAAACTGCGCACCGGACAAGGTACTCCGATTGTATCCAAGGGATTGTCTACCAGATTCCCTTACATTGTGGGAAGCAATACATTGGACAAACAGGAAGATTCATTAATGACAAAATTAGAGAGCACACTGCAGCAATATCGGAGAAGTCAGACACCAACATCGCAGTGCACTGTAAAGGCTGCTTTATTTGTATTTGCAAAGACCAAAAATGTCCTGCTGACCTTCACAATGTGAAGGTTTTGAGAAGGAATAAGGACAGGTTAACAAGGGACATTTTCTAAGCACGTGCAATCAGGAACTCAGGAGCCCAATGCGTTACCACGCCTTCAGTGGTACTGTTGAAAAAGGAATTAGATTTCTTACGCTTGTTGGCAGGATGTTAAAGATAAGGAATAAAAGAGCTGCAGAGGTAAAGCGAAGGGAGAAAAGATGCACGGGTTCAGATCAATATAGTTGTCAGTGCAGCATTGTCCTTGTGTCTGTGTGTGCTTCTTCGGTTTTGTTCCCCTGCTCTGCTGCCTCCTTGCAAGATGTTACACCAACTAGCTCAATGTTCTACTCTATTATTGTTCAACTGAGTCTGATTTCATGTGAAAACCAAAGCCTTGAATGAACACGGCATTGCGTTCCACTGTTTAGGACATTTAAAAGGCAATAGATGAGAAATGTATGCGACAGTCAAGCACAGCAAAACTGAACATGCCGCCCCTACATTTCTTGCTAACACTCCCTTGTGTTTCGCCCTAGAGAGTGCTGCGAATGATCGAAAATTTTTCTTTCTCTACTTCTTGCTACGCTTTTCCTCTCTTTTACTTCTGAGTGAACTGCGGCACCTTCCTTCCATATTCATAGCCAACTTTACTTTTTTTATCCTATGCACTGCATTCTTTCCCTCACGGTTCTAAGGCTTATGTAAAGTTGGCTCCTTAGTGTTGGTGAGCCTGATGGTAAAGCCATTAAAAAAGCAGTTTCGTGTTTTTTTTATATATAAGTGCCCTTCGATTCTAAGGAGTGCACGTGCAGTGATGTAATTTCAAGGGAGGTACATCCCCGTGGCCAGGTACACTTTTCGACAGCTGATTATTACCATAAATGTTTTTACCATTTAGGCAAAAGATGTCATTTATGGAAGAGAAATTGAGACTTCAGTTTCATTTTACTATCTGAGTTTACTATAGTAGGGTTCCACTGTATTAGCACTGTGCTGCGTTTTCGTTTTTCAGTTTCGCTGAGCTAAGACAGTGCACTCTTAGACAGGCCCTCCAATGGTTAGCCAGCTTCAAGACATAGCAATAAATGAACCAGTTGTGAATGAACACCTTTCTAAGTCAAGCCAGAGCTTTGAAATCAATACTGGGTTGCACGCAGTCACAAATTTGCAGTGATGGCAGATAGGACTGGAACAAGCATTGAAAAACAATCTTCATCATAAGTCTAATTCTGCACATGCACCATGCCAATCATTTAACGCGCCAGAGAGAGTGCCATGTAATGATTGATCACTGGCCTTTAATTGTGACACTCAATTGTACAGTGAAAATCATTTCCCATTTACAAATGTAATCACTAGCTGTAACATGAACTGTAGCAATTAACACAGAGAGCTGAGGCTGTGTGATCACTACATGCATAATATGATGCTGCATTCCCAGGCCTTAAAAATTGCAAACAAGCCATTCCTTTCTCCAGTAGACACAATATGAAAAATGTTTGACTGGTTTTAAAACTCGTATTTATGTGGAGGATCAGAATATCGCAAAAGTGTATTTAAACTGCCAATGACAATCAATTTTTTATTCAATATGAGTTATGCATAGATAAGCCTTCTAACTACTTCAACATAGCCAAAAACATGTAGTTGCTTACCTTTTGATCAATTCCAGCCTAAGATGCTTCTCCCCCTTTCGTTTTCCTGGCTTCTATTAAACATAAAAGAAACACCATAATTTTTTTTCAAAAATGAGGTTTAACTGCTTAAACACAATTTAAACTGATTTCTAGCTTTTAACAAGCAGCAGTCATTCATCAATAAGAGGCCTGGATGAATGTAAGAGACTAATGGTATAACGAAGAATGCAATTTGAAAATTATTTTCAATAGCAACCTGTGGTACTTAAGAGAATAGTGAAAGCTTAGCATCAACACTAAGGCAACAGGTGATGCCTCCAAGCTGCCCATTAAGGCTCAGAAAAATAATTTCTTTTGCCGATGTACTACATGTTAAACTCGCTGAAATTGGTGTGCCAGACGCACTGAATAACATAAAATCTTTCTTCTGAATAATTTGACAATCTACCAGCTCCAAGATTCTGTGGAGCTGGCAGATGCACATGGGGTTCACGACCATCCTGTACAGGATTTCTGGCTCAAACAGGCTTTTGCTGCACACTGCTAACCCGAATAAGGAAGTTGCTACATAATGATCTTAAAACATATCTTAATGGCCTGCAGATCTATTTAATTTTTGACTCTGTCTTAGGGATTAGATTGCAAACGTAAGCATTTTATGCTGTGGTCAAAAAAAGGAAAACAATACATTTTTACAGAAATCTAAAGAGCAATACAAAATATTTTTTCTTTATTGCCTATAACACACGAATGGAAGATACAGAAGACAGAAACCTTGCTGGTCTTCAGTCGATGGGCATCACCATATCCCTCCTCTTCCTCAAGCATTGCATTCAGTAATTTTTCCAGATTGCTGCGCGCAGCTAGGAAGAAGAAAACCTATTAGTGGACACTCTCATACCCGTCTTTGCTTCACTCTATATTATGGCTTATGAATGGCATTACTTGCCATAACATACAAATACCACAGTTCAAAACTGAGGTCTTGCTCTGAAAAAGCAATGACTACGTTCATTTTTGTTTTTACATATCGAACACCCTGAGCGCGTACACTTATATCCCCACCCACGGTGTCCGATATGCAAGAACAAAAAATTTGAAGCCGACATTCACCACTTGCTGTGGGACAGCCCAGCACTGAAATTGACACGAATTCGGAACTTGGCGATAGCTTTCCTATCAGCAAGCAATCCTGCCTCGTGTATCATCTGGACGCAGGGACATAATTGCTCACTCCTAGACTTCATATAATCAGCCAACCTTTTTCCATTCATTTAATCATTTCTTCATTCTTCATCTCATACCCTACTGATGCCCTTAGGCAATAAATATCGTTACAAAAAAAAACAGACGGCACAAGCAGGCATTGTACTTTGCGGTTCTAACCAAAAAACGTTAATAAACATTGGCCTGTAAAAAAATTACGGCATCTGAAAAACCCAATAACGCCGGTTTTTAGTATCTAGGACCAGTTCTTTCCGTCCCTTTACTATACAGCAACAATCACAAATTATTTCAACCATGGCTCCACTTGTTTGCGTCATTGCAAAATCCGGACACAGCGATATGTGCCAAAAGTCTTTCTGTGGCGTGACATTGTATATTTTTCCCCCTTAATACCAACGTTGGGAAAAAACACATTTCTGCACTGTCGTCATGTTGAGTACTACGTGCATGCCCCTTCTCCCCAGAGGAGGGCCTTAAATATAAATAACGAAAGAACCTGGGAGACCCTGCACAGCTCTGGCCTTGAGACCCAGCTGGGCGCGATCAACCTGGCCGAAGAACAACACATACCAGCCAGCATCCGAGGCGAAGCGCCAGATGTGGGTGGAGGAGATACGTGAAGTTTATTCCTCCTTCTTGATAAACATGCATGGATACCACCACAGCGAAATAACAGCTCTATCTGGCGCAATGCAAGGGCGCCAGTTCTACATCTGCAAAAAATGCAATAATAGTCTGTATACTTACGTCTGAACTTGACAGCTTGCACGACGAACAGCTTTGATGAACCAGTTGCCCGCCGTTTTTTATCCTCTCGGGCCAGGTAACGTTTATCCAATTGACCTTCTGTGAAGAGCCGCTGAACGTCGGCAAGGTTTTTGAGTTATGTTTGACGACTGGGTCGTGCCCCTGAATTACATTAACATACTCTACAGCAAAAGACTCATCGGGAAATCGGAACAGCGCGAACTTGTACAAGCACAGAACAAGATGTCACACGTAAGCAATGGATCACAAAATGGCCTAACCGCACGGGTGTGACGCCCGCCACCTATAAGGAGCAAATAATATTTCTTTCTCTTTTTTAGTAGTAACTCACGTCATTTAGCCCCAAATCTAGCCCTTGTTATTATAATTTACCAATCTTTTTCCTCGTTTATTTTTTTTTCACTTACAACATCTTTTTACCGTGTATACAAGCCTGGCCTCCGAGATCACCACCACGCGCACCTTTGGTGATCTCGGAGGCCATAATACAAGTAAAGTTTCTTTATATTTATTTTAAAAATTTATAGGCTTGCACGTCTCATTTTTGTCTGGCTTTTACGATTGACACACACTGAATGTTCTTACACAGCTCCTTCTGCATCTGCTTTTGTCTGCTTACGTTTTGTAATGCATCATAATGTGTACAGCTTCATATACAAAGGCGTAGCGATTTCATTATCAACTCCATTCTTTTTTTTTTGGCAATTAGCGATCGCCGTCGTCACACAAGTCGTACTGCATGTTGCTCCTTTTACCCGGAAGTTAACGAAGAACTCGTTCGCACCGTTACGAGGGCGATTGTTCGAAAGGATAACAATTCGGCGTTCTCGCTGACTCGGCATCATTTCACTAGAACTGCTAGCTGAGAGGCGCACAGGACCACAAAACATCAGTCATGATGTATGTGCACCCCTCGAATGTATTCAAGAAAACAAAAGGGACGCACGAGGTTTAGGAGGTATGATCTAGTCATGAAAGTTGTATACGTGTGTCCCTCTTAATCACTTGAGTAAGAGACAGAGAATATTGGCATCGTGGCCATCGTGGCCACGCACGTGCCGCCACGCTACGCTCTGTGGTCATTTCAACGTGTTAGCAAACACATCTCAAGACATCGTCGCTGTCGTATTCAGCTGCTTGTAGTACATATGTGAAAGAGCATATGTGTGATCCGTACTAAGCTTGCCATACGTATTTGCCTAAAGTCCCGCATATTTGCTTGTGTTTTATACGTGATCGGGATTGGGGCAGGGGGTCGGTAGAACACTGCACGGGAACGGGCCGTGGGCTGGGGCTTTCTGTGTATACAGCTTCTTTCGGAAATGAAGGAATCCTGCCGCTAAATTTGATCCAGTTATTTATTTGATGCCGAATAAGAGAAAGCGTATTGTAAACAGAGGATCTGTCTTCCCAAAACTTTCTTGACGAAACCTTTGCTTCTACAGATACTACTGCCCTTCATTCTCTGTTGAGAGGAATGTTATTGCAAGGTTGTTGTTTTTTTGTCTCATCTTGGTTTATTTTTATGTACTGGCGGTAAGCAGTACATTTTTAAGGCGTCTGCGCATGCAGACTTTGCCGGGCCTGGAAACGCGGGCCAGGTACGCGCCTGGTCTATGTGTGCATGGGCCAGGGCCAGTCCCGAGCTTGGAGCCATGGGCCCCGGTTGGGCTCGGCCTTCAAACGGTGGGAATGCGCCGGGCCCGGACTGGAAAATCAGGTGCAGTGCTCTAGTCATGGGGTCGAGCGTGTGTTAATGCTGGAAGCACGTAGAGCATGAAAGCTTGCAGCGCGAACCCAAGACCCTTTTTGCAAGAAATTTCTATAAGCCAGCCAGATATATCAACTGGGAATTAAGTTCTATAAACAATTAGACCATGCAATTTACCAGGGGTAGTATCAAATAACTATATATGGTCCTTGAAGAAAAAAAACTATTGCAATTAGATCCTAATCGTTCAGCGGTTCAATTGTGCAAGTGCGTTACTGCAGGAAAGCCAAATTCAATTTCGAGCGACCCGGGAATTAATCTTGTGCCCTGAACGTCCGTTTCAACTTGGATACCGCGGCTGCGCTCATGCACCCATGCATGTTCAACGGACAGTCCTTCACGCTCTTCAGCATTTGAATTTTTATCCCGAGAATGAAAACGAGTGAACTAAAACAATGTAGGCCAAGGATTCTGTGGCTTAAGGGCTACTGTTGCCAAGGTAGTTTTCACAAAATACAAAAGGCAGGTGGCGCATAGTACCACCTAATTTCAGTGGTATGTACATTTACGTTCATGATCTAAACTATTTGCCAGATGTGGCGGTTATCTATTTAATCACCACACCAAACCATAGATCAATAGAGTTAATCGACAAACACACACCGCTTTGCCAAGGGAAGGCCTAGGCCTAACTGTAAAGGCAGGACGATTTCTGGCTACGTTTTATTGGACTGATTCGTCGCCGTGCGCTCTGTGACAAAAGGGGGACTGTGGAACCTGTGGAACGACGCGCGCTATGCCTTTAAGGTGCAAACGCCACCTTGAGCAAGATATGTGCTCATGCACAGAAAAACGGAAAATCAGCGGTTCAGAATGCACATGGCTGCCGAGACCTCTCATGCCTCTTCGAGCGGTGGAACTTTTGACGTCGACGCCCCCAGTTCGGCGAGATCTCAGACGACGACAGTTCTACCGACAACTCTGCAGTAATACAAGGCGGCCGGAGAGGTAAATATATACGTTCGAACTCGGTTGGCTAAAGACGCGCAGACAGAATTTCCTCAAATCTGGGCTTGCTGTTTAGTCTCTAACCAGTGAAGATCACGGTGTTAATTCATTTCATTTGAAAACATAGAGCCGAGTCTAATAATTGTTCTGGGGTCGGAAAGCGCGGTCTTCGAGGAGCGTCTCATTTGCGCAAGTGTGTGCGCAGTCGAGACCGTAAAAAGGAAAAAAAAAAGCGGCGGAGGGGGGGGGGGGGGGGCTACGCCAAACATCCCGGAAGTTGCTACTTTGAATCTCTCACTGCCTGGGTGCTGGAAATTACACTGACGCCATGTTTACTGACCTTTTACAGTAATTGGCACGGTATTCCGTACAGCACCTTCCTAGACTACGTGTCATCTTAAATAAGCTCTGTGCTCCCAGTGGGCTGCAACCTATGAGAGTAGGGGGGGGGGGGGGGGAGGGGCTTTGTTTTAAGCTGCATCATATATGAAATCACAAAGAATGGAACTTCCAGCAACAGGCACATAGAAAACCAGAACGAGGAGACGGGGTCCCCGCATAATCTTTGTTTAGCTGTTGAGAGACCTTGTCGAGATGCAAAAACAGGATTTCTAGGAGGTCCCTTTTTGTGAGGTGATCTGCACTTGCTTAGTGACTGGAGAAGTGATTTTAATGGTTTACTGTGAATCTCATAGTCCTGCGGTGATAGACAACATTGAAAAAATGGAACTGCACAATAAATGAGATAATGTGGAAAATATTTTTCTGCCACCACCACCACTATTACCCTACATCTCTCAAATAGTTCCATCAATGTTTTTCTGCCACTTTTGGGGAGGAAAACAGGCCATATCAGTGTGCGTCCAAGACTAGTCTTTTATGCATTACCTCCACGTCTGACTGTTAAATATCTTGTGCTTGGATTCTGTGCACTGAAAACAATGCATCACCCTTGCCCTAACTCTAGTACTTTAGTTCCATGCAGTTAACATATGAAGCAGGATATATTATTTACATTATTAGATATATATCATAGTAGGAAGGACTGCTGTGTGTGTGTGTTTGTGTGTGTGCAAGGGGGGTAGGCATGTTGCATAGAGCTCTGTATTCAAAGCTGTACATGAATGTATGTTAACGGTGTGCCCGATGTTTCATGAAAGTCGGCTGATTTAATGTCTAACATTTATTCTCTTTGCTACCAGGTTACACAGAGCATTGATGAAGATGAGGACACAGAGGTGCCTCTGGATTGATGCCAGGTATGAAAAAGGCTTTTGGCAGAGAAAGAGAATGCTCATGGCACAAAGTTGTCAGTGTTTATTTACATATTTGTTTCAGTTGCCCCCCTTAAAAGGAACTTAATATTCGCACAGTACGAAGTTTCTCGATTTATAATCTGGTATCTAAATTTAAGTACGGTTCAAATTAAGCACAGTTAGCATAGTTTACACATGACATCTCACACTGCATTCTTTCCTTGATGGTCTTTATTTTGAGATGTTTCAAAATACCGTTTACTTCTCAGTTGAGAAACTTGGTGTCCTATTAGAGCTGCCACTAAAAAGTGATAAACGTGACAACCAATAACCCTGCCTTTCTTACACCAGGCCAAAGCAATTATTGCTTGCCAGTAGGCATAGATGTGCATGACACTCTCCTTGAACAGCCGGCAACAGCGCAGGTAAAATTGCAATATTTTAGTTTGGCCTGTCCCAGAATTTGTTATGGAAACGTTATAGTAGCTCTTGTGCTTGTTTTTTTTTGTAACCTATTGTGCTACAAGTAGAAAAAAAAGAGCATTGAGGTTTAAAGATGCAAACTAAATCTGCAAGCAGGGTCCAAGATTTCAATTTTTTTTCAAGTTTCAAGTTTATTGCACTTCATATATGATAGTATTACATACATAATAAATAAATACAAAAGGAGTCCCATAGTGAAATGTACTGTACTGGGACCTCCTCAGCTAATTAAAACGAGTTATGAAAGGAAGCAGTGGTAAAAGCAAATGTTCAAAGTAAAAATATAGTATGTTATAACAATAATAATTTTTTCTCCCTTGCCTCTATAACAAATAAATGTTATAGAGGCAAGGAAGACAAAATTGATTCTTAAATTATAGAATACCCCACGTAGAAGTAACCGTAGACAGAACAACAAGTAGTATCATATCATAAAAAAAATCAAAGGAAGAACAGCAGCATAGCGTAAAGTAATACAAGAAACTACAAGTATCCATTATTCAAATATTAATACAAACAAGTGAACAGGTGCCAAAAAACAAGTTTTAAAAGTAGCTTTCTACGAAGTCTGTATGAAGTATTTCATTAGTTGGTGGCACTGAATGATTTAAGAATTGAAGACCAAAATGAGCGCCAATAAACAAATGCAGCGAAAGACGATTTGATGTCCAGAGGTATGTTATTCCATGCTTTGACTGATGCGTATCCAACTACGATAATTAGTGTGCACTCTTGGCAGGAGAAAATTATTTGATGAAAATTTTGTGGTATTGGGGTCAGTAAGATCTTGACGATATATAAACAAGAGAAGATTGTTGTCACTGACAAAACAATATGCGAAAGTGCCTAAGTTATACGTGAGTAAGGCAGAGATGAGAAGATTGTTAAGTTGCTGAAAAAACTCGGGAATATTGGCACAGTATGGGCTGAATGTAAATATACGTAAAGCTTGGTATTGTACGTGTTGTAGTGGTGTGATGTCTCGTGTGAAGGATATGTAAAATCCCAAGTCGTAATGCAGTAATTAAGATGACTATGTATGAAAGCGTAGTATTATGTTCGTATTCATGGAGAAAGGACCGTGCAGGTTTGAAATCCATTTCTCGCTCTGAATGCTGACAGTCTCACTGCCAGTTGGCTGTCGGCAAGAAACAGGATTTAGTGGCTGAGTAGCTGCTAAAGCAAGGAAATGACTTGACCAAAGCTGAAAAATGAGAGCACCGGTAGGAGGACAGGGTTTTCAATGTCACCACGTTGCAGTTTCCAAAATACACAGTGTTATCAAGTGTGTTTACCATGCTTAGGGGACACCCTATCTGAGGTTCGTCATCAAAAAATATAAGGTCACTCACTAAAGCCTGTTAATATGCTTCTGCCAAGCTTTATTGATGACTTTGAAATCATAATTTTAATGCCAATGACACCTATAGTTGTATGGATTTACTGAAAAGTCAGTGGCTCTTCAGATACTTTTTATTTTTTTCTTTCCCACCTTTTAATACCTGGCCCATATCACAAAACAGCACTTTAAGCCCTGGTCACATTGTTGCATAAACAGGGATGTGGCTTTGATATGCACCACGTTGAGTGTTTTTTAGTCTTCTTTCGGCTTGAGTGTCACTCGCGCTACCTAGAGTGAGATTCTGTCATCAGTAATGCCTGCGAAAATTATGCAAAAAGCAGTTCAGTGACTTAAAGAGGTATGTCACTGTGATTTTGGAGGGAAGAGGATAAACAAAAATATGCTTCAAGGTTTAGTCAGGGCTTTGTCACCTTCTATGCATCAAGATTGGTGGGGCCTGAATTACTCTTTTCTCCTCTAATTTAGCAGCTGCGCAAGGTGGAAGCGAAAAATTGCTAAATATGTACTTAAATATTGTTTAGCAGAATCAGATCTATGTACGTATATAGCTTGACCATTAGGAGGAGCCATGTGTGGCTCTGGAAGAAGCAAAATCATGGTCAGTCAGTGCTACCACGTGCAGCTTCACGTTTTTGCTGCAACAAGAGCACGCCATAATTAACCCCCGCTGCACACAATTGCTTGTGTCTGCCATAGGATGCCACAATGTTAGAAGACTCAAGTTATCATAAAATACATAAAAGATGACTGCTTGACCTATGAAAATGTAGTCACTTAAGATTTACATTTATCCAATGTACATTTAGTTATTTAAATGTTTAGTTGGGGAGAATTGCTGATTTTAACTCTAATGCCGCCAAGACTACTAAAAAAGGTGCTCTTCCTGGCTGAGTATCATTCCGCATACTGAGATTGCAAACACTTTGTGGCTAGCAGTTAGCAAGCGGCCATGTAGCGAACTTGGCCTTCCAGCCTTCACCATGTAGCATTTCCCCTTTTCCTTCCACTGATTCCCCTTAACATCCGAAGTGTTTACATATACGGCTTTAGGTGGGCATTTCATTCAATTTAAGTTATAACAGTTGCTTTTTAAATTATAATTGCCATATGAGCGCTTAAGCCTGTTTCGCATGCAAGTGAAAACTCCAGCAATTTCTGCTGGAGTAACTAAAAAACTTATTTTGAGCGGTCACGGCAGCTCGAGCTATCCAGTTCCAACCTGTTGGAAATTTTTTGCTCTGTCGATGCCGCTCACCACTGAGTTCACTCAATTGCTTGCATGTGAACCAGCCTTTATGTGAAGATTTAAAAAGTAACTGAACAAATGTTTTAAATAGGAAACTAGCAGGGGTAGCTATTGTCTCTTTAAATGTTTATCGACTCATAAACTTATTATAAAAATGAATTGCATGTAGTGGCCATCCTCTCCTTTTTAAAGAATTGGATCTGTTGTGTCCACTTTTCTGCTCCCCCTCCTTGGTTTAATGAAACTGTCATGCAACATTTATTAATATGCTACTCTCATTTAATAGTTGTAAGTGGCGTGTGGTGCTGTTCATGAAGCCTACCATGATATAAATATTTTAAGCTTCAATAATTTCAGAAAGGAATGCTGGGCTAAGTTCTTATTGAGTGAGGCAAGATTTTCTCCTCTGGACTCACATTTTTTTTTATCAAAGCAGGAAGAAGTGCCAGTACCTTACCCTGTGCCAAATAATGCAGACAGCTCAGGTTCTGATGAAGACTGAGGTGCTCAAGTGAGCATGTTATTTTTTTGAAACATTGAAGATTTAAATGCCATATAGAACACAAATTAGAAGGATACAACTTTCAGTATACGTTAATTGTAGTTCAAAATTGAGTTTATTGTGTGTATATAATTGTAAAGGATAATTCCATCTTGACACCAAAAGCTTTGAATGAAGTGCAAATGTTAAGCATTTTGGGCAGATAACCTTTCTCTGGCTTGCAAGTTCAGTACATGCTTACCTTTATGCGGACCCTAACAAGTGTAAAAAAAATGGAATTTATCACGCAAGGAACCATATCCACTGTTTGCCAGTAAAATACACCTGTCATTGTATCAGTTAGACTCTGCTATTTGGCACTTATGTATAAGTGGACTGTAGGGAAATTTGATGTGAACTTACATTTTGCTCCAATTAATATTTGTAGAATATCATTCATTTTAAGATGCTGACTGCAGAGCTCAACAAAGTACTTTGCAAGTTGCTGATGAGAGGACACAAGTTAGGCCCTTCTCATGTCCTATGTGATGCGCCATAAATACAGCGACCAGGGGGATGACAGGCCTGCTGGACCTACTGAATATCATCTACACAGGAAAAGCTCCAAAAATTGAAATATACTTGCTTTTGAAAGCTTTGGGTGTACACATTCCTGAAGCTGAGAACCACTTCTATTATCTTGATTGTACCAGGTACTTGGGCAGTTCAACTCAGATTGAGATTCACTGCGAGAACTGTGAATGGGATATTGACATAGCCTTTTGCTCTTCCTTCCTTGTAATTCCTTTGAAAGAGCAGCTTCAACGAATCCTAGGCCAGCAAAACTTTGCTTTCGCAAAGAATCAGAGGAAGTGTGATGACGTAGTGGATGGCATAGAACATGCCAGGCTGTCGGCTGATTTTTCAACTCACACTATTGTGGAATACAGTGAGAATTAGAGTGTTTTAAAAATAAGCTTATGACATCTGGCCAGTTCAGTGTGATATTCTTGAGCTGGACCTTGCAGTCTGAAAGCAGAACATGCTTATGCCCGCTCTTTGTTTTGGTTTTTCAAAGCCAAACACGACTACTCTTTTTACACCCTGTGCAAAGGAGCTACAGAAGCTTTCCTTAGGATTTCCATAAGTTAAACATGGAGAACAGGTCCAAATAAGGGTATTTGCAGCTGCGTGTTCAGTGGATGCCATTCGTTCAGCAGTTAGAAACTATAAACAATTTAATGGTTTTTATGGGTGGGGCTGGTGTTACTACTCTGGGGGCTCTTCATACGAATATTGAGATCCTGCTCCAGTATGCAGGACTGCTGTGAAGCATATTGAAGTGGCTAGAAAAGGCGCACCTTCAGTGCCTGTTTATTAATAGTCAAGGGACCTTGCCTTGCCATGACCTCGCTTTGATGGGCTGGATGGTTTCATCACCGATTACCAACATTGTGCCTGCTTTGGTGTCATGTGACAGTTACTCAAACTGTGGCTAGAAAGCAAGTATGGCTGCCCTTGGTAGAAAAGAAACAAATTGACTCAGCTAAATAGCCTGGTGTTGACCATCTCACCTCCGATAGAGATCACCTGCACCCTAATGATGTTTGAAGACTGAGCTAGGTAATTGGAAGGTGTCAGACCGCCTGCAGACCCTCTACCATACTCTGTACAGAGGAGGGCTCCTGCTTCTTTGTCAAGCAAATAGTTACTTTGGGCATACCACTTCTTTCTTTTTATTGTTATTTCTTTTATTTTCTATTATTATTATTTATTTTTTGCTGGAGGTGCTCCGTGACTGCGATGTGCAGGTCTGAGTTACTCATTTAAACTGAACCAGCTCTGTTAGATGCTTTAACAATAGATACACGGGTTGCATGGGTCCGCAGTACGCGCCAAGGAGAATGGCACTGCTAACATGCGCTGGCTGCGGAGAGGTAACAGCGGCGCCGGAAGCGGAACCTCTACAGGGCTTCCCTTCCCTATAGTCGCCAAGGTTGTTTTTGCAGAGTTGATTCCCAAGATATGTGTTTGCTTACGGGGAACTCTGTGGAGGACGCCAAAGAGTCAGACAGCAAAGTGCGTGCTGGAACAGACACATACGACTTAGCCATGTACGCGGGTTTCACGTAGTCGATTGCAATCACGTCCTCACGGCCGTTCACAGACACAGTAAAAGTCTTTTGTCCATGCTGTAATACTTCGAATGGGCCATTGTACGGTGCAGTGAGGGAGGACCGAATAACTTCACGGTGGACGAAAACATAAACTGAGTAAACCAGGTCCTTATGCTTATGAAAACATCGTAAGTTGAGGGCTATCAAGGTGGTGTTCGCCGCAAGCACTTAAAGAGTGACCGAAGTTGCTCAATGTAGACGGGAGGTGAGATGAATGGTTCTGGAGGTGAGGTGAAGACTTCACTGGGTAAACGTAGTGTGGTGCTCACCGCAAGCACTTAAAGAGTGACCGAAGTTGCTCAATGTAGACGGGAGGTGAGATGAATGGTTCTGGAGGTGAGGTGAAGAATTCACTGGGCAAACGCGAGTGGTTCCGTAATCATTTCGGCAGCAGTACACCCTAAGTCTTCCTTTACCGCTGACTGAATACCCAAAAGAACGAGCGGAAGGTCGTTGACCCATGAAGTTCGCACATCGCGAGCGATGAGGGTGGCTTTCAAGTGCCGATGGAGCTTTTCAACCATGCCATTAGCAGGTGGGTGGTACGCAGTTGTGTGGATGTGGCGGATGCCGAGAATTCTTAACACTTCGAACAAGCCACTTTCAAACTGACAACCGCAGTAGGTTGTTATGATGCTGAGGCAACAAAAACAAGAGATCCAACCAGCCACGAAAACAGGCGCCACGGTGGTTTGTCGCTGTAACATCAGAAACTGGAAACACTTCAGGCCAGCGCGTGTAGCAGTCAACAGAGGTGAGGATGTATCGTTTACCACATGACGAAGGCAACGGCCCTACAGTGTCGATGTGAATATGGTCAAATCGCGAGTCGTGCGGCCGGAAGGGTTGAAGTGGTGACTTGGTGTGTCGAGTAGTTTTCGCACGTTGGCAGCGCTGACACTCTCGAGACCAACGGCGAACATCTGCATTCATGCCGGGCCACTCAAAACGAGAGGTGATGACACCCTGAGTGGTACGAACGCCAGGGCAGCTTGAGTCATGTAGTTTGTCAAATACTTGATGACAGTGCAAAAGGATGGGCACAACTAGTAGCCGTGTCGCAAACATTCATACCATAGGAGAATGGCAGTGGCTTCTCAGAAAGCGAGAGATGTGGGTCTGGCACGCAGGTCACGAAGCTATTCAGTGTGTTGTGCCTCGGTGACGATGTCGAAATCGACAGCACTTACAGAAACCTCATCGACACGTGAAAGGGTGTTGGCAGCTGCATTAACACGTTCTTAGATGTACCAAGGGTCAACCATGAATTCAGAGATGAACTGCAAGTGCCGAACTTGTCGGGACGTGTGTGTGCTGTGGATACTGCAAAACGCAAATGCCAGTGGCTTGTGCTCTCTTAACATGGTGCCTTCGAGCAGATGACGGAAGTGCCGAATGACATGTTCTCGTGGTCAAATGTGCTGTAACGAGCATCAGCTGGCTTCTACTTCTGTACATGGGAACCAAGTGGGTACCACAAGTTGTGAAGTTGCTGCACCAATGGCATGGGAGGAGGCATCGATGATTAGTGTTATGGGTTTAGGGGATGCACAAGGAGAGTCGCAAGAGCAGTTTTGGTGTCTACAAAGCCGGCCTCTGCTGCGGGTTTCCGCTCCAAGGATGCAGATGGGGCCTTGAGCATGTTGGTAAGAGGCAGAAGAATGTGGGCTGTATTTGGTACGAATTGACAGCAAAAATTTAGGAGTCCAAGAAATTCATGGTTCTTTCACATGAGAAGCGTAAAATCACGCACGGTTTGAACTTTCCTCTCCAGTGGTTTCATCAAGGTGTTCGAGGTGTCCGAGTAACGCCAAATAAACAATTGGCTGTGTTGATGGTCAATCCTTGCCCTTTAAGTCTTAAAAGCAGCAACCGCAGATAGTGTGCTGCTTGGATGACGAACTAGTCACTAGTAGGCCACTAGTACCACTAGTAGGATATGCAACGACAAAGTGCAGATCACGGGTGACTTCATTTATGAAGTGTTGGAAAGTCTGGTCGGTAGAGAAGGGTCGCTGAGGAGCGAGCAGGATCTTTTGAGCGGCTCTTTCAAAAGAGCGGATGAGCGACGGCTCACTAAATGTGAGGGTGGTTCTTATAGTAAGCCGGCTCTCTCTCAAGGCAGAAAGCTGGGCTAGTTGGTGGGTCATCATTAATAAAAAGACTGGCGCATGTAACAAGGTCACAGACATAGAAAAAGACGGGACGAGCGCTAAACATCAATTGAGATTTTACTTGGACAAAAAGGTACATACAAGCACTTTGGTGGCGCATGCACACACATGTTGGTCAAAACCAAATCTTTGACCAACACCATTCCCACTTCGAATTATAGATCAATTCGCTCTCGCTGTACCATCTGATCTGCTGACCGTCCTGGTTAGCTCAGTCGGTAGAGCAACTGCCCTGAAAGGCGGTGATGCCGGGTTCGATTCCCGGATCAGGGCGAACTTATCTTTAACTACGAAGTTTCTTTGTAGCCGTATGGCTGCGCTTGGGTGGATGCAATGAGTAATTACTCCCTTATTACAAATCTACTCCACCTTGGTGGATTCCCCTAAATATTTAACCAACACCATTACCACTTCGTATTATAGAACAATTCACTCTCGCCCTACCATCTGATCAGCTGACCGTCCTGGTTAGCTCAGTCGGTAGAGCGACTGCCCCTGAAAGGCGGTGATGCCGGGTTCGATTCCCGGATCAGGACGAACTTATCTTCAACTACGAAGTTTCTGAGAAAGCTGTATAGCTTTCCTTTGTAGCCGTATGGCTGCGCTTGAGTGGATGCAATGAGTAATTACTCCCTTAATACATTTATTAGTGTGAAATCACTAATCCAGCGGTTCAGGGCATAGTCAAATTGTCTAATGCTTGTGTGTCTTCTTGTAGTGCTTTCTCACTAAAAAGAAACAATGGGGACAGAGTGGATTCAAACCCAGGAATTACTCATTGGAAGCAAGTATGAAGTGCCGTAGCTATAACTGCAGTGGATCTTCACATGTGCAGACTGCAACACACTCTTGCACTCTGCACTGGATGTCCTCGTCTCCATCAACTGCCTCCTGTGGACAAAAGCTTTCGCACGTTCTACTCGATTTAACTGTTTTAATTTTTTTTTCATGCTCAAACAACTGGGTTACAGGCAACTACACAGGATGGCTAAAACAAAGGCCCATAACACAAGATGATGCCGTGGTTGTCTCTGGCTTCGTGAATTGGCTAAGCTTATTTTTTTTACTCCATTGCTCTTCGGGTGTCAATTGGCTGATTCTAATGGATGGCTTGTATTCTCACTCATTTCATTTTGTAGAACAGGTGCTGTTATATTTTGATTCTATTATATTATTTGTGCAGTCACCATTCTTTGTTGATTTAAAATGTGTAATAAATTTTTTCAATGTCTTGCAACCTTCATGATTATTGTCCTACAATGATACATACGTCACTGAGCAGCTCATAAGTGGCAGAGGTACACATGAGGCATGGTTTCCACTTTTTCTGTGCTTCCATTTATCCGTAAAGTTTCAACACATTGTTTAAATATAATTTCAGCCATGCCTTATTGATGAAGCAGCGAGTCTTGAGTTCGAAACTTTATAGATTTTTGCAGATTCATTAAAATAAAGATGCCAGATAAGAGATTTCCTTTTTTTGCACAGAAAGGAACAACTATCGATTGCAACAAACACTTGTTTGGAAAGTTAGAGGGCATAAAGAAAAGCTGTTTTCTTTTACCATGATGAAAATAACTATATTTTGCTCAGCCTGACTGGATTTTGAGTGCTAATTTTCTGTCTTTTGCAGAGTTAAAGAATGGCCCTGGGCTAAAGCGCTTACATAAATACCCCCCCTTTTTTTATCTTTACTCACTTTTATCCTACACTTCTGCAATATGCCCCATTTTATTCTATCTATATTAAACTAAAGAAGGACAGGATGTGATCATTGCGATTAGTGCGAGAGTGATGCATGAGTTTGGCACCACACAGAACAGAAGCAAAGCCATGAACAGTCAGACATGACTAGTCCGGCACTCACTCTGACACATCCCATTTTCCTCCCCTAAAGAAGCAGACAGAACTGTTTGAGAGATGAAGGGCGATAGTGATAGGGATGAAGGTGGCGGTGTAAAAAAAATTACTTGCATCTGTTCTTTCAATTACATTTTTTTCATGTAGTCCACTGTCACAGGATGGAGGGGAAACTATTACAACTTCTGTGATAATATAAGCAGGTGCAGATCACCTCACATGAAAGGGGCCTCCGAGAATGGTGGAGAATTCCTGCTTTTGCAGCTCGAAAAGGTCTCCCCTGTTGCTAAACAAATCAGTTGGATTAAGCAGGGACCCCCGTCTCTTTCTTAATTTTCCTCTTCCTACCTATTGCTCATAAGTTACGTTATTTGCCGTTCTATATATGAAGCAGGTTAGAATAAATTGGCCCCCTCCTCTTACCTTCGGAGATAAGACCCTGGGCCGCAGCCTCCTTAGCCCAAATCTTAATCCAGAGCTACTTGGCCACCAGCTCATTAATGGCCAGAGATTCAGACCCGCAGTAGCAAGGAATCCCTTTTAAATGAAAAAATATTGGGAATGATGGTCAGTTTGATGAATGTAGCTCAGTTTGACATTATCAGTATTTAAAACCATGCAAAAGTTGGAAGAACAGTTTCAATCTTGTTGGTATTTCAAAATGAGTAAAAAAGTGCAAAATAGTTATTTTACGCAAGCCCGACCTGCTCGGTCTCACTTTGTGCAAGAACGTTTTGACAGTTTCTTGGAACACGAGCTTGTGGGTAAATGTAACATTGAATGGAAGGAAGGAACAGCTCAAACGGACCGGACGTGTAAGAAGGTGAGACAGACACATGAGCAGCTCATGTGTCTGTCTCGCCTTCCTACACGTCCCGTCCGTTTGAGCTGTTCCTTCTATCCATTCAGCATGAACCAACCAGCCCGACAAAGTCCTCTCCTTGAAATGCAACATTATGTCTTTTGCTTGTCACCATACAGTGCAATAGCGCCTGAGTGTGTGTCAATTTTTCTGCTGGATTAAAATTTGAGAAATTGTTGAGCACTGTTTCTGTGAACGTAGCTTTGTTGCACATGCAAGAAAAAATATATTTCGTTACCTTTGAAAAAATCCACAGAAGAAATTAAGGGTTGAGCAATGAATATGGGTTCTGCACACTATTTGAACCACTGTATTATGTGTTAAAAAAGCTCGCGCAGTACTAGGTAGTGTAATGTCTGTGATATTGTTAGTGGCCCCAAGTCCACCAGGAGCCAGAGACAGCTTGAACACACACGGCAATGTAGTGGACCCACGGACGGCAACGAAAATGACAGGAAAACAATAAAACAAAAAGAGCCTCCTACATGAACGGCATTGTTTAATGCCAATGGCTGGCAGCGAGGTGTGGGACGGCAGTGTGCGTCGCCTGCATGTGGCTTGGAGCGCGGAGTGCTTGCGTCAGATAACACACGGGATGGCGGCTGGCAGGGTACCATGATGCGTTGCCGAATGCCAGTCTCATGCGGCCACGTTACTCGACCGTTCCAGCTAACAACCGCCTCACTGTTCGGATGCGCACGTGTGGCCAGTCCGCACGAGCTGTCATCCACAACCACATCGTTACAATGCATTTTTATTTGCACAAGGTTTAATGATCATTAAATTTAGCCCCCAGTGTCCATTTATAAAAATTGTACTTTTGACAGATTAAATAGACATTTGCAGAAATACATTTTTAGTTCATTGCCAATATGCTACCCCAAATATGATTTTGAGCACTGATCTTTGAAGGCAGCTTGAAGTGTGCTTCAAATATATTTTCAAGGAATATCCATTTTCATAATTGAAATATACTTTAGGCACATTGCTTTCGTATTTACAAAAGTACATTTTAAATTCATTTTCAAGATGCTGCCAAAATATGATTTTAAGCATGGCTTTTCTAAGGATGCTGGAAGGGTGCTGCAAATATATCTTCAAGGGCCACCCATTTACTATACCTGAAGTGTACTTCAGACAAATTTATTTCATATTTGCAAAAGTACATATTTAATTCATTTTAAGTATGTCAAAAATGCCTACATATTTTTTCACCTATTTGAACAATACTCGAAATGTACTTTCAGATACGATATTTTTGACACATTTTAAAAATACATTTTGAATATTCTGCAAAGAATTTGATGAACATACTTCAAACATATTTTGAGCACATTCGTGAATACGAATTGCATTTAAAATGCGTAAAAAATTTGCCACTGTGTGTTCCAAACGTACTTCCTTTTGCTAAGGGTTGTGTATCCCAACTCGACGTTTTTATCTGTAGCCATTTTTGTATGAAAATAATACAAAAAAAATTTCTGTCGTTCAAGCAATCGGGGCTAGTTACAGGTAGGATTAGTTTTAAGATTCCAGTAAGCAATAAAATAAATGTCTGATCAAAAGTTTGCATGAAATGTGTTTGCAGGGACTGCAGATGCATAGTTCGTAAAAATTTATAAAGCATCAAAGTTAATTTCTTAGTCATGCAATACAGCACCATGCTACCTCTAAGCTGAAAACTTCTACAAGGTAAAGAGCGCCCTTTTCCTCGAATTATAAGATGTATGTTCTAGTCTTTAGGGGTGTCATTTGGACTAGCTGGCTGAGAAGAAATTGTTGCCTGGTAAACATGGTATGTGCAATAGTTGCAGTGAAGCAATCCTTTTGATATCTGAATGTTCAGTATCATGGACTCGACTGTTTTCCTGTCACCTTCTGTGCCGTAATTTACACACGCAAGCATCCGCCGGTCTTGTCGCAGCTTTCTGCGGAAGCTCTTTAGCCTTGGAAGCTTCAGCGAAGTAGGTTGATAAGGACGGCAGGTCTTTTCAGCTGCATTGTTAAAAAACACAATCAAAACAACGAAAAATACTAGTAAAAAATGAAACAGCACTATGGTTTATAGAAATTGTATAAACATCAAGTTATAGTGAAGAAAGCCTCTGCAAACAGCCTAGAAATAGAATAACTTCACACAGGATTTGGCAACTGATATTAGATTAAAAATTACTAAACTCCTTTACCAAAAGTTATGGAACATTTTAAGGAACATGTTTAAAGTGACATAATAAAAATAACAAACACATGCTGTTCTACAGTCTAGTAAAACGGTATACCACATTAAAGAAAGGGCAAGTGGCTCTTCTTTTGCGATGCTCGAGCTATTAGCCCCGAAAATGTTCAGAAGCATATTCTTCCTCAAAGAAATTTTTTTTATGTCCGGAAATATCTTTCTAGTGGTACTTTGCAGTCTATAGAGAACAGGTTATATATCATGTAATCAGAAAAGTTCCAAACTCAGAAGCTGGCGCAGAAAAACTCTCTTTCCACCCATCCTACACGAGGGATGCCATGCTTCCTTAACTTCAAACCAGGCCAGTTCAAAAGTAACGAGTCAGATACCATGTAACACGTGTTATAGTCCAAATTATTTAGATACACTGATTTAGGCATCCGAATGGTAAAGGCATGCACATCCAGGGCATGTGCCTTGCCATAACTGGTAACTACAGAGCACAGTAGGGGAGCCAAAGGTGCCATAATACCTCCACTTTAACTTCAGTTGTTAAACACTTTGCTGGTGCAAGCAAAAAAGAGCAAAACAAAATTTAGTCTGATGAACTATGCAGGACAACCGAAAGCACAGTCTTATGGTTTACTTTCCTGCCTGCCTTTTTAGCAATTTTCTTAACGCCTTTTTTTGTGTAACCTTGTAACTGGGTGGGAATACACAAGCCAGACGGGCTGTGCAGCGCGTGAATACGTTATGCGTTATTTATACTAATAAGCTTCTCGCTCACAGACTGCCTGCAGGAGCGAAAATTCCCGAGGACCTCGCTAGAGAACGAGTTTATGGTATCCGATAGCGTACACGTAGATACACACATGAGAGAGGCGACGCAACACGCAGGCTTTTCGAAAGCTCCACTTATCACGCTAGCATTCTTGAGGAAAGAAAGCAAATGCATACGTACACGACTCGGACAGTCGGCGGAGCGACGTAACAAATAAACTCAAGACACCTGCGTGCTGAAATTGGCACCGAGCAATGAAAGCGCGCCCATCAATCATGAAAGAATTGTCGCACCAGTTCAGTGAAATGCGCTGCAAACGCGCTATAGTGCACAAGGCAAATCTAATCAAAAACCACATTTTTTTACATAATCGCGGTGACCCTTCTCGCCACGAATAGCTTCATATTATCCTCGGAAACGAAAAAATACTGTTGACTGAAAAAAAAAAAGATTTTGCAGCTGATCGCTATCAAACAACGGCAATGAGCGCGACGACCGGAGGCTCGCGCGATGAGCGCGGCGCCTTTCCATTCAGGCTTAACAATGGCGAAATCGTTGAAGTCTTTACCTGTAGCAATATCTAAACAAACTGCAGTGCCAACGTGCTTCCGTCTCTCAGAAGTATCGGCGACAAACAGGTCGCTTTTCTCCACGGTAGATTTTGTAAACAGGTTCGTCAGCTGATCACGATTTCTTGAGGATCTTCAGCAACACCTGTGCCTGAACGTCGGTCTGATAGTCCCTGATGCACATTGGAGCATGTCAGAATGAAGTGCGAACCGTTACAAACGCTACCATTCTTCACCAAACACTACAAAGTTTATCACAACCAAAGAACAGCAATGACAGAATAAAAATAACAATCACATGCTGTTCTACAGTTTAGTAAAAAGGTCTACCACATTAAAGAAAGTGAAAGTGGCTCTCGTACCATGCTCGAGTTTTTAGCCCCGAAAATCTGCAGAAGCATATTCTCCCTCAAAATTTTTCTATGTCCGGAAATATCTTCCTAGTGGTACTTTGCAGTATATAGCGAACATATATATGTGACCAGAAAAGTTCCAAACTCAGAAGCTGGTGTCAAAAAAAATAAAGAACTCTCTTGCCACCCATCCTATATCAGCGGTGCCATGCTCCCTTAACTTAAAACCGGGCCAGTCCAAAAGTAATGGATATACCATGTAACACATGTTTTTTTTTTTTTCCCAGTGCTCATTTTGACGCCAGGCGTCGTCTAATATTGTATAATGTTATTTCTTTTCGTCGTTCATTTTTTTCGGTATTGTGTGCCGAGTTGCGTGTACCTCAGGGAGGTTTTCTTTTTGTCAAAGTGTATTTTACACCCACTCCTGCTTAAGGCTTTGCAATAAAGCCAGCAGTCTTCTGTAAATAAATAAATAAAAATGGTGCAAATGATTTAGGCACACTGGTTTAGGCATCTGAATGATAAAGGCACGCACATCCAGGGCGTGTGCCTTGCCACAACTGGTAACTACTGTGTAGAGTGCACAGTAGGTTAGCCAAAGGTGCCACAATAACTCCACTTTCACTTGGGTTGGTAAATCACTTTGCTTGTGCAAGCATCAAAAAAGCAAGGCGAAATTGAGGCTGACGAACCATGAAGGACAACGGAAAGTAGTCTTATGGCTTACTTTCCTGTCTGCCTTTTTATCAATGTTCTTAGCACCTTTTTTCCGTTTATTTTTTAACCATGTACCAGGGTTGGAAGTACTTCGTCGAAAGGCAGACAAAGCCAGACGGGCCGAACAGCGTGTGAATACGACACAATACGCGATTTATATATTAACAAGCTTCTAGGTCACAGACTGCCTACGGGAGTGAACATTCCTGAGGACCTCGCTAGGAAACGAGTTTGTGGTACCCGACAGCGCAGACGTAGATACACACGCAAAAGAGGCGACGCAGCACGCAGGCTTTTCGAAGGCTTCACTTATCGCGCTCGCACTCTCAAGGAAAGCAAATTGATACGTGCTCGACACAGACAGGCGACGTAGCGATATAACACGTAAATGCCAGACATCTGCATTCTGAAATTGACACCGAGCAATGCAAGCGGCACCATCAATCACGAAAGAATTGTTGCACTAGTTCAGTGAAATACGCTGTTAATTTAAACGCACTATCGCGCACAAGGCAAATCTCATCAAAAACCATATATTTTTTCTAAATACTCGTATTGGTCCTTCTCGTCACGATAAGCTTCATATTATCCTTGGAAACAAAAAAAATATTGCAAACTGAAAAAGTAAAAAAATTAAGCATGACTTAGCTATGCTAAGCATGGTTTAGCGTGGCCTCCATGGGGCGCACGAGAGGCGCACAAGTGAGGCGCGTTCGCGCCCAGTGCCGCACCCTGACAACACTGGAAACAGTACGCATCTCCATGAAGCGTCTCTGGCGCGCTCGCTCCTGTGTTGTTGCAAGACTTTGTAGGCTGAAACCGGCCTCGACAGGCCGAAACAATTCATCGCCGCAGTGTAGCGGCGATACTCGCTGTGGCTCACCAACCACAAACCACTTAAAATAAATAAAGAAACTATGCGGGGAGAAGTGGCGTCTTAGGTGCTGCCGGGGGCACCACGCGCAGATGAGCGCATTGTTTACGTCAAACATTGGATAAGTGAAATACGTTTAAAAATCCTCGTGCTGCAATCGTACAGACAGCATCGAACGTGTGCAAAGGCACTGAAAGTCGCTCCGGGACAAGCTTCAAGTATCAGCGAACTGTTCCAGCCGGTTTCAGCCTGCGAAGTCTTGGAACAACACCAGAGCGCGCGTGCCAGAGACGCTTCATCGAGATGCGTACTTCTTCCAGCGTTGTCAGGGCACAGGACTGGACGCGTAAGCGCCTTGCTCGTGCGCCCTATGAAGCGGAGCCTGTAACTCCTCTGGAATGGGCAGACCGGTTAAAACCCCTCGATAATTTGAAAGTAACGACACTCTCCTCCACTTCGGCGTTCTCTTCATCGAATATCCTCGCCCGCCGACCACACGCGCTACACACGGCAAGCGTTTTGGGGCAGCGCTCGTTCCCCATCCCAGAAATTGGATGGCACACGCGCGCGCTCTTACGTTTACACTTTATTTCCAAGCTCTGTTATCGACTAAAAACACGAGTAAGAGATGCGACACGCTTGAATGTACCATGAACCACATAAATTAGCGCCTCGTAAGCGCAATGAAAGTGCAAATTACGACCGCTTGCGGCATGAGTAAAAGCCGCTTGCTGCATACACCTCACATTCCTTTTAACTTTCCAGTATTGAGCGTCTCAATGCGGCATAATATATCAAGCATAATATTTACAATATATTTGAACATTCCTGAATATTTTCAGCATACCGATTCGTAATTTTAAAGGAAGTAAAGTTTATGGAGTGAACGAGTGGCGTTTCGAAAATTCGATGGTTACTAGAAACAGGCTGGAACATTTGCTTTGATGGCCGTCCTAAAATTTTTCAGTAAGGCTCAGTCCAAGTTTGACACAGCGCAGCGCACATGCAGTGGCTTAATTGTTTTCATAGTTAACAATGTTCACGGCTGCTTGAAAACGAATATCAACTTTTTTCTATTAAGCTTGCAACGCCTTTAGCTCCCGCTGTCGACGGCCTTGAAGTGACGTCGAGCAGAAACCGAGAGCCAATGGCACCGATTTCCCGTCATCTGAAGGAAGTGTCGTCCTCACCCCGAAATTTGACCCTCTCGACGACCGAAACTGGACCTCGTCCGAATCTCGTTTAAATTGGTGTCAACCCTAATTTTAGTATGACCAATATTCTTTTTTATTGCTTTGATCGGACTGAAGAGACGTGAAACACTTCCAGCTCTTTTAGTGACAAAATTCGAGAAAAGTACAGGCCTTATGTTGATAACTGACACAGCGTGCGCACGTACAAAATACTCTTATATTAACCCAAGACAAAGCAGCATTATTTTTTCTGCTCGCGCTAGACCTCTTGGGTGCACAGCCGACAGCTGCTCTATTCTACGAGAATGGGCATGACGCCCATTAACTAGCCAAATGTTTAAGGAGGCCCAACTAAAATTGGAATAACCACTGCGGTTAATGATAATTGGTTCACAAGAAGGGAAAGACGCATGCAGTATCTGTCACACTTGTTCTGTGGATACCTGACCCGCGCCATAAGGGAAGGGACGAAGGTGGTAGTGAAAGTGGAAAGAGATATAGGGAAGCTGTAGTGGAGGGCTGCATAGTAATTTCGACCACCTGGGGATCTTTAACGTGCGCTGATTTCGCACATCACACGGACGCCTCTTCGTTTAGCCTCCATCGCAACGCAGCCGCCGCGGTCGGGATCGAACCCGGGAACACCGCCGGCACAGTAGTCGAGTGTCTTACCACTGCACCAACGCGGCCTTTTTTTGTTTATTTCCTGTTAACAATGATATTTACTGTGGGGCAAAGTCAAAGTATAATGCCACAAAGCGCTCCAGCAAAAGTAAGGTTCACAAAATTTCAAAAACGCTTTAGGTTGGCCAGTTCACTCAAAACTGGCATCCATTCAGGTTTCTCACTTTGGGTATTATAGATGGCGGTCAGGTTGTTGATACTCTCAATGAAATACTCCCTCACTGAGCAAGCATCCACATCCGCGTGTCTCACAGTCATTCTCGTTTTCCATACACTGTGGAGGCAAAGCAACATGAATAAGTCATATGGCACACCCCCTTGATTATGGACCGCCAGGAAGCATATACCATAGGGTGTAATTGGCAAGTCTTTTTTTAAAGTCCTCTGCAAGATATCCTAAGGAAAGTCTGCATCCCAGCAGTCAAGAAAAATATGGTCTATGGTTTCCAGCTTATGACAAATCAAGCAGTCCACCGACCTCGGAACAAAGACACCTTTTTCCCTCAACAACGGTTTAACAGGTAATATACCACTGCGCAATAGGAAGAAAACACTTTTTGCTGACAACCGTGCTGAATCTTTGTAACTCTTTTTAGGACATCCTTACCTTCCCTTCCACAGTGTAATGATCGATACAACGGCACTGCCATCATTACATCAAGCAGGTCCTTATACAGTCGCTTTTGGGTTACAGCGCTTAGGTATTCTATTGAGAATCTCACTTTTAGATTGTTAGAGGAAGCTACAACATCACGCAAAAAAACACTCAGACTTCTTTGTTTAAAGTTGCTAGAGGACACCGGCAATTCGGGTAAGTGATGGCTCAGTCTAACTTGAAAAACCATATGCAGAAAAGGATCGGTTTGATTAAGTAAGAGCATAAACCTGGATACAATGTGTCGTAAAAATAAATGGGCCAAACCAAGTCCTCCACTTTTTACCGAGCGAAACAAATTTGTACGACTTGTTCTCTCCCAAACTGAACCCCAGACGAAAACCGCCAGCAATCGGTGAAATTTCTGGACGCAACCCTTGACATAGACAATGCTTGCAAAACATACCAAATAATCGCAACAGTGAACAAATTGCATACAGTTGAACGCGCGAACAATGGTAAATCAAGACCACCTCAAGTTTTTGTTTTTGACTAGACACGTTCACTTCCAGCATTCCAGTAATCTTTCGTATTCTTGTAGCGTTCCAGCGACTCTCCAAGGTACAGCCTTTGTCAAAAGTGTAGACCCCAAGGGGTCTACTTTTGAGCCGCGTAGCAGCGCGGATTTAGCGTTATTGGAAGTCCTTCCAATTGGAGAGGGTAGGGCAAAAAATCTTACCGTCAAGAGATTCGGAACAATGGACATGCATTACAAGCCGCACGAAGCGGCTCAGAAGCAGATCCCCTGGGCTCTACACTTTTGACGAAGACTGTACCTCGCAGTTGTGACAGACCAAGAAACATTTTCGAAAAGGGAAGGTTCGTTGCACCAAACGCCATGCCATAGACCCAAACATTTGTCGCAGTTGACTTCGCTGGCCGTTTCCCTACAAAATAGACTAACATCTAAAGTTGCTTTTGAAACGCTATCTTGATCTTCTGAGTATGAGGAAATCAGCGGTAATCTTCAAATTTAGGAGGGCCACACACGAAATTTGGCCCTCTGAATCCCCAAAACTTCACCTGGGCCCGCTTGCACGATAAAGTCCGAGCTAAGTCGAGACTTAAACAGTGTCTTTAGTAAGACCAGGGCCGGCTTGCACGATAAAGTCCAAGCTAAGTCCAGACTTAAATGGTGTCTTTAGAAAGACCAAGCTTATTTAAGACGGCTCGTGTTCAAAACGTCGAACGCTTCGGGTTCATGTTCACCAGAGTGGCTTCCCAGAACGGCCTCAGCAACCAGTTGGGGCATTTTTCCTCGTAACACAATCTTAAGCCGCAAAAAGCAATGGCACGGGTTTTACACAACGCAAAATCGTCGGAATGTGTACATCTTACAGCAGGGACAGTGCCAGCGCATCCCTGTATTTCTCTAATTTCTCTACTTAGACACCTGGCGTCCTTGTGTCTTAACCAAGACAGCACTAGAGTCGTAATCATACAAGCGACTATTCAAGTCAGGACTGAAGCCCAGTCTTGACTCCAGTCTTAAGCGGCCATGCTAGTGGCCTATTCTTTAGACTGCAGTTAAGTCTGGACTTAGCTAAGACAGTCTTAAGATTGATTTGTGCAAGCGGGCCCAGATTTTTTCAAGACCGGAGTTATTCAGGGTTGCCTTAACATACCCATAGAGACAGTGGATACCTAGTTTGAGGACAGCGGGTACCAATACAATGGGAAATCTTGGCGCCTGCTTAGGGAACGCGCCGTGGCACCTGACGGTGATTTCATTCTGTCACGGCGTGGTGAGGGTGAAAAACTTTATTGAAGAAAAAAAAAGAAAGAGTGCAGATCAAGGTTTCTTTGAATGAGTGGAATTCCTAGTATAGGAGGCCACTGGACAAAGCTATCACCATTGCCCGTTGGCCTGGGCCAGTTGGGACTCTAGCGATGAGCAGCTAAGCAAGGCTGCCTCCAAAGCCGAATTTTCATGCATGTCTAATTTCTTAGGGGGCATGATGCGAGCGCACGTTAAGCGTGCTGCAGTCGTTGCTGCCTAAAACAGAGCTCAACTTCACATGCATATGACACGATGTTCACGTATTAATCAGCAGAAACCGTAGCCGTCATGCGTGCTTCATTGGCAATCAGAATGTTCATTCTAGCAATGACAATTAAAATGTTAAGCCGCTAGTTTTTCTCAAGCATTTGCCTCATTTTGTTGAATTACCACGTCTTTGCTTGGGTAATTTTTTTTTTCCTCTCATAAAATGCCTACAGGAACGCGGCACGCGCTTCCACAACACGTTTTCGGGATAACTTCAAAAAGCCTCCCAGGGCAGCGGTTATATGCATCTCGGTAAGCAGCGTAAGTACGTGCGCGTACTGGTGCTGGTGTGTGAAGTGGGGGAGGGGGGGAGGGGGTAGACAGGCCGCGGATATCAGACTTGTACGAAGCAGTGCTGTTAGGGAGCTTTAATTATCTGCAGTCCTCAAAAGCAAGTATTGTGCTGACGTCAGTGCCGGTTGAATCGCTACTGAGGCATATTATAGAAATCGACCAGTTACATTTAGACGCTGTCCAAACAGCTATCAAAAGCTGAGAGTTGTCCCCCACAATTTTAGAGCACTCTACGCACTGCAGCTACAATTGAGGTTATGTGCGCCGCAAATGTGACCTAAAATTAGGTTGTGACAAAAGATGCCGTATTGGAAGGCTCACAGAAATTCTACCTCTTCTCTAAAGGTCGCTCATTCACGGATTGTGCGTTTTATCTCGACGCAAGATTCACCAATCATGCATTTTATCTGGACGCGAGACTATCGGGTAGCTCATTCACCTATATCATTCCAATATTCAATATCATTCCATTTTTACAAAACGCCTCACTAGCTACCACGCTCACACAATCCAATTTTTGGAGCCGTCACAACATCCTTTCTTCGACACGGTTTCCTTACCCACTGCTGGCACAGGCTCGTCGCTCGGAACGTTGCCTGTAAACCTCTTTACCGGCGGTATAGAAAACAGACCGCAATAGCACTAACAGAATAACTTGCGCTTAGCAGCGGCACAGGTTGGAACACATGCCTGCAACACCCCTGAATAGAAAACGGGGACGTATTGACGAACTTCAAGATATGCGGTTTTCGTTTTAGAGGGGCTTCGCGAAAAAATCTATACGATTGAAATATGCTTGTTAATCTATCCGTCTTCCGAAAAGTTGATTTGAATTTGTGACTAGTGTAAAAATATCAAATATACCGTTAATTTCTCAATCACCTTACTTTGAATGCTTCCACGCTTCACCGTGATCACGTGGACCATGCAGTGAAGTATTCTCAAAACGCAACGGGGCAGTTTCGTAAAGTTGCCCTTTGCGACGGTGTGACCAATAAAGCGCTTTACGAAAACCGATAATAACGTCGTTCTCAATATGCTTTCATTTAAAAAGCAGACAAAATCGCCCAAGTGCACGTCAGGTACAAATGGTTTCTGTCAATTTATTCAGGCCTCTTAAATAAATAATGCTTTCTTATAAAGCGCAGATTTTTCTGGATCCTTAAAGGCTGATGTAGGTGTATGGAAGTTTACTGCATTCTGTCACGATATGAATGCTCCCACTAGTTTTATGCAGGGCCTTATTTAAAAAAAAATTGTATGTCCAAAGCTGTGTAACATTTGTAATGTGCTTTTAGTTCTGGTGTATGCCTATGCACAATATCAGTCATGTGCAAATGCTAGGCAGAAATTACAAAATTTAATTTTTATTATATTTGCACCAGTTTGTAGAATATTTATTCTAATGCATTCTTCCCCACAAATGTACTTGATTTGTATATCAAAATGTCAGTACTCCACAACCCAATTTGTGAAACATAAATGAACTCAAATATATTACAGTATTGTTGACAAATGCAGCTGTTCATACGACTACAGCAGTTGCCACCATGACAGTAATGTGGCATACTTGCGCAACCACAGCATTTGCTCTCACCGTTTTTTCCTGCAGATAAACAAAAATGACCAGGTACTTTTCTTCCAGTCATATGGTTCTGGCCTGTTCTGGGTGTTGGATGTGCAGGTTACGAGTGGTATTGCAACCATATACAGATATGCGAGATCAGTAGCCCTTGAGGGGATTTAATGCAAGCATGTGACCAGCACCAGCACGACATTGAGCAAAATCATTTGCACATATCTGTTCTCGCAGCATACAATTGAGGAAAGGGTGGCCCACATTGGCAAGAAATATTATCATACAAGCAAAACAACATATACTTGAGAAAAGTACAAAATGACAGTTGTAGATGCCTTACACACACACACACATCAGACATGCTGATATTTGCTCTGCAGGTCATGCTACATAGTGAGCAGCAGAGAATAAATAACAAACAGTTTGTAAGGGTTACAGGTATTGGTCTGAAAGGGTGGAATTAATTTTGAAGCACTTGCAAGAGTATAATGCAGAAAAGCTTAGTTGACATAAAAAAGCTGGACACAACAAAACATGCACATGATTTGAATCACGGTGGGTGAGGAGTGCTACAAAAGGCTATAAACATTATAATACAAAGTTAACCAAAATGCTGTTCAATATTGTATCCGCAAAAAATAAGACAGTTTTCTGTGGCCCTATATATACTCTTCAGTTGTTGCAACTGTAATTGCAATGTAAGCACTGCCAATAATACAGGTGTGATCATTAAAAGTTGATGGCAAAATTACTCGTTACACATTGAGCAGGTAGCTCACATTTTATTTTTATACCAGATGGCTCGTCCGAGTATTGCTGCCATGGATACCATACAACGAGACAATTTATACAAAACCTGGGGCTGTGAACACCTACCACAATATGGTAGCCTGGGCTTCCACTTTTGCATACATTCACCAAGTCTCCCAGAGTTTACCATTGCACTCTGATGCCATGCAAGTATTAGACAAAATGGCAATCTTTGAGTGATGGAAAAACATATTGCATGTTTAACAATTTACTGCACAGGTATTAAAATAACAAATTCACAGCTTAAAAACATATCTGTAATCTGTTAGGTACCATACTTTACCACACTGAACCAACTCTTGGTGTAACCGATGTTAAGGTTACGCTTGGTTTCATTTATTGGGCTTAACATCCCACAGTGACTCAAGCTACGAGAGATGCAGTAGTGGAGAGGTAGGGAACTCCCGCGGACTCTTCACGTTCTACGCATGCGCACTGGTCCCACGTAGGCGCTTCTCGTATGTGAAACTAAAACTGTAAATCAAAGGAAGACCGGCGAGGCGCGCGCGCGGCGGTGGCGGAGCACGCGGTCCGGCGCGACAGTTGCGTGCCGTATGATGTCACTGCTTCTCGCGCTTGCGCAGCACGGCTCTCCAGGAGCCACGCGAAACTGCTCAACCTCAGCCAAAATCGATGCTGGTTTACCGTGACTTTGCTTCGGACGTTCATGGTGTTGCTTAGAGTTTTTATATATTATGAAACTCTATGGGGGGCGAACCCAGCAGCGCTTCTCGCCTGCATCACCGCTGGCATATACCACAGGCAACAGCGTTTCTCATCAGTGTCATCGAGCTGCACTCGCGTGTCGTCGTCCGCTGCTTGCGTCACCGCTTGCTTATATCCCTGGCAGTATGGTTCGTCGCCTGCTTCATACAGTTCGCCTGCTGCGTTCCGTTGGCGCAGCTCCCGGTACAGACGAAGCGTTTCATGCCTTTCTTTTTCCTTGCATTCTATGGACAGGCCCGTTTACACTAGGCCGACGCGACGCCGATGCCGATGCGACGCCGACATCGGTGGTCGGCGGGGCGATCGGCCGATCCTGTCGTAGATGCACCGGTAAGTCCCACTAGGCCGACAACGATGCCAGCATGACCAACGACCGCCTGTCGTCGTAGTGTGACAAGTTCCCAGACCAGCGCCGCCGACGAAACGCATCGGGCGACGGTCGCCCGATCAGTCCTCGGCAGATCGTCGAGCAAGCGAAATGCTGACGAACGATGTGCTGTGCATGGCTGTGCTTCCCTGTGTCATATAAATGCTAAAATATAGGCAAGGAAGGATGCGGTTCATATTATCACACTTTGACACTCGCGGGTGTGCTTTTGTCGTTGAACATGAGTCGACGTCGGCCCCGTCGAAGGCGAGTAGGCCTACAGCGAGCCCGCAGGAATCGTGTTTGTGATTTCGGCGATCGTGCGGAGCAAATTATCATGTTTTAGCGAGTGCGAGCGGTCATCGAGGGTAGATTTGGTTATAGTGACCTAAGATCGACGTTTGCTTTTATCACGGGACGCCGGTACAGGAAGCGGTGAGCGCCGCCGTAACCCGGTCTGCCGAGAAATGTTGAGGGCGGCTTGTAGTAGTCAGCGGCACTCTTAGGGCACAAATAACACCGTTTTAATTCATGCAATTGGTTGCCGAGCATACTTCCGGATAAAAGAAATCAGAATCGAGCATTTATGGCATCGAAGAAAGCAAATACAATTAGCAGAAAGCGCCGCTCTCGTGCGATTTCAACAACCAAATCCCAAACATTTCTCATGCGGTATATCGCCTGATCGGCAATTCTTGCGGAGTTATCGCATTGTGTAAATGCGTAACGGGCAGCGATAGCGTGAGACGAGAAAATACACGAGTAAAGTACCCTACTGGAAAAATTGTACGAGATTTGTACAAGACTGCTGTACGCAATTATTGCTGCGTACAGCCTAGGTGAACGTACAGCCTAGGTGAACGTACAGCCTAGGAGAACGTACAGCCTAGGAGAACGTACAGCCTAGGAGAACGTACAGCCTAGGAGAACGTACAACCTAGGTGAACGTACACCCAACGTGGCCGTACAGCCTACGTGAAGTGTACGACATACATGGCATGCATGACTGCGTAATCCCATCACAAAACTAAACGCGTATATATGCAGAGCTGTATGTTAAGAGCTGCCACTGGTCTGTGGGCCAGATGTTTCATGTCCTATTTTCTTCTGCTCCTTGAGGTCTGCTGCATGCCAAAATTTAATCAGTTTATCACCACCTGATTTGCCCGTCCCCTTCGCAGGTTGAATTGGGAAGTTGCGCTTTCTTGTCATGTATTTGACATCGTCGATCAAGTGCAAACCTTAATATGTAGCAGGAGTGTAATGTCACACAATTTATGTTTGGAGACTCCTCAGTCTGCGTTACAATTCTTGTATTTGCATCAATATGTTTTGAAAATATGTATCATAGTACTGTTGCATGACAGGTGTGTAAAAAATTAGAGCAGTGCAGAATCTGCATTGGAGTAATATGAAAGCACGGATGCTGCTGTTGGTTGCTTAATTCACTTCTTGTTTACCCATTTTAGTCTTTGGTACTTTCAAATTGCGTGCCAACACCCTCCTATGCCCCTTTCCGGCTCTACTTCCGGTTGCGTGTCACATCCTTGACGTCACCCTAATTGACTGATTTGACTATTTTAGTCTTTGGTACTTTCAAATTGCACGCCCAATCCCTTCCTATGCCCTTTTTTTGGCTCAACTTCAGGTAGCGTGGCGTCAGCTTGACTGGTTTAATTAACATGTATTTGATACATCTCGGCCGCACCCTAACTGACTGACTTAACTATATTTTAGTATTTGATACATTCAAATGTGTCGCCAAGCCATTGGATCACGGTAGACAAGCGGAGTTGTGAACAGCGTTTAACGATCTGGGGGTGGCACAGTGGTAAAGCGCTTGGCTGGGGATCCAAAGGATGGAGGTTAGATTCCCGGTGGAGACAAAATTTTTTTTTTGAGGAGGAGGAGTCGCACACCTCTTAAGCGTTGCTAGGCAATGCTGGCAGAGCTTGGCGAGGAGGCTGCACAGCTGGCCTTGGCTGTGACGTCACACGCATGCGCAGAACTAGGCTATGTGAAGCCACGCGAAGCTGCAGTCTGATACGCGTAGACAAGCTTTCGCTTCAAAAGGTACGGCATGCAAAAACCTGTGCGTGGTTACCGACCCGCACACAGCGTGAGGATTGTTCGAGACTCAGGATTCAAAAGATGCAAAACAGCAGTGTGATCTTAGAGGACGAGAGACATTGACATAGGAATGCTACCATGCTATAGTGATACTCTGCATGGTTGCAAGGCTCCTACACCACTCCTCATGTTTGTGTTGCGCATAATACTAATATCCCAGCTTTAGGCCTTGTGCAAGGCCTCAATCAGTGTTTGCTGCAGTTGTGACAAAATGTTTTGCCGAAATGATGGCCTCCATGAGATATGCCTCATGTGTAAAGCATGCATGCTTGGAAAAGACACATGTGGTCACCTGGATTGGCTTTATTCATGCCATGTCTCAGCATGGCTGACACACTGCGGTCACAAAACATCTGCTTTTGGTCCACCAGTTTGGAGCTTGGATATAGGTTCCCTTGTTCTGCTGCTGTTGACCTGTTGGGTTCGGGCTTGGATACAGGTTTTCACAGTGCGACGTCTGCAAAATGCAAAAAAAAGCAGGACTATATCCCAGATCCAAAAATTCAGCTCATGTCTTTCCAAACATTTTGGGAAAGGGACAAGTAGGTGCTATACTATTATTTCACAACAATTCAATTCAAAAAGTTTCGATTCTGAACTACAGAAATCTGAGGAACTGACACGAGCATACAGACTGTTCAGCATGAGACCCCCACAGTCGAACAGATATTTCAAGGGCCTTCGAACCATGTCCTATCGATCAATCAGATAAATGAAGGGGAAATGAGAGTATTCGTTATAATACATGAAGAAAAGAAGCCAACAGTCGGCGAGGCCAAGGAAAGCACTGGGGATTGTACTTTTTTTTTTTTTTTTATTTTTGCTTCGGTAATCACACAAATTAGTAATGTAATCTGTTTAGGGGAAAGATAAACACAAAGTAGAATCAAAAACAATGTGCCGATGGTGGGGACCGAAGCCACGACCTTCGAATATCGCGTCCGGTGCTCTTCCAACTGAGCTACATCGGCCGCTGTTCGACCTGCTACTTTCTTACGTATTAACGTTGTCTCTATACGAACCTTGAGAGTGTTCACCAGCGCCGCCCTCAACCATAGCGGTGGACGTGGAATGTCCTGTGTTACCGCCAGTGTCACATAAAATGTGATCAAGAGCGAGGGCGAAAGCTGTGCTTTATGCTACCTATGGCTTCAAGACTTCCAGAACCGAGACCCCCGTAGGCGACAAGCAGATAAATGAAGGGGAAATGAGGGTACTCATTATAATACAAGAAAAGAAGCCAACAGTCGGCGAGGCCAAGGAAAGCACTGGGGATTGTACTTTATGGGTTTGGTCCCCACCATCGTCACATTGTTTTTCCTTCTACTTTGTGTTTATCTTTCCCCTACTAATTTGTGTAATTACCAAAGTAAAAATTAAAAAAAAAATAAAAAGACGAGTACCCTCATCTCCACGTCCACCGCTATGGTTGAGGGTGGCGCTGGTGAACACTCTCAAGGTTCATATAGAGACAACATTAATACCCAAGAAAGTAGCAGGTAGAACAGCGACCGATGTAGCTCAGTTGGAAGAGCACCGGACGCGATATTCGGAGGTCGTGGGTTTGGTCCCCACCATCGGCACGTTGTTTTTCCTTCTACTTTGCATTTATCTTCCCCTAAACAGATTACATTACTAATTTGTGTGATTACCAAAGTAAAAATTAAAAAAAAAAACACACAAAGTACAATCCCCAGTGCTTTCCTTGGCCTCGCCGACTGCTGGCTTCTTTTCTTCACCTATCGATCAATGACATTTGTACACCGCTTCATGAAAAGCTACAATAAGTACAAAGTCAAGAGAGCAGTGAAAAACTGGAGATTTAAACGGCCTTCGAGAAGTAGAAGTGTGCACTCTTGGATATGGCTCAGCATACACGGCTAAAGAATAAAAATAAACCTGAAAGATTATGCAATCCTACATATATGATCATATGAAGATGCACCTTGACTCAACCTTCTGCCTCTGCTCCAGAGTGAAGGAAACAGCTGTTCCTCTACTCAAGGCTTGGTTAGAATTCATGACGGCCTCTGAGCGTTCCTTCCAACAAAATCTTCTTGAGAAATACCATGCGGAAAGAATGCATGGAGACCTTGACTGAAACCTTTAGTCCCAGCGATCCTCGAGGCATTTTTTTTTTTAGAAATGAAGCTTCACTTTAATCGCTCCTCGAGTGCAGGAGAAAACTCAAGTTTTCTCACGAATTTCAAAGTTGCAATGACGTTAATATAGGGCCACTTCGACCTCCACTTGCAAACATGAGGCATTGTAGCATTCACACGCTGTGCGGACTTCATTCTACTGCATACAAAGCCTTTCATTAAAGCGGATACAATAAGATTCACAGACCCACTCTTTGAAGCATTGGCTCTGTGGGAACCTCAATCTGACTCGAAAATACTGAAACATTGTTTCAAGTATGACCAAGACAAGTCTCCCGAAGTCCATGCAGCTAACGATGAGTATGGATAGCTGTTGTCAGGTGCAGCTTTTAATGCTGTAGTTGATCACCGCATTATACTGCTGTGGTATAGGCATATTTCAAGTTGTCACCGGATGCCTCAGCAACATTTCAGAGCGTGCCGAGTGCCAAATTGCAGCAAGCATTTGACGGCTAACAGCAAACAAAGCATGTGCAGGGGTTTCTATGAACCACTGTGAACAGTGGTGCAATTGTAGGGAATGGCATATTGTAAATAGGAAGAGGGAGGTACCGGAGGTGCAGTTGTGCCATGGAACACCTGTGCTGCACACATCGATGGCTTGCTGATTGCCTCTGTGCATAATGTTTTAGACGCACGGTGCTGTGGGGAGGGGGGGTCAATTCTGTCTTCAGAGTGGCTCAGGGATATTCGCAGTCAAGTACATTTACAATTACAGATCCTAGCTTGCTTGGAAACAAGCGGCATTTGATTCTGGAAAGCCAAATTTCTTGGCTGGGGTGCATGCGCTGCAATATGCTTCTTTGCACTTTACATGTGCTCAACGCTCACCGCCGAGCACTTCGAGTGCAAACACGCAACTAGGTCACTAGATTTCACAGCAATTCTAGCACTTCTCAATGCCTAAATCCTGTTCTACACAAGCTTTATGTCAATGACAGAAAATGTTGCCAGACGTGAATTGTTTTCAGCCATTTTTCACAGCTGCCTTGTTCATGCAGTTTGCAAAACATATTTTTGTTCTGTTGTGGCCAAAGAAAGACACAAACGCAGGCAGCCAGGAACGTGAGTTTTATTCACGAATGCCTTTGCTTATATAGCCCTTGTCTTGCGCATGCGCCTAAACTGACATCTGATATTGCGCAAAACAAGGGCTATATAGGCCGAGGCGTTGGTGAATAAAACTCACTTCCATTCCCAGCTGCCTGCGTTCGTGTCTTTCATCGGCCACAACAGAGCAGTTTTACTAGGCTGGGACTTTTTTTATGCAATAAAGCAACTCAGGCTATGAGTAGTGAAGTGCTCCAGAAATTCCAATTACCTGGGGTTCTTTAATGTGCACTGATGTTGCATAGCAAATGGGTGCCTTACTTTTCGTCGGCATCAAAAAGTGGCTGCCGCAACCTATTAGGCTGCGACTCTTGAGGCAGCTTGTTGATGTTGTTCAGAAGGACTTCACATTCGAAAATGACCAGGTTACACGTAGTGGCATGTACTTTCCAGGCCAAATTTTGGCCTTTGTCTTGTCCCTGTAAGCCATGTGTGCTGCCTAGAGTGGAGGGATATTTCTAGAGGATACGAAGTCATAAGAAATGCTGAAGAGCATTCAAGAATCTCAACTGAACCTTGAGTAGAGAAGACTGTTTTCTTCACTTTATAGAGCTGAGGTAGTGTCAAGTCGAGACATGTTTGTGAATTCGACCCCAAGGGCAAAATTTGAATTAAAACTATTCCACAGGCATAACAGACTCATGTCCTAATGTCATGTCCGTTCAGAAGCAACCTCTATATTCACAGGCTAACAGAACATGTTTCCCAGGATGCATGAAAAGGCAGCTGTGAAAAACAGCTGAAAACACCTCACTGCCGCTGTGATACAGTTCATGTAGAACATGACATATGCATTGAGAAATGTGAAATTTAGTGAGCAAATTTGTTTATTAAGGTTTGGTTTGAAGTTGCTGCTACACTTGCTCTTTGACCTTGCAGGGCTCAGGGGCAAGGGGAGAAAACATGCATGCTGCTTTGCAACGTATGCACCCAAACAAACAAATTGAACTCCCTGATTGGTTTACAAACAAAGCTGGGAGCCACAATGGTCACTGTGCTTGAAAAGCCATGCCTTCTGCCTACCGTGAATGTGACTCCACAAAACGAGCGAACCAGCCACTTAGACAGCACCGCGAGTCTGAAGACGTCTGTACTACCCTGATATGACAACTAAGCCATTGATGCCTCTAGCACAAATGTTCATTGTTCCAAAGGCTCAACTGCGCTGCTAGTGGGCCCCCAGCTTCCTTTATACGTATGTGCTAAGACCAAAAATGGGAAGACTGCCCAATAGGGGGTGATGAAGAGGCCATGTTTGATGTTTCAATGTCCGAAAGGGGGGGGGGGGGCTGCCACTTTCAGGCAGTGTCTGATGAGTCCTAATCTAAACATCCTGAGCATACACACATGCAGCAGCAAGCGTGCAATACATGTCTAAAGGTGTACGCCGAGATATCCACAGGCCGTCACCGAGTGTTCTCGCTATGTCTCCATAGCTAAAGCAAAACTGATCTGCGTGCCCACCACCGCAGTTTTCTCTCAGCACCATCGGAGTGCTGTAAGTCTTCAATGCAAAACCATTACTAGCCCTTTTACACGTAATGTCGTCTGCGACCGTTGTTGGCTGTGATGGTTCTGAAAGAAGAGCAATCACGCCATTGTTGTGCATAGAGCAGCTTGGTAAGATGAGGCATGCGGCTGAGCTCAATACAGGAGGATCAGATGGCGTGACATTTGGAAAAACCCTTTAACGTGAAGTGCACCGAGCAGCTGCCCTTAGTTCAGATCGAAAGCGAAGCCAGCAAAGCATCTATATCTACTGTGGCTGCAGTAGCTGTGCACCGCTGCCTACAAGGAGCGCAGTACATCAACTGTGTGTGCAGCCAGCCACACCTACTCTCGCTCAGCTAGTCTGCTTTGATTGATTTCCTGCTTAGCCAATGATGCCAATGGTGCTAGTGGGGCCTTTGATGGAGATGCTGGCAATTAAGACGTGGCTGCTGATTCCGCAGTGCCGGTTTTGCAAAAGCCATTCTTTGCAGGCAGAAGCCCCTTATCGAAACATTTAGGGCAGTGATCGTGCAATCAGAAAGTTCGGTCAAAAATCTGGTTTTCTGGAAAATCAAAGGGTTGGAAGGTATGTACGCAACATGCCTTTCCCCACAAGTGTGTCCCTGTCTCTGGAAGTCACCATGCAGAGCAAACTTGCTCTTAGTCCTCAAATGTGTATCATAGCTCTGCATTAAGTAGGTTCTGAAACATTGCTCCCATATAGTGACAATTTGAAATGTGCAGCACCACAGAAGTATGTGATGATCAATTACAGCATTGCAGTTTGTGATAGGCCATGGTTATGCATACTTGGTGTCAAAAGCTGGGATGTCAGGAGGGTAGCCAAAGCTGTATCCACGAAACAATATGCCAGAAGTTCTGGGTTGAACAGGGTTGACCTGGGCCGTCACTCAGCCAATGCTTCACAAAACAGATCTGTGCATACTCACTGCATCCACTTTTGTGAAAAGCTGGATAAACTCGCAGAACAAAGCACAAATAGCGAGCAAATGATATAATGTCCCGTGTTTACAAGTTGAGTGGCAGTCGATGAGCCCTCAAGGTCACCTAACTGCCAACAAATGAAAAGCAGGCATTGAGGGCTGCATGGAGTTGAAGTTCAAGTGAAAGTATTTTTTGTGAAGTGCCAATTTCCTGTCACGATACTCAATCTCACAAGCTGTACGCTGCCCTGCGAATGGCACAAGAGCCCTGGCCCATTCAGGATCATACAGATTATAATAGGTAATTGTGCTCCTACGTACCTCTTGCTCCTTGAACTGACCAGGGTGAAAATGGGGGCACAATTATCTACAAAGGCTCTTTGCAAAACTCAAGAGTATCAGCTATCCTGCATAGCGCAATTCCTGTGGGAAAATATTTTTGCAGGTCCTGGGTGCACAGTCACGTCACACATGGATGACGTAGCCTATACGACACATATATGTATCTCCTAGATTTTTTTTAACAGATGCGCACTGCTCAGTCAAGACGAGATGCGCGGGAATGTAGTGAGCACTGATTCTGTGCGTTTGCAATTTTTTGATTTCGTTCTGTTTCTTTCGATAGTTCAGTGTACAGCTTGTATGGGTATGCAAAGCGACGCGGGGACTCTGGAGTTGAGTCGGCTTTTTCGCATCATGTCACCGGGATGGTGCGTTTGCTCTCCGCAGTGTAATGAATATGTGCAAGAGTACTTGCCGTATGTGGGGCTGCATATATTCAGTACCAGAGCTTGAGTTATTTGCGTTATACATATGCAGTTTTGTAGTGGCGCAAAAAATTATTCTGTCAAGACAGAGTATCTTCTGAACGGTGCATAAACATTGATGTTTGGATTAAGCCATGAAATAGTATACAAGATGTTTCACATAAGGTTTGGTTTGGGGTTTAATGCCCCAAAGTGATTCAGGCTTGTATCACATAGCGGGCTTAACTTAAGGTACAAAACCTGCCCCAGTGCACGGGCACAGAAGCAGCCAAATCTTCAGTGCTCCCTCCACTGCCACTCAGGCTATCGCAGCGCACACCTCACTGCTACGGGAAAAAAGGAGCAAGCGTGCATACTGCTCTGTGCTTTGCCAAGGGCAGCTCCAGGCGGTCACTCGTTTGAAACAGCACCACCTGCGCTGGCCAAGCCCCCCCCCCCCCGCCCCCATTTTTTTATCCTCTCCGCACTACAAAGTAAAAAAAAAAAGGAAGAAGCATACATGCTGCTGTGCGCTTAGCTCGGAGAACAGCTAGACCCCCCTCCCACTACCTCCACCCCCCCTTCCCACCCACCCACAATTTATTGAGCGCCCCGGGCAGCTTGAAGCAGTCACTCGTTTTAAAGCACTTTGACAGCCAACCTCCCAGTACCCTTTCGTCCTTCCCGCATAGACGAGAAAGACCTTGCAGCCCTTTTCTCACTCCCTCCCAGTAGAATGAAAAAGGAAAAAAAAACCGCCACGCAGGATATGCAGGAATAATACAGACACGTCACTTTTGTGTCAACAAGGTATGAGTTGCTTTGGCCTGAGCAGAAGATAGGGAGGACTAAAGATTTGACTGCTTCTGTGCACAGTGTGTTAGAGCACAGGGCTCAATCGGCCACCTTTGTACCTTAAGTTAAACCCGTTACATGAAACAACTATAGTGCTAAAAAATTGTTAGTTCAATAACTAAGCCACATCTTGTATAAATTCACAGCTTAATTTCAAACATCAACATTTATGTGCCCTTAGAAGATGCTCTCAGTCTTGACAGCTACTTCTTTTCACCACTACAAAACTGCAAGTGTGTGGTGTGCATGTGTGCAAATAACTCATGCGCTATAAATATGTTCGCAGCCCCACATAGGGTCAGTACCCTTGCACATTTTCATTACAATGAGGAAAACAAACGCACGATCCCACTGCGAAGAAGCAGACTCATGACTCAGTTTTTGTGTCGCTCGAATATCAGCAACCCTGCCAAACCACCAGAAGAAAAAGAACGAAAGCTAAGCAAAAATTGCGAACCCACAGAATCAGTGCTCACTCCACATTCCCCCGCATCGTGCCTTTTGACTGAGCAGCGCTTTTCTCTCAAGAAAAAAAAGAATACAAACTCCACGAGTAATGTGTAGGTGACATATAGTAGGCTATGTCAATGAAGTATTATGTGATTGTGCACTGAGGACCTGCAAAAATATTCTCCCAATCCCCGTTGCGGCAGAAGTTGGGTGCCATGCTGAATATTTCTGTATTAAGTCTCATGTTATGCACGAATCTTGGGAGGAGCATGCCTTCTCTATTGAAAACCAGAAGGGAAGGGAGGGGGGTTATGAATGGTGCCTGTAAGGTTAAGGTGCTCTTAAGAGCTTAATCCCTTTAATAGAGAGAGCAAACCAAGGCAGAGTGGAGCAGGTAATGGATGTGGTCATTGTCACAAGAGATGTCTCCCGGCAGCACCCTATTTCTGCCCCCAAAACAGGTTTTACCGCCACAGTGAAGGGGTTTTCGCTGAGGAGAGAAGCACTGCAGAAGTATTCTGCCAGAACAACCCCATACCGCCATTTACATTTGCTGAAACTTGTGAGTTCTCCCTCCTCACTCACAAATCATGAGGATGTGCTTTGGTCTACTCTCCATGGAAGGGGTATGGTATCGGTTACCTTTAAGCCTCAAAACAATGCTTTTCACAAACACGCACATATTTCAAGGTGGAAGCAAGGCCACCTGTTTCTTGCCACATTTGTTATCATCAGCAGCTGCATTTCAATGAGGACAGAAGCCAGCAACACTTTCCTCAGTAGTTTGTAGTACCTCCGCCGCCAATACAGCTAGCCGAGAAGTAATAACTGCTTGACGTGATTCCACATGCACAAATTACATCAGCTTAACACTTAAAAGTACAGATAACACTGAATTTTCCCATCCAATTAAACGCTCAACCACTTCCTTCTCAGTTGCTGCAGTGCTACTGGCATCCCGGTACGTGGCATCCCAGCCATGGCGGTATGGTGAAAATCTGCAACCAGTATGCACTCAAGAACTCTGATCACATGTGGCCGGCCTGCCACTACTCAGAATACTGTCAATCATATTCAAATGAAAGATGGTAGTACTTATGTGAAAGCAGTGCAATGTCAAGACTACTGAAACCTATATCGACTGCATTGCCCCTACTGTACTCTGCTAATTTAACTTGCAGTCAGAGGAATATAACTAGCCCAACAACTGCAGCAACCACAGTGAAGGTGCATGAGCTTCACTTCAAGGTGTACTATCCTCACATCTTATAAAATCAGCTGGTAATGAGATTTGTTTCAAAACTTCTGGCTTTTCCTACCTTAAAAAGAAACTTGCATTTTCTGTAAAATAGCATTTTAGTGAATAGAATGCAGAAATGTATAACACAAGCTAGCTTCAGCTTGTCCTCAATGTCCTTTTATTACCCTAAAGCTGAACATGAGCTATGAGAGACATCATGAAAGAGGGCTTCTGGGCTAATTTCCAGAGCCCTCCCTCTTCCACAAAAAGTTCTTTAAACTGTGCACTGGCACTGCCCAACATGTAGGCAAATTTGCATTTTGCCTGTATCGACAGGCCCCAGGCACCATTCCATTCCATATTTTCAGGCTCAGCAGCCAAATGCCATAGCCAGTAAGCAATGGCAGCAATCAAAGAAAACACTGAAGAAACCTGAACCTCAAAATAAACATAAGGAGCCACAAATGCAATAGTAGGTTAGGCAGATAAGAAACTACACATGCTGAAAAATGTCTTCAGCACTTACATCAATGTCCTACTTGCCCATCATAGCACTGTGTGATTCTGGCAAAGGGTATTGTAGAGCTTGAAGAAGCCATTGCTTTGAAGCCACATGGAGCTTGCTGTAAGGTAAAAAGTACCATGAACCAACAAATCAAAGCGTAATATAGTGCAAGACCTACATGCAGAGGCTTTGTGAGCAAGAAATAAAGGCATAGAATAGGAACACCACAATACTTTTTTTTTCTTGAAATGATGCGTGGCATGCTGGTGTAAGTCACTGTATGAATTCGCCTCTGCCTGCTAAGTAATCCTAGATTAATATTTTTTTGGGTTCAAACTTTCACTTTAGGATTGAATTCGACTGCCTATAAAGCCAGAGAAGAAACAATGTTGACATCACCCGAGACATACCAACACTGAAATAAATCCTTTCACTCCATCTCGTCGCCAGCCTGGCAAAAGAACAGGTCAGGCATCACAGTGCCCCTAGTTACAAATAAAGCATTTACTTGATTTTAACTGCAAGTACATTTTAACATCAACCTATCCATAATCCACTAATGCCCACTAGGCCCAAGATCAGACAAGCTCTCCCTTTATGCTTTATATCGAGCGAGCCTCTTAATTTGTAGTGCAGGGCCTTAATACATGCCTGTAACTACAATACTACTTTTCTAAGAGATGTGGAACTTCATTAGAATTCATTTTATGACCTAAGTAGCAGAAATTGTATTTTATCTTGAAACAAGCTGCCCGAAAAAACAAGGCTGTGAAAGGAGACAAGACAGGCACTAACTTGCAACATATAAAGGAGTCAAGCAACAATGCAAACCACTCAATCACTTATAAGCAGAAAGCAAAACATGAGTCACTAAAATTTAAGAGCACTTCCCTAATCTAGATATCCCAACTCACTGCATGTTAACACGATGGACGGCTCACTAGCACATTCATTACCTAGTCGTGAAATGCCTTCAGCTTCAATGATTTTCCAGCTGATTTGAAATGGATGACAGCCAGAATGTGCGCAGCTGAAAGAAACTGAAAGCAACCAGTGCATTCTTTACAATGCACAGCCAAGTTGGTACCTCTACCTATATCTACATAAATGGAACTGCTCGGATATTTTAGTGATTGATGTTTTGCTGTCTGCTTATCAGTGACTGAGCAGTTTGCAGCGTTGCTTGGCTTTATATATTTCATGTTTGCATCAATAAAATTTAGTTGCGAGTTACTGCCTGCTTGCCTCCTTTCACATCCTTGTTTTTTCGTGCTGCTACTTTCAAGATGACGCCTTACCAACTCATGCAAATTGCCATCCTTCTCAAAGTATGTTAGTCAAAGAAATTTACTTCATTTGGTACTGACCAACACACATGACCAGGTTTGATGCAACTTAAAGGCGATCAAAGAGAGTATCATCATAAAGCATGAAAGTTGGCTCAGAAATGCACCTCTCCATGCCAGTGTAGCTTGCACAGACATGAATAAATGTGGTAAACAAAACACTGGGCTGCTGCAAGGGTGGTACAGCAGAAGCAGAGGGTGCTCCGACAGTAAGAGGAAATATGGCATTGAATCTTGCTATACACGGAGACATGTTGTGGGCTATGCAGCCAAGGTACGAAAGGAAAGGAGACAAGTTTTAGTCTCTTTGCCGAGGAGAGTGGTTTGCTCACTATTTGGGCTAGGCATGTGCAGGCTTGAAGTGAAGGGAGAAAGTTGGAGAGTTAATGCAAGGTCACTAGCGCTGAAGTAACCCACTCTACATGGCAAGGGAAGAGAGGTATGTTGCCTTCACTTTCTTGCCTAGCTTCAGCTGCATAGCCAGACATTTAACCCTGAGTATAGTGATGTGCTACCGTGTAGAATTGAACACTGAAAGTAGCACAGGAGTACAGCATCATTATTCTATCCATGATAAACAGGTAATACAGGTAAAGAGCATGCTGCGCTCTAAGGTTGCTGACGGCGTATTTACTTATCTTACATTAAAAAAAAAGTTAGTGACCCATAAATATGATACTTCTGCTATTATGAGAACTCCACAGCTATGTAAATTGCATGAAGAAAGTGAACCTATGGATAGCTTGCACTGAAGGCTCACTAGGCACCCACTGGTGAACCAAAAGTAGAGCAAAAATCTGTCTAATTTGCATTCACCATCTTCATCATGCAGGTATTGCAGACACTAAGCACAGTTCACCATCATAGCACTTATGATATCATCCAAGCCATCTATAAAAGCTACCCAGATTATCACATGAACATTTCAGTAGAGATATGACTTTCCAAGGGTCATATTATGACACTGACCAAATTCTCATGAAAAAAAAAAATTATGACCAAATCAGCATCTTTCTCGGAGTTCAGTGCATGGGCGTGAGATATGCTTTTACACTTCTTTTCGTCAACTGCTACTGTTTCAGGAAAAGGGGTCGTCAAACTAAGTAACCTGAGTAGAGTTGCAAACAACGAAATTTAGGAGTGTGGTGAGGGGCAGACTTTGTGGCATTGCGAAGGTACTCTACTAATGCTAACAGTAGGCAGCCTTGATTTGATCATGGTGTTCAACATGCCAAAAAAACTGACTTCGAGGGTCAGCCATTGTAGATAGCTCTGGATAATTTCGACCATCTACGCTTCTTTAATGTGCACTGACACTATAAAGCACATGGGCACCTAGCATTTTTCCACCATCGAAATGCAACCACCCCAGCTAAGACCGAGCCCGCGTCACCCAGCTCACTAGTCAAATGTCCTAAACGCTGAAGCTGCCACAGTAGGGTGTAGGCAGCCTTGAGGCAGGGTTGCATTTGCAGGCATGTTTTGTACAAGTCAAGCTTATATAAGCTAGGTATGGCCAAACTGTGGCTCATGAGTAGCATGAGGCTCCTTGCAAAGTCCAGGTGCAGTTCACGACTGCTTGGCACCTGTCCACCTCTCACCATTCACAGTATTTCTGCATCTACAGCCAGCTTCTTTTTTTTTTTAGGAAAAAACAAAACAAAAATACAGCCAGCTTCTCTGTTCTTTCCCCTTTAAGTTCCAAACCACCTTTTGTTTAGTATTCTTTTGAACAATGAAACACTGTGCCACCCCATGGACACACATCTAACAGAGCTGCTCACGACTGTAAACATGCTCATTCGAGAACTTCAATCTGCTTGCTTTACAAATGGGGCAGTAGAGGCATATTAACAGTCGTGGCATGAGTTCTTCACTCTGACCACCTGCTTTGTTAAATAAAAAAAAAAGTCATTATCATCATTTACTTTGCTCTTTGTAAAATTGCCTTTTTAGTCTAGAGTTCTCATTAAAGGTATGGCAGCTGTTGCTGTAGGCCCATAGTTAACGAGCTGTCTGACATATGCCTGCACTGCACTCGCTTGCTCATACATGGAGCTGAGCCTTAGCAACCTTCGTGGTGATGCAAAGAGATGTTTGCCCATGCTAACATCTTGGCATTTCCATAATGGCGCAGATCAGTGTCTCCACTCCCACTTGTGCTGTGAGCATTCCTGTCACTAGCACATATTGAAACCAAAAGCGATGGCAGCAGGCAATGTGACATATGCCAGCAGAGAGATCTTCACTTGCTTTTCCTCCACACATAGTGAATTACAATCCCAGAACTTAAGTGGATTGCCCGCTCCACAACAGAGCACTTGCATCCAGCACAGATTGTGTCCCGACTGTGTTTGGAACTCATGCTAGCGCAAGTAGGTAGTGCCCATGGACTGACAGAGGAATTGCCAGTCATTCTGTGCGCTAGCCTGTGCTTCGTGTACACTTGTCGTCTGTTTTAAACCTGTAATAGGTCTTAGAATGGTGTTGACCTCAACAGTTTATGCCATTCTTTCAGATAGTCTAGTGCGGGCAAGCACGGTAAGATTTCTTTGGCACTATTCTCAAATAAAACAAAGGCTCAGATCACTGTTTTCACTGTTTCAGAGTTGAGGAATGGCTTCGAGTTCACAAATAGCACACAAAGATTGTTTCTGCACATAGTATTCCAGTCGCACTCTGAGCTGAGGTCTTTAAAAAAGATTATTGCAGAATACTGCTGCTCTCAGACTTGCTGTCCTCAAAAGTGAGCACTAGTTCATGACAGCAATTTGCACTCGTAGCAGCGGCAAGTACCAATAGTCGATTATTGCAGAGGGCACAGCAAGCGCAGCAGAGACAATCTACTGGAAATGGTAGGTGCAGCTGAACACATACTCAAGTAAATTTCCAGCCGGTCCTGTTGATTTCGGCAGAGCAATCCAGACTGCTCCATGGAGCGATCTTGGCTCAGCAATCGCTCCTCATCTGCATTTGGAAGATGAAACCTGTGTTCCGGATCTGCATTTGGAATACAGTTGGTCCAAAATGAGCAGAAAAGAATGTTCTGTAAGTGACCACAGTCTGTTATTGGTATTCACCATTAACAGAGTTTTACTATCTACCACCTCGATCTGCTCATAATTTAAGTAGCATTATAAGTCTGTGATCCTGCAGGGACCTCCGATCTCACACAAAGGATTCAGTGGCGTAGCAGGCACAACACACATCAAGAGGTGCCAGATAGTGTAACTTGTAAGAAATGTTATGCTAACTCTTCGTTACTTGCTAGCAGAGCAAACAGTATGTCCGTCATCAAACCTTCTTTTAAACCCTACTTCATGGCAATGGAAAAAGGCATTTCGAGTCAACTTGAGGTCTAACTTAGTACAGTAGCGATGAACAAGCCCCTGAGCCTGCCATGTGCCAAGGCGTAAATGCGCTTCACTGTACTGCACGAGTGAACAACCGGAAGGCTGGAAGCTTGAACAATCTGTTTCCAGAAAATGGTGACGTTGTTTGAGCAGTTAGGTTGGAATAATAAGCAAGCACTGCCCGTACCTTCATCTACTGGATTTCCTCTCAAAGGTATGTATGCCCAGCAAACAATGTCTGCAACTTAATCCAGGAGTAAAATCACAGCATGTTCTGAGGACTTCGATCATAACATTGAGTTTTTGATCATTCCAGTCACCTCAACATCAAATCCAAGACATATGTGGCAGCTTATGGAACATTCGCACATACAAAACACACCGAGAAATGCAAGCCAGTCAGTCTAAAGGCAGCCTATCATCCTCATATTGTTCATAGCCTTCCTAGTGCCACCAAGTTTGCTTCCCTACCACCCTCTGAACATGCAATGTTCCACCCCAACTCGGGTTACACACAAGCAGTGCACCAAGAAAGGCAAAAGTTCATCCCTAGCTCCCACTACGTCAACTCGGAAGAATGTGCAGAGTCGGACCAGATATATAAATTTTCACAAGAGAATTCAGTCAAGTGCCATCTTTCCATCTTTCAACTTTACTTGCTCTCTAGCAGATCTAGCTTGGATTCATTTTGCACTCAAAGCTCAAGTTATGTTTCAACAACTTCAACATATTTATCAGGACTGCAGTGCAACTGCCTCTATTATCCAACCCTTTTTTTTTTTTTTGCTGAAGTTGACATGGTGAGTGAGCAGTCTAGTTATACAATAATTTTTTCCAGTTTTAACAGACAATTAGAGAAATAATTTTTGTGAGCTTTCCTTTTTAAAGCTGCTTTGTTGACAAGTTCCTGCCTGCAAGCCAGTGAAGAAAATGTGGGATTATAGCTATCTGCACACTTCCATTAAATGATCTCAACACTGACATGATGATCAAGTGATATCTAGGAAGATATTGGCACCAGCGCAGCAAGCAGTCCGCTGCTTGTGCATCATGACGGGCCAATGCTATCGAACTGCCAAACCTTTTATCATGTCAAAACACGCTCACCTGATCAATTATGAATTGTGAAAGGCTACGCACTCAAAAGTGGAAACACATCCATCCAAAAAGTAAAAAGAAGTAAATTGCAGAATGTAACGTGACTGTTCAAACCATGTATGGAAGTGCATGCGGCCACCAAACGATTCATAAATGTGGTAGCCATTCATGAGCTAGATCCAGACACACCACCACTTGTTGTTGCGACTAAAGGAAGAAGATAACGAAAATGCATGGGCCTACTACTGGCTCTGTAGCTGAGCCACCTCCACTGCCTCGTGAGGACAGAAGAGAAAATAGAGAAGAAAAAAGTGGGAGAGAGAGGCACGTCGCAACAGCCGTCGTCCACCACTGAAACGGTAGTAGGTACAAAGACTGCCTACAACAGATAGAAATCCAGTGGCAGGCTAGCCCCCGCCGCAAGCTGCGGTGACCTACCAATCGCAGCACCGTAGGGCCAGGAGCAGCCACCCCCCGAAACCACTTCCTTATCAACATCTACAGTTGTTTCTACAAAACATGCATAAATTTAAACAAAAACACCACACTGGAATGATACCTTGAACAAAGGCTTGTTTTGCTATGAATCCTGCATGCACTCCTCAATTTAAAACCTGCATGAATTTCATACACTGAGTACAAAAAAACCTGCACACATTTTGATTCACATTTCATATCAGGGAAGATGTCGATGGGGCATCTCAGCACAATTAGTTCAGATTTTTTTGCTTCATTTGTAGATAATTACACAAGAAAATCAATACTATTGGTACTGTTGAATGCATAATTAACTTTACACCGTACTGCTATTTTTGGACTGAAGGCCTGAGTTTGGTGTCTGTCATTTATATGCACTTTGTAGTTTTTGTGGATTACTTCAGTCAAAACAAATTATGCAAAAGAAAATGTGAAGCCAATACAGGTGAAAAAATTCAAAAGTAGCTAAAAACACTTTTTTTTTTTACCTTCTACTTGCACCCAAGGCTCGACAATGGTGCTTTAAGTACGATTACAGCTGAATCATACTGCCGTCGCGTGTTCGCCGGCTCCTTATCCCATAATCCGCAATATTTATAGAACATTTGAATAATGAGCTAGCCCTGTCGTAACGCAGGTAGGTTTTACCGCTTATTCAGTTCGTGTAAATTCAATGCACAAGCGCCGGAGCTTCAACTGCAGCACAACGTAAGGACCGGGTCGAGGCACTTACGAAGTTGCCCATACTAAATTCTTGCCGAAGGCTGAATCGCAGTACGGCACCGGCATCATGCACCCCGCAATGAGCTTACGAATGATGATTTGCACGGCATATTTTACTCCAATCGTGCAGCCCACGACACTGTCTCTTTTCCAAGACACTGCAAAAGCATTAACACACCCCCCCCCCCCCTCCCCTTACTTTGTCAAAACCAAACAACCGTTTGTTATGAACGCGTCTTGTTGTTTACGAACTAACAAACTAGCATTGTGTTAGCATGCATGACCAGTTCTGCGCTGTTTTCAGAAGAATGTGCAGGACAGAAGGAAATTTACTTACATCTGAGATGCCAAACGTGTCCCGGGTGGCGACCGCCCTCCAATAGTCCCGCCGTCAGCGTAGTGTTTCCAGGGAAAGCGCACAAAGGAAGACGCACTATCTGTTGGGCACGCCGGCACACTTTTTGCACAGGTTTACACAGAACCTGACGACGCTTCTGCACATCGCACGAGCTATTTTGCTGCGCTTTGTGCCTCGCAAATCTCGAGAGCATGACGCCGCCAGCAGCACAAAAGAAAGCGCGACGCCGCGACGCCGCCACCAATGGCTATGACTAGCACTACAGCTTCGGCTGCTTCGGCTGGTTTCGACTTGTTTCGGTTTCGGAAGTTGCCGACTTCAACGGCTTTGCTGTTCGCCTAACAGCGGCAAGCACGATGTCAAGTGTCTACGCACTAACGCTACATGTTTGTCGTGTATGCGCGCCTGTAGTTTGCGCATTCAGAAATGTGGCCAGGGTTGCCAGATTTGGCTACTTTACGCCAAATTGGCTACTTTCTGAGCCGCCTGGCGACAAAAAATTTAGGTTGGCTACTTGGCTACTTTCTGGCTACTTTTGAAAAATTTTCGCCTATTCCAACGAGCCCGTTTGCGCGCTGTTCAGGATGCTCGTTTTTATGGACAGACAGATAGCAAATCTATCAACGGTAGCGCTGCAATACAACCAACTGTGCATGATGACGACTGTCTCCACCCTGTTTCAAAGGGGATGTTCTTAACATCCATCCACCAAAATCCCTTGATAATTTGAAAGCAGCGACACTCTCCTCCGCGCCGCGCTTTCCTCCTCAATTCTCCTCGCGCGGCTAAGATGGTGCGGCGGCTGTGAGCTCTGCGCACGACACGCTTTTTCTCCCTGGCGCCCGCCGGCCGGCCACAGCAATCAGTGAAGCGCGCGTTTTTGGGCCAGGTCTGCGCTCCAGGATCTAGTACTGCCTCTGACTTTGTACTTTTTTTTTTGAGCGTGAACTCCATCACCGCTGTAAAACTTCGCAAAACGAGAAAACGACCCAAGCTGGTGCTTTAAACTTTAAGATCAGAGAAAGCCAAAGCGGCCGTTTAGTCTATTTCGCTACTTTCAAGCTAGCTTGGCTAAGCATAGTATATGTCACGTGATAAACCTTGAGTTTGGATCATTGGTTAATTATACACTTATTTTGACCAACTACGGGCCAAATTAAATATTTAGTAAATCGCACTTGAAACCCAAATTTGCGCTGCAGCATCGAGTCGTATCCCGTTGGGAAGCTTAGGTCAAGTGTAAGGGCACTGTGGTAGTTAGCGATCCTCATTAATCTGCGTTAATTAGTTAATTTTGTATAAAACTAAACTTCGAGCTAGACGATCAAGTCATATACCGTTGAAAAGCTTAGGATGAATCCAAATGCTCTCAGTTAGCGATCCATATTTGCATTAGTGAGCTATATGCAATCAAAACCACAATTGGAATTATAGCATCGAGTCATATACCTTTCGAAAGCTTAGGTTGAATGCAAATGAGTTGTGCTAGTTATCAAACCGAATTAATTAGTGCTAATTATTTAACTGCACTTAAAGCGGAACTTCGCATTATAGATGGCCAACTAAGGGGCAAGTGTAAACGTATTATGCTAGCTAGCCAAACTTAGATAAACATCACAACAACCGAGCTAACACACTAGCTAGGCTTACCACGAACTGCTTCGAAATGTTTTTCTTTGCCCGTGCATATTTGCGCGCAGTAGGTCTTATTTAGCGTGCACCCGCTCACAATAAATTTGTCATGAGTGCATCTTCCGTCCATAGGTTTGTCTTATCAGTGTGAAAGTGGCTTTTGCACTCTAGTTTGTTCACTGAATAAAACAGTTGCGCACTTTCAATGCGATCAATGAGCGGGGACAACCATTCATTGACCGCAATTCGCCGAACATTATTAGGCACTGGTGTCAAGGAACTTACGAATATACTCCGTATACCTATGAAAGAATGATTTCTATATCTCTAGGCAAGGTAAACGCCTCTCGATAATGTAATATTATACTTGAAAAACCGAAGGTTCCCGTCCAACGTCTAGTAGTCATGATCAAAAAGAAGTGTGTGTGATCATGTGAACACCCCCTGCACATTGGCCGTATCCTTGATAAACCCAAACCATGGTTGAGAAGGTCAACTCAACTATTTACGACAGGCCTGAACATCGTACCTGAGTGGTTGCAGTTTCGTTTCGTCGTATTCTCCTTTTGTAGCCATTGTTTGAGACGTCCAACTCCACTAACATTTTATACTTACCTTTTCGTGGACATAATTTTGTGCATTTTATACTGTTTCTAATCATCACAGAGAAGTTTTTAATAACACTTGTGTTTATCTGGTCAGTTTAGTTTTATGTCTGTTTATATAATATCGCCGTGTTACGCAGCCAGCTTTTTTTTTTTTCAGAAAACTTTTCTACGTGATTTGGTTGCTATAAGACGCAACTGGCATTTGTTTCTTCACGAGCGTTGCAATAAAACAACTATTAAACGAATTTTTTTGGTTGTCTTTTTGCAGTGAGCGCTCTATTTACTGCCGCATGCATGGCCCCATGGCTCCTTTTTGGCTACTTTTTATTGCTCTTCCTCTGGTTGGCTACTTTCTGGCTACTTTTCCCATTTTTGTGGCTACTTTTCGTTTTTTGGACCTGGCAACCCTGAATGTGGCGGTGCTAGCGAAAGCTAGCGGTGGCGGAAACGACCACCGTGAGTTTCGCTTCTTTTTTTGCGATGCTGGAAAAACTATGCGTGCTTGTCATGTACGTCGGGTTGACAGATAAGAAATGCGTTGCGGTGGTTCAGCAAATCGGAGCTTTGGCCCAATGCATCGCCAAGTTCCTTGCGAAAATTCCTGATCATAAACAGCGACAGTGGCCATTGTTTTAGTTGTGTGTTTATATTGAAAGATCAAGTGATTTGTTTGGAAACAGACGCCGAATCCTGCTCGCACACTGTTCCACTGGTCACCCGCGAGTGATACTTTCTTTTGTGATGTGTGCATCACTACTATCAGTGTTCAACCAGTTCAACTCTTGAATGGTGATGAAATTTTAATGGCTCTAGCTTACAGCAAAAGCAAAAACAGTTGTGTGAAAGCATGGCGCCTGCAGTCAGGCAAGATATGCGACATGCAAAAATAGCTTACCGGTCAAGCTTCAAGCGAAGACAGTGTGGGGTGTTTACGTGGGGATCCGGTAAAAACGTCCCCGGAAAAAATGTCCCTATTGGCGAAGTAGGAAAAAATGTCCCCGAACGGGGCTGGAGTCTTGCGCTATAGGACGTAGACTACGTTTCTCCGTGGCGAACTGCAATGATGAATGATGCATGTAAACTTTATTACAGCGGTTTCACCTGTCGGCTTGGAATTGACCGCGAACATCGAATTGATGCGGGCATTCATGACAAAAAAAAATATGGCAGCGGTAATACAGTGACAGTGACATGCTTTAATTTACGCAGTTCTTGTAAACATTTCGGGCCCCCAGAGGACGCAGGTTCCATATGATGATTACACTTAACTTAAAGCCGAGAAAGAATGGCATAACATTTGTTGGTTTTTTTCATGTGTGTTCCAGAATAAATCTTTTTTAGGGCCGATTTTGGCCTTGGGGACGTTTTTTCCTAGTTGCCGCTTCTTCAGGGGACGTTTCTTCCGGAGACGTTTTTTCCGGGGACGTTTTTACCTACACCTGTTTGCGTGCACGTTACTTCAATTAAGCACTAATGAAACTGACCATACAAATATTTCAACTTGTCTCTGTGGCCTACAGCATACATGCAGTAAAGAAGCAAATGCAGCCAAGCTGCTTGTTCCATGCAGCATAAATAATTATGCACTGCTGTTGGAAACTGCACAGCATATATTGGTGGACGATCGTTGAACGTGCAGCTTTCTTCAATAGGTTACGCATCTCGCGTGACGCAGCCTACAGTGACACTGAAAAATATGCCATCTAAAAGACATTTCCTTGCAATATTATGCTGCAGCATATATATGTGTATAGTATGCATAGCTTCGAGATGCAACACATATACTGTTGGTATCGCCCCTCATAAAGTACTAGGATTTTTGCATCTTTTCATCAGTCTAAGATCACCGACTCAATCGTTTCTTTTTTTTTTTTTTCATTTGACAATGAGACTGACAGCATTTGCAAGTGTCATTATGCAGCAGAAAGCTTCAATTCAGAGTAGTTCAGTTCAGCAAGGGTTTGTTATAGTCTCAGGAAACTTAAAAATGGCGTATAGATGTAGATGTGCAAGTCAAAACTCAAAAGGCTGTAGCAACTTTTTTGCTCGGCATATCCTTGAGCTGAAAAAGAGAGTCAGTCCGGTTGTTTATAATCAGCCAAATGAGTGATGTAGAGAAAGAAGCAGAATTGTTGTCATCTTCTCTCCCACCCCATCTGTTAGTGCTGTTCAGTCGTTTGAGAATTGTCTTTCTGTGGTCTTTGCAAGGGATTATGAGTTCGTGAAGTTCAGTACTGGAGTTGGCTTTCACATTTCTGTTATCACACTTACTTTTCCTTCTACAGATGAAACTCTAAGCCAATTCTTCATACAAACTTGTGATGCCTGACGGTGGTAAAGCTGTGCAGTTATAGTGCGTCACCTCCATTCATATGCAAAACACAATATAAGGGTGATTTTGACTGCCAGTTTGACTATCGTATACATGGCAGCGGCAACACATCAACATTGTGCGCACAGCATAGTGGCAGATACAATGAACGAAGGGCAGTGCTAGTCAAGGTGTGCAGCAGGAACATCATTTACTAAACTTTAAGTGAACAGTTCTCATTCGACTGAAAAGATTCTGCACAATAAATACCAAAGAAATCCCGATTAGTCGACATATTGGTCATGACATCACAGTTACATGACCTCGTGTGAGAATTTCAAACATCTCACAGTGAAATAAAGCTAACAAAATAGGGAGGGTGCAAATGAAGCCAATTATCAAGGAAGCTCTTCTAATGAGGACATTTCAGAAAATAGTAGTTTAACAAAATAAATACGTTGATACTAAAGCTCAACCCATGTGTGCCCTCTGCATGCAATGTCTATAGCCATGTAGGGTCAAAGGTGTGTTAGTGGGGCATTTAGGGAATGCTGTTACATTGGTAATAATTTTGAAAAGTAGATAACTTCAAACGAGAAAAATTATATGAAAATTTGCAGAATGAAAATGCAGTTCATGTTTAAGATGCTGTCACGTCTATTATTGAGGTAAACTAGCTGAAGCTCCAAAATTATTTTAACTTTGTGTAACTACTTTCTCTTCTTATATTTTGCACTGATCATTATAGTTAATCTTTGACCTTCTGCATGTTATGCCACTGATGTGCGTTCAATGAATTAAGTTACAATGCTCAAATCTTGTCTTAGTTCATCTTATTTCTTCCGCATTTCTTTCATGCCATGATATATATATTGCGGATACATTTTTGTTTTGTGATATGTTCATGCTGAACTCTGTATTTATTAAAGAATATGTATTCTATTGCCTATATTTTACATTCAATGTAAGCAGCACGCCCATGTAGATATACGAAAGCATTAAACTTGAAATATATATGGCATATATATCAATGATTATTCAGGAATTAACATGTAAATACAATATGGTTCGCCAACCAGATGAAGGAAATTGGTATCAACTGTCTAACTCGGTGATAAACTGTAAAACTATGACACAAACTTTAATTCTCTTAATGATCTTTTCTATTTAACTGTCAAATATGAGGACATACATGCGGATGATACCACTAAGTGGCAGAAAGTGAAGTGGAGCTCAAGAGACTTCTGATGCGCGTACAAGAAGAGAGTGAGAAGTTTGGACTTAAACTGAACATTAAAAAGACAAAGATCATGGCGTCTTGCCCCATCAAGTCCTGGAGCATAGAGGGACAAGAAGTGGAAACCGTGACAGATTTTCTCTTCTTGGGCTCCAAGGTAACCTGCGGACATACATGCGGATGATACCACTAAATGGCAGAAAGTGAAGTGGAGCTCAAGAGACTTCTGATGCGCGTACAAGAAGAGAGTGAGAAGTTTGGACTTAAACTGAACCTTAAAAAGACAAAGATCATGGCGTCTTGCCCCATCAAGTCCTGGAGCATAGAGGGACAAGAAGTGGAAACCGTGACAGATTTTCTCTTCTTGGGCTCCAAGGTAACCCCGGAAGGAGACTGCAGTCATGAAATTAGGAGACGCCTACTTCTGGGAAAGAGAGCCATGGCTAGCCTTGACTGCCTAGTAAAGAGCAGAGACATTAGTCTGCCAACCAAGATCCATATAACTTGTGCTATGGTCTTTCCAGTTGTGATGTATGGATGCGAGAGTTGGGCTGTGAAGAAGGCTGACCACCGAAGAATTGACTCGTTTGAATTGTGGTGCTGGCGGAGAATCTTGAGAGTTCCTTGGACGGCCAGAAGATTTAATCAGTCGATATTGTCGACCATAAACCCTGACTGCTCATTGGAGGTTCAAATTCTAAAGTTAAAGCTCAGCTACTTTGGTCATCTGATGAGAAGAGAGGAGTCGCTCGAGAAAGATTTGATGTTGGGAAAGGTTGATGGTCACCGGAGAAGGGGTAGGCAGCGAACGCGATGATTAGATGGCATCCTCGAGGCGCTGCAGATGAAGTTATGTGATGCTAGGAAGATAGTGAGAGACCGGAAAGCGTGGCGTGATATGGTTCATAGGGTCACGAAGAGTCGGACACGACTGAACTGAACTGAACGGATGAGGACATACGCCTATGAATATCTTCCAAACCAACAAGAACATCCAATTGAGAACTATATATATACCATATGAAGTGCCATTTGAAATCCCGGGAACCAATTCAAATTTTCAAAACCACTTTGATATCCAATAGGGTAGCGACATATATGAATTGTAATCCTGTATAATATGGAAAATCCAGTTGGGATTCTAAATGATCATTATGAACGTGAGAACAATTGGGAGTGCCCATTGTTTGCAAAACCATTTGGGTAATTCCGTTACCTGCCAAATTGGTCGTAATTTTGTGCCCATTTGAGCTCATATATGGCTGTATCTAATTGGGTCAGTGTGGGGCCGAATGGAACCATGTTATAACTGGTTTAATTTTTTACGGGGAGGCTTAGTCAGCCAACTGAACTCGCATGGACCCTGAATGAGCACTGCGAAATCGAATGCTGGTGCTGCACGAGCATCGTGATTTTAAGCGAGCATTACGATGTCTCCTACAACTGAGCGTACGAGCTCTACGAGAGTGCGTACGGCGTCTGCGGGGGTTTTACGTGAGCTGTACGAGATCTTCTAGAAGCTGCTTGAGCCCTCGTACATCTGTACAAGACATCCTACAATCCTCGTACAACCCTACGAGACATCGTACACGCTCTAGGAGACACCGTAGACGCCCTACGAGACATCGTACAATCCTCGTACAACTCTACGAGACAACGTAGACGCTCTAAGAGACCTCATAGAATTCTTGTACAAATCGCATAGCTCTTAGAAATCTCCCACATTTCTCGTACACATCGTAGCAATCTCGTACATTTCGCATACACTTTTTCAGTAGGGTAGAGCCCGGCAGACGGTTGTATTGCCATGAAAACGAGCAGCGTGTGTGTATGTAACACACATGTAAGCTGCAGCAGCGATGGCATGCACTCGTCGTCATCGGCGCATTCCCGATAAAATTTCTCGCTAACACGGGAAATGGCAAAGCATTTACTAATATCATGAAGTATTCATTTAGCGAATGCGCGCGCTATTTGGTGAACAAGTGGTAAAAAGTGAGAAGCAGGTATCGAAATCAGTAGCCCAGGGGTCTGCAGCAGACGAGAGACGCGACTGTGGGCGGGGCGAGGTGAAGGCAGCAACTATTATTGGTCGGCGCGGGCAGTGAGGCACGCGTCGTCGCAGTGCGACTAGGAAATCGGCCGACGGCAGCCCGATCGCTTCGCTCTCAGGGTGCCTCGATGTAGCGCGCCGCTGTACGGCGGCGCTGATATCGAGGCACCCTATTCGCTCTCGGCGTCGGCCGATCAACATCCCCGTCGGTCGGCCATCGGCGCGCCGTCGGCGTCGTCGCCGTGTGAAAAGCACGACGACCACGCAAAAGATACGTCTGGCGATGGTCCGCCGACGTAGATCGGCCTAGTGTGAACGGAGCGCAAAGGGGATATTCCGTTTCGAGCGCGGAAATCTCTAGAGGTGGCATGTCGATGAGACTATTTCTGCAAGGCGAATAGGGAGAGGAGGAAAGCGCGCAAAAGGAGAGCGCAGGGAGAGACTAGAGTGCCAAGCTGAGCGCCGGACGCGGACTCGGCGTTCGTGTAGCAGAACCGCAAATGCCGAGTGCATTGCAACGCGCCGGAGTCGGCACTCTTCTCTTATTTATTCCGTGGTCACAGATACCTGCCGACTTTGAGAATGTTTTTTAGGGCTCATGGAACGAAATCCCGTGCGCGAGAGTTGTGCGCGAGATATCTCATATTAAAGCGAAAGCCTTTAATGCCTCATTGTTGTCGACAACAGGATGTCAGCAGAAGGTTTTCAGCAGAGGTGTCACGCTTTCGAGAGCGAGAGTTAAAAATAAACTAACCTTGTCTCCACCGGGAATCGAGCCTCCATCCTTCGGATCCCCAGCCCAGCGCTTTATCAACTGCGCCACACCTCGGATCGTGAAACGTTCTTCGTAATTCCCCTTGATGATGATGATCATAAGCTCTTTATTTACTCCCAAATAAGGGGAACCAGCCGAAAGACTGGTTGCACTGCTTAGAAAAGGTCAGCAGGGATCCCTTGGAACTCCGCGGCCTCCAATTCGCGCAAAATGAGCTGGCGCTGTTGGGCGAACTCGGTGGTACGCAGGAAGGACTCCCACGTATCCACTGCAGCTGAATTATCTGCGTTGTGTCGTGTACATGTTCACACCATGTGATTGAATGTGGCCGGTTGTGAGCAGTGTTTGCACGTAGATGCAATTTGAGAAACGTTTGCTATATAGCCATGGGTTTGGAAAGGTTTCTTTTTGTATTTTGCACCAATGAGCGGCCTCGCGCCGGGATAGTTCCCGGTGTGCAGGGGGTATATAGCTTATTCACGTGACGTCATTGCAGCCTTCCTGGCATCCATGGAACGCATAACGCAACGTACGAGAGGGAGAAAGAAAGAGAGAGAGAAGGGGGCCTACGGCGAATCATGACACGGCGTAGGTGAAATCCGATCTCTGGTTGGACGGCGTTCCAAACGGCGTCTCAAGTATCCGACAAATGAGTGACACACAGTAGGGAGGACGCTGATAGACGCTTTTTAGTTTCGAACCGCCCAACAATATGGCGTCTCCGCAATACAGGGTTGCCACAACCGCCGCCTGCTAAACGTGATAGTGAATAGGGTCTATAGACACCGTTCGAGCCGATAATGCTGGAGGATGTCCGTGTACGTAACCATGCGTAAATGAGTACTTTGGGTAGTATCAGAGGAAGCGGCAGGCTGATGAGGATGCTCCGCCCGGTCGCTAACTTCTCCGGCTAGAGCATGCGCCTGTGCGTTCCCGCTGAGCGCCTCATGGGCTGGGGCCCATATGAGAAGACGAGGTGCAGACCGTAAGGGGAGAAATCGGAGGATAGTGTACGCCTGTCGTGATATACGACCTGCATCGAAGTTACGAATTGCTTGTTGAGAATCGCTAACGACTACTTTTGGTGGAGGAATTGGTCAGAGCTAACGCGATGGCAACCTCTTCCGCGGTGGTAACAGCTGCGGTGTTGAGGACGTTGCAGGCGTTGTGCCAGTTTTGGCGCGGTGCCAATGCAACCGAAGCCATTCCCCTTATCTATATACTGTGAGGATGATAGGATTCCGCGAGTGACAGATACTGCGCCTTTTTTTTCCTGTAAAAGAATTGTAGAACGCCGGTGAACTTTGATGCGTTCAATAAATTGCTGGTTGTGTTCAACAAGGGGCGTGCGATGTACCGTCATAGCAGGTCGTGGCGTCACCAGGCGATTCATGCATTAAACAAGCTGAGCCCGCCGAGCGTCCGATCCAGGCGTCTGTGCGGCGCCTTTAATTTGCCGCTTCCTCGAACGCCGCACCACACTGCAAACAAAAGCAGACGCAGATGTCTAGGAGGCGTTAGTACAGCAGGCATCAGCGGCCTTCAAAATTGATTTACAGGATAGATACGACGTAGTATCTGTCACAATTCTCCGCGGACACATGTACCGTGCCGAAAAGGAAGGGACGAAGGCGGGAGTGAAAGAAGAGATGGAGATAGAGGTACCGTAGTGAAGGGCTACGATCCATCACGCTATAATTGCTTTCACCTCATCGCACTTCAGTGGTCCAAAGTGCCCTCTATAATTTTTCGGCAAGATTACACAAGATTAGTTCTTGTCTAGCGTTCTTACAATCTGCAATGCCACATTTGAACTTGCACCAAGGAACGACACGCGACAAGATTGATGGTGTACCGTCGAAAGTCACACTTGGAGGAGAAAGTGTGACAGATACTGTGCCTTTCCTTTAAACCAATTATAGTTATACTATGTAGCACAGCAACGAACGCCGAAAACCGGCAAACGATGAGAGGCAAACAAAGGGAGAGGAAGGGTAGGCTTTCGCTATTCTCCTCTAAGAGACACATAAAAGGCGATCTAATTTTTTTGGCCTCACAATACCAACAATCGCAGCCGCTCGATAAAATCGCACTCTGTAGCCAAACCAAATGAAAATGACGCTAGTAGCCGAATTTTTATGCCTAAAACCTAACGACATGTTTGGGCAATGTAATCCAAAAACCTAGGGCCTGAATCGTTTTCCTTCTAAGAGAATGGTCGAACCTCATAAACGTGCTAATAATGCCCAAGCGGAGTAGAGCACTTTGATAAGTCTTGTGAAAAAAAAAATATCTTGCTTTTATTTTTGTTAAAATACAACATAGCAACGACATTGTAATATAAATGATTACAGAATATCTTGTAGCTTGCGAGCAAAACTTGTCATTTTTCCAGATAATTATATCTTAAACGCTTGCAGTGCAAAATTACTAATACTTCATCGATGGCAAGTACACCTGTCAGTAACCCCATGCTTGTTAACATCGTTCAAACCTTTGTATGAATTCTGGGTTCTCCGTAGAGGCCAAATCTCAATTGTTCGCAGAAGGACCAAAGCGCAACTACTCACTTGCTGATGATAGTGAAGTCATGCTTGAAACAATGGACGTCAAACCGACGCCGGTAATGTAAATTGCTGCAAAATAACAAATGATTGAAAAAATGCCGCGCCTGAACGCGTCCCAGGTGTAATCTTGACTTAAACGTTCATCACGCGGTCTTATCGCTTTCATCCTTGCATGCGTGAGCACAAGCAGCGTTCCGCTCCTCACATGGCCGCTCGTGGCGGTTGAGGGAAATAAGTAAGCGACGGTTCTGAGTGGGAATAGGACCTACCTGCGAGACTATATTAGGGCGAAAGCCTCCGCTCATGGCTCATGACTCTCCAGCATGTTCGTTCGTTAGCAGAGAGCATCAGCGAGAAGTGTCCAACTGCTTCGCGAGATTGCGCGGGATACCGAGTTATTCCACTTGTCAATCATCCTGATGACTTCAGCAGAAAAATAAAGGCATTCTGCGGCAAAATGGTTGACTGCAAAGACGCACTGGAACGTCCCTCTAAAAATAAAAGTTGCATGCTTTCAGAGAGCATTATTAAGTATCGGCTGGCCTTGAAAGGCAGCGCCACTATACTGTAAATCCCTGCGTCCCTCCGACATACTGCTGTGAAGTTAATGGAATGGCGCCATCGTATATGGCATCCCTGAAGCATGAGGAATTCACGCTACTCCCGACGTTTAAACTCTTCTTTCAGCATCGCATTCCATTTTCTTCATACGAGAAGGAAAATTACGAGGGACATTAGCGACTAAAGTAAAGTTGAAAGCCTGACAAGTATCATCTTGTCTAGCGTTCCTGTCCTCTGCAATCCCACCCTTGAACAGGCGCCAATGAACGCCGCGTGACAGCGGCCGCAAAAGCGGGACACGCTTTGTTCACGACAGTATGAGCCCCCCCCCCCCCCCCCCCTAAAAGCTTTCACCTTAATAAAAATGATGCCTCTACCGCGAATCAAACATTCATCCCTAGGATTCCCAGCCTAGCACTTCAACGAACTACGCAACGCCAGGGACAGTGAAACGCATGTTAAATTCTCTTGTCTATCGTGAGGTTCATGATAGCGGGATTTTGCGAGTGACAGACACTGCGCCTTTCCTTTCCTGTAAACGCATTATAGAAGGCCGTTGAACTTTGATGCGTTCAACGAAACGCTGGTTGTGTTAGACGAGGGGCGCACGATGTACTGTGAGCAGCAGCAACACTCAGGTTTTCGCATTTCTTCACTGCAGATTGTGAACTGCTCTCAGAATTTTTTCTATAGGGTGCACTTATCAGATCTGTTCCAAAGCTGGATCTGTGGGCGTGCACACTTTGCACGCCTTTATTTCCGCTGTCTTTCGCTTTCCAATCTTTCGACCGAGATGGAGACAAGTCTGCCTTTATTGTGAATGGTCAGGTCAGATTGCAACTGCGCTGCTCCCGGTTTCGCCTTCTTTCAACTTCAGAGATTTACATTTTTCTGATAGCGCGAACCTTAGATTCGATCCTACTATCGGAACAAATAAAAAAGGGCAGCTAACTGCGTAGAGTTGCGTCTCGGACGCTTCGCGTTTGCTGAGATGCACCGTAGCGAGGGTTAATGATCCCACAGAAGAAATCCGCGTCCGACTGTTCGAAGCTAACATTCATATAATTGTTCAATAGTATTAAACTTTTTAAAATGTCTGAACGAGCAATCAACAATTGGAGCGGTGCCGACAATGAACACTTTAAAAAGACGAAGTGAACTCGACAACATGAAGCAAAGACAGCGTCTCAATGAGCGGTAACGGCATTTGGCGTCTTGCAACTCAGACGATCGGCAGCCGTCACGTATAAACCACAGTCGACGTCCTAACAGTATGCGTCCGTGTAGCAGGAGCGTCCTAGCGGCGTTTCAGGAATCGTCCACAATACTGCGAAGTAGATGCTTTTCTTTTGGTGGCGGTGACGGTGTTTCGCGTCTTTAAGCAGAGGCGATCGGCAACCATCAGGCACCTGCCGCGTTCAACGTACTTGCATTACTCCGACCCGTAGCAGAAGCCCCCAAGCCGCTTTGCAGGAACGTCAAGGTAAGCGGGTGCCTTGTTTTTCATTCCTCTCTCGAACAATACTGACCAGTAACCAGTGGGTCAACACGTATTTATTTCACAAGACGACATTTATGCAGGAAGGATCGAGAGGTGCATGAACAATTAGAGACGCATGCTGGTACCCCTCACTGCGCATTATTTACGCCAATTCTAAGCCTTCTTCTGCTCTTGGCAGGTTCTTGACCGTCAGCTCGCTTTGAGAATGCGTAAAACTAAACGCTGAACGAATACAACTAACGCTGTCTATTTCCCGATAATACAGTTTATATATATGATGGTCCAACCTGTGATTCGCAATTGACCATAGCAGGGTAGACAACATTAAGCAGTACAAATTTCTGTGAATAACACCGCTGAGGAATCCTAACGATTCTCGCCGACAACTAAGATAAAGCAGAAGGAAAGCAAAATGTCTCAGATGGTAACAGCTGAGTACAGAGCACCCGATGGTAGACCCTTGGAAGCGAACGGTCCGCCAGTCACGTCATATGGTTTTGCGACGTTAAGTTGCCTCAATGCTGTCCGTTTGTTCCTGACGTTCTTGATAATCCCTTTTACGGAGGATATTAGTGAAATAATAAAATGCTTAATGAACTCACAAATTAAAAAAAGGCTGTGGTTTAACTATCGTTAAGGTAAAGATTTGCGAGAGCAATGGTTGGTTTAGATTGGTTTATTGACGTAGACAGAGCCATTGTGTATCCTATGCGTTACTTTACTTGTATTTTATTACATGTATTTATGTAGTTACATTCCCCCTCCCTCATACCTTAACGAGATTAAAGGAGGTTTCCTTTAGAAAGATAAGAGCTGGGGCGGCCCTTACCCCGTCGGTAACATGCCGATGGGAATCTCAAGCAGACATCGGACCAACCACATGCTAGAAGTGTTCCCCACCTGCTGAAGAAGTGGATGTTCGCCACCTGCTGTGGACTTGTGCAGGTGCAAGGGCATCAAGGACCGATTCTGCAGGAAGTGGGACTAAACACAGCATTGGAAGAGGACTTCTTTAAATGGCTCACCGACAATGATAAAAGCGGGACCCTGATCCGCTTCCTTACGGAAAATAATTTACATGAGTTTCTATAATATGTCTTATAGCAAGCTTGCGTAAAAAATACTTTATTTATTCCAATGAATAAGCTCTTGTGATCAGTCAAGAAGTGTGTCTTTGTTTCTCCTTTGTTGATGGCGTATGTTGATTCCGGTGTAACTCTATAGCAATACCAAGTCCAAACTTCTAGATCAATATGTGGTTCATTTGGGCTGTTGTGGACATACTTCCAATGAAACCGCTATTCCAAAGCTTGGGCGAATAAGGAGTCCTACACTTATTGCACGTAAATTGCAGAACGGAAGCTTAACGTCAAGTGATATCACACTGGGGTACATAGTGAGTGCATTTTCCTTGCCTTCGAGGTACATTTGTTGACTCCATACGATTTTCGGACTCTTTTCGCCGTTTTAGCAAATTCTGTGTCGCTGTCTCCATCCGTCTTCATCCGTGGTCATCAAATTCTTTTCATATTTTCTTCTATTGATCATAGCTACAGTGTAGAACGGTTATGTATGCGTAAGAAATCAAGTATTTGGGTCAAATGCAATAGTGAAAAACACAAGTGAATCATTAGCCGATTTACCAAAACACAATGTGATATTTTAAATCCATGATTTGGCAATTTCCTTGCGTATCATAGGCTAACAGCTATAGGAAGGCTGACTCTCTCTAGTTCAAGTCTAATGCAACCCCCCCCCATGAGCTCGAAATGAAGTCTAACACTTCCAACGAGTAGCTGAAGCTGCGATATGAGGTGTAGAAGGAGAACAATTCTTGCGGGCCTCCTCTCGTTGACGGTGACTAATTCCTCTTCATCCTCTTCAGGATGCGGCAGGAAACAATAAGTTGGTGTGCTTTTGGCACCAGAATGTCGCCCCCTGAGTAGGCTTTTCAGAGCGCGAGTTCTTATGCTCGCATCACTCAGGGTCGCGTTTTTCTTACACATCGGTGGCCCTCAGGTTCCGCAGTACAACTTTATGCTCTCTTTCCGCTATATATCTCCAGTTTCTATACCGCCTAAGTTGGCCCACCTAGCACCACCATTTGTATGAAAATTGCCTGTGGTCTAGTTTCGGTTAAAGCGAGCGTAAGCGATAGCTGGAGCATGAGGATGCAGAAACACCGGCGCCGACGCCGGCAGCCATCTATGCTGCTCGTCGCTCAAGCCTTTCAACATTGTGGTGGTGGCGTTTCTCAAGACGCTCCTCCCGTTGTTCCACCGTTTCCACCGCTCTTTTGAAATTAGGCCATTCTCGTCTCCGCAAACGTTCAGTACTTAACGCAATGTCCTGAAGTTCGCCAGATACTGCCAATCGGCGATCGCATTGAACACGGCTGCTAAGTCGCTCTTCCTCCGAGTTCATAACTTGGCTCCGGCCGAGACGCGCAGCGCGCATCTGTACTCTGGATTGAGGTGTGCGATCACGTGTCTCCGCACGCAGCTGCTTACGCGTAGGCTACTTCCCACGTCTGCGGACTGGTGACACTGAATTTCGGTGGAGAACATATGTACACAAATGTGTTGTGTCTGAAGTATTCGATCCTAACCGCCGGCAGCTGCGTTTCGATCTGGGCGAAACAAAAGAGTCTATGTACTATGCAATGTCAGTGCACAGAGAAATTGCCCATGTTGTCAAAATTACTCTGTAGCCCTCCACTACCCAACTCCTTTTTCTCTTTTAACTTTACTAGCACTCTCCTCCCTTCCGTAACGGCGAGGTCTGGTGTCCTCAGAAATCGTGTGACAGATACTGCGCCTTTCCCTTCCAGTGAACCAATGAAATAATTTGCAATTTGAAATCTGATTGAAGGTCATAGGAAGGACACTTTGACCTTGTATTTACCAGGATTAGTGATGCTATCGCTTGAAACATCTGTGTGTCACATTTCAGACGAGGCAGACTCAAAGAGGTATCAAACGACTGAGCTTGCTACGGAGCATAAAATTACAAGTTGAGTCAGAACGTAGTTTACCCTAGAAGTTCGCCCCGACAGCCTTTGTCATACCAAACCATACCTCCTCTCATATTGGATGGTGAAAAGGAAAGGCGCAGTATCTCACACAGCTCTGGGTGGACACATGAGTCGCGTAACAAGAAAAAAGGAGGAAAGAGAGTGAAAGAAGATGAAAAGAGCTGCCATAGTGGAAGTGATGAGCTCCGGAATAATAAAACTTCGGATCGTAATGTAAACTACGGCCGAGAAGCTTACCAACAGAGGAAAGCGGACCAAGATCCAAGCGACAGCTGCGACTGCCGATCGCTAATGTTTAGAAACATGATTCAAGAATAGTTGAACCTCTACAATTTTTCGCTCCTTCCTCACTTTCGGCAGGTGTGCAGGTCAGTCAGGGAACCTTGTTTGTACTGCGTTTTTCGCACGATACGGTCGCCGCGGTGTACGTTCTAATAGGTAGCTTACATGGCTTTGCACGTTTCCCCACGATATAAGGCACGAAATGCTTGTTACGTAAAACGTCTGCAGGTTGCTGTAGACAGTGTTTATGTTGGATGGCATTACCCGATGTTTTCAAAAACATTCTGCACCTTTTAGGGTCAAAAACAGTGACAATCTTCTTTCGACGACTTGCAGCCTGTCGTACGTGCATCGCGTAGCAAAGCCATTTCGTCCCGTCATCAAAGCACAGTAATGCCCACAATCAAAATGCAGCCATGTTTCAGTCAAAGACTAACAATACGTTCTGAACTGGAGGTCTGTGCTGAAGAAATCTTGCGATCAACGGCGTCGTTCACTGCAAGCAGACGATAACGACGCACACGGCTGGAGCGGTCACTAGCGCCTACCTTTCTACGCCGCCCTCTGTCGGCAGAGAGAAATGCATGCTTATATTGCAAGTTTTTGAGTCCCTGCGCAATTCAATGCAAACGCAAACAGTCCCTGCGCAATTCAATGGAATGATCTAGCAGACGACAGGACGCCTCTGCAGGCGACGCGCAGGGGTCTCGTCTGCTTTGCGTTCTCCTTTGGCGCTAGCGTTGCCGCAGTCGGGTTTTAGTCTTACGCACACGCCCACGCTCTAAGGTAGGTAGAAACATCTGTGCAGATAACAGCTGTTTCGAGTTGTGTTTTTATTCAACCTATGCAAAGGGACGTTTCTCGAAATTATTGAATGAGATGGATGTGCTGTAATACGTTGTCTACTCCGCTATAGTGGCGGGCTGAAGCATAGCGTTTTTGTTGATCTGAATATACACGGTTCTCCAAATGATGATCATATTTTATCATTCACCACCATCATTCCTAAGATATAACAGCTGATATGCCGCGAAGACAAGCCTACACAGCGAACGAATGGCTAAAAATGGCGACCTTTTTCCTTCAGATACATTGCAGACGCTCGACATCTAGGACGTGCGGACCGACTTCTGGCGGTTTCAATCACACTGGACTTTGAAAGCGGGAATAGAACACCGAGGCACCTAATACAGATAAAGTCAGCATTACAGGTATGTTGTTATTTGGGCAGGGAGTAGCTTTCCCTAGAAATCCCCAGATCTGTTCGGGTGCAGTCACTCGCGCAATTCGAAATCAGGAGTTATAAGCAGATTTCCGAAATCTCGAGCGATTTTCACCAGATGCCAACGATGCATATGGTCGAGGGTGCTTACCAGGCAAAATTCGAGTCTGATGCTCCCCTTTCTGCCATCCATTAACATTCGTAAAGAAGCGCTCAGAACACTGTCAGATATGCCTTCGCACATAGTGCGCATATGAGGAAACCAAATCGTTGGATTACTCACGATATTTAAGTCCTCCAAAAATACCCAGCAAGTACTGGCATGACTGCTTTTCGCATGTACTTTGGTAAGACAAACTTTATTGTCGTTTTGCTGTCAGAACCTATTATCCGCGCAGGTCGGCCGTCTTTGTGCACGCAGTCTTGTTCTGTTCTTATGTTTCACATAATTTTTGGGTTCGTGTTTTATTATCTGTAATTATGCCTAAGACATCGCTATGCATGGCTCACCCCGTCATATTCGCCTACGAATGATAAATAATTTATAATCAAATTTCTTTTCTCACCTGTGCCGGTTTCTTTCAACAGCCGAGCGATGGCGGTCACGTCACAGTCAAGTCTAGGTCAGCGAGGGATGAAAATACAGTAATATAAATATTGATGTGTCATTTGAATTCACTACATTGATAAATCCAGCCAATTTAATGAAAAGGAATCCCTAAAGGGAACAATCCGCGTTTATATCGCTGCTTTTCATGCCGTGCATCGTGACTTTTTTGCGACGTCACAGCCCTCTGTCGGCTGTTGAAACCGAAACTGGCAAGAAAGAAAATTCAATTACAAATTATTTAGCAGTCTAGGCAAAAACTTCGTGCGGGTCGACATAGAGGAATGTCTTACGTAGCATTAACAAGAAGAAAAATGCTACTAACATTTCGTGTCAATACTCCTTTAAGATGTCGTGTTCGGGTTTTCGAATCATCTGTTTACTGTGCAAGTTTTCGTGGTTATATAATCGCTGCGTTAATTAGCAACTATGTGGTATTCCAGACCGCAAGCGCAGCACACCTTGAAACGTTTCTCTAATAGTTGATTTGACTCCTAATATCGCCACGGGCAAGTATTTGGCAAGGCCTGCGCTGCTATGGGCGGAACTCGGCGCAGACGTTAAGGGCTGACCAGCGTTCACTGTCAGCGTCGTCATCTTCGAGAGCAGACCACTTCGTCTTCCACTCGTTCCGCGGTAACACTATTCCTTCATCAATGCAGAGGCTAAACTCAACGTACTCGAGGCTCACATCCAAGCCGTGGTGTTCTCGATCTCTCACAGGAATTGGTACCACAAGCAACATCGTGCGATTCAGGCTTTTAACTTGCTTTTTTGTCTTAGCTGTGACGCGACAATTCCGGACTTGTCGAACTGACCGTGTCGCATAGAACTTCTCGACGGATCTTCAGGTGAAGCTCATTCAGCGGTCTGTAATTATTGTCTAAGGATGAATTCTTCGAACGCACACAGTGCATGTCCGGTCAAAGTGTTGGGAGCGGGAAGAAAAAATTCCCCAAGGTCTCGAATGCCAGTAGAACGTGTTGGCTCCGTCTTTAACTCGATACGAACGGCCCTATGGGCTCAGTGCTGCCGGATTGGGAAATGGTTGCGAGAGAAGAACCTCAGCGAAGGTTCCCCATATTTTACCAGAATTTAAAATAGCCATTCAAGGCATAAAATGACCAAGAATGCATGTCATCGAACACACGTTTTATTAAAATAAAATCGATAACGACTTTATTGTTCGATTTTATTGTAAATTCTCCTGTGGCATGTAGAGGACGCTTGTAGCGTCCTCTACATGCCACAGGAGAATTTGTTCAGCAGTGTCTTTAGAACAGCCGGTTTGCCTTCTTTTAACAATCTGTTTAAACAAATTGTAGTACTAAAATATTTTCCGAGCAGTGCATACAGGCACATATACACGAAACTAGTACCATTCAGACACGTTCCTGGTTATCTTAAACCGAGAGTGCGCACTCACTACGGTAAAGCAACGAGACGCTATTATGTTCCAGCTATCTTCAACGAACTACCGGACGATGTATTTTCTTTGACTACTTTGCTGTCCAAGCGTTAGAGAACCAATAATTTGTACTGATGTTATTCAGTGCATTGTTGATAGTGTGGTGTCCCAAATGCTCTTTTTTTCTTGTTCCTCTTTTTTTTTTCTACTATAATGGAGTTCTGATGTAGCGCGAAGATTGCCGCGGCTGCCGGTTGTCGCCGCACAAGCCCACTTGTGGTTTCGGCGCTTCCGTTTGTGTATTTTGTTTTAACTATATTGAATAATGATTTATATTATTATTAACATTATTATTAATATACATTGTGCCTGTATTCATCGCTGTGCATCATAGTTGTCAGACCGAAAACTGCAAAGCGCATGTCGTCCGTAATAATGGATTTCGTCACTATCGTCATGCTACTACCATTGTTATCATTTACACTAAATGTAGCATCATCATCATCGTTACTGTCATTTTTGTTATCACTACTCCATTGTCCTTGAAATCGTCGCTTTCATCATCATGCTAGACAAGTCTTTGCATCTGTTTCTCACGAGCCCGGAGTAGTGTAGTGGTTCGGGCGCTCGGCCTGGTATCTACGATACAGCTTTTCGACTCGCGGTGGAAACCGCGTTCTTCTTTAAGGTTTAGTGCGATCTGTACTTATAGCCACATTTTGACCTCTGGCTCACTCAAGGTCAAAGGTAAGCCGTCGCTGACCTTGGCTCGGGATGGGGTAGTGAAGCTTTCGTTTTAAGGTGACTCACCACTAGATTGTTTCAGTGGATACAGCCAATAGGAAGCAGTTAAATCTTCGCCGGAATTCTCTGAAATATACAGACATTTTTGTAATTGGTTCACAGGAAAGGACATGAACAGTATCTGTCACGCTTGTTCTGTGGACACCTGACCCGCGCCATGAGGAAGGAAGGTGGAAGTGAAAGTGGAAAGAGAGAAAGAGGAGTCAGTGGAGGTCTACGGAGTAATTTCGACCACCTGGAACACTTACCATGCACTGACATCGCGCAGTGACACGGACGCCTCTTCATTTCGCCTCCATCGAAACGAAGCAGCCTGTTGTCGCGATCGAACCCGGGAACTGTGGCATCGTAGTTAGGCGTCTGACCACTGCACCACCGCGGCGGGACTACTTAAATTGCAAGCAAAATCTCAGCGATGATGTCCATAGTCTCGCCCAACAAAGGAAGAACTTCTTTCATTTGGTGTCAGCCATAACATCATGCCAAAGAGAGAAGTAGTAAGGTTGAAAGATGGCCGAGTTGAATCTGGTTCATTTTTAAGGTAGCGCGAAAAACGAGGACCAAGAGTTGTGAAAAAGCGCCCGTGTTGTGTCCTTGTACTCTTGGTCCTCGTTGTTCGCGCTACCTTAACAATGAACGAAAAGAGAAGGGCTAGACAGAGTTGATAAAATTACTACAATTTGCCCTTAGAAGCGTGTGCCCGAGAATGCTTCCTTTCCCCCTTTTTTCTCAATTCCACTAAATGGTTAATCGTTTTGCAAGTTTTTCAGAGTTTTCCAACCTTTATTTTGTCTTTCAAGATAGTGCTTGGACTTATTTTGAAAACCACGAGGCCAGCTTATCCACATATAAAATGACTTCCGCCGCGAAGCTCGTAGACCCTTTTTCGAGTACTGATCGACGAGACAATGTTCGGGCTTGAACTGCGCGTCCAGAAGCCGAATGAAAGCGTAGGTATATATGTGGAAAATATGGCTCACCTTTTCGCTGTGGTGACCCTGATATGAGTGAACCAAGGAAGCTACGGCATATCATGCACGATTTTAAAGAGCTGGTGCGCAACCAACCTAAAACCTTGTGCGACTTCATCAAGGATGCTGAGCAAGCCCTTCAAAACGGTGCCTCCAGTAAAGCCGACCCTTCAACTGCGCTCCGACTACTGCGGTGGCGCTGACTGCAATCGATAGGCACGACAGTCCAACCGCCGGTCACCTAGGCTGCAGGTGCACGTTGGCTAGGGTACAGCACGCATACTACTGGCCGATGCTGCCGGCGACAGCGCAGCACTGTGTACGAACATATGCAGACTGCCAGCGCCGTAAATAACCCCTTTAAAACCAGCCTGAATACTCAACCCAGTTCAAGGGCCAACGACACCTTTCATGCAAATTGGCATGGACCTCCTGAGACCGATTCCGGCGTCTACAGCCAGCAATAAATCGATAATTAGCCGGGAATAAACGGATAATTGCCGCCACCAATTATCTAATTCGCTAGACGGAGACAAAGGCTCTGCCTAGGGGTATGCCGCGGAAGTTTTCCGTTGCGAACATTGTCCTCAGGCATGGAGCTCCAGCACTCATAACTGAGAGAGGAACTGCATTTACTGCCGAACGTTTGGAAACTGCTCTCTGCCTCAGGGGTACCAGTACCATAAAACGATGGCATATCACCCTCAAACCAATGGATTGACGAACGCCTCACTAAGACCATTGCATAATTACTTGCATGAACGTCGACGTGGACCACAAGAATTGGGATAAACTTTCCTGCGTCACATTCGCCTACAATATGGCACGACAAGACACCACTCACATGACACCATTCATTCTCCTTCACAGCCGACCAGTGACTACTATGCTGGATGCAATGTTGCTCCCAAATGCCATCTCCAATGATTCGATCAGGACGCGGAGGAATTCGCTCGGCGCGCAGAGGAAGCTCGCCAACTAGCTCGTGTGCGTATTAGAAATCAGCAGAAGTATGATTCACGAGGGTATACAATCTGCGCCAACACATCCAATGTACGAACCAGCAACAAGTTTGGGTCTGGACGCCTATTCGCTACCGTGGACACTACGAAAAACTATTCCGGTGATGTACTTCGAGCCATATGTTGTTTTGAGACTTTAACTGGCGCAACGTATGAGGTGCTGTCGACGGGGTATCGACATCCAAGAAAGGCCAACAACACGCCGACGTCGTCCATGCTGTACTTATAAAGCCTTACCACTTGAACTGGTCTTGACCCCCTGCTTCCTTTTGTCCTCATTGGGACGATACTTCCTGAGGAGGGTGGTAAATTCCGCATAGAAGACGCCAAAGATGACGACTGGGACTACGATCGCAAGGCTGTAAGAGAACGATCTTGAACGCAGGACTAGTTCCAGCTGATCATTAAACCGTTTTATCTTAGGGCCATCCTTGAAGATCTTTCCAGGCGCGACAATATTGTCACGGGGGAGTATTAGGTCAGACCTGCGCTGCGGTGGGCGGAACTCGGCGCAGATTTCACGGGTGGTCTGACATCCGCAGTGTCAGCGTCTTCTTCGAGAGCACGCCATTTCGTCATTCACGCGTTCCCCGGAAACATTATCCCCTCAGCAAAGGCAAACTCCTAGTGCATGTTAAGCCTACAATGTGCAATAGGAATAGTATGGCTTAAGTTGCCGACATCCACTAATTCGGAATTGGGCGTAGCGCACAGAGACGTTCTGTGGAGCGATGTAATGGCACAGGTTATGTCAGTCTCTGGACCTGTGTAACGCAGCAGTTCTTTACACAACCCCACAGGATGGGCCGGAAGCCAGAGCAAGAAGAGAGATCCGGGAGGGTAGTGAATAATACCATGGCGAGCGTCGTAGTGACGCTTTTGAGTTTCTTGGGAGGCGGAAAACTTGTGACGAGCAATCTGGCAGGCGGCATCGGCTCGGGCGCAACTCCTTTCAACAGCTCTCCATTGGCGCAGCTCGTTGGAACGGTGCAAGTGATCACGTACTGCGTGGAATAATCGGTGGCCAGAGCGATTCATTTGTTTCTTTATCAGCACTCAGGCAAGGGCCAAGCATATCAGGGCCAACACAAGAAAATGGCTCAGTCCGAAGGACACTCGGCTGCGTTTCCAGAGGCAGAACGGAGGGCTTCTTCAGGCGTTTACATAGGTCGCAAGCGGCTGCATAATGTTGGACGGAGTGATAGAGTCGAGGCAAGAAGGAACTCATGCGCACGTGGTCGTATGTGTGTGAGAGGCGAAGCTGACTAGCTCTAGGAACGCCATGCATTTGTTCAAGGATGGCAAAGCGTAGGTGTTCGCAAATGACCAGCAAGTACACAGTGCCATCAGCTCGCATGTTATGGCGGTACAGAGTGCTTCCGTGCAGCAAGAACGTGGCAGAGGAAGAGTCACGGGGGTCTGTGCTGAGACGGTCGATGGGAGAGCTGAGGACTGCGTCTAAGCGCTGTTCGTCGGCAACGTGGAAGAAGTCGGACATAGACAGGACACAGCGTCCGACTCGTAGCCTGCAGGGTAAGGGGGATAGAAGGAATAAAGGGACAGGAAGTGTGCATCCTGCTGGAGCCGACCGGGCTTGCTGACAACGGAAAAGGAATACTCCGTCCAGCACAGTTTCTAGCAGTCAAGGCGGCCAGCTGGGCCTTTGAGGGAAGACAGCCAAAGAAGGTGTGGTGGTCAGTAATAAAAGTGAGGGGTTGGCCAAACAAGGTCGCAATTTTCCAATGGACTAAATGAGAACCAAGCACTCCCGCTCCTTAATAAAATGGTTCTGCTCCGCTTGAGAAAGGAGGCGGCTGGCGTACGCAATCACGCAGTGTTGACCGCGCTGTCTCTTAGCAGGAATGGCGGCCACCCCTTAGCCATTGGCATCGCTGCGAAGTTCCATCGCTATGGACGGGTTGAAATTGGCCAAAGGCCGGAGACAGGTGAGAACAGCAATGACTGGAGGATGTGCGACCCTCATGTGATCCTCGAGAGAAAGGAGCACCTTTCTTCAGAAGATTGGTGAGAGGGCGAGCGACGGATGCGAACTGCAGTACGAACTGGCGAAAATAAGAATGGTGTCCTATAGAACAGCAGATATCAGTAAGTGTACGGGGAGATTAAAAAGCACAGACAGCGCTAAATTTGCCGGGATAGGGCCAGACGCCTGGGTGGCATTTACCAAATGGCTTCTCACTTTATGTTTGCGGCGACCAAAACTGCATTTCCTTGAGTTCAGTTCAAGTCTGGCATGGTGGAAAGAATAGCACCAATAAGGATGAGTGGCGACGGAGATGCTTTTCAAGCAAGGGCGCGAAAACAATCACGGCATCCAAGTAACATAAAAAAGTCGTCCACTCAAAGTCGCAGAGTAAGGAGTCCATCATCCGTTCAAAAGTAGAAGGGGCCTCACAAAATCCAAAGGCGTTATCTTAAATTGGCAAATCCCATCGTGTGTGACGAAAGCAGTCTCTCGTGGTCTTGTACGCTAACAGAGGTTTGCCACTAGCCGCTATGAAGGTCAATGAAAGAAAAGTTGCCGGCCCTATGTAAACAATCCAAAGCATCGTCTAGTCTCCGAAGTGGATAGACCTCCTTTGTGATCTTTTGCAGATGTCGATAGCCGACGCAAAAGCGCGAACTGTTGCTTTCTTTTCAACGAGTACGACAGGAGATGTCCAGGAGCTATTCGAAGGCTCAATAATATCGTTGGCTAACATCTTTTGGACCTCCTGCTGGATGACCTGGCGCCCTTAAAGTGACAAACGATAAGGGTTCCGAAGTATAGTGCTTGTATCGCCGGTGTTAATGCGGTGAGTCAAAAACTAATGTTTCACCTAGAGTACCGCTGGCAATGTCAAAAATATCGGTGAAGTGTAACAAAAAGGTTGTGGAGATCCTGACCGTGCTCGGGGTTGAGGTCAGAGGCAGTAATCGCAGGTATAGGTTCTGGAATGAACGTGGGGAATCGGAGTGCTTGACGGACACTTGAAGATGGTCCAGGTTTGCGAGCAGAGATTGTGCATTCTGTGAGAAGGGTGAGGATAGATGCAGTCTATGAGAAAGGAGAGGAGTGGTGAGGAGCCCAGCGGCTGCCGCAGTGGCAGGCGTTGTGGACTATACGGGAGCACGTGAAGCAGATCGGCCGATCGCCAGGGATACGCCACTCATCAGGAGTACGGTATCGGCAATGTTGTGAGAAGGTGTTGCGGGGTGCAGCGGTAGCAATCATGGCAGGAACGAAGCTCGAATTCTGGCATTGCACGGTGTGGCTAGAGGGTATGCCGAAGTTGGCAACCTCCTGGTAAACGACAGTTTGATTAAGATATATTGTGCGCAGGGCCGGCCTTTTTGGTGAGGGACCTCAGGGCGCCAACATGAAAGGGCGCCGACCTTCACTGAGAGCTCGCCCTGCCCCCCTCGTCCACCTCCTCCCCACCCGACCCCCTACTTGTTTTTCGTCCTTCACTAGAGACATTAGTGCTGTGTTCCTCGAAGTGCGGGAGGCAACATGTTTGCGTGCAGAATCCTCAAAACGAGTGCCGCTGAGGAAAAACGGGCCTTTCTAGAAACCACCTCTGGGGACCACGGGACGTGGCTTGGTCTCCGCCTTCTTTTATGGTACACTGGAACGTCTGCGCGGCAATCTCACTTAGCTCCGCAAGATAGGAGGGACGGGATCGTGCTCTCAAGGACGAAGAAAGTGTTACATAAATGATAAAGAACTTGGTGACGAAATTGTGTACCTAAGCAGCCTGTTTACTACTGATTGCAGCACTCCTATTATCGTCCTTCAGTTCATATTACATCACAACCTTGAGTCTAACTTCTCAAACACATGTGCGGCACTTAGGATACTCTTTCGCTGCGCGTTTAAGAGAGTTTTTTCTAAAGATGTTTGCGTAAGTTAAAACTGGTAAATGCATATTTAGGATCGACTATGGTAGATGGGAGCTAGGCTGCTACCTGCTACCTGCCAGCCTCTAATCCGCTGGCGCACGACTCCCCGTTTCCGATGGAATTAAAAGTTGTACAACAAACCAACCTGTCGACGTTTTTTTGTTTTTTTTTTTTGTTTTGTTTTTAGTCCACAGGGGCAGTAAGAAAAGCGCTTGGCCGTCGGAGCGCAGCTTCGAGCTGGCGGAGGGAGAGCATCTAGCCGTCCGCACATACCAGCACGCACGCTTTCTTCTGTATTTTTTTCTTTAAAGCGCTCGCGGCAGTTAGTTTTGTCCACGCCATGGCTGCTCCTCCAACAAAGTCTTCTCCCCTCCCCCATGGCTCCAAGCAGTAAACAGAATTTTCCTCCCCCGGGGGAATGAGTGACCGCAGATTTTGTGTGTTCGCAGTCTTTTGCATTCGTTCTCTTTCTTCCGGTGGTTAGAGCTGGTATTCGAAGCGACGCAGGGAATTCGAGTCGCGAGTCTGCTTCTTCGCAGCGCGATGCAGAGATTGCTAGTTTGCTTCCTCAATACAATGAAAACGTGCAAGAGTACCTTATGCGGGGCCTCAAATATATTGAGTACCTGTGCATGAGTTATTTGCACACACGCGTGCCCACACACATGCAGTTTTATAGTGGCAAAAAGCAAATAACTTTACAGCATCTTGCGCGTAAACGTTGATGTTTGGAATTAAGCTGTGAGATTTTACAAGATGTTACTTAGCTTACGGATACGTCACCATATATATGGTTGTATGTACATAATTGAGGCGTAACTTTTAAAGTGCAAAAGCGGCTGATTGAGCCAAGTAAACGACCCAGCAAATCTTCAGCACTCCCTCCGCTGCCTTTCAAGCCAAACCAGCCCATACATCACAACTAGAGAAAAAGAAGAAAGGAAGCAAGCGTGCATACTGCTTTACCGAGGGAAGCTCGAAGCCGTCACTCATTTAAAACCACGCTATCTACGTTGGCTAGCCAGCCCGCCCCTAAAGCCCCTTTATTGAAGGGCTTTACCCTCCCCTCCTTTCAACCTCTCCTCACTAATAGAAAAACAAATACAGAAGAAAGCGTGCGCACGGCTATATGCTCTCCCTCCGCCAGCTCGAAGCCGCGCTCCGACGGCCAAGCCCTTTTCTCACTGCCCCAGTAGAATAAAAAACAAAAAACAGAAACAAAAAAGAAAACGTCGGCAGGACACGTGGAAGTGACGTAGTAGCCCACGTCACTTTTGTGTCACGTGATTGCGCGTTCACGGTGTGCAAAAATACTCTCCCTCACAACCTTCCCCCTACAACGAATTGGCTCTGGTTGGCTGCCGGCTTGCATCTGGCACTCCAGCCACTTCTCGCTCAACTCTGGTCTGGCGCGACCTCGCGAGATCGTTGCTATGACGACGGCAAACCCTTCTGCGTCGGGCTTAACAGCTGAAAAATCGTCCTTTTATCTAAAAGAAGGATATTTGTCACTTGAAACTTTACGCGAGGGTAAGATTGGGTAAGCCTAAAGCGAATACAATAGTTTAGAAAACGATATCGTGCCGAGGAATTAGCGGCGAAGCTGTTATTGCTGTGAAGCGGGCGGGCAGGGCATCGCCATGTTGTCAACTCTACGTATGCCAGCAACGTGAAGATGCCAACGTGAAAATCCGAATCTCACGCACGTCCGTGAAACTCCCGCGGTCTCTTCACGTTCTACGCATGCGCACTGGTCACACGTAGGCGCTTCACGTACGTGAAACTAAAACTGTCATATCAAAGGAAGACCGGCGAGGCGTGCGCGCGGCGGTGGCGGAGCACGCCGTCCGGCGCGCCAGCTGCGTGCCGTGTGATGTCACTGCTTCTCGCGCTTGCGCAGCACGGCTCTCGAGGAGCCACGCGAAACTGCTCAACCTCGGCCAAAATCGATGCTGGTGTAGCGTGACTTTGCATCGGACGTTCATGGTGTTGCTTAGAGTTTTTATATATTACGAAACTCTATGGGGGGCGAACCCAGCAGCGCTTCTCGCCTGCATCACCACTGGCATATAGCACAGGCAACAGCGTTTCTCATCTGTGTCATCGAGCTGTACTGGCGTGTCGTCGTCCGCTGCTTGCGTATCCGCTTGCTTATATCCCTGGCAGTATTGTTCGTCGCCTGATTCATACAGTTCGCCTGCCACGTTCCGTTCGCGCATCTCCCGGTACAGACGAAGCGTTTCATGCCTCTCTTTTTCCTTGCATTCTATGGATAGGCCCGTTCACACTATGCCGACGCGACGCCGATGCCGATGCGACGCCGACGTCGGTGGTCGGCGGAGCGATCGGCCGATCCTGTCGTTGATGCACCGGTCAGTCCCACTAGGCCGACAATGACGCCAGCATGACCAACGACCGCCTGTCGTCGTAGTGTGACAAGTTCCCAGACCAGCGACGCCGACGAAACGCATCGGGCGACGGTCGCCCGATCAGTCCTCGGCAGATCGTCGAGCAAGCGAAATGCCGACGAACGATGTGCTGCGCATGGCTGTGCTTCCCTGTGTCATATAAATGCTAAAATATAGGCAAGGAAGGATGCGGTTCATATTATCACACTTTGACACTCGCGGGTGTGCTTTTGTCGTTGAACATGAGTCGACCGAGAAATGCCGAGAAATGCCGAGACCGGTCTGCCGAGAAATGTTGAGGGTGACTTGTAGTAGTCAGCGGCACTCTTAGGGCACAAATAACACCGTTTTAATTCATGCAATTGGTTGCCGAGCATACTTCCGGATGAAAGGAATCAGAATCGAGCATTTATGGCATCGAAGAAAGCAAATACAATTAGCAGGAAGCGCCGCTCTCGTGCGATTTCAACAACCAAATCCCAAACATTTCTCATGCGGTATATCGCCTGATCGGCATTTCTTGCGGAGTTATCGCATTGTGTAAATGCCTAATGAGCAGCCATAGCGTGAGACGAGAAAATACACGAGTAAAGTAGAGCCCGGCAGACGGTTGTATTGCCATGAAAACGAGCAGCGTATGTGTATGTAACACAGATGTAAGCTGCAGCAGCGATGGCATGCACTCGTCGTCATCGGCGCATTCCCGATAAAATTTCTCGCTAACACGGGAAATGGCAAAGCATTTACTAATATCATGAAGTATTCATTTAGCGAATGCGCGCGCTATTTGGTGAACAAGTGGTAAAAAGCGAGAAGCAGGTATCGAAATCAGTAGCCCCGGGGTCTGCAGCAGACGAGAGGCGCGACTGTGGGCGGGGCGAGGTGGAGTCAGCGACTGCTATTGGTCGGCGCGGGCAGTGAGGCATCGCTTCATCGCAGTGTGACTAGGAAATCGGCCGACGGCAGCCCGATCGCTTCGCTCTTAGGGTGCCTCGATGTAGCGCGCCGCTGTACGGCGGCGCTGGTATCGAGGCACCCTATTCGCTCTCGGCGTCGGCCGATCAACATCCCCGTCGGTCGGCCATCGGCGCGCCGTCGGCGTCGTCGCCGTGTGAAAAGCACGACGACCACGCAAAAGATACGTCTGGCGATGGTCCGCCGACGTAGATCGGCCTAGTGTGAACGGAGCGCAAAGGGGATATTCCGTTTCGAGCGCGGAAATCTCTAGAGATGGCATGTCGATGCGACTCTTTCTGCAAGGCGAATAGGGAGAGGAGGAAAGCGCGCAAAAGGAGAGCGCAGGGAGAGACTACAGTGCCAAGCTGAGCGCCGGATGCGGGCTCGGCGTTCGTGTAGCAGAACCGCAAATGCCGAGTGCATTGCAACGCGCCGGAGTCGGCACTCTTCTCTTATTTATTCCGTGGTCACAGATACCTGCCGACTTTGAGAATGTGTCTTAGGTCTCATGGAACGAAATCCCGTGCGCGAGAGTTGTGCACGAGATATCTCATATTAAAGCGAAAGCCTTTAATGCCTCATTGTTGTCGACAGAAGGATGTCAGCAGAAGGTTGTCAGCAGAGGTGTCACGCTTTCGAGAGCGAGAGTTAAAAATAAACTAATCTTGTCTCCACCGGGAATCGAGCCTCCATCCCTCGGATCCCCAGCCCAGCGCTTCATCAACTGCGCCACGCCTCGGATCGTGAAACGCTCTTCGTAATTCCCCTTCATGATAATGATCATCAGCACTTTATTTACTCCCAAATAAGGGGAACCAGCCGAAAGACTGGATGCACTGCTTAGAGAAGGTCAGCAGGGATCCCTTGGAACTCCGCGGCCTCCAATTCGCGCAAAATGAGCTGGCGCTGTTGGGCGAACTCGGCGGTACGCAGGAAGGACTCCCACGCATCCACTGCAGCTGAATTGTCTGCGTTGTGTCGTGTACATGTTCACACCATGTGATTGAATGTGGCCGGTTGTGAGCAGTGTTTGCACGTAGATGCAATTTGAGAAACGTTTGCTATATAGCCATGGGTTTGGAAAGGTTTCTTTTTGTATTTTGCACCAATGAGCGGCCTCGCGCCGGGATAGTTCCCGGTGTGCAGGGGGTATATAGCTTATTCACGTGACGTCATTGCAGCCTTCCTGGCATCCATGGAACGCATAACGCAACGTACGAGAGGGAGAAAGAAAGAGAGAGAGAGGGGGGCCTACGGCGAATCATGACACGGCGTAGGTGAAATCCGATCTCTGGCTGGACGGCGTTCCAAACGGCGTCTCAAGTATCCGACAAATGAGTGACACACAGTAGGGAGGACGCTGATAGACGCTTTTTAGTTTCGAACCGCCCAACAATATGGCGTCTCCGCAATACAGGGTTGCCACAACCGCCGCCTGCTAAACGTGATAGTGAATAGGGTCTATAGACACCGTTCGAGCCGATAATGCTGGAGGATGTCCGTGTACGTAACCATGCGTAATTGAGTACTTTGGGGAGTATCAGAGGAAGCGGCAGGCTGATGAGGATGCTCCGCCCGGTCGCTGACTTCTCCGGCTAGAGCATGCGCCTGTGCGTTCCCGCTGAGCGCCTCATGGGGTGGGGCCCATATGAGAAGACGAGGTGTGGACCGTAAGGGGAGAAATCGGAGGATAGTGTGCGCCTGTCGGGATATACGACCTGCATCGAAGTTACGAATTTCTTGTTGAGAATCGCTAACGACTACATTTGGTTGAGGAGTTGGTCAGAGCTAACGCGATGGCAACCTCTTCCGCGGTGGTAACAGCTGCGGTGTTGAGGACGTTGCAGGCGTTGTGCCAGTTTTGGCGCGGTGCCAATGCAACCGAAGCCATTCCCCTTATCTATATACTGTGAGGATGATAGCATTCCGCGAGTGACAGATACTGCGCCTTTTCTTTTCTGTAAAAGAATTGTAGAACGCCGGTGAACTTTGATGCGTTCAATAAATTACGGGTTGTGTTCAACAAGGGGCGTGCGATGTACCGTCATGGCAGGTCGTGACGTCACCAGGCGATTCATGCATTAAACAAGCTGAGCCCGCCGAGCGTCCGATCCAGGCGTCTGTACGGCGCCTTTAATTTGCCGCTTCCTCGAACGCCGCACCACACTGCAAGCAAAAGCAGACGCAGGTGTCTAGGAGGCCTTAGTACAGCAGGCATCAGCGGCCTTTGAAATTGATTTACAGAATAGATACGACGTAGTATCTGTCACAATTCTCCGCGGACACATGTACCATGCCGAAAAGGAAGGGACGAAGGGGCGGGAGTGAAAGAAGAGATGGAGATAGAGGTACCATAGTGAAGGGCTACGATCCATCACGCTATAATTGCTTTCACCTCATCGCACTTCAGTGGTCCAAAGTGCCCTCTATAATTTTTACGCAAGATTCCACAAGATTAGTTCTTGTCTAGCGTTCTTACAATCTGCAATGCCACATTTGAACGTGCACCAAGGAACGACACGCGACAAGATCGATGGTGTACGGTCGAAAGTCACACATGGAGGAGAAAGTGTGACAGATACTGTGCCTTTCCTTTAAACCAATTATAGTTATACTATGTAGCACAGCAACGAACGCCGAAAACCGGCAAACGATGAGAGGCAAACAAAGGGAGAGGAAGGGTAGGCTTTCGCTATTCTCCTCTAAGAGACACATAAAAGGCGATCTAATTTTTTTGGCCTCACAATACCAACAATCGCAGCCGCTCGATAAAATCGCACTCTGTAGCCAAACCAAATGAAAATGACGCTAGTAGCCGAATATTTATGCCTAAACCTAACGACATGTTTGGGCAATGTAATCCAAAAACCTAGGGCCTGAATCGTTTTCCTTCTAAGAGAATGGTCGAACCTCATAAACGTGCTAATAATGCCCAAGCGGAGTAGAGCACTTTGATAAGTCTTGTGAAAAAAAAAATATCTTGCTTTTATTTTTGTTAAAATACAACATAGCAACGACATTGTAATATAAATGATTACAGAATATCTTGTAGCTTGTGAGCAAAACTTGTTATTTTTCGAGAAAATTATATCTTAAACGCTTGCAGTGCCAAATTATTAATACTTCATCGATGACAAGTACACCTGTCAGTAACCCCATGCTTGTTATCATCGTTCAAACCTTTGTATGAATTTTGGGTTCTCCGTAGAGGCCAAATCTCAATTGTTCGCAGAAGGACCAATGCGCAACTACTCACTTGCTGCTGATAGTGAAGTCATGCTTGAAACAATGGTCGTCAAACCGACGCCGGTAATGTGAATTGCTGCAAAATAACAAATGATTGAGAAAATGTCGCGCCTGAACGCGTCCCAGGTGTAATCTTGACTTAAACGTTCATCACGCGGTCTTATCGCTTTCATCCTTCCCTTCGTGAACACAAGCAGCGTTCCGCTCCTCACATGGCCGCTCGTGGCGGTTGAGGGAAATAAGTAAGCGACGGTTCTGAGTGGGAATAGGACCTACCTGCGAGACTATATTAGGGCGAAAGCTTCCGCTCATGGCTCATGACTCTCCAGCATGTTCGTTCGTTAGCAGAGAGCATCAGCGAGAAGTGTCCAACTGCTTCGCGAGATTGCGCGGGATACCGAGTTATTCCACTTGTCAATCATCCTGATGACTTCAGCAGAAATATAAATGCATTCTGCGGCAAAATGGTTGACTGCAAAGACGCACTGGAACGTCCCTCTAAAAATAAAAGTTGCATGCTTTCAGAGAGCATTATTAAGTACCGGCTGCCATTGAAAGGCAGCGCCACTATAATATAAATCCCTGCGTTCCTGCAACATACTGCTGTGAAGTTAATGGAATGGCGCCATCGTATATGGCATCCCTGAAGAATGAGGAATTCACGCTACTCCCGACGTTTAAACTCTTCTTTCAGCATCGCATTCCATTTTCTTCATACGAGAAGGAAAATTACTAGGGACATTAGCGACTAAAGTAAAGTTGAAAGCCTGACAAGTATCATCTTGTCTAGCGTTCCTGTCCTCTGCAATCCCACCCTTGAACAGGCGCCAATGAACGCCGCGTGACAGCCGCCGCAAAAGCGGGACACGCTTTGTTCACGACAGTATGAGCCCCCCCCCCCCCCCCCCTAAAAGCTTTCACCTTAATAAAAATGATGCCTCTACCGCGAATCAAACATTCATCCCTAGGATTCCCAGCCTAGCACTTCAACGAACTACGCAACGCCAGGGACAGTGAAACGCAGGTTAAATTCTCTTGTCTATCGTGAGGTTCATGATAGCGGGATTTTGCGAGTGACAGACACTGCGCCTTTCCTTTCCTGTAAACGCATTATAGAAGGCCGTTGAACTTTGATGCGTTCAACGAAACGCTGGTTGTGTTAGACGAGGGGCGCACGATGTACTGTGAGCAGCAGCAACACTCAGGTTTTCGCATTTCTTCACTGCAGATTGTGAACTGCTCTCAGAATTTTTTCTATAGGGTGCACTTATCAGATCTGTTCCAAAGCTGGATCTGTGGGCGTGCACACTTTGCACACCTTTATTTCCGCTGTCTTTCGCTTTCCAATCTTTCGACCGAGATGGAGACAAGTCTGCCTTTATTGTGAATGGTCAGGTAAGATTGCAACTGCGCTGCTCCCGGTTTCGCCTTCTTTCAACTTCAGAGATTTACATTTTTATGATAGCGCGAACCTTAGATTCGATCCTACTATCGGAACAAATAAAAAAGGGCAGCTAACTGCGTAGAGTTGCATCTCGGACGCTTCGCATTTGCTCAGATGCAGCGTAGCGAGGGTTAATGATCCCAGAGAAGAAATCCGCGTCCGACTGTTCGAAGCTAACAATCATATAATTGTTCAATAGTATTAAACTTTTTAAAATGTCTGAACGAGCAATCAACAATTGGAGCGGCGCCGACAATGAAAACTTTAAAAAGACGAAGTGAACTCGACAACATGAAGCAAAGACAGCGTCTCAATGAGCGGTAACGGCATTTGGCGTCTTGCAACTCAGACGATCGGCAGCCGTCACGTATAAACCACAGTCGACGTCCTAACAGTATGCGTCCGTGTAGCAGAAGCGTCCCAGCGGCGTTTCAGGAATCGTCCACAATACTGCGAAGTAGATGCTTTTCTTTTGGTGGCGGTGACGGTGTTTCGCGTCTTTCAGCAGAGGCGATCGGCAACCATCAGGCACCTGCCGCGTTCAACGTACTGGCATTACTCCGACCCGTAGCAGAAGCCCCCAAGCCGCTTTGCAGGAACGTCTAGGTAAGCGGGTGCCTTGTTTTTCATTCCTCTCTCGAACAATACTGACCAGTAACCAGTGGGTCGACACGTATTTATTTCACAAGACGACATTGATGCAGGAAGGATCGAGAGGTGCATGAACAATTAGAGACGCATGCTGGTACCCCTCACTGCGCATTATTTACGCCAATTCTAAGCCTTCTTCTGCTCTTGGCAGGTTCTTGACCGTCAGCTCGCTTTGAGAATGCGTACAACTAAACGCTGAACGAATACAACTAACGCTGTCTATTTCCCGATAATACAGTTTATATATATGATGGTCCAACCTGTGATTCGCAATTGACCATAGCAGGGTAGACAACATTAAGCAGTACAAATTTCTGTGAATAACACCGTTGAGGAATCCTAACGATTCTCGCCGACAAGTAAGATAAAACAGAAGGAAAGCAAAATGTCTCAGATGGTAACACCTGAGTACAGAGCACCCGATGGTAGACCCTTGGAAGCGAACGGTCCGCCAGTCACGTCATATGGTTTTGCGACGTTAAGTTGCCTCAATGCTGTCCGTTTGTTCCTGACGTTCTTGATAATCCCTTCTACGGAGGATATTAGTGAAATAATAAAATGCTTAATGAACTCACAAATTAAGAAATGGCTGTGGTTTAACTATCGTTAAGCTTAAGATTTGCGAGAGCAATGGTTGGTTTAGATTGGTTTATTGACGTAGACAGAGCCATTGTGTATCCTATGCGTTACTTTACTTGTATTTTATTACATGTATTTATGTAGTTACATTCCCCCTCCCTCATACCTTAACGAGATTGGAGGAGGTCTCCTTTAGAAGGATAAGAGCTGGGGCGGCCCTTACCCCGTCGGTAACATGCCAATGGGAATCTCAAGCAGACATCGGACCAACCACATGCCAGAAGTGTTCCCCACCTGCTGAAGAAGTGGATGTTCGCCACCTGCTGTGGACTTGTGCAGGTGCAAGGGCATCAAGGACCGATTCTGCAGGAAGTGGGACTAAACACAGCATTGGAAGAGGACTTCTTTAAATGGCTCACCGACAATGATAAAAGCGGGACCCTGATCCGCTTCCTTACGGAAAATAATTTACATGAGTTTCTATAATATGTCTTATAGCAAGCTTGCGTAAGAAATACTTCATTTATTCCAATGAATAAGCTCTTGTGATCAGTGAAGAAGTGTGTCTTTGTTTCTCCTTTGTTGATGGCGTATGTTGATTCCGGTGTAACTCTATAGGAATACCAAGTCCAAACTTCTAGATCAATGTGTGGTTCATTTTGGTTGTTGTGGACATACTTCCAATGAAACCGCTATTCCAAAGCTTGGGCGAATAAGGAGTCCTACTCTTATTGTACGTAAATTGCAGAACGGAAGCTTAACGTCAAGTGATATCGCACTGAGGTACATAGTGAGTGCATTTTTCTTGCCTTCGAGGTACATTTGTTGACTCCATACGATTTTCGGACTCTTTTCGCCGTTTTAGCAAATTCTGTGTCGCTGTCTCCATCCGTCTTCATCCGTGGTCATCAAATTCTTTTCATATTTTCTTCTATTGATCATAGCTACAGTGTAGAACGGTTATGTATGCGTAAGAAATCAAGTATTTGGGTCAAATGCAATAGTGAAAAACACAAGTAAATCATTAGCCGATTTACCAAAACACAATGTGATATTTTAAATCCATGATTTGGCAATTTCCTTGCGTATCATAGGCTAACAGCTATAGGAAGGCTGACTCTCTCTAGTTCAAGTCTAATGCAACCCCCCCCCCCCCCCCCCCCAATGAGCTCGAAATAAAGTCTAACACTTCCAACGAGTAGCTGAAGCTGCGATATGAGGTGTAGAAGGAGAACAATTCTTGCGGGCCTCCTCTCGTAGACGGTGACTAATTCCTCTTCATCCTCTTCAGGATGCGGCAGGAAACAATAAGTTGGTGTGCTTTTGGCACCAGAATGTCGCCCCCTGAGTAGGCTTTTCAGAGCGCGAGTTCTTATGCTCGCATCACTCAGGGTCGCGTTTTTCTTACACATCGGTGGCCCTCAGGTTCCGCAGTACAACTTTATGCTCTCGTTCCGCTATATATCTCCAGTTTCTAAACCGCCTAAGTTGGCCCACCTAGCACCACCATTTGTATGAAAATTGCCTGTGGTCTAGTTTCGGTTAAAGCGAGCGTAAGCGATAGCTGGAGCATGAGGATGCAGAAACACCGGCGCCGACGCCGGCAGCCATCTATGCTGCTCGTCGCTCAAGCCTTTCATCATTGTGGTGGTGGCGTTTCTCAAGACGCTCCTCCCGTTGTTCCCCCGTTTCCACCGCTCTTTTGAAATTAGGTCATTCTCGTCTCCGCAAACGTTCAGTACTTAACGCAATGTCCTGAGGATCGTCAGATACTGCCAATCGGCGATCGCATTGAACACGGCTGCTAAGTCGCTCTTCCTCCGAGTTCATAACTTGGCTCCGGCCGAGACGCGCAGCGCGCCTCTATACTCTGGACTGAGGTGTGCGATCACGTGTCTCCGCACGCAGCTGCTTACGCGTAGGCTACTTCCCACGTCTGCAGACTGGTGACACTGAATTTCGGTGGAGAACATATGTACACAATGTGTTGTGTCTGAAGTATTCGATCCTAACCGCCGGCAGCTGCGTTTCGATCTGGGCGAAACAAAAGAGTCTATGTGCTATGCAATGTCAGTGCACGGAGAAATTGCCCATGTTGTCAAAATTACTCTGTAGCCCTCCACTACCCAACTCCTTTTTCTCTTTTAACTTTCACTAGCACTCTCCTCCTTTCCGTAACGGCGAGGTCTGGTGTCCTCTGAAATCGTGTGACAGATACTGCGCCTTTCCCTTCCAGTGAACCAATGAAATAATTTGCAATTTGAAATCTGATTGAAGGTCATAGGAAGGACACTTTGACCTTGTATTTACCAGGATTAGTGATGCTATCGCTTGAAACATCTGTGTGTCACATTTCAGACGAGGCAGACTCAAAGAGGTATCAAACGACTGAGCTTGCTACGGAGCATAAAATTACAAGTTGAGTCAGAACGTAGTTTACCCTAGAATTCGCCCCGACAGCCTTTGTCATACCAAACCATACCTCCTCTCATATTGGATGGTGAAAAGGAAAGGCGCAGTATCTCACACAGCTCTGGGTGGACACATGAGTCGCGTAACAAGAAAAAAAGGAGGAAAGAGAGTGAAAGAAGATGAAAAGAGCTGCCATAGTGGAAGTGATGAGCTCCGGAATAATAAAACTTCGGATCGTAATGTAAACTACGGCCGAGAAGCTTACCAACAGAGGAAAGCGGACCAAGATCCAAGCGACAGCTGCGACTGCCGATCGCTAACGTTTAGAAACATGATTCAAGAATAGTTGAACCTCTACAATTTTTCGCTCCTTCCTCACTTTCGGCAGGTGTGCCGGTCAGTCAGGGAACCTTGTTTGTACTGCGTTTTTCGCACGATACGGTCGCCGCGGTGTACCTTCTAATAGGTAGCTTACATGGCTTTCCACGTTTCCCCACGATATAAGGCACGAAATGCTTCTCACGTAAAACGTCTGCAGGTTGCTGTAGACAGACTTTATGTTGGATGGCATTACCCGATGTTTTCAAAAACATTCTGCACCTTTTAGGGTCAAAAACAGTGACAACCTTCTTTCGACGACTTGCAGCCTGTCTAACTGCATCGCGTAGCAAAGCCATTTCGTCCCGTCATCAAAGCACAGTAATGCCCACAATCAAAATGCAGCCATGTTTCAGTCAAACATTAACAATACGTTCTGAACTGGAAGTCTGTGCTGAAGAAATCTTGCGATCAACGGCGTCGTTCACTGCAAGCAGACGATAACGACGCACACGGCTGGAGCGGTCACTAGCGCCTACCTTTCTACGCCGCCCTCTGTCGGCAGAGAGAAATGCATGCTTATATTGCAAGTTTTTGAGTCCCTGCGAAATTCAATGCAAACGCAAACAGTCCCTGCGCAATTCAATGGAATGATCTAGCAGACGACAGGACGCCTCTGCAGGCGACGCGCAGGGGTCTCGTCTGCTTTGCGTTCTCCTTTGGCGCTAGCGTTGCCGCAGTCGGGTTTTAGTCTTACGCAAACGCCCACGCTCTAAGGTAGGTAGAAACATCTGTGCAGATAACAGCTGTTTCGAGTTGTGTTTTTATTCAACCTATGCAAAGGGACGTTTCCCGAAATTATTGAATGAGATGGATGTGCTGTAATACGTTGTCTACTCCGCTATAGTGGCGGGCTGAAGCATAGCGTTTTTGTTGATCTGAATATACACGGTTCTCCAAATGATGATCATATTTTATCATTCACCACCATCATTCCTAAGATATAACAGCTGATATGCCGCGAAGACAAGCCTACACAGCGAACGAATGGCTAAAAATGGCGACCTTTTTCCTTCAGATACATTGCAGACGCTCGACATCTAGGACGTGCGGACCGACTTCTGGCGGTTTCAATCACACTGGACTTTGAAAGCGGGAATAGAACACCGAGGCACCTAATACAGATAAAGTCAGCATTACAGGTATGTTGTTATTTGGGCAGGGAGTAGCTTTCCCTAGAAATCCCCAGAACTGTTCGGGTGCAGTCACTCGCGCAATTCGAAATCAGGAGTTATAAGTAGATTTCCGAAATCTCGAGCGATTTTCACCAGATGCCAACGATGCATATGGTCGAGGGTGCTTACCAGGCAAAATTCGAGTCTGATGCTCCCCTTTCTGCCATCCATTAACCTTCGTAAAGAAGCACTCAGAACACTGTCAGATATGCCTTCGCACATAGTGCGCATATGAGGAAACCAAATCGTTGGATTACTCACGATATTTAAGTCCTCCAAAAATACCCAGCAAGTACTGGCATGACTGCTTTTCGCATGTACTTTGGTAAGACAAACTTTATTGTCGTTTTGCTGTCAGAACCTATTATCCGCGCAGGTCGGCCGTCTTTGTGCACGCAGTCTTGTTCTGTTCTTATGTTTCACATAATTTTTGGGTTCGTGTTTTATTATCTGTAATTATGCCTAAGACATCGCTATGCATGGCTCACCCCGTCATATTCGCCTACGAATGATAAATAATTTATAATCAAATTTCTTTTCTCACCTGTGCCGGTTTCTTTCAACAGCCGAGCGATGGCGGTCACGTCACAGTCAAGTCCAGGTCAGCGACGGATGAAAATACAGTAATATAAATATTTATGTGTCATTTGAATTCACTACATTGATAAATCCAGCCAATTTAAAGAAAAGGAATCCCTAAAGGGAACAATCAGCGTTTATATCGCTGCTTTTCATGCCGTGCATCGTGACTTTTTTGCGACGTCACAGCCCTCTGTCGGCTGTTGAATCCGAAACTGGCAAGAAAGAAAATTCAATTACAAATTATTTAGCAGTCTAGGCAAAAAATTCGTGCGGGTCGACATAGAGGAATGTCTTACGTAGCATTAACAAGAAGAAAAATGCTACTAACATTTGGTGTCAATACTCCTTTAAGATGTCGTGTTCGGGTTTTCGAATCATCTGTTTACTGTGCAAGTTTTCGTGGTTATATAATCGCTGCGTTAATTAGCAACTATGTGGTATTCCAGACCGCAAGCGCAGCACACCTTGAAACGTTTCTCTAATAGTTGATTTGACTCCTAATATCGCCACGGGCAAGTATTTGGCAAGGCCTGCGCTGCTATGGGCGGAACTCGGCGCAGACGTTAAGGGCTGGCCAGCGTTCACTGTCAGCGTCGCCATCTTCGAGAGCAGACCACTTCGTCTTCCACTCGTTCCGCGGTAACACTATTCCTTCAGCAAAGCAAAGGCTAAACTCAACGTACTCGAGGCTCACATCCAAGCCGTGGTGTTCTCGATCTCTCACTGGAATTGGTACCACAAGCAACATCGTGCGATTCAGGCTTTATTCTTGCTTTTTTGTCTTAGCTGTGACGCGACAATTCCGGACTTGTCGAACTGACCGTGTCGCATAGAACTTCTCGACGGATCTTCAGGTGAAGCTCATTCAGCGGTCTGTAATTATTGTCTAATGTAGACCTCTCTCGAGGATGAATTCTTCGAACGCACACAGTGCATGTCCGGTCAAAGTGTTGGGAACGGGATGAAAAAATTCCTCAAGGTCTCGAATGCCAGTAGAACGTGTTGGCTCCGTCTTTAACTCGATACGAACGGCCCTATGGGCTCAGTGCTGCCGGATTGGGAAATGGTTGCGAGACAAGAACCTCGGCGAAGTTTCCCCATATTTTACCAGAATTTAAAATAGCCATTCAAGGCATAAAATGACCAAGAATGCATGTCATCGAACACACGTTTTATTAAAATAAAATTGATAACGACTTTATTGTTCGATTTTATTGTAAATTCTCCTGTGGCATGTAGAGGACGCTTGTAGCGTCCTCTACATGCCACAGGAGAATTTGCCCAGCAGTGTCTTTAGAACAGCCGGTTTGCCTTCTTTTAACAATCTGTTTAAACAAAGTGTAGTACTAAACTATTTTCCGAGCAGTGCATACAGGCACATATACACGAAACTAGTACCATTCAGACACGTTCCTGGTTATCTTAAACCGAGAGTGCGCACTCACTACGGTAAAGCAACGAGACGCTAGTATGTTCCAGCTATCTTCAACGAACTACCGGACGATGTATTTTCTTTGACTACTTTGCTGTCCAAGCGTTAGAGAACCAATAATTTGTACTGATGTTATTCAGTGCATTGTTGATAGTGTGGTGTGCCAAATGCTCTTTTTTTCTTGTTCCTCTTTTTTTTTCTACTATAATGGAGTTCTGATGTAGCGCGAAGATTGCCGCGGCTGCCGGTTGTCGCCGCACAAGCCCACTTGTGGTTTCGGCGCTTCCGTTTGTGTATTTTGTTTTAACTATATTGAATAATGATTTATATTATTATTAACATTATTATTAATATACATTGTACCTGTATTCATCGCTGTGCATCATACACTAAATGTAGCATCATGATCATCGTTACTGTCATTTTTATTATCACTACTCCATTGTCCTTGAAATCGTCGCTTTCATCATCATGCTAGACAAGTCTTTGCATCTGTTTCTCACGAGCCCGGAGTAGTGTAGTGGTTCGGGCGCTCGGCCTGGTATCTACGATACAGCTTTTCGACACGCGGTGGAAACCGCGTTCTTCTTTAAGGTTCAGTGCGATCTGTACTTATAGCCACATTTTGACCTCTGGCTCACTGAAGGTCAAAGGTAAGCCGTCGCTGACCTTGGCTCGGGATGGGGTAGTGAAGCTTTCGTTTTAAGATGACTCACCACTAGCTTGTTTCAGTGGATACAGCCAATAGGAAGCAGTTAAATCTTCGCCGGAATTCTCTGAAATATACAGACATTTTTGTAATTGGTTCACAGGAAAGGACATGAACAGTATCTGTCACGCTTGTTCTGTGGACACCTGACCCGCGCCATGAGGAAGGAAGGTGGAAGTGAAAGTGGAAAGAGAGAAAGAGGAGTCAGTGGAGGTCTACGGAGTAATTTCGACCACCTGGAACACTTACCATGCACTGACATCGCGCAGTGACACGGACGCCTCTTCATTTCGCCTCCATCGAAACGAAGCTGCCTGTTTTCGCGATCGAGCCCGGGAACTGTGGCATCGTAGTTAGGCGTCTGACCACTGCACCACCGCGGCGGGACTACTTAAATTGCAAGCAAAATCTCAGCGATGATGTCCATAGTCTCGCCCAACAAAGGAAGAACTTCTTTCATTTGGTGTCAGCCATAACATCATGCCGAAGAGAGAAGTAGCAAGGTTGAAAGATGGGCGAGCTGAATCTGGTTCATTTTTAACGTAGAGCGAAAAACGAGGACCAAGAGTTGTGAAAAAGCGCCCGTGTTGTGTCCTTGTACTCTTGGTCCTCCTTGTTCGCGCTACCTTAACAATGAACGAAAAGAGAAGGGCTAGACAGCGTTGATAAAATTATTACAATTTGCCCTTAGAAGCGTGTGCCCGAGAATGCTTCCTTTCCCCCTTTTTTCTCAATTCCACTAAATGGTTAATCGTTTTGCAAGTTTTTCAGAGTTTTCCAACCTTTATTTTGTCTTTCAAGATAGTGCTCGGACTTATTTTGAAAACCACGAGGCCAGCTTATCCACATATAAAATGACTTCCGCCGCGAAGCTCGTAGACCCTTTTTCGAGTACTGATCGACGAGACAATGTTCGGGCTTGAACTGCGCGTCCAGAAGCCGAATGAAGGCACAGGTATATATGTGGAAAACATGGCTCACCTTTTCGCTGTGGTGACCCTGATATGAGTGAACCAAGGAAGCTACGGCATATCATGCACGATTTTAAAGAGCTGGTGCGCAACCAACCTAAAACCTTGTGCGACTTCATCAAGGATGCTGAGCAAGCCCTTCAAAATGGTGCCTCCAGTAAAGCCGACCCTTCAACTGCGCTCCGACTACTGCGGTGGAGCTGCCTGCAATCGATAGGCACGACAATCCAACCGCCGGTCACCTAGGCTACAGGTGCACGTTGGCTATGGTACAGCACGCATACCATTGGCCGATACTACCGGCGACAGTGCAGCACTGTGTACGAACATGTGCAGACTGCCAGCACCGTAAATAACCCCTTTAAAACCAGCCTGAATACTCAACCCAGTTCAAGGGCCAACGACACCTTTCATGCAAATTGGCATGGACCTCCTGGGACCAATTCCGGCGTCTACAGCCAGGAATAAATCGATAATTAGCCGGGAATTAACGGATAATTGCCGCCACCGATTATCTAAGTCGCTACACGGAGACAAAGGCTCTGCCTAGCGGTATACCGCGGAAGTTTTCCGTTGGGAGCATTGTCCTCAGGTATGGAGCTCCAGCACTCATAACTGAGAGAGGAACTGCATTTACTGCCGAACTTTTGGAAACTGCTCTCTGCCTCAGGGGTACCAGTACCATAAAACAATGGCATATCACCCTCAAACCAATGGATTGACGAAACGCCTCACTAAGGCCATTGCATAACTGCTTGCATGAACGTCGACGTGGACCACAAGAATTGGGATAAACTTTCCTGCGTCACATTCGCCTACAATATGGCACGACAAGACACCACTCACATGACACCATTCATTCTCCTTCACAGCCGACCAGTGACTACTATGCTGGATGCAATGTTGCTCCCAAATGCCATCTCCAATGATTCGATCAGGACGCGGAGGAATTCGCTCGGCGCGCAGAGGAAGCTCGCCAACTAGCTCGTGTGCGTATTAGAAATCAGCAGAAGTATGATTCACGAGGGTATACAATCTGCGCCAACACATCCAATGTACGAACCAGAAACAAGTTTGGGTCTGGACGCCTATTCGCTACCGTGGACACTACGAAAAACTATTCCGGTGATGTACTTCGAGCCATATGTTGTTTTGAGACTTTAACTGGCGCAACGTATGAGGTGCTGTCGACGGGGTATCGACATCCAAGAAAGGCCAATAACACGCCGACGTCGTCCATGCTGTACTTATAAAGCCTTACCACTTGAACTGGTCTTGACCCCCTGCTTCCTTTTGTCCTCATTGGGACGATACTTCCTGAGGAGGGTGGTAAATTCCGCATAGAAGGCGCCAAAGATGACGACTGGGACTACGATCACAAGGCTGTAAGAGAACGATCTTGAACGCAGGACTAGTTCCAGCTGATCATTAAACCGTTTTATCTTAGGGCCATCCTTGAAGATCTTTCCTGGCGCGACAATATTGTCACGGGGAAGTATTAGGTCAGACCTGCGCTGCGGTGGGCGGAACTCGGCGCAGATTTCACGGGTGGTCTGACATCCGCAGTGTCAGCGTCTTCTTCGAGAGCACGCCATTTCGTCATTCACGCGTTCCCCGGAAACATTATCCCCTCAGCAAAGGCAAACTCCTAGTGCATGTTAAGCCTATAATGTGCAATAGGAATAGTATGGCTTAAGTTGGCGACATCCACTAATTCGGAATTGGGCGTAGCGCACAGAGACGATCTGTGGAGCGATGTAATGGCACAGGTTATGTCAGTCTCTGGACCTGTGTAACGCAGCAGTTCTTTACACAACCCCACAGAATGGGCCGGAAGCCAGAGCAAGAAGAGAGATCCGGGAGGGTAGTGAATAATACCATGGCGAGCGTCGTAGTGACGCTTTTGAGTTTCTTGGGAGGCGGAAAACTTGTGACGAGCAATCTGGCAGGCGGCATCGGCTCGGGCGCAACTCCTTTCAACAGCTCTCCATTGGCGCAGCTCGTTGGAACGGTGCAAGTGATCACGTACTGCGTGGAATAATCGGTGGCCAGAGCGATTCATTTGTTTCTTTATCAGCACTCAGGCAAGGGCCAAGCATATCAAGGCCAACACGAGAAAATGGCTCAGTCCAAAGGACACTCGGCTGCGTTTCCAGAGGCAGAACGGGGGGCTTCTTCAGGCGTTTACATAGGTCGCAAGCGGCTGCATAATGTTGGACGGAGTGATGGAGTCGAGGCAAGAAGGAACTCAGGCGCACGTGGTCGTATGTGTGTGAGAGGCGAAGCTGACTAGCTCTAGGAACGCCATGCATTTGTTCAAGGATGGCAGAGCGTAGGCGTTCGCAAATGACCAGAAAGTACACAGTGCCATCAGCTCGCATGTTATGGCGGTACAGAGTGCTTCCGTGCAGAAATAACGTGGCAGAGGAATAGTCACGGGGGTCTGTGCTGAGACGGTCGATGGAAGAGCTGAGGACTGCGTCTAAGCGCTGTTCGTCGGCAACGTGGAAGAAGTCGGACATAGACAGGACACAGCGTCTGACTCGTAGCCTGCAGGGTAAGGGGGATAGAAGGAATAAAGGGACAGGAAGTGTGCATCCTGCTGGAGCCGACCGGGCTTGTTGACAACGGAAAAGGAATACTCCGTCCAGCACAGTTTCTAGCAGTCTAGGCGGCCAGCTGGGCCTTTGAGGGAAGACAGGCAAAGAAGGTGTGGTGGTCAGTAATAAAAGTGAGGGGTTGGCTAAACAAGGTCGCAATTTTCCAATGGACTAAATGAGAACCAAGCACTCCCGCTCGTTAATAAAATGGTTCTGCTCCGCTTGAGAAAGGAGGCGGCTGGCGTACGCAATCACGCAGTGTTGACCGCGCTGTCTCTTAGCAGGAATGGCGGCCACCCCTTAGCCATTGGCATCGCTGCGAAGTTCCATCGCTATAGACGGGTTGAAATTGGCCAAAGGCCGCAGGGCAGGTGAGAACAGCAATGACTGGAGAATGTGCGACCCTCATGTGATCCTCGAGAGAAAGGAGCACCTTTCTTCAGAAGATTGGTGAGAGGGCGAGCGACGGATGCGAACTGCAGTACGAACTGGCGAAAATAAGAATGGTGTCCTATAGAACAGCAGATATCAGTAAGTGTACGGGGATATTAAAAAGCACAGACAGCGCGAAATTTGCCGGGATAGGGCCAGACGCCTGGATGGCATTTACCAAATGGCCCCGCACTTTATGTTTGCGGCGACCAAAACTGCATTTCCTTGAGTTCAGTTCAAGTCTGGCATGGTGGAAAGAATAGCACCAATAAGGATGAGTGGCGACGGAGATGCTTTTCAAGCAAGGGCGCAAAAACAATCACGGCATCCAAGTAACATAAAAAAGTCGTCCACTCAAAGTCGCAGAGTAAGGAGTCCATCATCCGTTCAAAAGTAGAAGGGGCCTCAGAAAACCCCTTAAATTGGCCAATCCCATCGTATGTGACGAAAGCAGTCCTCTCGTGGTCCTGTACGCTAACAGAGGTTTGCCACTAGCCGCTATGAAGGTCAATGAAAGAAAAGTTGCCGGCCCTATGTAAACAATCCAAAGCATCGTCTAGTCTCCGAAGTGGATAGACCTCCTTTGTGATCTTTTGCAGATGATGATAGCCGACGCAAAAGCGCGAACTGTTGCTTTCTTTTCAACGAGTACGACAGGAGATGTCCAGGAGCTATTCGAAGGCTCAATAATATCGTTGGCTAACATCTTTTGGACCTCCTGCTGGATGACCTGGCGCCCTTAAAGTGACAAACGATAAGGGTTCCGAAGTATAGTGCTTGTATCGCCGGTGTTAATGCGGTGAGTCAAAAACTAATGTTTGACCTAGAGTACCGCTGGCAATGTCAAAAATATCGGTGAAGTGTAACAAAAAGGTTGTGGAGATCCTGACCGTGCTCGGGGTTGAGGTCAGAGGCAGTAATCGCAGGAATAGGTTCTGGAATGAACGTGGGGAATCGGAGTGCTTGACGGACACTTGAAGATGGTCCAGGTTTGCGAGCAGAGATTGTGCATTCTGTGAGAAGGGTGAGGATAGATGCAGTCTATGAGAAAGGAGAGGAGTGGCGAGGAGCCCAGCGGCTGCCGCAGTGGCAGGCGTTGTGGACTATACGGGAGCACGTGAAGCAGATCGGCCGATCGCCAGGGATACGCCACTCATCAGGAGTACGGTATCGGCAATGTTGTGTGAAGGTGTTGCGGGGTGCAGCAGTAGCAATCATGGCAGGAACGAAGCTCGAATTCTGGCATTGCACGGTGTGGCTAGAGGGTATGCCGAAGTTGGCAACCTCCTGGTAAACGACAGTTTGATTAAGATATATTGTGCGCAGGGCCGGCCTCTTTGGTGAGGGACCTCAGGGCGCCAACATGAAAGGGCGCCGACCTTCGCTGAGAGCTCGCCCTGCCCCCCTCGTCCAACTCCTCCCCACCCGACCCCCTACTTGTTTTTTGTCCTTCACTAGAGGCATTAGCGCTGTGTTCCTTGAAGTGCGGGAGGCAACATGTTTGCGTGCAGAATGCTCAAAACGAGTGCCGCTGAGGAAAAACGGGCCTTTCTAGAAACCACCTCTGGGGACCACGGGACGTGGCTTGGTCTCCGCCTTCTTTTATGGTACACTGGAACGTCTGCGCGGCAATCTCACTTAGCTCCGCAAGATAGGAGGGACGGGATCGTGCTCTCAAGGACGAAGAAAGTGTTACATAAATGATAAAGAACTTGGTGACGAAATTGTGTACCTAAGCAGCCTGTTGACTACTGATTGCAGCACTCCTATTATCGTCCTTCAGTTCATATTACATCACAACCTTGAGTCTAACTTCTCAAACACATGTGCGGCACTTAGGATACTCCTTCGCTGCGCGTTTAAGAGAGTTTTTTCCAAAGATGTTTGCGTAAGTTAAAACTGGTAAATGCATATTTAGGATCGACTATGGTAGATGGGAGCTAGGCTGCCATCTTAGGCAATTTAGTCTATTGAAAACAAAGTTGCACTCCCTATATATGTCCTAATCTCAATTCGCCATGTTAAAAGCCCGCAAGGTTCCATTATGATATTTGAGTTAGAATTTCCTTCTTTCTTTCCGTGTTCAACACTAATGTGACAGAGAAACGTAGATTCCGCATAAGCTGTTTCAGACCTGAAATTCTTTTACATTTATATGTTGCAAGAATGTATTTTAAACATTTTTAGTTGGCCTTTTATGTAACATTTATGTTCGTGATGATGTTTAACGCGCTCATGATAATTTCCCTTTTCAAAGGGCGTTGCTTAGTCATTGCTCAGCGCAAAATCACTACCATACGCTTTCTGTTAAAATGGCCTTCACAATTCTTCACTGCGGAGCTCATCATATTTCCTGTGTTTATGGTACCTCTTGCATTATAAAATAGACGCACAGACTAAGTTCGTCAAATGACCAAAGTTAATTCTTTTTGTCTCTGATGCTAGCTCGCAATGTCGCATGTGCTGGTAGGCAAATGCGCAGTACGCCGGCAAAAATGCTCGGGCAAAAACTCACTTTTGCGGTTGCATCTACAACAGCGTATTTGCTGGTGTGTGCATGTTTTGCCAGTGTGCTAATTCAATGGCTTGGGAGCAATGCAATTGAGTCAACCGACTGTGCTCAGTAAGCAGATAGCTCTATTTGACTGTTCGTTACTGAATGGATCCTCTCTTGGTCCCATCATTACAAAGAACTATTGCTGATATTTGTCTTCGAATAGCTATAGTATATGTAGGTTTAGTGTCTACTATATTTATGCCTCTAGCCGTGGCTTGTTTGTTATAAAGGTTTAAATGAATCAGGCAGCCAATATTTACGCCTTGTTCGTGCGCGAAATCGTCAAATAACTGAAGTTTTCTCGAAATGTAACTAAACTTGACTTTCACCGACAAACTTTTCGCGTGCGTGTTTTCTAAACGTATCAGCTACTTCTCATGTTGACGGTCAGTGACCCGCTGGGGCCTAGGTGTAACCAAGGGCGGAGTTATGAAGAGGCTTCTGGCTGGCGCTATTCATTCGCGGTCTCCCTTCAGGCTTCAGCCATCGGAATGCAAATGTCACGATAATGAGCTGTCTAAACAATTTTATTTCAGTATTAGGCGTCTCTCAGAAAATGATAATAGAGAAAAAATAAAAACAAGAAAGATGAGGCTGGCGGCCGAGGGGGGAGGACGCCTTGGCAGGAGTTCGCCGAGGGCGCCGAATGAGGTAAGGCCAGCCCTGAGTATGTGGCTTTACGTTCGAAATCCGGGCAAGGAACAGCGTCGAAGGCGTAGCCAGCTTGCACTGCGCGCCTGAGCTTCTGCTGCGAAGGAAGCAAGTGCACAAGTTATAAGCAGAAATGTTTAATGCACAGAATGCTATATCACAAACGCTGCACTGATCCTCAGACCTCGTTAAAATTCCTAGCCCAGCAGCAGCATCCGAAAGCGGAGCCGCGACGCCGCGCTCTCAATTCTTGCGTGATAAGTCAGTCATGTGCTGCTAGAAAGCTATTGGACCTGATTTAGGTACGAAGTGCAGTTACAGAACAAACTTTACAAATGAGCAGAGAAAATACCCGTTTTGATAAGCAACGAATAAACGAAGACTCAGTCAGTCGTTACTGTGTTTCAGATGAAAAAAGGAGTCCCTCACTCAAATCCATGATTCTGCCGTGAGCGATTGAACAGTTGCTGCAGCAGTCAAAAATTAATCGTGCCAGCTGCGAAGTCGTCCGACGAGCAATGACGTACCACTGACAGCAACATAAAGATTCGTTGCAGCTGCCGGGATTCACACCTCACAAGTCTCTTCCTGTTTAGCGGCATTGGCGATTTTGTAGTACGTACACAGGACCAAAGACGTCTATGCAATGCACACAAGAAACGCCACCAGCAAACGGCGTGATTCATGAGAACTTCATGAGCACAGCATTGCAATAAAGCCACCGACGACCACAGACGTGACACAGGCGTGATCAAGCACACAACTCATCACTTCGCCGCGAGACGTATGCACACCGTGCACAGCGCGCACACATATGCGCGCACACACACACACGCACACACACACATACGTCGAACAAAATTATACATCACAGCATGCGCGTTGGACGCGGAAGCTCTTCGGCCATCACCGGAGACGCACTTAGTCACAAGGGCGATTTCATCGCACGTTCTATTTTTTTTTTTCTTTTCACTGAATGCTCACTGATTCACGATGTGCTTGGCTGCCTTGTTGCGCCGCGGCTGCAAGCGTACGAAGCATTTGGGCCCCCCAAATGCTTCGTACGCTTGCAGCCGGGTGCCGAAACGCAGAACCAGTGATTTCAACAGTTGCAGAGATATAGACTGCTGGAGAACGAATGCTGACAGAGGAAAAAACGAACTAGTGAGCGCACAGACCAAACAGCAAAACACCCGACTGCAATCTTCGTTGCTCACTTCGGCTCGGCCCGTGTTTACCAGAGCGGCTTCCATGAACACCCTCAGCAACGACGTTAGTCATTGTATCTCATGACAATCCTAAGCCGCAAAAAAGCAACGGCACGGATAAAGTACTACACAAGATTGACAATGTTTACATCTCAAAGCTGGGACGGGGCCAGCACGTCCCTGCTTTCCCCTATTTCGCTACTTAGGTACCCGCCGTCCTTGTGTCTTAACTAAGACGGCATAGAGTCGTAATCTTGCAAGCGACTTATTCAAGTCAAGACTGATGCCGAGTCTTGGCTCCAGTCTTAAGCAGCCATGCTAGCGGCCTATCCTTAAGAGTTAAGCCTGGACTTAGCTAAGACAGTCTTAAAATCGTTTGTCCAAGTGGGCCCTGGTCCGACTCCTACCGAGATTGGTGTCTATAACCTAATTTGAGTATTGTCAACTCCGTGCTGCCCCACCGTGGGGGGGGCAGGTGTGTTTTCTGTACCACCGCGGTGGGGCACCACTGAGTTGGCCATACTCAAATTAGGTTATGGACACCAATCTCGTTCATTCAGATGAGGTAACATTTAGGGGGTTCCTGGGGCTACATTCTGCGGGAGGCTCACCGAAATTTGAACGTAAGTACTGAAATCGCCATGTTCAAATTAGGTTGGACACCAATTTTTGAAAGATTGGGACGAGGTCGAGTTTCGAGGGTCTAAAGAGACAAAATTTTACACGTTTTGCTTACGAGTCCTCTACACGCTCCTGCGACATAAGCCTACTAATAAGTTAATAATCTTCATTGCGCGCGTTATCGTTGATAAGCGAGACTTAGGTTCAGAAATTAAAGCGGCTATTGTATGCGCATTGTATGCATCAGCAGTCGCTATCACGTTGAGCGGAACTATTAAGGGAAAATAATAACGCCCATAACGGCGCAAAATGATCGCGAATTATTTGAGACTAAGCTTTGTGATGCGCTTGCAAACAGTTTGAAGTCGCTTGGAAGAAATGCACAGTACTTCGCAGAGGTGGCCAGTCTTCATCTGGGTGAAGTTCTTGCGGCCGATATTGTTGAACTACTTTTTTCTTCGAATGGTGTCTTTCTTTCCGCTGGTAATCGTAAAAGAACGAAGCCTTTTTCACGCCGGCTTGTGCACTGAAATGCGCAGCAACTCGGTATAGCGCTACACTAAAACAGCGCGAATAGCGCAAGCGCGGAATGCTAGGGAGCTCGGTCCTAGCAAAGACGGCTGCCTAAAAAATGCGCCGAATAAAAATGAATACGCAAAAAGAGCTAGCTTTTCGCGCTTTTCCCGGCGACGGCCCGCGGAGCAAATCACCGTTGAGAAAAGCGCCAATGGGAGAGGTGAAAGATGAGGATCTGCCAGGGTGCGCGGAGTGGCGGTAGAGTTCACAAAAAGTCGTTACTTTCACATTAGAGAGTTTTAGTTTCACGTGCGTAAAGAGTTACGTACGCAAACGTGAGTAGTCTACGTGCGCTGCGCGCATTTCGCCAGGACTACTTTTAGTTTCACGTACGTGGTGCACGTGAAGCAAAATGCATGGACCTTTCATACAAGCCTCGAAAAAATGTGCGTACGTGTTATGCCGCGAAATCTACTACAGATGAAGAAAACTAATTTTGTTTAGTCGAGCTGCCTTGAGCCGAGCCACGCTACGGCCGTAGCCAAGAGTCGGTCGGTCGAATTGGAAATTGCTGTTCTCAACGTCGTTGCTCTACAGTGAACAATAAGCAAGACGCATACCTATATCCGTCCTCATGCATGCAGTCTTCGAATGTATTGCATTCTCTCACGTCGCGAAGCATATCCAGATCGTCGCTTTTAGAAAAGCGAATTTGCTGGGCAACAGAACCCACAGAAGTCATGCTTACAACCACCTTACAATTTCACATCCTGGGAGGGTATTTTTGCACACCGTGAACGCGCAATCACGTGACACAAAAGTGACGTCGGGCTACTAAGTCACTTCTGCGTGTCCTCCATACGGATCCCGATCATCCAACGAGGACGAGTAACAGCGTATGCGCGGACACATCCCCAGACCTGACATTTTCAAAAACATACAGGGTTTAGACTGCCAAAATTCTGAGCAAAATTTTGGCAGTGACCATTTCATTGTCGTTTCGGTCCTCAAAGAGGGCGTCAAGACGCACAGGGCGTGCCAACCGGCCGTTACAGAATAGGATCAATTTAGAGAAATCAGGGCAACCGCGCAATTAGAACGGATTGAGAACATTGAGGAATGGACGGAGGCACTCAAACGCCACGTTGGTGAGGCGACAAAGACGCTGGTAGGAGACGACGCTCCTGGTATGGCAGATAGCCGACTGCTCCACATGTGGGACCGTTCCATGCTTTGTTTAAAGCATGGAACGCAGGCTGAAGAAACATAAGTGGAACAAGAATCTTAGAAGACGAATCGCGAGGCACAACAAGGAAATTGAAAGCTACGCGATCAAATTGTGCGAACAAAACTGGCTCAGCAGATGCGACGAAATGGAGGGAGGCATGAATCTCTCCAAAACGTGGGGCATGCTCCGGCATCTGCTGGACCCAACAAATTCAAAAACTCAATCGTGAATAAGATTGGCAAAAGTCGGGCACCCCTTTGAAGGAGACGATGCGGCGTTTATGAATGAGTTAGTAAAAACGTATATTGCAGACAACCAGGGTTCCCCACTCCCGAGCTACGGTGGCACGCCCAATGAGGCGCTTGACGCCCCCATCACGGTGGCAGAGGTAAGGGCGCAAATTGTAAGACTAAAAACTAAATCAGCCCCGGGCCCCGATGGGATCACCAATAAAATGCTAAGGAATCTGGACGATGACTCCATTAGTCTACTAACGCAATTCATTGGAAAAGTTTGGGAAACGAGCCAGTGGCCAGATCAATGGGAAACGGCAAACATAATACTAATACCCTTAACCGGGAAAACCCCCGCAATTGAAAAATTTGAGACCGATTTTCCTAACCTCATGCGTAGGGAAGTTGCTGGAGCACGTAATACAGACGAGATTAACGTGCTTCATGGAGCAAAACAACCTGTGGCTGCACGAAATGGTCGGTTTCCGACCACACTTGTGCACGCAGGACGTAATGCTCCGACTAAAGCATCATATGATAGACTCGCGATCGAGAGACGCCAAAGTGATCCTGGGCCTAGACCTCACAAAGGCCTTCGACAATGTCAGGCACGAGGATATTCTCGATGGGCTCGAAGTGCTCGGAGTAGGGGAGAGAACGTACAACTACATAAAAGACTTCTTATCGGGCAGAAAAGCCTGCATGATATTTCAAAATTTAGAATCTCCTGCGATAGAGTTAGGAAGCAAAGACACACCACAGGACTCAGTGCTATCGCCTTTTCTATTCAACGTGGCAATAGAGGCCTCCCGGGTAAACTTAACCAAATCAAGGGGCTAAATTTTAGCATGTATGCGGACGATATTAACCTCTGGATTAACCATGGGAGCGATGCGAGTACGGAGGAACGCCTGCAAACAGCGACCGACATCATTGTCGATTACGCGGCTAAAATGGGACTTTCGTTCTCCCCGCACAAATCTGAGTTGTTCGTTTATAACCCAAAGTATCTCCGCTGCAAGAATAGCGGGAAGTTTCATATTCAGGTGGAGGGCAAGCCTGTGCCAAAAGTAGATCAGATCAGGATTTTGGGGATGGTCATTCAATCCCACGGCCATAAATGAGAGGTCCTGAAAAAATTAGAGTTACGCGATGCAAACCCTCGGGCTCTTGAGGAGGGTCGCCACTGAAGGAACAGTCCTCAAGGAGAGAAATTTACTAAAACTAATCCATGCATACGTAATAAGCAGAATCAGTTACGCCACGCCCTACCTTGACATCAAGGCCGGCGAAAAAGAGAAGTTAGACTGCCTGATTCGAAGATGCGTTAAGAAGGCGCTAGGACTGTCCATGGGTTCCTCGAGCGAACGACTGCTCGAACTCGGGGTGCATAACACATGGGCAGAACTGGCGGAGGCATTGCGAGTCTCCCAATTAGAGAGACTACGCACGACCGAGACGGGTAGGGTAATCCTTGCAAAAGTAGGCCTCAACCCAGACAGGGAGATAAAAAAAGTCGCAATTAATAGTGAAATCAGGAATGCCTTGGTAGTCCCCCCCTTCCCTAGGAATATGCATCCAGAATTTAATGTCGAAAGAAGGGCCAAACGAGCCGAAGCTCTAGAGCGACGGTTCAAGAACATGGGAGCAAAGGAAGTAGTCTATGTTGATGCGGCAAGTGGCAGAACAGGTGCGGCGGTAGCTTCGGTAGTCGATGGCCGAGGGGCACCGGTATCCGCGACAGCCATCAGAGGCCGCAACATAGAGACTGCGGAGGAAGTTGCGATAGCGCTAGCTTGCGTAGGAACAGAAGCCAAGCTCATAATTAGCGACAGCATAACTGCCATTCAAAATTTTGGGAAGGGGAGGATATCGCCGGAGGTGGCCAAAATCCTCACTTAAAGAACGATAAATAGGAAAATTCAGTTAATTTGGACACCCGCTCACGCTGCCGTCCCTGGTAACAAGGCGGCTCATGAGCTAGCCCGAGCTCTCTACTTCCGGGTAGCCGTCGAGCCCCCCAAACTCTGGGCATACGACAAGCGTCTGCAAAATTATGGGGAAATCATCGACCATTATAAATTGGGACGTAGACTGGTAGCCCCGCCAGATGTTAGACTAAATAATAGAGAAGCTCTCGCGTGGAGGCGGCTACAAACTAATACGTTCATGAACCCGGTCTGGGCGTTGCACGCGCTACCAGACTTTAGGGACAATGATCTCTGTAAAACCTGTGGGGCGAAAGGGACCCTCGACCACATAATTTGGAGTGCCACAATCTCCAGGGATAGGGCAAAATATTACAAGTAGAGAAGCCTGGGATACCCTGCTGCGAAGCGCGGACCCTGCGATCCAGCACCGCACCGTCCATCTGGCGGAAGAGGCCCCAACAAGCCAAGGGCTACCTGCCAGCCTCTAATCCGCTGGCGCACGACTCCCCGTTTCCGATGGAATTAAAAGGTGTACAACCAACCAACCTGTCGACGTTTTTTGTTTTTTGTTTTGTTTTGTTTTTAGTCCACAGGGGCAGTAAGAAAAGCGCTTGGCCGTCGGAGCGCAGCTTCGAGCTGGCGGAGGGAGAGCATCTAGCCGTCCGCACATACCAGCACGCACGCTTTCTTCTGTATTTTTTGCTGTAAAGCGCTCGCGGCAGTTAGTTTCGTCCACGCCATGGCTGCTCCTCCAACACAGTCTTCTCCCCTCCCCCATGGCTCCAAGCAGTAAACAGAATTTTCCTCCCCCGGGGGAATGAGTGACCGCAGATTTTGTGTGTTCGCAGTCTTTTGCTTTCGTTCTCTTTCTTCCGGTGGTTAGAGCTGGTATTCGAAGCGACGCAGGGAATTCGAGTCGCGAGTCTGCTTCTTCGCAGCGCGATGCAGAGATTGCTAGTTTGCTTCCTCAATACAATGAAAACGTGCAAGAGTACCTTATGCGGGGCCTCAAATATATTGAGTACCTGTGCATGAGTTATTTGCACACACGCGTGCCCACACACATGCAGTTTTGTAGTGGCAAAAAGCAAATAACTTTACAGCATCTTGCGCGTAAACGTTGATGTTTGGAATTAAGCTGTGAAATTTTACAAGATGTTACTTAGCTTACGGATACGTCACTATATATATGGTTGTATGTACATAATTGAGGCGTAACTTTTAAAGTGCAAAAGCGGCTGATTGAGCCAAGTAAACGACACAACAAATCTTCAGCACTCCCTCCGCTGCCTCTCAAGCCAAACGAGCCCATACATCACAGCTAGGGAAAAAGAAGAAAGGAAGCCAGCATGCATACTGCTTTACCGAGGGAAGCTCGAAGCCGTCACTCATTTAAAACCACGCTATCTACGTTGGCTAGCCAGCCCGCCCCTAAAGCCCCTTTATTGAAGGGCTTTACCCTCCCCTCCTTTCAACCTCTCCTCACTAATAGAAAAACAAATACAGAAGAAAGCGTGCGCACGGCTATATGCTCTCCCTCCGCCAGCTCGAAGCCGCGCTCCGACGGCCAAGCCCTTTTCTCACTGCCCCAGTAGAATAAAAAACAAAAACAAAAAAGAAAACGTAGGCAGGACACGCGGAAGTGACGTAGTAGCCCACGTCACTTTTGTGTCACGTGATTGCGCGTTCACGGTGTTCAAAAATACTCTCCCTCACAACCTTCCCCCTACAACGAATTGGCTCTGGTTGGCTGCCGGCTTGCATCTGGCACTCCAGCCACTTCTCGCTCAACTCTGGTCTGGCGCGACCTCGCGAGATCGTTGCTATGACGACGGCAAACCCTTCTGCGTCGGGCTTAACAGCTGAAAAATCGTCCTTTTATCTAAAAAAAAGGATATTTGTCACTTGAAACTTTACGCGAGGGTAAGATTGGGTAAGCTTAAAGCGAATACAATAGTTTAGAACACGATATCGTGCCGAGGAATTAGCGGCGAAGCTGTTATTGCTGTGAAGCGGGCGGGCAGGGCATCGCCATGTTGTCAACTCTACGTATGCCAGCAACGTGAAGATGCCAACGTGAAAATCCGAATCTCACGCACGTCCGTGAAACTCCCGCAGTCTCTTCACGTTCTACGCATGCGCACTGGTCACACGTAGGCGCTTCACGTACGTGAAACTAAAACTGTCATATCAAAGGAAGACCGGCGAGGCGTGCGCGCGGCGGTGGCGGAGCACGTCGTCCGGCGCGCCAGCTGCGTGCCGTGTGATGTCACTGCTTCTCGGGCTTGCGCAGCACGGCTCTCGAGGAGCCACGCGAAACTGCTCAACCTCGGCCAAAATCGATGCTGGTGTAGCGTGACTTTGCATCGGACGTTCATGGTGTTGCTTAGAGTTTTTATATATTACGAACCTCTATGGGGGGCGAACCCAGCAGCGCTTCTCGCCTGCATCACCACTGGTATATAGCACAGGCAACAGCGTTTCTCATCTGTGTCATCGAGCTGTACTGGCGTGTCGTCGTCCGCTGCTTGCGTTTCCGCTTGCTTATATCCCTGGCAGTATTGTTCGTCGCCTGCTTCATACAGTTCGCCTGCCACGTTCCGTTGGCGCAGCTCCCGGTACAGACGAAGCGTTTCATTCCTTTCTTTTTCCTTACATTCTATGGATAGGCCCGTTTACACTAGGCCGACGCGACGCCGATGCCGATGCGACGCCGACGTCGGTGGTTGGCGGAGCGATCGGCCGATCCTGTCGTTGATGCACCGGTCAGTCCCACTAGGCCGACAACGACGCCAGCATGACCAACGACCGCCTGTCGTCGTAGTGTGAAAAGTTCCCAGACCAGCGACGCCGACGAAACGCATCGGCCGACGGTCGCCCGATCAGTCCTCGGCAGATCGTCGAGCAAGCGAAATGCCGACGAACGACGTGCTGTGCATGACTGTGCTTCCCTGTCTCATATAAATGCTAAAATATAGGCAAGAAAGGATGCGGTTCATATTATCACACTTCGACACTCGCGGGTGTGCTTTTGTCGTTGAACATGAGTCGACGTCGGCCCCGTCGAAGGCGAGTAGGCCTACAGCGAGCCCGCAGGAATCGTGTTTGTGATTTCGGCGATCGTGCGGAGCAAATTATCATGTTTTAGCGAGTGCGAGCGGTCATCGAGGGTAGATTTGGTTATAGTGACCTAAGATCGACGTTTGCTTTTATCACGGGACGCCGGTACAGGAAGCGGTGAGCGCCGGCGTAACCCGGTCTGCCGAGAAATGTTGAGGGCGGCTTGTAGTAGTCAGCGGCACTCTTAGGGCACAAATAACACCGTTTTAATTCGTGCAATTGGTTGCCGAGCATACTTCCGGATGAAAGGAATCAGAATCGAGCATTTATGGCATCGAAGAAAGCAAATACAATTAGCAGGAAGCGCCGCTCTCGTGCGATTTCAACAACCAAATCCCAAACATTTCTCATGCGGTATATCGCCTGATCGGCATTTCTTGCGGAGTTATCGCATTGTGTAAATGCCTAATGAGCAGCCATAGCGTGAGACGAGAAAATACACGAGTAAAGTATAGCCCGGCAGACGGTTGTATTGTCATGAAAACGAGCAGCGTGTGTTTATGTAACACAGATGTAAGCTGCAGCAGCGATGGCATGCACTCGTCGTCATCGGCGCATTCCCGATAAAATTTCTCGCTAACACGGGAAATGGCAAAGCATTTACTAATATCATGAAGTATTCATTTAGCGAATGCGCGCGCTATTTGGTGAACAAGTGGTAAAAAGCGAGAAGCAGGTATCGAAATCAGTAGCCCCGGGGTCTGCAGCAGACGAGAGGCGCGACTGTGGGCGGGGCGAGGTGAAGCCAGCGACTGCTATTGGTCGGCGTGGGCAGTGAGGCATCGCGTCATCGCAGTGTGACTAGGAAATCGGCCGATGGCAGCCCGATCGCTTCGCTCTTAGGGTGCCTCGATGTAGCGCGCCGCTGTACGGCGGCGCTGGTATCGAGGCACCCTATTAGCTTTCGGCGTCGCCCGATCAACATCCCCGTCGGTCGGCCATCGGCGTCGGCGCCGTGCGAAAAGCACGACGACCACACACAAGATACGTCTGGCGATGGTCCGCCGACGTAGATCGGCCTAGTGTAAACGGAGCGCGGAGGGGAGATTCCGTTTCGAGCGCGGAAATCTCTAGAGGTGGCATGTCGATGAGACTCTTTCTGCAAGGCGGATAGGGAGAGGAGGAAAGCGTGCAAAAGGAGAGCGCAGGGAGAGACTACATATATTATATTGAGGCATGAAAAAGGAAGCAAAATCTAGAGCCTCTGCCCATGCAGGGAGAGACTACAGTGCCAAGCTGAGCGCCGGACGCGGGCTCGGCGTTCGTGTAGCAGAACCGCAAATGCCGAGCACATTGCAACGCGCCGGAGTCGGCACTCTTCTCTTATTTATTCCGTGGTCACAGATACCTGCCGACTTTGAGAATGTGTCTTAGGTCTCATGGAACGAAATCCCGTGCGCGAGAGTTGTGCGCGAGATATCTCTTATTAAAGAGAAAGCCTTTAATGCCTCTTGTTGTCGACAGCAGGATGTCAGCAGAAGGTTGTCAGCAGAGGTGTCACGCTTTCGAGAGCGAGAGTTAAAAATAAACTAATCTTGTCTCCACCGGGAATGGAGCCTCCATCCCTTGGATCCCCAGCCCAGCGCTTTATCAACTGCGCCACGCCTCGGATCGTGAAACGCTCTTCGTAATTCCCCTTCATGATAATGATCATCAGCACTTTATTTACTCCCAAATAAGGGGAACCAGCCGAAAGACTGGATGCACTGCTTAGAGAAGGTCAGCAGGGATCCCTTGGAACTCCGCGGCCTCCAATTCGCGCAAAATGAGCTGGCGCTGTTGGGCGAACTCGGCGGTACGCAGGAAGGACTCCCACGTATCCACTGCAGCTGAATTGTCTGCGTTGTGTCGTGTACATGTTCACACCATGTGATTGAATGTGGCCGGTTGTGAGCAGTGTTTGCACGTAGATGCAATTTGAGAAACGTTTGCTATATAGCCATGGGTTTGGAAAGGTTACTTTTTGTATTTTGCACCATTGAGCGGCCTCGCGCCGGGATAGTTCCCGGTGTGCAGGGGGTATATAGCTTATTCACGTGACGTCATTGCAGCCTTCCTGGCATCCATGGAACGCATAACGCAACGTACGAGAGGGAGAAAGAAAGAGAGAGAGAAGGGGGCCTACGGCGAATCATGACACGGCGTAGGTGAAATCCGATCTCTGGTTGGACGGCGTTCCAAACGGCGTCTCAAGTATCCGACAAATGAGTGACACACAGTAGGGAGGACGCTGATAGACGCTTTTTTGTTTCGAACCGCCCAACAATATGGCGTCTCCGCAATACAGGGTTGCCACAACCGCCGCCTGCTAAACGTGATAGTGAATAGGGTCTATAGACACCGTTCGAGCCGATAATGCTGGAGGATGTCCGTGTACGTAACCATGCGTAATTGAGTACTTTGGGGAGTATCAGAGGAAGCGGCAGGCTGATGAGGATGCTCCGCCCGGTCGCTGACTTCTCCGGCTAGAGCATGCGCCTGTGCGTCCCCGCTGAGCGCCTCATGGGGCGGGGCCCATATGAGAAGACGAGGTGTGGACCGTAAGGGGAGAAATCGGAGGATAGTGTGCGCCTGTCGGGATATACGACCTGCATCGAAGTTACGAATTTCTTGTTGAGAATCGCTAACGACTACATTTGGTTGAGGAGTTGGTCAGAGCTAACGCGATGGCAACCTCTTCCGCGGTGGTAACAGCTGCGGTGTTGAGGACGTTGCAGGCGTTGTGCCAGTTTTGGCGCGGTGCCAATGCAACCGAAGCCATTCCCCTTATCTATATACTGTGAGGATGATAGCATTCCGCGAGTGACAGATACTGCGCCTTTTCTTTCCTGTAAAAGAATTGTAGAACGCCGGTGAACTTTGATGCGTTCAATAAATTGCGGGTTGTGTTCAACAAGGGGCGTGCGATGTACCGTCATGACAGGTCATGACGTCACCAGGCGATTCATGCATTAAACAAGCTGAGCCCGCCGAGCGTCCGATCCAGGCGTCTGTACGGCGCCTTTAATTTGCCGCTTCCTCGAACGCCGCACCACACTGCAAACAAAAGCAGACGCAGATGTCTAGGAGGCCTTAGTACAGCAGGCATCAGCGGCCTTCGAAATGGATTTACAGGATAGATACGACGTAGTATCTGTCACAATTCTCCGCGGACACATGTACCATGCCGAAAAGGAAGGGACGAAGGGGCGGGAGTGAAAGAAGAGATGGAGATAGAGGTACCATAGTGAAGGGCTACGATCCATCACGCTATAATTGCTTTCACCTCATCGCACTTCAGTGGTCCAAAGTGCCTTCTATAATTTTTACGCAAGATTCCACAAGATTAGTTCTTGTCTAGCGTTCTTACAATCTGCAATGCCACATTTGAACGTGCACCAAGGAACGACACGCGACAAGATCGATGGTGTACGGTCGAAAGTCACACATGGAGGAGAAAGTGTGACAGATACTGTGCCTTTCTTTTAAAGCAATTACAGCTATACTATGTAGCACAGCAACGAACGCCGAAAACCGGCAAACGATGAGAGGCAAACAAAGGGAGAGGAAGGGTAGGCTTTCGCTATTCTCCTCTAAGAGACACATAAAAGGCGATCTAATTTTTTTGGCCTCACAATACCAACAATCGCAGCCGCTCGATAAAATCGCACTCTGTGGCCAAACCAAATGAAAATGACGCTAGTAGCCGAATATTTATGCCTAAACCTAACGACATGTTTGGGCAATGTAATCCAAAAACCAAGGGCCTCAATCGCTTTCCTTCTTAGAGAATGGTCGAACCTCATAAAGGTGCTAATAATGCCCAAGAAGAGTAGAGCACTTTGATAAGTCATCTGAAAAAAATATCTTGCTTTTATTTTTGTTAAAATAACACATAGCAACGAAATTGTAATATAAATGACGACAGAATATCTTGTAGCTTGTGAGCAAAACTTGTTATTTTTCGAGAAAATTATATCTTAAACGCTTGCAGTGCCAAATTATTAATACTTCATCGATGCCAAGTACACCTGTCAGTAACCCCATGCTTGTTAACATCGTTCAAACCTTTGTATGAATTTTGGGTTCTCCGTAGAGGCCAAATCTCAATTGTTCGCTGGACCAAAGCGCAACTACTCACTTGCTGCTGATAGTGAAGTCATGCTTGAACCAATGGTCGTCAAACCGACGCCGGTAATGTGAATTGCTGCAAAATAACAAATGATTGAGAAAATGCCGCGCCTGAACGCGTCCCAGGTGTAATCTTGACTTAAACGTTCATCACGCGGTCTTATCGCTTTCATCCTTGCCTGCGTGAACACAAGCAGCGTTCCGCTCCTCACATGGCCGCTCGTGGCGGTTGAGGGAAATAAGTAAGCGACGGTTGTGAGTGGGAATAGGACCTACCTGCGAGACTATATTAGGGCGAAAGCCTCCGCTCATGGCTCATGACTCTACAGCATGTTCGTTCGTTAGCAGAGAGCATCAGCGAGAAGTGTCCAACTGCTTCGCGAGATTGCGCGGGATACCGAGTTATTCCACTTGTCAATCATCCTGATGACTTCAGCAGAAAAATAAATGCATTATGCGGCAAAATGGTTGACTGCAAAGACGCACTGGAACGTCCCTCTAAAAATAAAAGTTGCATGCTTTCAGAGAGCATTATTAAGTATCGGCTGGCCTTGAAAGGCAGCGCCACTATACTGTAAATCCCTGCGTCCCTCGGACATACTGCTGTGAAGTTAATGGAATGGCGCCATCGTATATGGCATCCCTGAAGAATGAGGAATTCACGCTACTCCCGACGTATAAACTCTTCTTTAAGCATCGCATTCCATTTTCTTCATACGAGAAGGAAAATTACGAGGGACATTAGCGACTAAAGTAAAGTTGAAAGCCTGACAAGTATCATCTTGTCTAGCGTTCCTGTCCTCTGCAATCCCACCCTTGAACAGGCGCCAATGAACGCCGCGTGACAGCCGCCGCAAAAGCGGGACACGCTTTGTTCACGACAGTATGAGCCCCCCCCCCCCCTAAAAGCTTTCACCTTAATAAAAATGCTGCCTCTACCGCGAATCAAACATTCATCCCTAGGATTCCCAGCCTAGCACTTCAACGAACTACGCCACGCCAGGGACAGTGAAACGCAGGTCAAATTCTCTTGTCTACCGTGAGGTTCATGATAGCGGGATTTTGCGAGTGACAGACACTGCGCCTTTCCTTTCCTGTAAACGCATTATAGAAGGCCGTTGAACTTTGATGCGTTCAACGAAACGCTGGTTGTGTTAGACGAGGGGCGCACGATGTACTGTGAGCAGCAGCAACACTCAGGTTTTCGCATTTCTTCACTGCAGATTGTGAACTGCTCTCAGAATTTTTTCTATAGGGTGCACTTATCAGATCTGTTCCAAAGCTGGATCTGTGGGCGTGCACACTTTGCACGCCTTTATTTCCGCTGTCTTTCGCTTTCCAATCTTTCGACCGAGATGGAGACAAGTCTGCCTTTATTGTGAATGATCAGGTCAGCTTGCAACGCGCAGCGCCCGGTTTCGCCTTCTTTCAACTTCAGCGATTTGCATTTTTTTAATAGCGCGAACCTTAGATTCGAGCCTACTATCGGCACAAATAAAAAAGGGCAGCTAACTGCGTAGAGTTGCGTCTCGGACGCTTCGCGTTTGCTGAGATGCAGCGTAGCGAGGGTTAATGATCCCAGAGAAGAAATCCGCGTCCGACTGTTCGAAGCTAACATTCATATAATTGTTCAATAGTATTAAACTTTTTAAAATGTCTGAACGAGCAATCAACAATTGGAGCGACGCCGACAATGAAAACTTTAAAAAGACGAAGTGAACTCGACAACATGAAGCAAAGACAGCGTCTCAATGAGCGGTAACGGCATTTGGCGTCTTGCAACTCAGACGATCGGCAGCCGTCACGTATAAACCACAGTCGACGTCCTAACAGTATGCGTCCGTGTAGCAGAAGCGTCCCAGCGGCGTTTCAGGAATCGTCCACAATACTGCGAAGTAGATGCTTTTCTTTTGGTGGCGGTGACGGTGTTTCGCGTCTTTCAGCAGAGGCGATCGGCAACCATCAGGCACCAGCCGCGTTCAACGTACTGGCATTACTCCGACCCGTAGCAGAAGCCCCCAAGCCGCTTTGCAGGAACGTCTAGGTAAGCGGGTGCCTTGTTTTTCATTCCTCTCTCGAACAATACTGACCAGTAACCAGTGGGTCGACACGTATTTATTTCACAAGACGACATTTATGCAGGAAGGATCGAGAGGTGCATGGACAATTAGAGACGCATGCTGGTACCCCTCACTGCGCATTATTTACGCCAATTCTAAGCCTTCTTCTGCTCTTGGCAGGTTCTTGACCGTCAGCTCGCTTTAAGAATGCGTAAAACTAAACGCTGAACGAATACAACTAACGCTGTCTATTTCCCGATAATACAGTTTATATATATGATGGTCCAACCTGTGATTCGCCATTGACCATAGCAGGGTAGACAACATTAAGCAGTACAAATTTCTGTGAATAACACCGCTGAGGAATCCTAACGATTCTCGCCGACAACTAAGATAAAACAGAAGGAAAGCAAAATGTCTCTGATGGTAACACCTGAGTACAGAGCACCCGATGGTAGATCCTTGGAAGCGAACGGTCCGCCAGTCACGTCATATGGTTTTGCGACGTTAAGTTGCCTCAATGCTGTCCGTTTGTTCCTGACGTTCTTGATAATCCCTTCTACGGAGGATATTAGTGAAATAATAAAATGCTTAATGAACTCACAAATTAAAAAAAGGCTGTGGTTTAACTATCGTTAAGCTTAAGATTTGCGAGAGCAATGGTTGGTTTAGATTGGTTTATTGACGTAGACAGAGCCATTGTGTATCCTAAGCGTTACTTTACTTGTATTTTATTACATGTATTTATGTAGTTACATTCCCCCTCCCTCATACCTTAACGAGATTGGAGGAGGTCTCCTTTAGAAGGATAAGAGCTGGGGCGGCCCTTACCTCGTCGGTAACATGCCCATGGGAATCTCAAGCAGACATCGGATCAACCACATGCCAGAAGTGTTCCACACCAGCTGAAGACGTGAATGTTCGCCACCTGCGGTGGACTTGTGCAGGTGCAACGGCAACAAGGACCGATTCGGCAGGAAGTGGCACTAAACACAACATTGGAAGAGGACTTCTTTAAATGGCTCACCGACAACGATAAAAGCGGGACCCTGTTCCGCTTCCTTACGGAAAATAATTTACATGAGTTTCTATAATATGTCTTATGGCAAGCTTGCGTAAAAAATACTTTATTTTTTCCAATGAATAAGCTCTTGTGATCAGTGAAGTAGTGTGTCTTTGTTACTCCTTTGTTGATGGCGTATGTTGATTCCGGTGTAACTCTATGGAATACCAAGTCCAAACTTCTAGATCAATGCGTGGTTCATTTGGGTTGTTGTGGACATAACTTCCAATGAAACCGCTATTCCACAGCTTGGGCGAATAAGGAGTCCTACTCTTATTGTACGTAAATTGCAGAACGAAAGCTTAACATCTAGTGATATCACACAGGGGTGCATAGTGAGTGCATTTTCCCTGCCTTCGAGGTACTTTTGTTGACTGCATACGATTTTCGGGCTCTTTTCGCCGTTTTAGCAAATTTTGTGTCGCTGTCTCTATCCGTCTTCATCCGTGGTCATAAAATTCTTTTCAGATTTTCTTCTATTGCTCATAGCTACAGTGTAGAACGGATATGTATGCGTAAGAAATGAAGTATTTGGGTCAAATGCAATAGAGAAAAACACAAGTAAATAATTACCAGATTTACCAAATCACACTGTGATATTTTAAATCCATGATTTGGCAATTTCCTTCCGGATCATAAGCTAACAGTTATAGGAAGGCTGACACTCTCTAGTTCAAGTCTATTGCAACCCCCCCCCCCCCCCCCCCATGAGCTCGAAATAAAATCTAACACTTCCAAGGAGTAGCAGAAGCTGCGATATGAGGTGTAGAAGGAGAACCATTCTTGCGGGCCTTCTCTCGTAGACGGTAACTGATTCCTCTTCATCCTCTTCAGGATGCGGCCAGGAAACAAAAACTTGATGTTCTTTTGGCACCAGAATGTCGCCCCCTGAGTAGGCTTTTCAGAGCGCGAGTTCTTATGCTCGCATCACTCAGGGTCGCGTTTTTTTTTACACATCGGTGGCCCTCAGGTTCCGCAGTACAACTTTATTCTCTCGTTCCGCTATATATCTCCAGTTTCTAAACCGCCTAAGTTGGCCCACCTAGCACCACCATTTGTATGAAAATTGCCTGTGGTCTAGTTTCGGTTAAAGCGAGCGTAAGCGATAGCTGGAGCATGAGGATGCAAAAACACCGGCGCCGACGCCGGCAGCCATCTATGCTGCTCGTCGCTCAAGCCTTTCAACATTGTGGTGGTGGCGTTTCTCAAGACGCTCCTCCAGTTGTTCCACCGTTTCCACCACTCTTTTGAAATTAGGTCATTCTCGTCTCCGCAAACGTTCAGTACTTAACGCAATGTCCTGAGGATCGTCAGATACTGCCAATCGGCGATCGCATTGAACACGGCTGCTAAGTCGCTCTTCCTCCGAGTCCATAATTTGGCTCCTGCCGAGACGCGCAGCGCGCCTCTGTACTCTGGATTGAGGTACGCGATCACGTGTCTCCGCACGCAGCTGCTTACGCGTAGGCTACTTCCCACGTCTGCGGACTGGTGACACTGAATTTCGGTGGAGAACATATATACACAAATGTGTTGTGTCTTAAGTGTTCGATCCTAACCGCCTGCAGCTGCGTTTCGATCTGGGCGAAACAAAAGAGTCTATGTGCTATGCAATGTCAGTGCACGTAGAAATTGCCCATGTTGTCAAAATTACTCTGTAGCCCTCCACTACCCAACTCCTTTTTCTCTTTTAACTTTCACTAGCACTCTCCTCCCTTCCGTAACGGCGAGGTCTGGTGTCCTCAGAAATCAAGTGTGACAGAGACTGCGCCTTTCCCTTCCAATGAACCAATTAAATAATTTGCAACTGGAAATCTGATTGAAGGTCATAGGAAGGACACTTTGACCTTGTCTTTACCTCGATTAGTGATGCTATCGCTTGATACATATGTGTGTCACATTTCAGATGAGGCAGACTCAAAGTGGTATCAAACGACTGAGCTTGCTACGGAGCATAAAATTATAAGTTGAGTCAGAACCTAGTTTACACTAGAAGTTCGCCCCGACAGCTTTTGTCATACCAAACCATACCTCCTCTTATATTGGATGGTGGAAAGGAAAGGCGCAGTATCTCACACAGCTCTGGGTGGACACATGAGTCGCGTAACAAGAAAAAAGCAGGAAAGAGAGAGTGAAAGAAGATGAAAAGAGCTGCCATAGTGGAAGTGATGAGCTCCGGAATAATAAAACTTCGGATCGTAATGTAAAATCCGGCAGTGAAGCTTACCAACAGAGGAAAGCGGACCAAGATCCAAGCGAGAGCAGCGACTGCCGATCGCTAACGTTTCGAAACATGATTCAAGAATAGTTGAACCTCTACAATGTTTCGCTCCTTCCTCACTTTCGGCAGGTGTGCAGGTCAGTCAGGGAACTTTGTTGGTACTGTGTTTTTGGGACGATACGGTCGCCGCGGTGTACGTTCGAGCACCTAGCTTACATGGCTCTCCACGTTTCCCCACGATATAAGGCACGAAATGCTTCTCACGTAAAACGTCTGCAGGTTGCTGTAGACAGACTTTATGTTGGATGGCATTACCCGATGTTTTCAAAAACATTCTGCACCTTTTAGGGTCAAAAACAGTGACAACCTTCTTTCGACGACTTGCAGCCTGTCTAACTGCATCGCGTAGCAAAGCCATTTCGTCCCGTCATCAAAGCACAATAATGCCCACAATCAAAATGCAGCCGTGTTTCAGTCAAATACTAACAATACGTTCTGAACTGGAAGTCTGTGCTGAAGAAATCTTGCGATCAACGGCGTCGTTCACTGCAAGCAGACGATAACGACGCACACGGCTGGAGCGGTCACTAGCGCCTACCTTTCTACGCCGCCCTCTGTCGGCAGAGAGAAATGCATGCTTATATTGCAAGTTTTTGAGTCCCTGCGCAATTCAATGCAAACGCAAACAGTCCCTGCGCAATTCAATGGAATGATCTAGCAGACGACAGGACGCCTCTGCAGGCGACGCGCAGGGGTCTCGTCTGCTTTGCGTTCTCCTTTGGCGCTAGCGTTGCCGCAGTCGGGTTTTAGTCTTACGCACACGCCCACGCTCTAATGTAGGTAGAAACATCTGTGCAGATAACAGCTGTTTCGAGTTGTGTTTTTATTCAACCTATGCAAAGGGACGTTTCTCGAAATTATTGAATGAGATGGATGTGCTGTAATACGTTGTCTACTCCGCTATAGTGGCGGGCTGAAGCATAGCGTTTTTGTTGATCTGAATAAACACGGTTCTCCAAATGATGATCATATTTTATCATTCACCACCATCATTCCTAAGATATAACAGCTGATATGCCGCGAAGACAAGCCTACACAGCGAACGAATGGCCAAAAATGGCGACCTTTTTCCTTCAGATACATTGCAGACGCTCGACATCTAGGACGTGCGGACCGACTTCTGGCGGTTTCAATCACACTGGACTTTGAAAGCGGGAATAGAACACCGAGGCACCTAATACAGATAAAGTCAGCATTACAGGTATGTTGTTATTTGGGCAGGGAGTAGCTTTCCCTAGAAATCCCCAGATCTGTTCGGGTGCAGTCACTCGCGCAATTCGAAATCAGGAGTTATAAGTAGATTTCCGAAATCTCGAGCGATTTTCACCAGATGCCAACGATGCATATGGTCGAGGGTGCTTACCAGGCAAAATTCGAGTCTGATGCTCCCCTTTCTGCCATCTTTTAACCTTCGTAAAGAAGCACTCAGAACACTGTCAGATATGCCTTCGCACATAGTGCGCATATGAGGAAACCAAATCGTTGGATTACTCACGATATTTAAGTCCTCCAAAAATACCCAGCAAGTACTGGCATGACTGCTTTTCGCATGTACTTTGGTAAGACAAACTTTATTGTCGTTTTGCTGTCAGAACCTATTATCCGCGCAGGTCGGCCGTCTTTGTGCACGCAGTCTTGTTCTGTTCTTATGTTTCACATAATTTTTGGGTTCGTGTTTTATTATCTTTAATTATGCCTAAGACATCGCTATGCATGGCTCACCCCGTCATATTCGCATACGAATGATAAATAATTTATAATCAAATTTCTTTTCTCACCTGTGCCGGTTTCTTTCAACAGCCGAGCGATGGCGGTCACGTCACAGTCAAGTCTAGGTCAGCGAGGGATGAAAATACAGTAATATAAATATTGATGTGTCATTTGAATTCACTACATTGATAAATCCAGCCAATTTAAAGAAAAGGAATCCCTAAAGGGAACAATCAGCGTTTATACCGCTGCTTTCCATGCCGTGCATCGTGACTTTTTTGCGACGTCACAGCCCTCTGTCGGCTGTTGAAACCGAAACTGGCAAGAAAGAAAATTCAATTACAAATTATTTAGCAGTCTAGGCAAAAACTTCGTGCGGGTCGACATAGAGGAATGAAATACGTAGCATTAACAAGAAGAAAAATGCTACTAACATTTGGTGTCAATACTCCTTTTAAGATGTCGTGTTCGGGTTTTCGAATCATCTGTTTACTGTGCAAGTTTTCGTGGTTATATAATCGCTGCGTTAATTAGCAACTATGTGGTATTCCAGACCGCAAGCGCAGCACACCTTGAAACGTTTCTCTAATAGTTGATTTGACTCCTAATATCGCCACGGGCAAGTATTTGGCAAGGCCTGCGCTGCTATGGGCGGAACTCGGCGCAGACGTTAAGGGCTGACCAGCGTTCACTGTCAGCGTCGTCATCTTCGAGAGCAGACCACTTCGTCTTCCACTCGTTCCGCGGTAACACTATTCCTTCAGCAAAGCAAATGCTAAACTCAACGTACTCGAGGCTCACATCCAAGCCGTGGTGTTCTCGATCTCTCACTGGAATTGGTACCACAAGCAACATCGTGCGATTCAGGCTTTTTACTTGCTTTTTTGTCTTAGCTATGACGCGACAATTCCGGACTTGTCGAACTGACCATGTCGCATAGAACTTCTCGACGGATCTTCAGGTGAAGCTCATTCAGCGGTCTGTAATTATTGTCTAATGTAGACCTCTCTCGAGGATGAATTCTTCGAACGCACACAGTGCATGTCCGGTCAAAGTGTTGGGAGCGGGAATAAAAAATTCCCCAAGGTCTCGAATGCCAGTAGAACGTGTTGGCTCCGTCTTTAACTCGATACGAACGGCCCTATGGGCTCAGTGCTGCCGGATTGGGAAATGGTTGAGAGACAAGAACCTCGGCGAAGTTTCCCCATATTTTACCAGAATTTAAAATAGCCATTCAAGGCATAAAATGACCAAGAATGCATGTCATCGAACACACGTTTTATTAAAATAAAATCGATAACGACTTTATTGTTCGATTTTATTGTAAATTCTCCTGTGGCATGTAGAGGACGCTTGTAGCGTCCTCTACATGCCACAGGAGAATTTGCCCAGCAGTGTCTTTAGAACAGTCGGTTTGCCTTCTTTTAACAATCTGTTTAAACAAATTGTAGTACTAAAATATTTTCCGAGCAGTGCATACAGGCACATGTACACGAAACCAGTACCATTCAGACACGTTCCTGGTTATCTTAAACCGAGAGTGCGCACTCACTACGGTAAAGCAACGAGACGCTATTATGTTCCAGCTATCTTCAACGAACTACCGGACGATGTATTTTCTTTGACTACTTTGCTGTCCAAGCGTTAGAGAACCAATAATTTGTACTGATGTTATTCAGTGCATTGTTGATAGTGTGGTGTCCCAAATGCTCTTTTTTTCTTGTTCCTCTTTTTTTTTTCTACTATAATGGAGTTCTGATGTAGCGCGAAGATTGCCGCGGCTGCCGGTTGTCGCCGCACAAGCCCACTTGTGGTTTCGGCGCTTCCGTTTGTGTATTTTGTTTTAACTATATTGAATAATGATTTATATTATTATTAACATTATTATTAATATACATTGTGCCTGTATTCATCGCTGTGCATCATAGTTGTCAGACCGAAAACTGCAAAGCGCATGTCGTCCGTAATAATGGATTTCGTCACTATCGTCATGCTACTACCATTGTTATCATTTACACTAAATGTAGCATCATCATCATCGTTACTGTCATTTTTGTTATCACTACTCCATTGTCCTTGAAATCGTCGCTTTCATCATCATGCCAGACAAGTCTTTGCATCTGTTTCTCACGAGCCCGGAGTAGTGTAGTGGTTCGGGCGCTCGGCCTGGTATCTACGATACAGCTTTTCGACTCGCGGTGGAAACCGCGTTCTTCTTTAAGGTTCAGTGCGATCTGTACTTATAGCCACATTTTGACCTCTGGCTCACTGAAGGTCAAAGGTAAGCCGTCGCTGACCTTGGCTCGGGATGGGGTAGTGAAGCTTTCGTTTTAAGATGACTCACCACCAGCTTGTTTCAGTGGATACAGCCAATAGGAAGCAGTTAAATCTTCGCCGGAATTCTCTGAAATATACAGACATTTTTGTAATTGGTTCACAGGAAAGGACATGAACAGTATCTGTCACGCTTGTTCTGTGGACACCTGACCCGCGCCATGAGGAAGGAAGGTGGAAGTGAAAGTGGAAAGAGAGAAAGAGGAGTCAGTGGAGGTCTACGGAGTAATTTCGACCACCTGGAACACTTACCATGCACTGACATCGCGCAGTGACACGGACGCCTCTTCATTTCGCCTCCATCGAAACGAAGCTGCCTGTTGTGGCGATCGAGCCCGGGAACTGTGGCATCGTAGTTAGGCGTCTGACCACTGCACCACCGCGGCGGGACTACTTAAATTGCAAGCAAAATCTCAGCGATGATGTCCATAGTCTCGCCCAACAAAGGAAGAACTTCTTTCATTTGGTGTCAGCCATAACATCATGCCGAAGAGAGAAGTAGTAAGGTTGAAAGATGGGCGAGTTGAATCTGGTTCATTTTTAAGGTAGAGCGAAAAACGAGGACCAAGAGTTGTGAAAAAGCGCCCGTGTTGTGTCCTTGTACTCTTGGTCCTCCTTGTTCGCGCTACCTTAACAATGAACGAAAAGAGAAGGGCTAGACAGAGTTGATAAAATTATTACAATTTGCCCTTAGAAGCGTGTGCCCGAGAATGCTTCCTTTCCCCCTTTTTTCTCAATTCCACTAAATGGTTAATCGTTTTGCAAGTTTTTCAGAGTTTTCCAACCTTTATTTTGTCTTTCAATATAGTGCTCGGACTTATTTTGAAAACCACGAGGCCAGCTTATCCACATATAAAATGACTTCCGCCGCGAAGCTCGTAGACCCTTTTTCGAGTACTGATCGACGAGACAATGTTCGGGCTTGAACTGCGCGTCCAGAAGCCGAATGAAGGCACAGGTATATATGTGGAAAACATGGCTCATCTTTTCGCTGTGGTGACCCTGATATTAGTGAACCAAGGAAGCTACGGCATATCATGCACGATTTTAAAGAGCTGATGCGCAACCAACCTAAAACCTTGTGCGACTTCATCAAGGATGCTGAGCAAGCCCTTCAAAACGGTGCCTCCAGTAAAGCCGACCCTTCAACTGCGCTCCGACTACTGCGGTGGCGCTGCCTGCAATCGATAGGCACGACAATCCAACCGCCGGTCACCTAGGCTACAGGTGCACGTTGGCTATGGTACAGCACGCATGCTATTGGCCGATACTGCCGGCGACAGTGCAGCACTGTGTACGAACATGTGCAGACTGCCAGCACCGTAAATAACCCCTTTAAAACCAGCCTGAATACTCAACCCAGTTCAAGGGCCAACGACACCTTTCATGCAAATTGGCATGGACCTCCTGGGACCAATTCCGGCGTCTACAGCCAGGAATAAATCGATAATTAGCCGGGAATTAACGGATAATTGCCGCCACCGATTATCTAATTCGCTACACGGAGACAAAGGCTCTGCCTAGGGGTATGCCGCGGAAGTTTTCCGTTGGGAACATTGTCCTCAGGCATGGAGCTCCAGCACTCATAACTGAGAGAGGAACTGCATTTACTGCCGAACTTTTGGAAACTGCTCTCTGCCTCAGGGGTACCAGTACCATAAAACGATGGCATATCACCCTCAAACCAATGGATTGACGAAACCCCTCACTAAGGCCATTGCATAACTGCTTGCATGAACGTCGACGTGGACCACAAGAATTCGGATAAACTTTCCTGCGTCACATTCGCCTACAATATGGCACGACAAGACACCACTCACATGACACCATTCATTCTCCTTCACAGCCGGCCAGTGACTACTATGCTGGATGCAATGTTGCTCCCAAATGCCATCTCCAATGAATCGATCAGGACGCGGAGGAATTCGCTTGGCGCTCAGAGGAAGCTCGCCAACTAGCTCGTGTGCGTATTAGAAATCAGCAGAAGTATGATTCACGAGGGTATACAATCTGCGCCAACACATCCAATGTACGAACCAGAAACAAGTTTGGGTCTGGACGCCTATTCGCTACCGTGGACACTACGAAAAACTATTCCGGTGATGTACTTGGAGCCATATGTTGTTTTGAGACTTTAACTGGCGCAACGTATGAGGTGCTGTCGACGGGGTATCGACATCCAAGAAAGGCCAACAACACGCCGACGTCGTCCATGCTGTACTTACAAAGCCTTACCACTTGAACTGGTCTTGACCCCCTGCTTCCTTTTGTCCTCATTGGGACGATACTTCCTGAGGAGGGTGGTAAATTCCGCATAGAAGGCGCCAAAGATGACGACTGGGACTACGATCGCAAGGCTGTAAGAGAACGATCTTGAACGCAGGACTAGTTCCAGCTGATCATTAAACCGTTTTATCTTAGGGCCATCCTTGAAGATCTTTCCAGGCGCGACAATATTGTCACGGGGAAGTATTAGGTCAGACCTGCGCTGCGGTGGGCGGAACTCGGCGCAGATTTCACGGGTGGTCTGACATCCGCAGTGTCAGCGTCTTCTTCGAGAGCACGCCATTTCGTCATTCATGCGTTCCCCGGAAACATTATCCCCTCAGCAAAGGCAAACTCCTAGTGCATGTTAAGCCTATAATGTGCAATAGGAATAGTATGGCTTAAGTTGGCGACATCCACTAATTCGGAATTGGGCGTAGCGCACAGAGACGATCTGTGGAGCGATGTAATGGCACAGGTTATGTCAGTCTCTGGACCTGTGTAACGCAGCAGTTCTTTACACAACCCCACAGTATGGGCCGGAAGCCAGAGCAAGAAGAGAGATCCGGGAGGGTAGTGAATAATACCATGGCGAGCGTCGTAGTGACGCTTTTGAGTTTCTTGGGAGGCGGAAAACTTGTGACGAGCAATCTGGCAGGCGGCATCGGCTCGGGCGCAACTCCTTTCAACAGCTCTCCATTGGCGCAGCTCGTTGGAACGGTGCAAGTGATCACGTACTGCGTGGAATAATCGGTGGCCAGAGCGATTCATTTGTTTCTTTATCAGCACTCAGGCAAGGGCCAAGCATATCAAGGCCAACACGAGAAAATGGCTCAGTCCGAAGGACACTCGGCTGCGTTTCCAGAGGCAGAACGGGGGGCTTCTTCAGGCGTTTACATAGGTCGCAAGCGGCTGCATAATGTTGGACGGAGTGATAGAGTCGAGGCAAGAAGGAACTCATGCGCACGTGGTGTATGTGTGTGAGAGGCGAAGCTGACTAGCTCTAGGAACGCCATGCATTTGTTCAAGGATGGCAGAGCGCAGGCGTTCGCAAATGACCAGCAAGTACACAGTGCCATCAGCTCGCATGTTATGGCGGTACAGAGTGCTTCCGTGCAGCAATAACGTGGCAGAGGAATAGTCACGGGGGTCTGTGCTGAGACGGTCGATGGGAGAGCTGAGGACTGCGTCTAAGCGCTGTTCGTCGGCAACGTGGAAGAAGTCGGACATAGACAGGACACAGCGTCTGACTCGTAGCCTCCAGGGTAAGGGGGATAGAAGGAATAAAGAGACAGGAAGTGTGCATCCTGCTGGAGCCGACCGGGCTTGTGGACAACGGAAAAGGAATACTCCGTCCAGCACAGTTTCTAGCAGTCTAGGCGGCCAGCTGGGCCTTTGAGGGAAGACAGGCAAAGAAGGTGTGGTGGTCAGTAATAAAAGTGAGGGGTTGGCCAAACAAGGTCGCAATTTTCCAATAGACTAAATGAGAACCAAGCACTGCCGCTCGTTAATAAAATGGTTCTGCTCCGCTTGAGAAAGGAGGCGGCTGGCGTACGCAATCACGCAGTGTTGACCGCGCTGTCTCTTAGCAGGAATGGCGGCCACCCCTTAGCCATTGGCATCGCTGCGAAGTTCCATCGCTATAGACGGGTTGAAATTGGCCAAAGGCCGCAGGGCAGGTGAGAACAGCAATGACTGGAGAATGTGCGACCCTCATGTGATCCTCGAGAGAAAGGAGCACCTTTCTTCAGAAGATTGGTGAGAGGGCGAGCGACGGATGCGAACTGCAGTACGAACTGGCGAAAATAAGAATGGTGTCCTATAGAACAGCAGATATCAGTAAGTGTACGGGGAGATTAAAAAGCACAGACAGCGCGAAATTTGCCGGGATAGGGCCAGACGCCTGGGTTGCATTTACCAAATGGCGCCGCACTTTATGTTTGTGGCGACCAAAACTGCATTTCCTTGAGTTCAGTTCAAGTCTGGCATGGTGGAAAGAATAGCACCAATAAGGATGAGTGGCGACGGAGATGCTTTTCAAGCAAGGGCGCGAAAACAATCACGGCATCCAAGTAACATAAAAAAGTCGTCCACTCAAAGTCGCAGAGTAAGGAGTCCATCATCCGTTCAAAAGTAGAAGGGGCCTCAGAAAACCCAAAGGCGTTGCCTTAAATTGGCCAATCCCATCGTATGTGACGAAAGCAGTCCTCTCGTGGTCCTGTACGCTAACAGAGGTTTGCCACTAGCCGCTATGAAGGTCAATGAAAGAAAAGTTGCCGGCCCTATGTAAACAATCCAAAGCATCGTCTAGTCTCCGAAGTGGATAGACCTCCTTTGTGATCTTTTGCAGATGTCGATAGCCGACGCAAAAGCGCGAACTGTTGCTTTCTTTTCAACGAGTACGACAGGAGATGTCCAGGAGCTATTCGAAGGCTCAATAATATCGTTGGCTAACATCTTTTGGACCTCCTGCTGGATGACCTGGCGCCCTTAAAGTGACAAACGATAAGGGTTCCGAAGTATAGTGCTTGTATCGCCGGTGTTAATTCGGTGAGTCAAAAACTAATGTTTGACCTAGAGTACCGCTGGCAATGTCAAAAATATCGGTGAAGTGTAACAAAAAGGTTGTGGAGATCCTGACCGTGCTCGGGGTTGAGGTCAGAGGCAGTAATCGCAGGTATAGGTTCTGGAATGAACGTGGGGAATCGGAGTGCTTGACGGACACTTGAAGATGGTCCAGGTTTGCGAGCAGAGATTGTGCATTCTGTGAGAAGGGTGAGGATAGATGCAGTCTATGAGAAAGGAGAGGAGTGGTGAGGAGCCCAGCGGCTGCCGCAGTGGCAGGCGTTGTGGACTATACGGGAACACGTGAAGCAGATCGGCCGATCGCCAGGGATACGCCACTCATCAGGAGTACGGTATCGGCAATGTTGTGTGAAGGTGTTGCGGGGTGCAGCAGTAGCAATCATGGCAGGAACGAAGCTCGAATTCTGGCATTGCACGGTGTGGCTAGAGGGTATGCCGAAGTTGGCAACCTCCTGGTAAACGACAGTTTGATTAAGATATATTGTGCGCAGGGCCGGCCTTTTTGGTGAGGGACCTCAGGGCGCCAACATGAAAGGGCGCCGACCTTCACTGAGAGCTCGCCCTGCCCCCTCGTCCAACTCCTCCCCACCCGACCCCCTACTTGGTTTTCGTCCTTCACTAGATACATTAGCGCTGTGTTCCTTGAAGTGCGGGAGGCAACATGTTTGCGTGCAGAATCCTCAAAACGAGTGCCGCTGAGGAAAAACGGGCCTTTCTAGAAACCACCTCTGGGGACCACGGGACGTGGCTTGGTCTCCGCCTTCTTTTATGGTACACTGGAACGTCTGCGCGGCAATCTCACTTAGCTCCGCAAGATAGGAGGGACGGGATCGTGCTCTCAAGGACGAAGAAAGTGTTACATAAATGATAAAGAACGTGGTGACGAAATTGTGTACCTAAGCAGCCTGTTGACTACTGATTGCAGCACTCCTATTATCGTCCTTCAGTTCATATTACATCACAACCTTGAGTCTAACTTCTCAAACACATGTGCGGCACTTAGGATACTCCTTCGCTTCGCGTTTAAGAGAGTTTTTTCTAAAGATGTTTGCGTAAGTTAAAACTGGTAAATGCATATTTAGGATCGACTATGGTAGATGGGAGCTAGGCTGCCATCTTAGGCAATTTAGTCTATTAAAAACAAAGTTGCACTCCCTATATATGTCCTAATCTCAATTCGCCATGTTAAAAGCCCGCAAGGTTCCCTTATGATATTTGAGTTAGAATTTCCTTCTTTCTTTCCGTGTTCAACACTAACGTGACAGAGAAACGTAGATTCCGCATAAGCTGTTTCAGACCTGAAATTCTTTTACATTTATATGTTGCAAGATTGTATTTTAAACATTTTTAGTTGGCCTTTTATGTAACATTTATGTTCGTGATTATGTTTAACGCGCTCATGATAATTTCCCTTTTCAAAGGGCGTTGCTTAGTCATTGCTCAGCGCAAAATCACTACCATACGCTTTCTGTTAAAATGGCCTTCACAATTCTTCACTGCGGAGCTCATCATATTTCCTGTGTTTATGGTACCTCTTGCATTATAAAATAAACGCACAGACTAAGTTCGTCAAATGACCAAAGTTAATTCTTTTTGTCTCTGATGCTAGCTCGCAATGTCGCATGTGCTGGTAGGCAAATGCGCAGTACGCCGGCAAAAATGCTCGGGCAAAAACTCACTTTTGCGGTTGCATCTACAACAGCGTATTTGCTGGTGTGTGCATGTTTTGCCAGTGTGCTAATTCAATGGCTTTGGAGCAATGCAATTGGGTCAACCGACTGTGCTCAGTAAGCAGATAGCTCTATTTGACTGTTCGTTACTGAATGGATCCTCTCTTGGTCCCATCATTACAAAGAACTATTGCTGATATTTGTCTTCGAATAGCTATAGTATATGTAGGTTTAGTGTCTACTATATTTATGCCTCTAGCAGTGGCTTGTTTGTTATAAAGGTTTAAATGAATCAGGCAGCCAATATTTACGCCTTGTTCGTGCGCGAAATCGTCAAATAACTGAAGTTTTCTCGAAATGCAACTAAACTTATCTTTCACCGACAAACTTTTCGCGTGCGTGTTTTCTAAACGTATCAGCTACTTCTCATGTTGACGGTCAGTGACCCGCTGGGGCCTAGGTGTAACCAAGGGCGGAGTTATGAAGAGACTTCTGGCTGGCGCTATTCATTCGCGGTCTCCCTTCAGGCTTCAGCCATCGGAATGCAAATGTCACGTTAATGAACTGTCTAAACAATTTTATTTCAGTATTAGGCGTCCCTCAGAAAATGATAATAGAGAAAAAATAAAAACAAGAAAGATGAGGCTGGCGGCCGAGGGGGGAGGACGCCTTGGCAGGAGTTCGCCGAGGGCGCCGAATGAGGTAAGGTCAGCCCTGAGTATGTGGCTTTACGTTCGAAATCCGGGCAAGGAACAGCGTCGAAGGCGTAGCCAGCTTGCACTGCGCGCCTGAGCTTCTGCTGCGAAGGAAGCAAGTGCACAAGTTATAAGCAGAAATGTTTAATGCACAGAATGCTATATCACAAACGCTGCACTGATCCTCAGACCTCGTTAAAATTCCTAGCCCAGCAGCAGCATCCGAAAGCGGAGCCGCGACGCCGCGCTCTCAATTCTTGCGTGATAAGTCAGTCATGTGCTGCTAGAAAGCTATTGGACCTGATTTAGGTACGAAGTGCAGTTACAGAACAAACTTTACAAATGAGCAGAGAAAATACCCGTTTTGATAAGCAACGAATAAACGAAGACTAAGTCAGTCGTTACTGTGTTTCAGATGAAAAAAGGAGTCCCTCACTCAAATCCATGATTCTGCCGTGAGCGATTGAACAGTTGCTGCAGCAGTCAAAAATTAATCGTGCCAGCTGCGAAGTCGTCCGACGAGCAATGACGTACCACTGACAGCAACATAAAGATTCGTTGCAGCTGCCGGCATTCACACCTCACAAGTCTCTTCCTGTTTAGCGGCATTGGCGATTTTGTAGTACGTACACAGGACCAAAGACGTCTATGCAATGCACACAAGAAACGCCACCAGCAAACGGCGTGATTCATGAGAACTTCATGAGCACAGCATTGCAATAAAGCCACCGACGACCACAGACGTGACACAGGCGTGATCACGCACACAACTCATCACTTCGCCACGAGACGTATGCACACCGTGCACAGCGCGCACACATAAGCGCGCACACACACACACGCACACACACACATACGTCGAACAAAATTATACATCACAGCATGCGCGTTGGACGCGGAAGCTCTTCGGCCATCACCGGAGACGCACTTAGTCACAAGGACGATTTCATCGCACGTTCTATTTTTTTTTTCTTTTCACTGAATGCTCACTGATTCACGATGTGCTTGGCTGCCTTGTTGCGCCGCGGCTGCAAGCGTACGAAGCATTTGGGCCCCCCAAATGCTTCGTACGCTTGCAGCCGCGTGCCGAAACGCAGAACCAGTGATTTCAACAGTTGCAGAGAAATAGACTGCTGGAGAACGAATGCTGACAGAGGAAAAAGCGAACTAGTGAGCGCACAGCCCAAACAGCAAAACACCCGACTGCAATCTTCGTTGCTCACTTCGGCTCGGCCCGTGTTTACCAGAGTGGCTTCCATGAACACCCTCAGCAACCACGTTAGTCATTGTATCTCATGACAATCTTAAGCCGCAAAAAAGCAACGGCACGGATAAAGTACTACACAAGATTGACAATGTTTACATCTCAAAGCTGGGACGGGGCCAGCACGTCCCTGCTTTCCCCTATTTCGCTACTTAGGTACCCGCCGTCCTTGTGTCTTAACTAAGACGGCACTAGAGTCGTAATCTTGCAAGCGACTTATTCAAGTCAAGACTGATGCCGAGTCTTGGCTCCAGTCTTAAGCAGCCATGCTATCGGCCTATCCTTAAGAGTTAAGCCTGGACTTAGCTAAGACAGTCTTAAAATCGTTTGTCCAAGTGGGCCCTGGTCCGACTCCTACCGAGATTGGTGTCTATAACCTAATTTCAGTATTGTCAGCTCCGTGCTGCCCCACCGTGGGGGGGCAGGTGTGTTTTCTGTACCACCGCGGCGGGGCACCACTGAGTTGGCCATACTCAAATTAGGTTATGGACACCAATCTCGTTCATTCAGATGAGGTAACATTTAGGGGGTTCCTGGGGCTACATTCTGCGGGAGGCTCACCGAAATTTGAACGTAAGTACTGAAATCGCCATGTTCAAATTAGGTTGGACACCAATTTTTGAAAGATTGGGACGAGGTCGAGTTTCGAGGGTCTAAAGAGACAAAATTTTACACGTTTTGCTTACGAGTCCTCTACACGCTCCTGCGACATAAGCCTACTAATAAGTTAATAATCTTCATTGCGCGCGTTATCGTTGAAAAGCGAGACCTAGGTTCAGAAATTAAAGCGGCTTTTGTATGCGCATTGTATGCATCAGCAGTCGCTATCACGTTGAGCGGAACTATTAAGGGAAAATAATAACGCCCATAACGGCGCAAAATGATCGCGAATTATTTGAGACTAAGCTTTGTGATGCGCTTGCAAACAGTTTGAAGTCGCTTGGAAGAAACGCACAGTACTTCGCAGAGGTGGCCAGTCTTCATCTGGGTGAAGTTCTTGCGGCCGATATTGTTGAACTACTTTTTTCTTCGAATGGTGTCTTTCTTTCCGCTCGTAATCGTAAAAGAACGAAGCCTTTTTCACGCCGGCTTGTGCACTGAAATGCGCAGCAACTCGGTATAGCGCTACACTAAAACAGCGCGAATAGCGCAAGCGCGGAATGCTAGGGAGCTCGGTCCTAGCAAAGACGGCTGCCTAAAAAATGCGCCGAATAAAAATGATACGCAAAAAGAGCTAGCTTTTCGCGCTTTTCCCGGCGACGGCCCGCGGAGCAAATCATCGTTGAGAAAAGCGCCAATGGGAGAGGTGAAAGATGAGGATCTGCCAGGGTGCGCGGAGTGGCGGTAGAGTTCACAAAAAGTCGTTACTTTCACATTAGAGAGTTTTAGTTTCACGTGCGTAAAGAGTTACGTACGCAAACGTGAGTAGTCTACGTGCGCTGCGCGCATTTCGCCAGGACTACTTTTAGTTTCACGTACGTGGTGTACGTGAAGCAAAATGCATGGACCTTTCATACAAGCCTCGAAAAAATGTGCGTACGTGTTATGCCGTGAAATCTACTACAGATGAAGCAAACTAATTTTGTTTAGTCGAGCTGCCTTGAGCCGAGCCACGCTACGGCCGTAGCCAAGAGTCGGTCGAATTGGAAATTGCTGTTCTCAACGTCGTTGCTCTACAGTGAACAATAAGCAAGACGCATACCTATATGCGTCCTCATGCATGCAGTCTTCGAATGGATTGCATTCTCTCACGTCGCGAAGCATATCCAGATCGTCGCTTTTGGAAAAGCGAATTCGCTGGGGAACAGAACCCACAGAAGTCATGCTTACAACCACCTTACAACTTCACAACCTGGGAGGGTATTTTTGCACACCGTGAACGCGCAATCACGTGACACAAAAGTGACGTGGGGCTACTACGTCACTTCTGCGTGTCCTCCATACGGATCCCGATCATCCAACGAGGACGGGTAACAGCGTATGCGCGGACACATCCCCAGACCTGACATTTTCAAAAACTTACAGGGTTTAGACTGCCAAAATTCTGAGCAAAATTTTGGCAGTGACCATTTCATTGTCGTTTCGGTCCTCAAAGAGGGCGTCAAGACGCACAGGGCGTGCCAACCGGCCGTTACAGAATAGGATCAATTTAGAGAAATCAGGGCAACCGCGCAATTAGAACGGATTGAGAACATTGAGGAAAGGACGGAGGCACTCAAACGCCACGTTGGTGAGGCGACAAAGACGCTGGTAGGAGACGACGCTCCCGGTATAGCAGATAGCCGACTGCTCCACATGTGGGACCGTTCCATGCTTTGTTTAAAGCATGGAACGCAGGCTGAAGAAACATAAGTGGAACAAGAATCTTAGAAGACGAATCGCGAGGCACAACAAGGAAATTGAAAGCTACGCGCTCAAATTGTGCGAACAAAACTGGCTCAGCAGATGCGACGAAATGGAGGGAGGCATGAATCTCTCCAAAACGTGGGGCATGCTCCGCCATCTGCTGGACCCAACAAATTCAAAAACTCAATCGTGAATAAGATTCGCAAAAGTCGGGCACCCCTTTGAAGGAGACGATGCGGCGTTTATGATTGAGTTAGTAAAAACGTATATTGCAGACAACCAGGGTTCCCCACTCCCGAGCTACGGTGGCACGCCCAATGAGGCGCTTGACGCCCCCATCACGGTGGCAGAGGTAAGGGCGCAAATTGTAAGACTAAAAACTAAATCAGCCCCGGGCCCCGATGGGATCACCAATAAAATGCTAAGGAATCTGGACGATGACTCCATTAGTCTACTAACGCAATTCATTGGAAAAGTTTGGGAAACGAGGCAGTGGCCAGACTAATGGGAAACGGCAAACATAATACTAATACCCAAACCGGGAAAACCCCCGCAATTGAAAAATTTGAGACCGATTTTCCTAACCTCATGCGTAGGGAAGTTGCTGGAGCACGTAATACAGACGAGATTAACGTGCTTCATGGAGCAAAACAACCTGTGGCTGCACGAAATGGTCGGTTTCCGACCACACTTGTGCACGCAGGACGTAATGCTCCGACTAAAGCATCATATGATAGACTCGCGATCGAGAGACGCCAAAGTGATCCTGGGCCTAGACCTCACCAAGGCCTTCGACAATGTCAGGCACGAGGATATTCTCGATGGGCTCGAAGTGCTCGGAGTAGGGGAGAGGACGTACAACTACATAAAAGACTTCTTATCGGGCAGAAAAGCCTGCATGATATTTCAAAATTTAGAATCTCCTGCAATATAGTTAGGAAGCAAAGACACACCATTGGGCTCAGTGCTATCGCCTTTTCTATTCAACGTGGCAATAGAGGCCTCCCGGGTAAACTTAACCAAATCAAGGGGCTAAATTTTAGCATGTATGCGGACGATATTAACCTCTGGATTAACCATGGGAGCGATGCGATTGTCGATTACGCGGCTAAAATGGGACTCGTTCTCCCCGCACAAATCTGAGTTGTTCGTTTATAACCCAAAATATCTCCGCTGCAAGAATAGCGGGGAGTTTCATATTCAGGTGGAGGGCAAGCCTGTGCCAAAAGTAGATCAGATCAGGATTTTGGGGATGGTCATTCAATCCCACGGCCATAAATGAGAGGTCCTGAAAAAATTATAGTTACGCGATGCAAACCATCGGGCTCTTGAGGAGGGTCGCCACTAAAGGAACAGTCTTCAAGGAGAGAAATTTACAAAAACTAATCCATGCATACGTAATAAGCAGAATCAGTTACGCCACGCCCTACCTGGACATCAAGGCCGGCGAAAAAGAGAAGTTAGACTGCCTGATTCGAAGATGCGTTAAGAAGGCGCTAGGACTGTCCATGGGTTCCTCGAGCGAACGACTGCTCGAACTCGGGGTGCATAACACATGGGCAGAACTGGCGGAGGCATTGCGAGTCTCCCAATTAGAGAGACTACGCACGACCGAGACGGGTAGGGTAATTCTTGCAAAAGTAGGCCTCAACCCAGACAGGGAGATAAAAAAAGTCGCAATTAATAGTGAAATCAGGAATGCCTTGGTAGTCCCCCCCTTCCCTAGGAATATGCATCCAGAATTTAATGTCGAAAGAAGGGCCAAACGAGCCGAAGCTCTAGAGCGACGGTTCAAGAACATGGGAGCAAAGGAAGTAGTCTATGTTGATGCGGCAAGTGGCAGAACAGGTGCGGCGGTAGCTTCGGTAGTCGATGGCCGAGGGGCACCGGTATCCGCGACAGCCATCAGAGGCCGCAACATAGAGACTGCGGAGGAAGTTGCGATAGCGCTAGCTTGCGTAGGAACAGAAGCCAAGCTCATAATTAGCGACAGCATAACTGCCATTCAAAATTTTGGGAAGGGGAGGATATCGCCGGAGGTGGCCAAAATCCTCACTTAAAGAACGATAAATAGGAAAATTCAGTTAATTTGGACACCCGCTCACGCTGCCGTCCCTGGTAACGAGGCGGCTCATGAGCTAGCCCGAGCTCTCTACTTCCGGGTAGCCGTCGAGCCCCCCAAACTCTGGGCATACGACAAGCGTCTGCAAAATTATGGGGAAATCATCGACCATTATAAATTGGGACGTAGACTGGTAGCCCCGCCAGATGTTAGACTAAATAATAGAGAAGCTCTCGCGTGGAGGCGGCTACAAACTAATACGTTCATGAACCCGGTCTGGGCGTTGCACGCGCTACCAGACTTTAGGGACAATGATCTCTGTAAAACCTGTGGGGCGAAAGGGACCCTCGACCACATAATTTGGAGTGCCACAATCTCCAGGGATAGGGCAAAATATTACAAGTAGAGAAGCCTGGGATACCCTGCTGCGAAGCGCGGACCCTGCGATCCAGCACCGCACCGTCCATCTGGCGGAAGAGGCCCCAACAAGCCAAGGGCTACCTGCCAGCCTCTAATCCGCTGGCGCACGACTCCCCGTTTCCGATGGAATTAAAAGGTGTACAACCAACCAACCTGTCGACGTTTTTTGTTTTTTGTTTTGTTTTGTTTTTAGTCCACAGGGGCAGTAAGAAAAGCGCTTGGCCGTCGGAGCGCAGCTTCGAGCTGGCGGAGGGAGAGCATCTAGCCGTCCGCACATACCAGCACGCACGCTTTCTTCTGTATTTGTTTCTGTAAAGCTCTCGCGGCAGTTAGTTTTGTCCACGCCATGGCTGCTCCTCCAACACAGTCTTCTCCCCTCCCCCATGGCTCCAAGCAGTAAACAGAATTTTCCTCCCCCGGGGGAATGAGTGACCGCAGATTTTGTGTGTTCGCAGTCTTTTGCTTTCGTTCTCTTTCTTCCGGTGGTTAGAGCTGGTATTCGAAGCGACGCAGGGAATTCGAGTCGCGAGTCTGCTTCTTCGCAGCGCGATGCAGAGATTGCTAGTTTGCTTCCTCAATACAATGAAAACGTGCAAGAGTACCTTATGCGGGGCCTCAAATATATTGAGTACCTGTGCATGAGTTATTTGCACACACGCGTGCCCACACACATGCAGTTTTGTAGTGGCAAAAAGCAAATAACTTTACAGCATCTTGCGCGTAAACGTTGATGTTTGGAATTAAGCTGTGAAATTTTACAAGATGTTACTTAGCTTACGGATACGTCACCATATATATGGTTGTATGTACATAATTGAGGCGTAACTTTTAAAGTGCAAAAGTGGCTGATTGAGCCAAGTAAACGACCCAGCAAATCTTCAGCACTCCCTCCGCTGCCTCTCAAGCCAAACCAGCCCATACATCACAGCTAGGGAAAAAGAAGAAAGGAAGCAAGCGTGCATACTGCTTTACCGAGGGAAGCTCGAAGCCGTCACTCATTTAAAACCACGCTATCTACGTTGGCTAGCCAGCCCGCCCCTAAAGCCCCTTTATTGAAGGGCTTTACCCTCCCCTCCTTTCAACCTCTACTCACTAATAGAAAAACAAATACAGAAGAAAGCGTGCGCACGGCTATATGCTCTCCCTCCGCCAGCTCGAAGCCGCGCTCCGACGGCCAAGCCCTTTTCTCACTGCCCCAGTAGAATAAAAAACAAAAACAAAAAAGAAAACGTCGGCAGGACACGCGGAAGTGACGTAGTAGCCCACGTCACTTTTGTGTCACGTGATTGCGCATTCACGGTGTGCAAAAATACTCTCCCTCACAACCTTCCCCCTACAACGAATTGGCTCTGGTTGGCTGCCGGCTTGCATCTGGCACTCCAGCCACTTCTCGCTCAACTCTACTGGCGCGACCTCGCGAGATCGTTGCTATGACGACGGCAAACCCTTCTGCGTCGGGATTAACAGCTGAAAAATCGTCCTTTTATCTAAAAAAAGGATATTTGTCACTTGAAACTTTACGCGAGGGTAAGATTGGGTAAGCTTAAAGCGAATACAATAGTTTAGAACACGATATCGTGCCGAGGAATTAGCGGCGAAGCTGTTATTGCTGTGAAGCGGGCGGGCAGGGCATCGCCATGTTGTCAACTCTACGTATGCCAGCTACGTGAAGATGCCAACGTGAAAATCCGAATCTCACGCACGTCCGTGAAACTCCTGCGGTCTCTTCACGTTCTACGCATGCGCACTGGTCACACGTAGGCGCTTCACGTACGTGAAACTAAAACTGTCATATCAAAGGAAGACCGGCGAGGCGTGCGCGCGGCGGTGGCGGAGCACGCCGTCCGGCGCGCCAGCTGCGTGCCGTGTGATGTCACTGCTTCTCGGGCTTGCGCAGCACGGCTCTCGAGGAGCCACGCGAAACTGCTCAACCTCGGCCAAAATCGATGCTGGTGTAGCGTGACTTTGCATCGGACGTTCATGGTGTTGCTTAGAGTTTTTATATATTACGAAACTCTATGGGGGGCGAACCCAGCAGCACTTCTCGCCTGCATCACCACTGGCATATAGCACAGGCAACAGCGTTTCTCATCTGTGTCATCGAGCTGTACTGGCGTGTCGTCGTCCGCTGCTTGCGTATCCGCTTGCTTATATCCCTGGCAGTATTGTTCGTCGCCTGCTTCATACAGTTCGCCTGCCACGTTCCGTTCGCGCAGCTCCCGGTACAGACGAAGCGTTTCATGCCTTTCTTTTTCCTTGCATTCTATGGATAGGCCCGTTTACACTAGGCCGACGCGACACCGATGCCGATGCGACGCCGACGTCGGTGGTCGGCGGAGCGATCGGCCGATCCTGTCGTTGATGCACCGGTCAGTCCAACTAGGCCGACAATGACGCCAGCATGACCAACGACCGCCTGTCGTCGTAGTGTGACAAGTTCCCTGACCAGCGACGCCGACGAAACGCATCGGCCGACGGTCGCCCGATCAGTCCTCGGCAGATCGTCGAGCAAGCGAAATGCCGACGAACGACGTGCTGTGCATGGCTGTGCTTCCCTGTGTCATATAAATGCTAAAATATAGGCAAGGAAGGATGCGGTTCATATTATCACACTTCGACACTCGCGGGTGTGCTTTTGTCGTTGAACATGAGTCGACGTCGGCCCCGTCGAAGGCGAGTAGGCCTACAGCGAGCCCGCAGGAATCGTGTTTGTGATTTCGGCGATCGTGCGGAGCAAATTATCATGTTTTAGCGAGTGCGAGCGGTCATCGAGGGTAGATTTGGTTATAGTGACCTAAGATCGACGTTTGCTTTTATCACGGGACGCCGGTACAGGAAGCGGTGAGCGCCGGCGTAACCCGGTGTGCCGAGCAATGTTGAGGGCGGCTTGTAGTAGTCAGCGGCACTCTTAGGGCACAAATAACACCGTTTTAATTCATGCAATTGGTTGCCGAGCATACTTCCGGATGAAAGGAATCAGAATCGAGCATTTATGGCATCGAAGAAAGCAAATACAATTAGCAGGAAGCGCCGCTCTCGTGCGATTTCAACAACCAAATCCCAAACATTTCTCATGCGGTATATCGCCTGATCGGCATTTCTTGCGGAGTTATCACATTGTGTAAATGCCTAATGAGCAGCCATAGCGTGAGACGAGAAAATACACGAGTAAAGTAGAGCCCGGCAGACGGTTGTATTGCCATGAAAACGAGCAGCGTATGTGTATGTAACACAGATGTAAGCTGCAGCAGCGATGGCATGCACTCGTCGTCATCGGCGCATTCCCGATAAAATTTCTCGCTAACACGGGAAATGGCAAAGCATTTACTAATATCATGAAGTATTCATTTAGCGAATGCGCGCGCTATTTGGTGAACAAGTGGTAAAAAGCGAGAAGCAGGTATCGAAATCAGTAGCCCCGGGGTCTGCAGCAGACGAGAGGCGCGACTGTGGGCGGGGCGAGGTGGAGTCAGCGACTGCTATTGGTCGGCGCGGGCAGTGAGGCATCGCGTCATCGCAGTGTGACTAGGAAATCGGCCGACGGCAGCCCGATCGCTTCGCTCTTAGGGTGCCTCGATGTAGCGCGCCGCTGTACGGCGGCGCTGGTATCGAGGCACCCTATTCGCTCTCGGCGTCGGCCGATCAACATCCCCGTCGGTCGGCCATCGGCGTCGGCGCCGTGCGAAAGCACGACGACCACACACAAGATACGTCTGGCGATGGTCCGCCGACGTAGATCGGCCTAGTGTAAACGGAGCGCGGAGGGGATATTCCGTTTCGAGCGCGGAAATCTCTAGAGGTGGCATGTCGATGAGACTATTTCTGCAAGGCGAATAGAGAGAGGAGGAAAGCGCGCAAAAGGAGAGCGCAGAGAGAGACTACAGTGCCAAGCTGAGCGCCGGACGCGGGCTCGGCGTTCGTGTAGCAGAACCGCAAATGCCGAGTGCATTGCAACGCGCCGGAGTCGGCACTCTTCTCTTATTTATTCCGTGGTCACAGATACCTGCCGACTTTGAGAATGTGTCTTAGGTCTCATGGAACGAAATCCCGTGCGCGAGAGTTGTGCGCGAGATATCTCTTATTAAAGCGAAAGCCTTTAATGCCTCTTGTTGTCGACAGCAGGATGTCAGCAGAAGGTTGTCAGCAGAGGTGTCACGCTTTCGAGAGCGAGAGTTAAAAATAAACAAATCTTGTCTCCACCGGGAATGGAGCCTCCATCCCTTGGATCCCCAGCCCAGCGCTTTATCAACTGCGCCACGCCTCGGATCGTGAAACGCTCTTCGTAATTGCCCTTCATGATAATGATCATAAGCACTTTATTTACTCCCAAATAAGCGGAACCAGCCGAAAGACTGGATGCACTGCTTAGAGAAGGTCAGCAGGGATCCCTTGGAACTCCGCGGCCTCCAATTCGCGCAAAATGAGCTGGCGCTGTTGGGCGAACTCGGCGGTACGCAGGAAGGACTCCCACGTATCCACTGCAGCTGAATTGTCTGCGTTGTGTCGTGTACATGTTCACACCATGTGATTGAATGTGGCCGGTTGTGAGCAGTGTTTGCACGTAGATGCAATTTGAGAAACGTTTGCTATACAGCCATGGGTTTGGAAAGGTTACTTTTTGTATTTTGCACCAATGAGCGGCCTCGCGCCGGGACAGTTCCCGGTGTGCAGGGGGTATATAGCTTATTCACGTGACGTCATTGCAGCCTTCCTGGCATCCATGGAACGCATAACGCAACGTACGAGAGGGAGAAAGAAAGAGAGAGAGAAGGGGGCCTACGGCGAATCATGACACGGCGTAGGTGAAATCCGATCTCTGGTTGGACGGCGTTCCAAACGGCGTCTCAAGTATCCGACAAATGAGTGACACACAGTAGGGAGGACGCTGATAGACGCTTTTTAGTTTCGAACCGCCCAACAATATGGCGTCTCCGCAATACAGGGTTGCCACAACCGCCGCCTGCTAAACGTGATAGTGAATAGGGTCTATAGACACCGTTCGAGCCGATAATGCTGGAGGATGTCCGTGTACGTAACCATGCGTAATTGAGTACTTTGGGGAGTATCAGAGGAAGCGGCAGGCTGATGAGGATGCTCCGCCCGGTCGCTGACTTCTCCGGCTAGAGCATGCGCCTGTGCGTTCCCGCTGAGCGCCTCATGGGGTGGGGCCCATATGAGAAGACGAGGTGTGGACCGTAAGGGGAGAAATCGGAGGATAGTGTGCGCCTGTCGGGATATACGACCTGCATCGAAGTTAGGAATTTCTTGTTGAGAATCGCTAACGACTACTTTTGGTTGAGGAGTTGGTCAGAGCTAACGCGATGGCAACCTCTTCCGCGGTGGTAACAGCTGTGGTGTTGAGGACGTTGCAGGCGTTGTGCCAGTTTTGGCGCGGTGCCAATGCAACCGAAGCCATTCCCCTTATCTATATACTGTGAGGATGATAGCATTCCGCGAGTGACAGATACTGCGCCTTTTCTTTCCTGTAAAAGAATTGTAGAACGCCGGTGAACTTTGATGCGTTCAATAAATTGCGGGTTGTGTTCTACAAGGGGCGTGCGATGTACCGTCATGACAGGTCATGACGTCACCAGGCGATTCATGCATTAAACAAGCTGAGCCCGCCGAGCGTCCGATCCAGGCGTCTGTACGGCGCCTTTAATTTGCCGCTTCCTCGAACGCCGCACCACACTGCAAACAAAAGCAGACGCAGATGTCTAGGAGGCCTTAGTACAGCAGGCATCAGCGGCCTTCGAAATGGATTTACAGGATAGATACGACGTAGTATCTGTCACAATTCTCCGCGGACACATGTACCATGCCGAAAAGGAAGGGACGAAGGGGCGGGAGTGAAAGAAGAGATGGAGATAGAGGTACCATAGTGAAGGGCTACGATCCATCACGCTATAATTGCTTTCACCTCATCGCACTTCAGTGGTCCAAAGTGCCCTCTATAATTTTTACGCAAGATTCCACAAGATTAGTTCTTGTCTAGCGTTCTTACAATCTGCAATGCCACATTTGAACGTGCACCAAGGAACGACACGCGACAAGATCGATGGTGTACCGTCAAAAGTCACACATGGAGGAGAAAGTGTGACAGATACTGTGCCTTTCCTTTAAAGCAATTATAGCTATACTATGTAGCACAGCAACGAACGCCGATAACCGGCAAACGATGAGAGGCAAACAATGGGAGAGGAAGGGTAGGCTTTCGCTATTCTCCTCTAAGAGACACATAAAAGGCGATCTAATTTTTTTGGCCTCACAATACCAACAATCGCAGCCGCTCGATAAAATCGCACTCTGTAGCCAAACCAAATGAAAATGACGCTAGTAGCCGAATATTTATGCCTAAACCTAACGACATGTTTGGGCAATGTAATCCAAAAACCAAGGGCCTCAATCGTTTTCCTTCTTAGAGAATGGTCGAACTACATAAAGGTGCTAATAATGCCCAAGAAGAGTAGAGCACTTTGATAAGTCATGTGAAAAAAAAAAATATCTTGCTTTTATTTTTGTTAAAATAACACATAGCAACGAAATTGTAATATAAATGACGACAGAATATGTTGTAGCTTGTGAGCAAAACTTGTTATTTTTCGAGAAAATTATATCTTAAACGCTTGCAGTGCCAAATTATTAATACTTCATCGATGACAAGTACACCTGTCAGTAACCCCATGCTTGTTAACATCGTTCAAACCTTTGTATGAATTTTGGGTTCTCCGTAGAGGCCAAATCTCAATTGTTCGCAGAAGGACCAAAGCGCAACTACTCACTGGCTGCTGATAGTGAAGTCATGCTTGAAACAATGGACGTCAAACCGACGCCGGTAATGTGAATTGCTGCAAAATAACAAATGATTGAGAAAATGTCGCGCCTGAACGCGTCCCAGGTGTAATCTTGACTTAAACGTTCATCACGCGGTCTTATCGCTTTCATCCTTGCCTGCGTGAACACAAGCAGCGTTCCGCTCCTCACATGGCCGCTCGTGGCGGTTGAGGGAAATAAGTAAGCGACGGTTCTGAGTGGGAATAGGACCTACCTGCGAGACTATATTAGGGCGAAAGCCTCCGCTCATGGCTCATGACTCTCCAGCATGTTCGCTCGTTAGCAGAGAGCATCAGCGAGAAGTGTCCAACTGCTTCGCGAGATTGCGCGGGATACCGAGTTATTCCACTTGTCAATCATCCTGATGACTTCAGCAGAAAAATAAATGCATTATGCGGCAAAATGGTTGACTGCAAAGACGCACTGGAACGTCCCTCTAAAAATAAAAGTTGCATGCTTTCAGAGAGCATTATTAAGTATCGGCTGGCCTTGAAAGGCAGCGCCACTATACTGTAAATCCCTGCGTCCCTCGGACATACTGCTGTGAAGTTAATGGAATGGCGCCATCGTATATGGCATCCCTGAAGAATGAGGAATTCACGCTACTCCCGACGTTTAAACTCTTCTTTCAGCATCGCATTCCATTTTCTTCATACGAGAAGGAAAATTACGAGGGACATTAGCGACTAAAGTAAAGTTGAAAGCCTGACAAGTATCATCTTGTCTAGCGTTCCTGTCCTCTGCAATCCCACCCTTGAACAGGCGCCAATGAACGCCGCGTGACAGCCGCCGCAAAAGCGGGACACGCTTTGTTCACGACAGTATGAGCCCCCCCCCTCCCCCCCCCCCCCCTAAAAGCTTTCACCTTAATTAAAATGCTGCCTCTACCGCGAATCAAACATTCATCCCTAGGATTCCCAGCCTAGCACTTGAACGAACTACGCAACGCCAGGGACAGTGAAACGCAGGTTAAATTCTCTTGTCTACCGTGAGGTTCATGATAGCGGGATTTTGCGAGTGACAGACACTGCGCCTTTCCTTTCCTGTAAACGCATTATAGAAGGCCGTTGAACTTTGATGCGTTCAACGAAACGCTGGTTGTGTTAGACGAGGGGCGCACGATGTACTGTGAGCAGCAGCAACACTCAGGTTTTCGCATTTCTTCACTGCAGATTGTGAACTGCTCTCAGAATTTTTTCTATAGGGTGCACTTATCAGATCTGTTCCAAAGCTGGATCTGTGGGCGTGCACACTTTGCACGCCTTTATTTCCGCTGTCTTTCGCTTTCCAATCTTTCGACCGAGATGGAGACAAGTCTGCCTTTATTGTGAATGGTCAGGTCAGATTGCAACTGCGCTGCTCCCGGTTTCGCCTTCTTTCAAATTCAGAGATTTACATTTTTCTGATAGCGCGAACCTTAGATTCGATCCTACTATCGGAACAAATAAAAAAGGGCAGCTAACTGCGTAGAGTTGCGTCTCGGACGCTTCGCATTTGCTGAGATGCAGCGTAGCGAGGGTTAAGGATCCCAGAGAAGAAATCCGCGTGCGACTGTTCGAAGCTAACATTCATATAATTGTTCAATAGTATTAAACTTTTTAAAATGTCTGAACGAGCAATCAACAATTGGAAAGGCGCCGACAATGAAAACTTTAAAAAGACGAAGTGAACACGACAACATGAAGCAAAGACAGCGTCTCAATGAGCGGTAACGGCATTTGGCGTCTTGGAACTCAGACGATCGGCAGCCGTCACGTATAAACCACAGTCGACGTCCAAACAGTATGCGTCCGTGTAGCAGAAGCGTCCCAGCGGCGTTTCAGGAATCGTCCACAATACTGCGAAGTAGATGCTTTTCTTTTGGTGGCGGTGACGGTGTTTCGCGTCTTTCAGCAGAGGCGATCGGCAACCATCAGGCACCTGCCGCGTTCAACGTACTGGCATTACTCCGACCCGTAGCAGAAGCCCCCAAGCCGCTTTGCAGGAACGTCTAGGTAAGCGGGTGCCTTGTTTTTCATTCCTCTCTCGAACGATACTGACCAGTAACCAGTGGGTCGACACGTATTTATTTCACAAGGCGACATTGATGCAGGAAGGATCGAGAGGTGCATGAACAATTAGAGACGCATGCTGGTACCCCTCACTGCGCATTATTTACGCCAATTCTAAGCCTTCTTCTGCTCTTGGCAGGTTCTTGACCGTCAGCTCGCTTTGAGAATGCGTAAAACTAAACGCTGAACGAATACAACTAACGCTGTCTATTTCCCGATAATACAGTTTATATATATGATGGTTCAACCTGTGATTCGCAATTGACCATAGCAGGGTAGACAACATTAAGCAGTACAAATTTCTGTGAATAACACCGTTGAGGAATCCTAACGATTCTCGCCGACAACTAAGATAAAACAGAAGGAAAGCAAAATGTCTCAGATGGTAACACCTGAGTACAGAGCACCCGATGGTAGACCCTTGGAAGCGAACGGTCCGCCAGTCACGTCATATGGTTTGGCGACGTTAAGTTGCCTCAATGCTGTCCGTTTGTTCCTGATGTTCTTGATAATCCCTTCTACGGAGGATATTAGTGAAATAATAAAATGCTTAATGAACTCACAAATTAAGAAATGGCTGTGGTTTAACTATCGTTAGGCTTAAGATTTGCGAGAGCAATGGTTGGTTTAGATTGGTTTATTGACGTAGACAGAGCCATTGTGTATCCTATGCGTTACTTTACTTGTATTTTATTACATGTATTTATGTAGTTACATTCCCCCTCCCTCATACCTTAACGAGATTGGAGGAGGTCTCCTTTAGAAGGATAAGAGCTGGGGCGGCCCTTACCCCGTCGGTAACATGCCGATGGGAATCTCAAGCAGACATCGGACCAACCACATGCCAGAAGTGTTCCCCACCTGCTGAAGAAGTGGATGTTCGCCACCTGCTGTGGACTTGTGCAGGTGCAAGGGCATCAAGGACCGATTCTGCAGGAAGTGGGACTAAACACAGCATTGGAAGAGGACTTCTTTAAATGGCTCACCGACAATGATAAAAGCGGGACCCTGATCCGCTTCCTTACGGAAAATAATTTACATGAGTTTCTATAATATGTCTTATAGCAAGCTTGCGTAAGAAATACTTCATTTATTCCAATGAATAAGCTCTTGTGATCAGTGAAGAAGTGTGTCTTTGTTTCTCCTTTGTTGATGGCGTATGTTGATTCCGGTGTAACTCTATAGGAATACCAAGTCCAAACTTCTAGATCAATGTGTGGTTCATTTTGGTTGTTGTGGACATACTTCCAATGAAACCGCTATTCCAAAGCTTGGGCGAATAAGGAGTCCTACTCTTATTGTACGTAAATTGCAGAACGGAAGCTTAACGTCAAGTGATATCACACTGAGGTACATAGTGAGTGCATTTTCCTTGCCTTCGAGGTACATTTGTTGACTCCATACGATTTTCGGACTCTTTTCGCCGTTTTAGCAAATTCTGTGTCGCTGTCTCCATCCGTCTTCATCCGTGGTCATCAAATTCTTTTCATATATTCTTCTATTGATCATAGCTACAGTCTAGAACGGTTATGTATGCGTAAGAAATCAAGTATTTGGGTCAAATGCAATAGTGAAAAACACAAGTAAATCATTAGCCGATTTATCAAAACACAATGTGATATTTTAAATCCATGATTTGGCAATTTCCTTGCGTATCATAGGCTAACAGCTATAGGAAGGCTGACTCTCTCTAGTTCAAGTCTAATGCAACCCCCCCCCCCCCCCCCCCCCAATGAGCTCGAAATAAAGTCTAACACTTCCAACGAGTAGCTGAAGCTGCGATATGAGGTGTAGAAGGAGAACAATTCTTGCGGGCCTCCTCTCGTAGACGGTGACTAATTCCTCTTCATCCTCTTCAGGATGCGGCAGGAAACAATAAGTTGGTGTGCTTTTGGCACCAGAATGTCGCCCCCTGAGTAGGCTTTGCAGAGCGCGAGTTCTTATGCTCGCATCACTCAGGGTCGCGTTTTTCTTACACATCGGTGGCCCTCAGGTTCCGCAGTACAACTTTATGCTCTCGTTCCGCTATATATCTCCAGTTTCTAAACCGCCTAAGTTGGCCCACCTAGCACCACCATTTGTATGAAAATTGCCTGTGGTCTAGTTTCGGTTAAAGCGAGCGTAAGCGATAGCTGGAGCATGAGGATGCAGAAACACCGGCGCCGACGCCGGCAGCCATCTATGCTGCTCGTCGCTCAAGCCTTTCAACATTGTGGTGGTGGCGTTTCTCAAGACGCTCCTCCCGTTGTTCCACCGTTTCCACCGCTCTTTTGAAATTAGGTCATTCTCGTCTCCGCAAACGTTCAGTACTTAACGCAATGTCCTGAGGATCGTCAGATACTGTCAATCGGCGATCGCATTGAACACGGCTGCTAAGTCGCTCTTCCTCCGAGTTCATAACTTGGCTCCGGCCGAGACGCGCAGCGCGCCTCTGTACTCTGGATTGAGGTGTGCGATCACGTGTCTCCGCACGCAGCTGCTTACGCGTAGGCTACTTCCCACGTCTGCGGACTGGTGACACTGAATTTCGGTGGAGAACATATGTACACAATGTGTTGTGTCTGAAGTATTCGATCCTAACCGCCGGCAGAAGCGTTTCGATCTGGGCGAAACAAAAGAGTCTATGTGCTATGCAATGTCAGTGCACGGAGAAATTGCCCATGTTGTCAAAATTACTCTGTAGCCCTCCACTACCCAACTCCTTTTTCTTTTTTAACTTTCACTAGCACTCTCCTCCTTTCCGTAACGGCGAGGTCTGGTGTCCTCTGAAATCGTGCGACAGATACTGCGCCTTTCCCTTCCAGTGAACCAATGAAATAATTTGCAATTTGAAATCTGATTGAAGGTCATAGGAAGGACACTTTGACCTTGTATTTACCTGGATTAGTGATGCTATCGCTTGAAACATCTGTGTGTCACATTTCAGACGAGGCAGACTCAAAGAGGTATCAAACGACTGAGCTTGCTACGAAGCATAAAATTACAAGTTGAGTAAGAACGTAGTTTACCCTAGAAGTTCGCCCCGACAGCCTTTGTCATACCAAACCATACCTCCTCTCATATTGGATGGTGAAAAGGAAAGGCGCAGTATCTCTCATAGCTCTGGGTGGACACATGAGTCGCGTAACAAGAAAAAAGGAGGAAAGAGAGTGAAAGAAGATGAAAAGAGCTGCCATAGTGGAAGTGATGAGCTCCGGAATAATAAAACTTCGGATCGTAATGTAAACTACGGCCGAGAAGCTTACCAACAGAGGAAAGCGGACCAAGATCCAAGCGACAGCTGCGACTGCCGATCGCTAACGTTTAGAAACATGATTCAAGAATAGTTGAACCTCTACAATTTTTCGCTCCTTCCTCACTTTCGGCAGGTGTGCCGGTCAGTCAGGGAACCTTGTTTGTACTGCGTTTTTCGCACGATACGGTCGCCGCGGTGTACGTTCTAATAGGTAGCTTACATGGCTTTCCACGTTTCCCCACGATATAAGGCACGAAATGCTTGTTACGTAAAACGTCTGCAGGTTGCTGTAGACAGTGTTTATGTTGGATGGCATTACCCGATGTTTTCAAAAACATTCTGCACCTTTTAGGGTCAAAAACAGTGACAACCTTCTTTCGACAACTTGCAGCCTGTCTAACTGCATCGCGTAGCAAAGCCATTTCGTCCCGTCATCAAAGCACAGTAATGCCCACAATCAAAATGCAGCCATGTTTCAGTCAAAGACTAACAATACGTTCTGAACTGGAAGTCTGTGCAGAAGAAATCTTGCGATCAACGGCGTCGTTCACTGCAAGCAGACGATAACGACGCACACGGCTGGAGCGGTCACTAGCGCCTACCTTTCTACGCCGCCCTCTGTCGGCAGAGAGAAATGCATGCTTATATTGCAAGTTTTTGAGTCCCTGCGAAATTCAATGCAAACGCAAACAGTCCCTGCGCAATTCAATGGAATGATCTAGCAGACGACAGGACGCCTCTGCAGGCGACGCGCAGGGGTCTCGTCTGCTTTGCGTTCTCCTTTGGCGCTAGCGTTGCCGCAGTCGGGTTTTAGTCTTACGCACACGCCCAGGCTCTAAGGTAGGTAGAAACATCTGTGCAGATAACAGCTGTTTCGAGTTGTGTTTTTATTCAACCTATGCAAAGGGACGTTTCTCGAAATTATTGAATGAGATGGATGTGCTGTAAAACGTTGTCTACTCCGCTATAGTGGCGGGCTGAAGCATAGCGTTTTTGTTGATCTGAATATACACGGTTCTCCAAATGATGATCATATTTTATCATTCACCACCATCATTCCTAAGATATAACAGCTGATATGCCGCGAAGACAAGCCTACACAGCGAACGAATGGCTAAAAATGGCGACCTTTTTCCTTCAGATACATTGCAGACGCTCGACATCTAGGACGTGCGGACCGACTTCTGGCGGTTTCAATCACACTGGACTTTGAAAGCGGGAATAGAACACCGAGGCACCTAATACAGATAAAGTCAGCATTACAGGTATGTTGTTATTTGGGCACAGAGTAGCTTTCCCTAGAAATCCCCAGATCTGTTCGGGTGCAGTCACTCGCGCAATTCGAAATCAGGAGTTATAAGCAGATTTCCGAAATCTCGAGCGATTTTCACCAGATGCCAACGATGCATATGGTCGAGGGTGCTTACCAGGCAAAATTCGAGTCTGATGCTCCCCTTTCTGCCATCCATTAACCTTCGTAAAGAAGCACTCAGAACACTGTCAGATATGCCTTCGCACATAGTGCGCATATGAGGAAACCAAATCGTTGGATTACTCACGATATTTAAGTCCTCCAAAAATACCCAGCAAGTACTGGCATGACTGCTTTTCGCATGTACTTTGGTAAGACAAACTTTATTGTCGTTTTGCTGTCAGAACCTATTATCCGCGCAGGTCGGCCGTCTTTGTGCACGCAGTCTTGTTCTGTTCTTATGTTTCACATAATTTTTGGGTTCGTGTTTTATTATCTGTAATTATGCCTAAGACATCGCTATGCATGGCTCACCCCGTCATATTCGCCTACGAATGATAAATAATTTATAATCAAATTTCTTTTCTCACCTGTGCCGGTTTCTTTCAACAGCCGAGCGATGGCGGTCACGTCACAGTCAAGTCTAGGTCAGCGAGGGATGAAAATACAGTAATATAAATATTGATGTGTCATTTGAATTCACTACATTGATAAATCCAGCCAATTTAAAGAAAAGGAATCCCTAAAGCGAACAATCAGCGTTTATACCGCTGCTTTCCATGCCGTGCATCGTGACTTTTTTGCGACGTCACAGCCCTCTGTCGGCTGTTGAAACCGAAACTGGCAAGAAAGAAAATTCAATTACAAATTATTTAGCAGTCTAGGCAAAAACTTCGTGCGGGTCGACATAGAGGAATGTCTTACGTAGCATTAACAAGAAGAAAAATGCTACTAACATTTGGTGTCAATACTCCTTTAAGATGTCGTGTTCGGGTTTTCGAATCATCTGTTTACTGTGCAAGTTTTCGTGGTTATATAATCGCTGCGTTAATTAGCAACTATGTGGTATTCCAGACCGCAAGCGCAGCACACCTTGAAACGTTTCTCTAATAGTTGATTTGACTCCTAATATCGCCACGGGCAAGTATTTGGCAAGGCCTGCGCTGCTATGGGCGGAACTCGGCGCAGACGTTAAGGGCTGACCAGCGTTCACTGTCAGCGTCGTCATCTTCGAGAGCAGACCACTTCGTCTTCCACTCGTTCCGCGGTAACACTATTCCTTCAGCAAAGCAAAGGCTAAACTCAACGTACTCGAGGCTCACATCCAAGCCGTGGTGTTCTCGATCTCTCACTGGAATTGGTACCACAAGCAACATCGTGCGATTCAGGCTTTTAACTTGCTTTTTTGTCTTAGCTGTGACGCGACAATTCCGGACTTGTCGAACTGACCGTGTCGCATAGAACTTCTCGACGGATCTTCAGGTGAAGCTCATTCAGCGGTCTGTAATTATTGTCTAATGTAGACCTCTCTCGAGGATGAATTCTTCGAACGCACACAGTGCATGTCCGGTCAAAGTGTTGGGAGCGGGATGAAAAAATTCTCCAAGGTCTCGAATGCCAGTAGAACGTGTTGGCTCCGTCTTTAACTCGATACGAACGGCCCTATGGGCTCAGTGCTGCCGGATTGGGAAATGGTTGCGAGACAAGAACCTCGGCGAAGTTTCCCCATATTTTACCAGAATTTAAAATAGCCATTCAAGGCATAAAATGACCAAGAATGCATGTCATCGAACACACGTTTTATTAAAATAAAATCGATAACGACTTTATTGTTCGATTTTATTGTAAATTCTCCTGTGGCATGTAGAGGACGCTTGTAGCGTCCTCTACATGCCACAGGAGAATTTGTTCAGCAGTGTCTTTAGAACAGCCGGTTTGCCTTCTTTTAACAATCTGTTTAAACAAATTGTAGTACTAAAATATTTTCCGAGCAGTGCATACAGGCACATGTACACGAAACCAGTACCATTCAGACACGTTCCTGGTTATCTTAAACCGAGAGTGCGCACTCACTACGGTAAAGCAACGAGACGCTATTATGTTCCAGCTATCTTCAACGAACTACCGGACGATGTATTTTCTTTGACTACTTTGCTGTCCAAGCGTTAGAGAACCAATAATTTGTACTGATGTTATTCAGTGCATTGTTGATAGTGTGGTGTCCCAAATGCTCTTTTTTTCTTGTTCCTCTTTTTTTTTTCTACTATAATGGAGTTCTGATGTAGCGCGAAGATTGCCGCGGCTGCCGGTTGTCGCCGCACAAGCCCACTTGTGGTTTCGGCGCTTCCGTTTGTGTATTTTGTTTTAACTATATTGAATAATGATTTATATTATTATTAACATTATTATTAATATACATTGTGCCTGTATTCATCGCTGTGCATCATAGTTGTCAGACCGAAAACTGCAAAGCGCATGTCGTCCGTAATAATGGATTTCGTCACTATCGTCATGCTACTACCATTGTTATCATTTACACTAAATGTAGCATCATCATCATCGTTACTGTCATTTTTGTTATCACTACTCCATTGTCCTTGAAATCGTCGCTTTCATCATCATGCCAGACAAGTCTTTGCATCTGTTTCTCACGAGCCCGGAGTAGTGTAGTGGTTCGGGCGCTCGGCCTGGTATCTACGATACAGCTTTTCGACTCGCGGTGGAAACCGCGTTCTTCTTTAAGGTTCAGTGCGATCTGTACTTATAGCCACATTTTGACCTCTGGCTCACTGAAGGTCAAAGGTAAGCCGTCGCTGACCTTGGCTCGGGATGGGGTAGTGAAGCTTTCGTTTTAAGATGACTCACCACCAGCTTGTTTCAGTGGATACAGCCAATAGGAAGCAGTTAAATCTTCGCCGGAATTCTCTGAAATATACAGACATTTTTGTAATTGGTTCACAGGAAAGGACATGAACAGTATCTGTCACGCTTGTTCTGTGGACACCTGACCCGCGCCATGAGGAAGGAAGGTGGAAGTGAAAGTGGAAAGAGAGAAAGAGGAGTCAGTGAATGTCTACGGAGTAATTTCGACCACCTGGAACACTTACCATGCACTGACATCGCGCAGTGACACGGACGCCTCTTCATTTCGCCTCCATCGAAACGAAGCTGCCTGTTGTCGCGATCGAGCCCGGGAACTGTGGCATCGTAGTTAGGCGTCTGACCACTGCACCACCGCGGCGGGACTACTTAAATTGCAAGCAAAATCTCAGCGATGATGTCTATAGTCTCGCCCAACAAAGGAAGAACTTCTTTCATTTGGTGTCAGCCATAACATCATGCCGAAGAGAGAAGTAGTAAGGTTGAAAGATGGGCGGGTTGAATCTGGTTCATTTTTAAGGTAGAGCGAAAAACGAGGACCAAGAGTTGTGAAAAAGCGCCCGTGTTGTGTCCTTGTACTCTTGGTCCTCCTTGTTCGCGCTACCTTAACAATGAACGAAAAGAGAAGGGCTAGACAGAGTTGATAAAATTATTACAATTTGCCCTTAGAAGCGTGTGCCCGAGAATGCTTCCTTTCCCCCTTTTTTCTCAATTCCACTAAATGGTTAATCGTTTTGCAAGTTTTTCAGAGTTTTCCAACCTTTATTTTGTCTTTCAAGATAGTGCTCGGACTTATTTTGAAAACCACGAGGCCAGCTTATCCACATATAAAATGACTTCCGCCGCGAAGCTCGTAGACCCTTTTTCGAGTACTGATCGACGAGACAATGTTCGGGCTTGAACTGCGCGTCCAGAAGCCGAATGAAGGCACAGGTATATATGTGGAAAACATGGCTCACCTTTTCGCTGTGGTGACCCTGATATGAGTGAACCAAGGAAGCTACGGCATATCATGCACGATTTTAAAGAGCTGATGCGCAACCAACCTAAAACCTTGTGCGACTTCATCAAGGATGCTGAGCAAGCCCTTCAAAACGGTGCCTCCAGTAAAGCCGACCCTTCAACTGCGCTCCGACTACTGCGGTGGCGCTGCCTGCAATCGATAGGCACGACAATCCAACCGCCGGTCACCTAGGCTACAGGTGCACGTTGGCTATGGTACAGCACGCATACTATTGGCCGATACTGCCGGCGACAGTGCAGCACTGTGTACGAACATGTGCAGACTGCCAGCACCGTAAATAACCCCTTTAAAACCAGCCTGAATACTCAACCCAGTTCAAGGGCCAACGACACCTTTCATGCAAATTGGCATGGACCTCCTGGGACCAATTCCGGCGTCTACAGCCAGGAATAAATCGATAATTAGCCGGGAATTAACGGATAATTGCCGCCACCGATTATCTAATTCGCTACACGGAGACAAAGGCTCTGCCTAGGGGTATGCCGCGGAAGGTTTCCGTTGGGAACATTGTCCTCAGGCATGGAGCTCCAGCACTCATAACTGAGAGAGGAACTGCATTTACTGCCGAACTTTTGGAAACTGCTCTCTGCCTCAGGGGTACCAGTACCATAAAACGATGGCATATCACCCTCAAACCAATGGATTGACGAAACGCCTCACTAAGGCCATTGCATAACTGCTTGCATGAACGTCGACGTGGACCACAAGAATTGGGATAAACTTTCCTGCGTCACATTCGCCTACAATATGGCACGACAAGACACCACTCACATGACACCATTCATTCTCCTTCACAGCCGACCAGTGACTACTATGCTGGATGCAATGTTGCTCCCAAATGCCATCTCCAATGATTCGATCAGGACGCGGAGGAATTCGCTCGGCGCGCAGAGGAAGCTCGCCAACTAGCTCGTGTGCGTATTAGAAATCAGCAGAAGTATGATTCACGAGGGTATACAATCTGCGCCAACACATCCAATGTACGAACCAGAAACAAGTTTGGGTCTGGACGCCTATTCGCTACCGTGGACACTACGAAAAACTATTCCGGTGATGTACTTCGAGCCATATGTTGTTTTGAGACTTTAACTGGCGCAACGTATGAGGTGCTGTCGACGGGGTATCGACATCCAAGAAAGGCCAACAACACGCCGACGTCGTCCATGCTGTACTTATAAAGCCTTACCACTTGAACTGGTCTTGACCCCCTGCTTCCTTTTGTCCTCATTGGGACGATACTTCCTGAGGAGGGTGGTAAATTCCGCATAGAAGGCGCCAAAGATGACGACTGGGACTACGATCGCAAGGCTGTAAGAGAACGATCTTGAACGCAGGACTAGTTCCAGCTGATCATTAAACCGTTTTATCTTAGGGCCATCCTTGAAGATCTTTCCAGGCGCGACAATATTGTCACGGGGAAGTATTAGGTCAGACCTGCGCTGCGGTGGGCGGAACTCGGCGCAGATTTCACGGGTGGTCTGACATCCGCAGTGTCAGCGTCTTCTTCGAGAGCACGCCATTTCGTCATTCACGCGTTCCCCGGAAACATTATCCCCTCAGCAAAGGCAAACTCCTAGTGCATGTTAAGCCTATAATGTGCAATAGGAATAGTATGGCTTAAGTTGGCGACATCCACTAATTCGGAATTGGGCGTAGCGCACAGAGACGATCTGTGGAGCGATGTAATGGCACAGGTTATGTCAGTCTCTGGACCTGTGTAACGCAGCAGTTCTTTACACAACCCCACAGTATGGGCCGGAAGCCAGAGCAAGAAGAGAGATCCGGGAGGGTAGTGAATAATACCATGGCGAGCGTCGTAGTGACGCTTTTGAGTTTCTTGGGAGGCGGAAAACTTGTGACGAGCAATCTGGCAGGCGGCATCGGCTCGGGCGCAACTCCTTTCAACAGCTCTCCATTGGCGCAGCTCGTTGGAACGGTGCAAGTGATCACGTACTGCGTGGAATAATCGGTGGCCAGAGCGATTCATTTGTTTCTTTATCAGCACTCAGGCAAGGGCCAAGCATATCAAGGCCAACACGAGAAAATGGCTCAGTCCGAAGGACACTCGGCTGCGTTTCCAGAGGCAGAACGGGGGGCTTCTTCAGGCGTTTACATAGGTCGCAAGCGGCTGCATAATGTTGGACGGAGTGATAGAGTCGAGGCAAGAAGGAACTCATGCGCACGTGGTCGTATGTGTGTGAGAGGCGAAGCTGACTAGCTCTAGGAACGCCATGCATTTGTTCAAGGATGGCAGAGCGTAGGCGTTCGCAAATGACCAGCAAGTACACAGTGCCATCAGCTCGCATGTTATGGCGGTACAGAGTGCTTCCGTGCAGCAATAACGTGGCAGAGGAATAGTCACGGGGGTCTGTGCTGAGACGGTCGATGGGAGAGCTGAGGACTGCGTCTAAGCGCTGTTCGTCGGCAACGTGGAAGAAGTCGGACATAGACAGGACACAGCGTCTGACTCGTAGCCTGCAGGGTAAGGGGGATAGAAGGAATAAAGAGACAGGAAGTTTGCATCCTGCTGGAGCCGACCGGGCTTGTGGACAACGGAAAAGGAATACTCCGTCCAGCACAGTTTCTACCAGTCTAGGCGGCCAGCTGGGCCTTTGAGGGAAGACAGGCAAAGAAGGTGTGGTGGTCAGTAATAAAAGTGAGGGGTTGGCCAAACAAGGTCGCAATTTTCCAATAGACTAAATGAGAACCAAGCACTGCCGCTCGTTAATAAAATGGTTCTGCTCCGCTTGAGAAAGGAGGCGGCTGGCGTACGCAATCACGCAGTGTTGACCGCGCTGTCTCTTAGCAGGAATGGCGGCCACCCCTTAGCCATTGGCATCGCTGCGAAGTTCCATCGCTATAGACGGGTTGAAATTGGCCAAAGGCCGCAGGGCAGGTGAGAACAGCAATGACTGGAGAATGTGCGACCCTCATGTGATCCTCGAGAGAAAGGAGCACCTTTCTTCAGAAGATTGGTGAGAGGGCGAGCGACGGATGCGAACTGCAGTACGAACTGGCGAAAATAAGAATGGTGTCCTATAGAACAGCAGATATCAGTAAGTGTACGAGGAGATTAAAAAGCACAGACAGCGCGAAATTTGCCGGGATAGGGCCAGACGCCTGGGTTGCATTTACCAAATGGCGCCGCACTTTATGTTTGTGGCGACCAAAACTGCATTTCCTTGAGTTCAGTTCAAGTCTGGCATGGTGGAAAGAATAGCACCAATAAGGATGAGTGGCGACGGAGATGCTTTTCAAGCAAGGGCGCGAAAACAATCACGGCATCCAAGTAACATAAAAAAGTCGTCCACTCAAAGTCGCAGAGTAAGGAGTCCATCATCCGTTCAAAAGTAGAAGGGGCCTCAGAAAACCCAAAGGCGTTGCCTTAAATTGGCCAATCCCATCGTATGTGACGAAAGCAGTCCTCTCGTGGTCCTGTACGCTAACAGAGGTTTGCCACTAGCCGCTATGAAGGTCAATGAAAGAAAAGTTGCCGGCCCTATGTAAACAATCCAAAGCATCGTCTAGTCTCCGAAGTGGATAGACCTCCTTTGTGATCTTTTGCAGATGTCGATAGCCGACGCAAAAGCGCGAACTGTTGCTTTCTTTTCAACGAGTACGACAGGAGATGTCCAGGAGCTATTCGAAGGCTCAATAATATCGTTGGCTAACATCTTTTGGACCTCCTGCTGGATGACCTGGCGCCCTTAAAGTGACAAACGATAAGGGTTCCGAAGTATAGTGCTTGTATCGCCGGTGTTAATTCGGTGAGTCAAAAACTAATGTTTGACCTAGAGTACCGCTGGCAATGTCAAAAATATCGGTGAAGTGCAACAAAAAGGTTGTGGAGATCCTGACCGTGCTCGGGGTTGAGGTCAGAGGCAGTAATCGCAGGTATAGGTTCTGGAATGAACGTGGGGAATCGGAGTGCTTGACGGACACTTGAAGATGGTCCAGGTTTGCGAGCAGAGATTGTGCATTCTGTGAGAAGGGTGAGGATAGATGCAGTCTATGAGAAAGGAGAGGAGTGGTGAGGAGCCCAGCGGCTGCCGCAGTGGCAGGCGTTGTGGACTATACGGGAGCACGTGAAGCAGATCGGCCGATCGCCAGGGATACGCCACTCATCAGGAATACGGTATCGGCAATGTTGTGTGAAGGTGTTGCGGGGTGCAGCAGTAGCAATCATGGCAGGAACGAAGCTCGAATTCTGGCATTGCACGGTGTGGCTAGAGGGTATGCCGAAGTTGGCAACCTCCTGGTAAACGACAGTTTGATTAAGATATATTGTGCGCAGGGCCGGCCTTTTTGGTGAGGGACCTCAGGGCGCCAACATGAAAGGGCGCCGACCTTCACTGGGAGCTCGCCCTGCCCCCTCGTCCAACTCCTCCCCACCCGACCCCCTACTTGTTTTTCGTCCTTCACTAGATACATTAGCGCTGTGTTCCTTGAAGTGCGGGAGGCAACATGTTTGCGTGCAGAATCCTCAAAACGAGTGCCGCTGAGGAAAAACGGGCCTTTCTAGAAACCACCTCTGGGGACCACGGGACGTGGCTTGGTCTCCGCCTTCTTTTATGGTACACTGGAACGTCTGCGCGGCAATCTCACTTAGCTCCGCAAGATAGGAGGGACGGGATCGTGCTCTCAAGGACGAAGAAAGTGTTACATAAATGATAAAGAACGTGGTGACGAAATTGTGTACCTAAGCAGCCTGTTGACTACTGATTGCAGCACTCCTATTATCGTCCTTCAGTTCATATTACATCACAACCTTGAGTCTAACTTCTCAAACACATGTGCGGCACTTAGGATACTCCTTCGCTTCGCGTTTAAGAGAGTTTTTTCTAAAGATGTTTGCGTAAGTTAAAACTGGTAAATGCATATTTAGGATCGACTATGGTAGATGGGAGCTAGGCTGCCATCTTAGGCAATTTAGTCTATTGAAAACAAAGTTGCACTCCCTATATATGTCCTAATCTCAATTCGCCATGTTAAAAGCCCGCAAGGTTCCCTTATGAGTTAGAATTTCCTTCTTTCTTTCCGTGTTCAACACTAACGTGACAGAGAAACGTAGATTCCGCATAAGCTGTTTCAGACCTGAAATTCTTTTACATTTATATGTTGCAAGATTGTGTTTTAAACATTTTTAGTTGGCCTTTTATGTAACATTTATGTTCGTGATTATGTTTAACGCGCTCATGATAATTTCCCTTTTCAAAGGGCGTTGCTTAGTCATTGCTCAGCGCAAAATCACTACCATACGCTTTCTGTTAAAATGGCCTTCACAATTCTTCACTGCGGAGCTCATCATATTTCCTGTGTTTATGGTACCTCTTGCATTATAAAATAAACGCACAGACTAAGTTCGTCAAATGACCAAAGTTAATTCTTTTTGTCTCTGATGCTAGCTCGCAATGTCGCATGTGCTGGTAGGCAAATGCGCAGTACGCCGGCAAAAATGCTCGGGCAAAAACTCACTTTTGCGGTTGCATCTACAACAGCGTATTTGCTGGTGTGTGCATGTTTTGCCAGTGTGCTAATTCAATGGCTTGGGAGCAATGCAATTGAGTCAACCGACTGTGCTCAGTAAGCAGATAGCTCTATTTGACTGTTCTTTACTGAATGGATCCTCTCTTGGAACCATCATTACAAAGAACTATTGCTGATATTTGTCTTCGAATAGCTATAGTATATGTAGGCTTAGTGTCTGCTATATTTATGCCTCTAGCAGTGGCTTGTTTGTTATAAAGGTTTAAATGAATCAGGCAGCCAATATTTACGCCTTGTTCGTGCGCGAAATCGTCAAATAACTGAAGTTTTCTCGAAATGCAACTAAACTTATCTTTCACCGACAAACTTTTCGCGTGCGTGTTTTCTAAACGTATCAGCTACTTCTCATGTTGACGGTCAGTGACCCGCTGGGGCCTAGGTGTAACCAAGGGCGGAGTTATGAAGAGACTTCTGGCTGGCGCTATTCATTCGCGGTCTCCCTTCAGGCTTCAGCCATCGGAATGCAAATGTCACGTTAATGAACTGTCTAAACAATTTTATTTCAGTATTAGGCGTCCCTCAGAAAATGATAATAGAGAAAAAATAAAAACAAGAAAGATGAGGCTGGCGGCCGAGGGGGGAGGACGCCTTGGCAGGAGTTCGCCGAGGGCGCCGAATGAGGTAAGGCCAGCCCTGAGTATGTGGCTTTACGTTCGAAATCCGGGCAAGGAACAGCTTCGAAGGCGTAGCCAGCTTGCACTGCGCGCCTGAGCTTCTGCTGCGAAGGAAGCAAGTGCACAAGTTATAAGCAGAAATGTTTAATGCACAGAATGCTATATCGCAAACGCTGCACTGATCCTCAGACCTCGTTAAAATTCCTAGCCCAGCAGCAGCATCCGAAAGCGGAGCCGCGACGCCGCGCTCTCAATTCTTGCGTGATAAGTCAGTCATGTGCTGCTAGAAAGCTATTGGGCCTGATTTAGGTACGAAGTGCAATTACAGAACAAACTTTACAAATGAGCAGAGAAAATACCCGTTTTGATAAGCAACGAATAAACGAAGACTAAGTCAGTCGTTACTGTGTTTCAGATGAAAAAAGGAGTCCCTCACTCAAATCCATGATTCTGCCGTGAGCGATTGAACAGTTGCTGCAGCAGTCAAAAATTAATCGTGCTAGCTGCGAAGTCGTCCGACGAGCAATGACGTACCACTGACAGCAACATTAAGATTCGTTGCAGCTGCCGGGATTCACACCTCACAAGTCTCTTCCTGTTTAGCGGCATTGGCGATTTTGTAGTACGTACACAGGACCAAAGACGTCTATGCAATGCACACAAGAAACGCCACCAGCAAACGGCGTGATTCATGAGAACTTCATGAGCACAGCATTGCATTAAAGCCACCGACGACCACAGACGTGACACAGGCGTGATCACGCACACAACTCATCACTTCGCCGCGAGACGTATGCACACCGTGCACAGCGCGCACACATAAGCGCGCACACACACACACGCACACACACACATACGTCGAACAAAATTATACATCACAGCATGCGCGTTGGACGCGGAAGCTCTTCGGCCATCACCGGAGACGCACTTAGTCACAAGGACGATTTCATCGCACGTTCTATTTTTTTTTTCTTTTCACTGAATGCTCACTGATTCACGATGTGCTTGGCTGCCTTGTTGCGCCGCGGCTGCAAGCGTACGAAGCATTTGGGCCCCCCAAATGCTTCGTACGCTTGCAGCCGGGTGCCGAAACGCAGAACCAGTGATTTCAACAGTTGCAGAGATATAGACTGCTGGAGAACGAATGCTGACAGAGGAAAAAACGAACTAGTGAGCGCACAGCCCAAACAGCAAAACACCCGACTGCAATCTTCGTTGCTCACTTCGGCTCGGCCCGTGTTTACCAGAGTGGCTTCCATGAACACCCTCAGCAACCACGTTAGTCATTGTATCTCATGACAATCTTAAGCCGCAAAAAAGCAACGGCACGGATAAAGTACTACACAAGATTGACAATGTTTACATCTCAAAGCTGGGACGGGGCCAGCACGTCCCTGCTTTCCCCTATTTCGCTACTTAGGTACCCGCCGTCCTTGTGTCTTAACTAAGACGGCACTAGAGTCGTAATCTTGCAAACGACTTATTCAAGTCAAGACTGATGCCGAGTCTTGGCTCCAGTCTTAAGCAGCCATGCTAGCGGCCTATCCTTAAGAGTTAAGCCTGGACTTAGCTAAGACAGTCTTAAAATCGTTTGTCCAAGTGGGCCCTGGTCCGACTCCTACCGAGATTGGTGTCTATAACCTAATTTGAGTATTGTCAACTCCGTGCTGCCCCACCGTGGGGGGGCAGGTGTGTTTTCTGTACCACCGCGGCGGGGCACCACTGAGTTGGCCATACTCAAATTAGGTTATGGACACCAATCTCGTTCATTCAGATGAGGTAACATTTAGGGGGTTCCTGGGGCTACATTCTGCGGGAGGCTCACCGAAATTTGAACGTAAGTACTGAAATCGCCATGTTCAAATTAGGTTGGACACCAATTTTTGAAAGATTGGGACGAGGTCGAATTTCGAGGGTCTAAAGAGACAAAATTTTACACGTTTTGCTTACGAGTCCTCTACACGCTCCTGCGACATAAGCCTACTAATAAGTTAATAATCTTCATTGCGCGCGTTATCGTTGAAAAGCGAGACCTAGGTTCAGAAATTAAAGCGGCTATTGTATGCGCATTGTATGCATCAGCAGTCGCTATCACGTTGAGCGGAACTATTAAGGGAAAATAATAACGCCCATAACGGCGCAAAATGATCGCGAATTATTTGAGACTAAGCTTTGTGATGCGCTTGCAAACAGTTTGAAGTCGCTTGGAAGAAACGCACAGTACTTCGCAGAGGTGGCCAGTCTTCATCTGGGTGAAGTTCTTGCGGCCGATATTGTTGAACTACTTTTTTCTTCGAATGGTGTCTTTCTTTCCGCTCGTAATCGTAAAAGAACGAAGCCTTTTTCACGCCGGCTTGTGCACTGAAATGCGCAGCAACTCGATATAGAGCTACACTAAAACAGCGCGAATAGCGCAAGCGCGGAATGCTAGGGAGCTCGGTCCTAGCAAAGACGGCTGCCTAAAAAATGCGCCGAATAAAAATGAATACGCAAAAAGAGCTAGCTTTTCGCGCTTTTCCCGGCGACGGCCCGCGGAGCAAATCATCGTTGAGAAAAGCGCCAATGGGAGAGGTGAAAGATGAGGATCTGCCAGGGTGCGCGGAGTGGCGGTAGAGTTCACAAAAAGTCGTTACTTTCACATTAGAGAGTTTTAGTTTCACGTGCGTAAAGAGTTACGTACGCAAACGTGAGTAGTCTACGTGCGCTGCGCGCATTTCGCCAGGACTACTTTTAGTTTCAAGTACGTGGTGCACGTGAAGCAAAATGCATGGACCTTTCATACAAGCCTCGAAAAAATGTGCGTACGTGTTATGCCGCGAAATCTACTACAGATGAAGCAAACTAATTTTGTTTAGTCGAGCTACCTTGAGCCGAGCCACGCTACGGCCGTAGCTAAGAGTCGGTCGAATTGGAAATTGCTGTTCTCAACGTCGTTGCTCTACAGTGAACAATAAGCAAGACGCATACCTATATCCGTCCTCATGCATGCAGTCTTCGAATGGATTGCATTCTCTCACGTCGCGAAGCATATCCAGATCGTCGCTTTTAGAAAAGCGAATTCGCTGGGCAACAGAACCCACAGATGTCATGCTTACAACCACCTTACAACTTCACATCCTGGGAGGGTATTTTTGCACACCGTGAACGCGCAATCACGTGACACAAAAGTGACGTGGGGCTACTACGTCACTTCTGCGTGTCCTCCATACGGATCCCGATCATCCAACGAGGACGGGTAACAGCGTATGCGCGGACACATCCCCAGACCTGACATTTTCAAAAACATACAGGGTTTAGACTGCCAAAATTCTGAGCAAAATTTTGGCAGTGACCATTTCATTGTCGTTTCGGTCCTCAAAGAGGGCGTCAAGACGCACAGGGCGTGCCAACCGGCCGTTACAGAATAGGATCAATTTAGAGAAATCAGGGCAACCGCGCAATTAGAACGGATTGAGAACATTGAGGAATGGACGGAGGCACTCAAACGCCACGTTGGTGAGGCGACAAAGACGCTGGTAGGAGACGACGCTCCTGGTATAGCAGATAGCCGACTGCTCCACATGTGGGACCGTTCCATGCTTTAAACAAAGCATGGAACGCAGGCTGAAGAAACATAAGTGGAACAAGAATCTTAGAAGACGAATCGCGAGGCACAACAAGGAAATTCAAAGCTACGCGATCAAATTGTGCGAACAAAACTGGCTTAGCAGATGCGACGAAATGGAGGGAGGCATGAATCTCTCCAAAACGTGGGGCATGCTCCGGCATCTGCTGGACCCAACAAATTCAAAAACTCAATCGTGAATAAGATTTGCAAAAGTCGGGCACCCCTTTGAAGGAGACGATGCGGCGTTTATGAATGAGTTAGTGAAAACGTATATTGCAGACAACCAGGGTTCCCCACTCCCGAGCTACGGTGGCACGCCCAATGAGGCGCTTGACGCCCCCATCACGGTGGCAGAGGTAAGGGCGCAAATTGTAAGACTAAAAACTAAATCAGCCCCGGGCCCCGATGGGATCACCAATAAAATGCTAAGGAACCTGGACGATGACTCCATTAGTCTACTAACGCAATTCATTGGAAAAGTTTGGGAAACGAGCCAGTGGCCAGATCAATGGGAAACGGCAAACATAATACTAATACCCAAACCGGGAAAACCCCCGCAATTGAAAAATTTGAGACCGATTTTCCTAACCTCATGCGTAGGGAAGTTGCTGGAGCACGTAATACAGACGAGATTAACGTGCTTCATGGAGCAAAACAACCTGTGGCTGCACGAAATGGTCGGTTTCCGACCACACTTGTGCACGCAGGACGTAATGCTCCGACTAAAGCATCATATGATAGACTCGCGATCGAGAGACGCCAAAGTGATCCTGGGCCTAGACCTCACAAAGGCCTTCGACAATGTCAGGCACGAGGATATTCTCGATGGGCTCGAAGTGCTCGGAGTAGGGGAGAGAACGTACAACTACATAAAAGACTTCTTATCGGGCAGAAAAGCCTGCATGATATTTCAAAATTTAGAATCTCCTGCGATAGAGTTAGGAAGCAAAGACACACCACAGGACTCAGTGCTATCGCCTTTTCTATTCAACGTGGCAATAGAGGCCTCCCGGGTAAACTTAACCAAATCAAGGGGCTAAATTTTAGCATGTATGCGGACGATATTAACCTCTGGATTAACCATGGGAGCGATGCGAGTACGGAGGAACGCCTGCAAACAGCGACCGACATCATTGTCGATTACGCGGCTAAAATGGGACTTTCGTTCTCCCCGCACAAATCTGAGTTGTTCGTTTATAACCCAAAGTATCTCCGCTGCAAGAATAGCGGGGAGTTTCATATTCAGGTGGAGGGCAAGCCTGTGCCAAAAGTAGATCAGATCAGGATTTTGGGGATGGTCATTCAATCCAACGGCCATAAATGAGAGGTCCTGAAAAAATTAGAGTTACGCGATGCAAACCCTCGGGCTCTTGAGGAGGGTCGCCACTGAAGGAACAGTCCTCAAGGAGAGAAATTTACTAAAACTAATCCATGCATACGTAATAAGCAGAATCAGTTACGCTACGCCCTACCTTGACATCAAGGCCGGCGAAAAAGAGAAGTTAGACTGCCTGATTCGAAGATGCGTTAAGAAGGCGCTAGGACTGTCCATGGGTTCCTTGAGCGAACGACTGCTCGAACTCGGGGTGCATAACACATGGGCAGAACTGGCGGAGGCATTGCGAGTCTCCCAATTAGAGAGACTACGCACGACCGAGACGGGTAGGGTAATCCTTGCAAAAGTAGGCCTCAACCCAGACAGGGAGATAAAAAAAAGTCGCAATTAATAGTGAAATCAGGAACGCCTTGGTAGTCCCCCCCCTTCCCTAGGAATATGCATCCAGAATTTAATGTCGAAAGAAGGGCCAAACGAGCCGAAGCTCTAGAGCGACGGTTCAAGAACATGGGAGCAAAGGAAGTAGTCTATGTTGATGCGGCAAGTGGCAGAACAGGTGCGGCGGTAGCTTGGGTAGTCGATGGCCGAGGGGCACCGGTATCCGCGACAACCATCAGAGGCCGCAACATAGAGACTGCGGAGGAAGTTGCGATAGCGCTAGCTTGCGTAGGAACAGAAGCCAAGCTCATAATTAGCGACAGCATAACTGCCATTCAAAATTTTGGGAAGGGGAGGATATCGCCGGAGGTGGCCAAAATCCTCACTTAAAGAACTATAAATAGGAAAATTCAGTTAATTTGGACACCCGCTCACGCTGCCGTCCCTGGTAACGAGGCGGCTCATGAGCTAGCCCGAGCTCTCTACTTCCGGGTAGCCGTCGAGCCCCCCAAACTCTGGGCATACGACAAGCGTCTGCAAAATTATGGGGAAATCATCGACCATTATAAATTGGGACGTAGACTGGTAGCCCCGCCAGATGTTAGACTAAATAATAGAGAAGCTCTCGCGTGGAGGCGGCTACAAACTAATACGTTCATGATCCCGGTCTGGGCGTTGCACGCGCTACCAGACTTTAGGGACAATGATCTCTGTAAAACCTTTGGGGCGAAAGGGACCCTCGACCACATAATTTGGAGTGCCCACAATCTCCAGGGATAGGGCAAAATATTACAAGTAGAGAAGCCTGGGATACCCAGCTGCGAAGCGCGGACCCTGCGATCCAGCACCGCACCGTCCATCTGGCGGAAGAGGCCCCAACAAGCCAAGGGCTACCTGCCAGCCTCTAATCCGCTGGCGCACGACTCCCCGTTTCCGATGGAAATAAAAGGTGTACAACCAACCAACCTGTCGACGTTTTTTGTTTTTTTTTTTGTTTTGTTTTTAGTCCACAGGGGCAGTAAGAAAAGCGCTTGGCCGTCGGAGCGCAGCTTCGAGCTGGCGGAGGGAGAGCATCTAGCCGTCCGCACATACCAGCACGCACGCTTTCTTCTGTATTTTTTTCTGTAAAGCGCTCGCGGCAGTTAGTTTCGTCCACGCCATGGCTGCTCCTCCAACACAGTCTTCTCCCCTCCCCCATGGCTCCAAGCAGTAAACAGAATTTTCCTCCCCCGGGGGAATGAGTGACCGCAGATTTTGTGTGTTCGCAGTCTTTTGCTTTCGTTCTCTTTCTTCCGGTGGTTAGAGCTGGTATTCGAAGCGACGCAGGGAATTCGAGTCGCGAGTCTGCTTCTTCGCAGCGCGATGCAGAGATTGCTAGTTTGCTTCCTCAATACAATGAAAACGTGCAAGAGTACCTTATGCGGGGCCTCAAATATATTGAGTAACTGTGCACGAGTTATTTGCACACACGCGTGCCCACACACATGCAGTTTTATAGTGGCAAAAAGCAAATAACTTTACAGCATCTTGCGCGTAAACGTTGATGTTTGGAATTAAGCTGTGAAATTTTACAAGATGTTACTTAGCTTACGGATACGTCACTATATATATGGTTGTATGTACATAATTGAGGCGTAACTTTTAAAGTGCATAAGCGGCTGATTGAGCCAAGTAAACGACCCAGCAAATCTTCAGCACTCCCTCCGCTGCCTCTCAAGCCAAACCAGCCCATACATCACAGCTAGGGAAAAAGAAGAAAGGAAGCAAGCGTGCATACTGCTTTACCGAGGGAAGCTCGAAGCCGTCACTCATTTAAAACGACGCTATCTACGTTGGCTAGCCAGCCCACCCCTAAAGCCCCTTTATTGAAGGGCTTTACCCTCCCCTCCTTTCAACCTCTCCTCACTAATAGAAAAACAAATACAGAAGAAAGCGTGCGGACGGCTATATGCTCTCCCTCCGCCAGCTCGAAGCCGCGCTCCGACGGCCAAGCCCTTTTCTCACTGCCCCAGTAGAATAAAAAACAAAAAACAAAAACAAAAAAGAAAACGTCGGCAGGACACGCGGAAGTGACGTAGTAGCCCACGTCACTTTTGTGTCACGTGATTGTGCGTTCACGGTGTGCAAAAATACTCTCCCTCACAACCTTCCCCCTACAACGGATTGGCTCTGGTTGGCTGCCGGCTTGCATCTGGCACTCCAGCCACTTCTCGCTCAACTCTGGTCTGGCGCGACCTCGCGAGATCGTTGCTATGACGACGACAAACCCTTCTGCGTCGGGCTTAACAGCTGAAAAATCGTCCTTTTATCTAAAAAAAGGATATTTGTCACTTGAAACCTTACGCGAGGGTAAGATTGGGTAATCTTAAAGCGAATACAATAGTTTAGAACACGATATCGTGCCGAGGAATTAGCGGCGAAGCTGTTATTGCTGTGAAGCGGGCGGGCAGGGCATCGCAATGTTGTCAACTCTACGTATGCCAGCAACGTGAAGATGCCAACGTGAAAATCCGAATCTCACGCACGTCCGTGAAACTCCCGCGGTCTCTTCACGTTCTACCCTTGCGCACTGGTCACACGTAGGCGCTTCACGTACGTGAAACTAAAACTGTCATATCAAAGGAAGACCGGCGAGGCGTGCGCGCGGCGGTGGCGGAGCACGCCGTCCGGCGCGCCAGCTGCGTGCCGTGTGATGTCACTGCTTCTCGGGCTTGCGCAGCACGGCTCTCGAGGAGCCACGCGAAACTGCTCAACCTCGGCCAAAATCGATGCTGGTGTAGCGTGACTTTGCATCGGACGTTCATGGTGTTGCTTAGAGTTTTTATATATTACGAAACTCTATGGGGGGCGAACCCAGCAGCGCTTCTCGCCTGCATCACCACTGGCATATAGCACAGGCAACAGCGTTTCTCATCTGTGTCATCGAGCTGTACTGGCGTGTCGTCGTCCGCTGCTTGCGTTTCCGCTTGCTTATATCCCTGGCAGTATTGTTCGCCTGCTTCATACAGTTCGCCTGCCACGTTCCGTTGGCGCAGCTCCCGGTACAGACGAAGCGTTTCATGCCTTTCTTTTTCCTTGCATTCTATGGATAGGCCCGTTTACACTAGGCCGACGCGACGCCGATGCCGATGCGACGCCGACGTCGGTGGTTGGCGGAGCGATCGGCCGATCCTGTCGTTGATGCACCGGTCAGTCCCACTAGGCCGACAACGACGCCAGCATGACCAACGACCGCCTGTCGTCGTAGTGTGACAAGTTCCCAGACCAGCGACGCCGACGAAACACATCGGCCGACGGTCACCCGATCAGTCCTCGGCAGATCGTCGAGCAAGTGAAATGCCGACGAACGACGTGCTGCGCATGGCTGTGCTTCCCTGTGTCATATAAATGCTAAAATATAGGCAAGGAAGGATGCGGTTCATATTATCACACTTCGACACTCGCGGGTGTGCTTTTGTCGTTGAACATGAGTCGACGTCGGCCCCGTCGAAGGCGAGTAGGCCTACAGCGAGCCCGCAGGAATCGTGTTTGTGATTTCGGCGATCGTGCGGAGCAAATTATCATGTTTTAGCGAGTGCGAGCGGTCATCGAGGGTAGATTTGGTTATAGTGACCTAAGATCGACGTTTGCTTTTATCACGGGACGCCGGTACAGGAAGCGGTGAGCGCCGGCGTAACTCGGTCTGCCGAGAATTGTTGAGGGCGGCTTGTAGTAGTCGGCAGCACTCTTAGGGCACAAATAACACCGTTTTAATTCATGCAATTGGTTGCCGAGCATACTTCCGGATGAAAGGAATCAGAATCGAGCATTTATGGCATCGAAGAAAGCAAATACAATTAGCAGGAAGCGCCGCTCTCGTGCGATTTCAACAACCAAATCCCAAACATTTCTCATGCGGTATATCGCCTGATCGGCATTTCTTGCGGAGTTATCGCATTGTGTAAATGCCTAATGAGCAGCCATAGCGTGAGACGAGAAAATACACGAGTAAAGTAGAGCCCGGCAGACGGTTGTATTGCCATGAAAACGAGCAGCGTGTGTTTATGTAACACAGATGTAAGCTGCAGCAGCGATGGCATGCACTCGTCGTCATCGGCGCATTCCCGATAAAATTTCTCGCTAACACGGGAAATGGCAAAGCATTTACTAATATCATGAAGTATTCATTTATCGAATGCGCGCGCTATTTGGTGAACAAGTGGTAAAAAGCGAGAAGCAGGTATCGAAATCAGTAGCCCCGGGGTCTGCAGCAGACGAGAGGCGCGACTGTGGGCGGGGCGAGGTGGAGCCAGCGACTGCTATTGGTCGGCGTGGGCAGTGAGGCATCGCGTCATCGCAGTGTGACTAGGAAATCGGCCGACGGCAGCCCGATCGCTTCGCTCTTAGGGTGCCTCGATGTAGCGCGCCGCTGTATGGCGGCGCTGGTATCGAGGCACCCTATTCGCTTTCGGCGTCGGCCGATCAACATCCCCGTCGGTCGGCCATCGGCGTCGGCGACGTGCGAAAAGCACGACGACCACACACAAGATACGTCTGGCGATGGTCCGCCGACGTAGATCGGCCTAGTGTAAACGGAGCGCGGAGGGGAGATTCCGTTTCGAGCGCGGAAATCTCTAGAGGTGGCATGTCGATGAGACTCTTTCTGCAAGGCGGATAGGGAGAGGAGGAAAGCGTGCAAAAGGAGAGCGCAGGGAGAGACTACATATATTATATTGACGCATGAAAAGGAGAGCAAAATAAAGAGCCTCTGCCCATGCAGGGAGAGACTACAGTGCCAAGCTGAGCGCCGGACGCGGGCTCGGCGTTCGTGTAGCAGTACCCCAAATGCCGAGCACATTGCAACGCGCCGGAGTCGGCACTCTTCTCTTATTTATTCCGTGGTCACAGATACCTGCCGACTTTGAGAATGTGTCTTAGGTCTCATGGAACGAAATCCCGTGCGCGAGAGTTGTGCGCGAGATATCTCTTATTAAAGCGAAAGCCTTTAATGCCTCTTGTTGTCGACAGCAGGATGTCAGCAGAAGGTTGTCAGCAGAGGTGTCACGCTTTCGAGAGCGAGAGTTAAAAATAAACTAATCTTGTCTCCACCGGGAATGGAGCCTCCATCCCTTGGATCCCCAGCCCAGCGCTTTATCAACTGCGCCACGCCTCGGATCGTGAAACGCTCTTCGTAATTGCCCTTCATGATAATGATCATAAGCACTTTATTTACTCCCAAATAAGGGGAACCAGCCGAAAGACTGGATGCACTGCTTAGAGAAGGTCAGCAGGGATCCCTTGGAACTCCGCGGCCTCCAATTCGCGCAAAATGAGCTGGCGCTGTTGGGCGAACTCGGCGGTACGCAGGAAGGACTCCCACGCATCCACTGCAGCTGAATTGTCTGCGTTGTGTCGTGTACATGTTCACACCATGTGATTGAATGTGGCCGGTTGTGAGCAGTGTTTGCACGTAGATGCAATTTGAGAAACGTTTGCTATATAGCCATGGGTTTGGAAAGGTTACTTTTTGTATTTTGCACCAATGAGCGGCCTCGCGCCAGGATAGTTCCCGGTGTGCAGGGGGTATATAGCTTATTCACGTGACGTCATTGCAGCCTTCCTGGCATCCATGGAACGCATAACGCAACGTACGAGAGGGAGAAAGAAAGAGAGAGAGAAGGGGGCCTACGGCGAATCATGACACGGCGTAGGTGAAATCCGATCTCTGGTTGGACGGCGTTCCAAACGGCGTCTCAAGTATCCGACAAATGAGTGACACACAGTAGGGAGGACGCTGATAGACGCTTTTTAGTTTCGAACCGCCCAACAATATGGCGTCTCCGCAATACAGGGTTGCCACAACCGCCGCCTGCTAAACGTGATAGTGAATAGGGTCTATAGACACCGTTCGAGCCGATAATGCTGGAGGATGTCCGTGTACGTAACCATGCGTAATTGAGTACTTTGGGGAGTATCAGAGGAAGCGGCAGGCTGATGAGGATGCTCCGCCCGGTCGCTGACTTCTCCGGCTAGAGCATGCGCCTGTGCGTTCCCGCTGAGCGCCTCATGGGGTGGGGCCCATATGAGAAGACGAGGTGTGGACCGTAAGGGGAGAAATCGGAGGATAGTGTGCGCCTGTCGGGATATACGACCTGCATCGAAGTTACGAATTTCTTGTTGAGAATCGCTAACGACTACTTTTGGTTGAGGAGTTGGTCAGAGCTAACGCGATGGCAACCTCTTCCGCGGTGGTAACAGCTGCGGTGTTGAAGACGTTGCAGGCGTTGTGCCAGTTTTGGCGCGGTGCCAATGCAACCGAAGCCATTCCCCTTATCTATATACTGTGAGGATGATAGCATTCCGCGAGTGACAGATACTGCGCCTTTTCTTTCCTGTAAAAGAATTGTAGAACGCCGGTGAACTTTGATGCGTTCAATAAATTGCGGGTTGTGTTCAACAAGGGGCGTGCGATGTACCGTCATGGCAGGTCGTGACGTCACCAGGCGATTCATGCATTAAACAAGCTGAGCCCGCCGAGCGTCCGATCCAGGCGTCTGTACGGCGCCTTTAATTTGCCGCTTCCTCGAACGCCGCACCACACTGCAAACAAAAGCAGACGCAGATGTCTAGGAGGCCTTAGTACAGCAGGCATCAGCGGCCTTCGAAATGGATTTACAGGATAGATACGACGTAGTATCTGTCACAATTCTCCGCGGACACATGTACCATGCCGAAAAGGAAGGGACGAAGGGGCGGGAGTGAAAGAAGAGATGGAGATAGAGGTACCATAGTGAAGGGCTACGATCCATCACGCTATAATTGCTTTCACCTCATCGCACTTCAGTGGTCCAAAGTGCCCTCTATAATTTTTACGCAAGATTCCACAAGATTAGTTCTTGTCTAGCGTTCTTACAATCTGCAATGCCACATTTGAACGTGCACCAAGGAACGACACGCGACAAGATTGATGGTGTACCGTCGAAAGTCACACATGGAGGAGAAAGTGTGACAGATACTGTGCCTTTCCTTTAAACCAATTATAGTTATACTATGTAGCACAGCAACGAACGCCGAAAACCGGCAAACGATGAGAGGCAAACAAAGGGAGAGGAAGGGTAGGCTTTCGCTATTCTCCTCTAAGAGACACATAAAAGGCGATCTAATTTTTTTGGCCTCACAATACCAACAATCGCAGCCGCTCGATAAAATCGCACTCTGTAGCCAAACCAAATGAAAATGACGCTAGTAGCCGAATATTTATGCCTAAACCTAACGACATGTTTGGGCAATGTAATCCAAAAACCAAGGGCCTCAATCGCTTTCCTTCTTAGAGAATGGTCGAACCTCATAAAGGTGCTAATAATGCCCAAGAAGAGTAGAGCACTTTGATAAGTCATGTGAAAAAAAAATATCTTGCTTTTATTTTTGTTAAAATAACACATAGCAACGAAATTGTAATATAAATGACGACAGAATATCTTGTAGCTTGTGAGCAAAACTTGTTATTTTTCGAGAAAATTATATCTTGAACGCTTGCAGTGCCAAATTATTAATACTTCATCGATGGCATGTACACCTGTCAGTAACCCCATGCTTGTTATCATCGTTCAAACCTTTGTATGAATTTTGGGTTCTCCGTAGAGGCCAAATCTCAATTGTTCGCAGAAGGACCAAAGCGCAACTACTCACTTGCTGCTGATAGTGAAGTCATGCTTGAAACAATGGTCGTCAAACCGACGCCGGTAATGTGAATTGCTGCAAAATAACAAATGATTGAGAAAATGTCGCGCCTGAACGCGTCCCAGGTGTAATCTTGACTTAAACGTTCATCACGCGGTCTTATCGCTTTCATCCTTGCCTGCGTGAACACAAGCAGCGTTCCGCTCCTCACATGGCCGCTCGTGGCGGTTGAGGGAAATAAGTAAGCGACGGTTCTGAGTGGGAATAGGACCTACCTGCGAGACTATATTAGGGCGAAAGCCTCCGCTCATGGCTCATGACTCTCCAGCATGTTCGTTCGTTAGCAGAGAGCATCAGCGAGAAGTGTCCAGCTGCTTCGCGAGATTGCGCGGGATACCGAGTTATTCCACTTGTCAATCATCCTGATGACTTCAGCAGAAAAATAAAGGCATTCTGCGGCAAAATGGTTGACTGCAAAGACGCACTGGAACGTCCCTCTAAAAATAAAAGTTGCATGCTTTCAGAGAGCATTATTAAGTACCGGCTGCCATTGAAAGGCAGCGCCACTATACTGTAAATCCCTGCGTCCCTCGGACATACTGCTGTGAAGTTAATGGAATGGCGCCATCGTATATGGCATCCCTGAAGAATGAGGAATTCACGCTACTCCCGACGTTTAAACTCTTCTTTCAGCATCGCATTCCATTTTCTTTATACGAGAAAGAAAATTACGAGGGACATTAGCGACTAAAGTAAAGTTGAAAGCCTGACAAGTATCATCTTGTCTAGCGTTCCTGTCCTCTGCAATCCCACCCTTGAACAGGCGCCAATGAACGCCGCGTGACAGCCGCCGCAAAAGCGGCACACGCTTTGTTCACGACAGTATGAGCCCCCCCCCCCCCCCTAAAAGCTTTCACCTTAATAAAAATGCTGCCTCTACCGCGAATCAATCATTCATCCCTAGGATTCCCAGCCTAGCACTTCAACGAACTACGCCACGCCAGGGACAGTGAAACGCAGGTTAAATTCTCTTGTCTACCGTGAGGTTCATGATAGCGGGATTTTGCGAGTGACAGACACTGCGCCTTTCCTTTCCTGTAAACGCATTATAGAAGGCCGTTGAACTTTGATGCGTTCAACGAAACGCTGGTTGTGTTAGACGAGGGGCGCACGATGTACTGTGAGCAGCAGCAACACTCAGGTTTTCGCATTTCTTCACTGCAGATTGTGAACTGCTCTCAGAATTTTTTCTATAGGGTGCACTTATCAGATCTGTTCCAAAGCTGGATCTGTGGGCGTGCACACTTTGCACGCCTTTATTTCCGCTGTCTTTCGCTTTCCAATCTTTCGACCGAGATGGAGACAAGTCTGCCTTTATTGTGAATGGTCAGGTCAGATTGCAACTGCGCTGCTCCCGGTTTCGCCTTCTTTCAACTTCAGAGATTTACATTTTTCTGATAGCGCGAACCTTAGATTCGATCCTACTATCGGAACAAATAAAAAAGGGCAGCTAACTGCGTAGAGTTGCGTCTCGGACGCTTCGCGTTTGCTGAGATGCAGCGTAGCGAGGGTTAATGATCCCAGAGAAGAAATCCGCGTCCGACTGTTCGAAGCTAACATTCATATAATTGTTCAATAGTATTAAACTTTTTAAAATGTCTGAACGAGCAATCAACAATTGGAGCGACGCCGACAATGAAAACTTTAAAAAGACGAAGTGAACTCGACAACATGAAGCAAAGACAGCGTCTCAATGAGCGGTAACGGCATTTGGCGTCTTGCAACTCAGGCGATCGGCAGCCGTCACGTATAAACCACAGTCGACGTCCTAACAGTATGCGTCCGTGTAGCAGAAGCGTCCCAGCGGCGTTTCAGGAATCGTCCACAATACTGCGAAGTAGATGCTTTTCTTTTGGTGGCGGTGACGGTGTTTCGCGTCTTTCAGCAGAGGCGATCGGCAACCATCAGGCACCAGCCGCGTTCAACGTACTGGCATTACTCCGACCCGTAGCAGAAGCCCCCAAGCCGCTTTGAAGGAACGTCTAGGTAAGCGGGTGCCTTGTTTTTCATTCCTCTCTCGAACAATACTGACCAGTAACCAGTGGGTCGACACGTATTTATTTCACAAGACGACATTTATGCAGGAAGGATCGAGAGGAGCATGAACAATTAGAGACGCATGCTGGTACCCCTCACTGCGCATTATTTACGCCAATTCTAAGCCTTCTTCTGCTCTTGGCAGGTTCTTGATCGTCAGCTCGCTTTAAGAATGCGTAAAACTAAACGCTGAACGAATACAACTAACGCTGTCTATTGCCCGATAATACAGTTTATATATATGATGGTCCAACCTGTGATTCGCCATTGACCATAGCAGGGTAGACAACATTAAGCAGTACAAATTTCTGTGAATAACACCGCTGAGGAATCCTAACGATTCTCGCCGACAACTAAGATAAAACAGAAGGAAAGCAAAATGTCTCAGATGGTAACACCTGAGTACAGAGCACCCGATGGTAGACCCTTGGAAGCGAACGGTCCGCCAGTCACGTCATATGGTTTTGCGACGTTAAGTTGCCTCAATGCTGTCCGTTTGTTTCTGATGTTCTTGATAATCCCTTCTACGGAGGATATTAGTGAAATAATAAAATGCTTAATGAACTCACAAATTAAAAAAAGGCTGTGGTTTAACTATCGTTAAGCTTAAGATTTGCGAGAGCAATGGTTGGTTTAGATTGGTTTATTGACGTAGACAGAGCCATTGTGTATCCTATGCGTTACTTTACTTGTATTTTATTACATGTATTTATGTAGTTACATTCCCCCTCCCTCATACCTTAACGAGATTGGAGGAGGTCTCCTTTAGAAGGATAAGAGCTGGGGCGGCCCTTACCTTGTCGGTAACATGCCGATGGGAATCTCAAGCAGACATCGGATCAACCACATGCCAGAAGTGTTCCACACCAGCTGAAGACGTGAATGTTCGCCACCTGCGGTGGACTTGTGCAGGTGCAACGGCAACAAGGACCGATTCGGCAGGAAGTGGCACTAAACACAACATTGGAAGAGGACTTCTTTAAATGGCTCACCGACAACGATAAAAGCGGGACCCTGTTCCGCTTCCTTACGGAAAATAATTTACATGAGTTTCTATAATATGTCTTATGGCAAGCTTGCGTAAAAAATACTTTATTTTTTCCAATGAATAAGCTCTTGTGATCAGTGAAGTAGTGTGTCTTTGTTACTCCTTTGTTGATGGCGTATGTTGATTCCGGTGTAACTCTATGGAATACCAAGTCCAAACTTCTAGATCAATGTGTGGTTCATTTGGGTTGTTGTGGACATAACTTCCAATGAAACCGCTATTCCACAGCTTGGGCGAATAAGGAGTCCTACTCTTATTGTACGTAAATTGCAGAACGGAAGCTTAACATCTAGTGATATCACACAGGGGTGCATAGTGAGTGCATTTTCCCTGCCTTCGAGGTACTTTTGTTGACTGCATACGATTTTCGGGCTCTTTTCGCCGTTTTAGCAAATTCTGTGTCGCTGTCTCTATCCGTCTTCATCCGTGGTCATAAAATTCTTTTCAGATTTTCTTCTATTGCTCATAGCTACAGTGTAGAACGGATATGTATGCGTAAGAAATGAAGTATTTGGGTCAAATGCAATAGAGAAAAACACAAGTAAATAATTACCAGATTTACCAAATCACACTGTGATATTTTAAATCCATGATTTGGCAATTTCCTTCCGGATCATAAGCTAACAGTTATAGGAAGGCTGACACTCTCTAGTTCAAGTCTATTGCAACCCCCCCCCCCCCCCCCCATGAGCTCGAAATAAAATCTAACACTTCCAAGGAGTAGCAGAAGCTGCGATATGAGGTGTAGAAGGAGAACCATTCTTGCGGGCCTTCTCTCGTAGACGGTAACTGATTCCTCTTCATCCTCTTCAGGATGCGGCCAGGAAACAAAAACTTGATGTTCTTTTGGCACCAGAATGTCGCCCCCTGAGTAGGCTTTTCAGAGCGCGAGTTCTTATGTTCGCATCACTCAGGGTCGCGTTTTTTTTTACACATCGGTGGCCCTCAGGTTCCGCAGTACAACTTTATTCTCTCGTTCCGCTATATATCTCCAGTTTCTAAACCGCCTAAGTTGGCCCACCTAGCACCACCATTTGTATGAAAATTGCCTGTGGTCTAGTTTCGGTTAAAGCGAGCGTAAGCGATAGCTGGAGCATGAGGATGCAAAAACACCGGCGCCGACGCCGGCAGCCATCTATGCTGCTCGTCGCTCAAGCCTTTCAACATTGTGGTGGTGGCGTTTCTCAAGACGCTCCTCAAGTTGTTCCACCGTTTCCACCACTCTTTTGAAATTAGGTCATTCTCGTCTCCGCAAACGTTCAGTACTTAACGCAATGTCCTGAGGATCGTCAGATACTGCCAATCGGCGATCGCATTGAACACGGCTGCTAAGTCGCTCTTCCTCCGAGTCCATAATTTGGCTCCTGCCGAGACGCGCTGCGCGCCTCTGTACTCTGGATTGAGGTACGCGATCCCGTGTCTCCGCACGCAGCTGCTTACGCGTAGGCTACTTCCCACGTCTGCGGACTGGTGACACTGAATTTCGGTGGAGAACATATATACACAAATGTGTTGTGTCTTAAGTGCTCGATCCTAACCGCCTGCAGCTGCGTTTCGATCTGGGCGGAACAAAAGAGTCTATGTGCTATGCAATGTCAGTGCACGTAGAAATTGCCCATGTTGTCAAAATTACTCTGTAGCCCTCCACTACCCAACTCCTTTTTCTCTTTTAACTTTCACTAGCACTCTCCTCCCTTCCGTAACGGCGAGGTCTGGTGTCCTCAGAAATCAAGTGTGACAGAGACTGCGCCTTTCCCTTCCAATGAACCAATTAAATAATTTGCAACTGGAAATCTGATTGAAGGTCATAGGAAGGACACTTTGACCTTGTCTTTACCTCGATTAGTGATGCTATCGCTTGATACATATGTGTGTCACATTTCAGATGAGGCAGACTCAAAGTGGTATCAAACGACTGAGCTTGCTACGGAGCATAAAATTACAAGTTGAGTCAGAACGTAGTTTACACTAGAAGTTCGCCCCGACAGCTTTTGTCATACCAAACCATACCTCCTCTTATATTGGATGGTGGAAAGGAAAGGCGCAGTATCTCACACAGCTCTGGGTGGACACATGAGTCGCGTAACAAGAAAAAAGCAGGAAAGAGAGAGTGAAAGAAGATGAAAAGAGCTGCCATAGTGGAAGTGATGAGCTCCGGAATAATAAAACTTCGGATCGTAATGTAAAATCCGGCAGTGAAGCTTACCAACAGAGGAAAGCGGACCAAGATCCAAGCGAGAGCAGCGACTGCCGATCGCTAACGTTTCGAAACATGATTCAAGAATAGTTGAACCTCTACAATTTTTCGCTCCTTCCTCACTTTCGGCAGGTGTGCAGGTCAGTCAGGGAACTTTGTTGGTACGGTGTTTTTCGCACGATACGGTCGCCGCGGTGTACGTTCGAGCACCTAGCTTACATGGCTTTCCACGTTTCCCCACGATATAAGGCACGAAATGCTTCTCACGTAAAACGTCTGCAGGTTGCTGTAGACAGACTTTATGTTGGATGGCATTACCCGATGTTTTCAAAAACATTCTGCACCTTTTAGGGTCAAAAACAGTGACAACCTTCTTTCGACGACTTGCAGCCTGTCTAACTGCATCGCGTAGCAAAGCCATTTCGTCCCGTCATCAAAGCACAATAATGCCCACAATCAAAATGCAGCCGTGTTTCAGTCAAAGACTAACAATACGATCTGAACTGGAAGTCTGTGCTGAAGAAATCTTGCGATCAACGGCGTCGTTCACTGCAAGCAGACGATAACGACGCACACGGCTGGAGCGGTCACTAGCGCCTACCTTTCTACGCCGCCCTCTGTCGGCAGAGAGAAATGCATGCTTATATCGCAAGTTTTTGAGTCCCTGCGCAATTCAATGCAAACGCAAACAGTCCCTGCGCAATTCAATGGAATGATCTAGCAGACGACAGGACGCCTCTGCAGGCGACGCGCAGGGGTCTCGTCTGCTTTGCGTTCTCCTTTGGCGCTAGCGTCGCCGCAGTCGGGTTTTAGTCTTACGCACACGCCCACGCTCTAAGGTAGGTAGAAACATCTGTGCAGATAACAGCTGTTTCGAGTTGTGTTTTTATTCAACCTATGCAAAGGGACGTTTCTCGAAATTATTGAATGAGATGGATGTGCTGTAATACGTTGTCTACTCCGCTATAGTGGCGGGCTGAAGCATAGCGTTTTTGTTGATCTGAATATACACGGTTCTCCAAATGATGATCATATTTTATCATTCACCACCATCATTCGTAAGATATAACAGCTGATATGCCGCGAAGACAAGCCTACACAGCGAACGAATGGCCAAAAATGGCGACCTTTTTCCTTCAGATACATTGCAGACGCTCGACATCTAGGACGTGCGGACCGACTTCTGGCGGTTTCAATCACACTGGACTTTGAAAGCGGGAATAGAACACCGAGGCACCTAATACATATAAAGTCAGCATTACAGGTATGTTGTTGTTTGGGCACAGAGTAGCTTTCCCTAGAAATCCCCAGAACTGTTCGGGTGCAGTCACTCGCGCAATTCGAAATCAGGAGTTATAAGTAGATATCCGAAATCTCGAGCGATTTTCACCAGATGCCAACGATGCATACGGTCGAGGGTGCTTACCAGGCAAAATTCGAGTCTGATGCTCCCCTTTCTGCCATCCATTAACCTTCGTAAAGAAGCACTCAGAACACTGTCAGATAAGCCTTCGCACATAGTGCGCATATGAGGAAACCAAATCGTTGGATTACTCACGATATTTAAGTCCTCCAAAAATACCCAGCAAGTACTGGCATGACTGCTTTTCGCATGTACTTTGGTAAGACAAACTTTATTGTCGTTTTGCTGTCGGAACCTATTATCCGCGCAGGTCGGCCGTCTTTGTGCACGCAGTCTTGTTCTGTTCTTATGTTTCACATAATTTTTGGGTTCGTGTTTTATTATCTGTAATTATGCCTAAGACATCGCTATGCATGGCTCACCCCGTCATATTCGCCTACGAATGATAAATAATTTATAATCAAATTTCTTTTCTCACCTGTGCCGGTTTCTTTCAACAGCCGAGTGATGGCGGTCACGTCACAGTCAAGTCTAGGTCAGCGAGGGATGAAAATACAGTAATATAAAAATTGATGTGTCATTTGAATTCACTACATTGATAAATCCAGCCAATTTAAAGAAAAGGAATCCCTAAAGGGAACAATCAGCGTTTATACCGCTGCTTTTCATGCCGTGCATCGTGACTTTTTTGTGACGTCACAGCCCTCTGTCGGCTGTTGAAACCGAAACTGGCAAGAAAGAAAATTCAATTACAAATTATTTAGCAGTCTAGGCAAAAAATTCGTGCGGGTCGACATAGAGGAATGTCTTACGTAGCATTAACAAGAAGAAAAATGCTACTAACATTTGGTGTCAATACTCCTTTAAGATGTCAGGTTCGGGTTTTCGAATCATCTGTTTACTGTGCAAGTTTTCGTGGTTATATAATCGCTGCGTTAATTAGCAACTATGTGGTATTCCAGACCGCAAGCGCAGCACACCTTGAAACGTTTCTCTAATAGTTGATTTGACTCCTAATATCGCCACGGGCAAGTATTTGGCAAGGCCTGCGCTGCTATGGGCGGAACTCGGCGCAGACGTTAAGGGCTGACCAGCGTTCACTGTCAGCGTCGTCATCTTCGAGAGCAGACCACTTCGTCTTCCACTCGTTCCGCGGTAACACTATTCCTTCAGCAAAGCAAAGGCTAAACTCAACGTACTCGAGGCTCACATCCAAGCCGTGGTGTTCTCGATCTCTCACTGGAATTGGTACCACAAGCAACATCGTGCGATTCAGGCTTTTAACTTGCTTTTTTGTCTTAGCTGTGACGCGACAATTCCGGACTTGTCGAACTGACCATGTCGCATAGAACTTCTCGACGGATCTTCAGGTGAAGCTCATTCAGCGGTCTGTAATTATTGTCTAATGTAGACCTCTCTCGAGGATGAATTCTTCGAACGCACACAGTGCATGTCCGGTCAAAGTGTTGGGAGCGGGAAGAAAAAATTCCCCAAGGTCTCGAATGCCAGTAGAACGTGTTGGCTCAGTCTTTAACTCGATACGAACGGTCCTATGGGCTCAGTGCTGCCGGATAGGGAAATGGTTGCGAGACAAGAACCTCGGCGAAGGTTCCCCATATTTTACCAGAATTTAAAATAGCCATTCAAGGCATAAAATGACCAAGAATGCATGTCATGGAACACACGTTTTATTAAAATAAAATCGATAACGACTTTATTGTTCGATTTTATTGTAAATTCTCCTGTGGCATGTAGAGGACGCTTGTAGCGTCCTCTACATGCCACAGGAGAATTTGCCCAGCAGTGTCTTTAGAACAGCCGGTTTGCCTTCTTTTAACAATCTGTTTAAACAAATTGTAGTACTAAAATATTTTCCGAGCAGTGCATACAGGCACATATACACGAAACCAGTACCATTCAGACACGTTCCTGGTTATCTTAAACCGAGAGTGCGCACTCACTACGGTAAAGCAACGAGACGCTATTATGTTCCAGCTATCTTCAACGAACTACCGGACGATGTATTTTCTTTGACTACATTGCTGTCCAAGCGTTAGAGAACCAATAATTTGTACTGATGTTATTCAGAGCATTGTTGATTGTGTGGTGTGCCAAATGCTCTTTTTCTTTTCTTGTTCCTCTTTTTTTTTCTCCTATGATGGAGTTCTGATGTAGCGCGAAGATTGCCGCGGCTGCCGGTTGTCGCCGCACAAGCCCACTTGTGGTTTCGGCGCTTCCGTTTGTGTATGTTGTTTTAACTATAGTGAATAATGATTAATATTGTGAAAGAAGGCAAGTTTGAGACGGCAAGGTCGTGACGGCAAGGCCAGCGATGCCTTTTCTAGCGTTTTTTTAATCTGATGACAAAACCCAGGCGCGTGCCGGAGCCGGCGCCACGGGAGGATGATGATGGTATGTACAAATGAAAGAGGAAGATCATGGCATGTACAACTTAAGGAACATCAACGGAAAGCTCAAACAATCTGCCCGGAGGGTCGGAAGCGGCCAGCGTGGCCGCACCTAACTAAGCGATACATCGCGGCGCACAAACGGTTTCAAGCGAGACACATGAACAATTTCAGTTCCACGGTGGCGTCGATCAGCTGGGGAATCAACAGGCGTCACTTTTTAGTTCACTGGGGAAGTTTGGCTTATGACTTCATAGGGACCTACGTAGCGGTGATGGAATTTATCACTAAGGCCAGGGGTTCGCAATGGTGTATAAAGCAGTACTTCGTCGCCAGGACGAAAAGAGACCACTCGATGTGTAGAATCATAGCGAGTCTTAAGGCCTTCCTGGCACGCTGCCGTGTTGAGGCAGGCAAGATGACGGCATCTGGCCACCCGAGATAAAAAATGGGTAGGTACTGATGTGGAATAGTCGGGTGTAGAGCAGAAGGAAGCGTCGAGAATTGAAGTGTGAGGACGGCCATAAACGAGGAAAAATGGAGAATAACCGGTAGTCCGCTGTACTGCTGTGTTATAGGCGAATGTGACGAATGGTAGAATAGTGTCCCAATTTCGAAGATCTGGTGTGATGTACATGGATATCACGTCTGACAAGGTGCGATGATTTCGCTCAGTCAGACCGTTAGTCTGGGGATGGTAGCTTGAGGTTGTCTTATGAAGGGTGGATGACGCGTGAAGAACTTCGGCAACGACTTTCGATATGAAGGCTGTACCGCGGTCACTTAGGAGCACCCGAGGAGCGCCATGACGCAATACAATAGATCGCAAAAAAAATTTGCTACTTCTTCAGCGGAACCAGTCGGTACAGGTGCTGTCTCAGCGTAGCGTGTGAGGTGGTCGACAGCTGTTATAATCCAATGGTTACCCCCTCGGAGAGAGGTAAGGGACCATATAAGTCGATGTCGACTACGTCGAATGGCGTGGCCGGACAAGGAAGAGGTTGTAGAAGGCCAGCGGGCGAAGTAGTCAGCCGTTTGCGACGTTGGTACAGACGGTAGGATGCGACGTATTTGGCAACGGTGAAAGATAAGCCAGGCCAAAAGAATCGTTTTCTCACGCGGTCGTAGGTTTTGTCAAAACCAAGGTGACCTGTAGTAGCGTCATCGTGCAGAGCCGCCATTATACGTGGGCGAAGCACACGTGGCACGACTGGGATGCAGCGAGTTCCATCAGGGCAATAGACGTAGCGGAGTAGGATGCCATCTTCGAGCTTGAAATTGCGAAGCTGTCGGCGAAGCCTAGCATTGGGGGGTCCGAAGCGCCGATAAGGCGGTCGATGATAGGACGGCAGTAGGCATCGGCTAATTGCTGTGAGCGGAGAGCGTGCTTGTTCTCAGAGTCGTCAAACCAAACGGTTGTGATATACGTCGGCCTAGAGATGGTCGGCTCTGGTCAGAGGTGGAAATGCATTGGGAAGAAAAACAGCAAGTTGATTCCGAAAGGGGACAGCGAAAGAGAGCGTTCGCGTCTTGATGTTGGCGACCAGATTTATAAGTGATGTCGAAATGGTGTTCTTGCAGGCGTAGAATCCAGTGGCCAAGTCGGCCTGTCAAATTTTTGACTGAAGACAATCAGCAAAGAGTGTGGTGGTCGGTCACAACTGTGAAGTGCCGACCGTATAGGTAAAAGCGAAATTTTGGGACAGCCCATACGGCGGCAAGACACTCCTGCTCGGTAATGGTGTAGTTTTTCTCAGCTCGAGTCAGAGTCCGACTGGCGAAGGCAATCACTTTCTCACGCGATGTTGCATCACGCTGCAGAAGTACAGCGCCAAGACTATGACCACTGGCATCGGTATGCAGGATAGTTGGAGCGCTGTCACTGAAGTGGCCAAGAACAGAATCTGATGTGAGGGCGTGCTTTAGGTCATTAAAAGCAGTTTCACACTGTTCAGTCCACACGAAAGGGCTGCGTGCTTTAAGTAGCTTATGAAGTGGTGCAGCAATAGTTGCAAAATGCCTTATAAAACGCCGGAAATAAGACGCGAGGCCGAGGAAACTGAGCAAATCTGTAGTCCATTGTGGACGAGCAAAGTTCAAAACCGCGATGATTTTTTCAGGATCTGAGCGAATGCCGTCATGGCTGACCAGATGTCCCAATATTCTAATTTCCTTCTGTGCAAAGTGGCACTTCTTGGTGTTGAGCTGAAGGCCTGCCGAAGCGAGACAGGAGAGGACTTCATTTAGGCGCGTGAGATGGTCATTAAAGTTTGCCGAAAAGATAACAATGTCGTCCAAGTAACACAAACAGGTTCTCCATTTTAGGCCACGAAACACAGTATCGATCATTCTTTCAAATGTCGCTGGTGCGTTACAAAGTCCGAAAGGCATAACATTAAATTCGTAAAGGCCATCGGGTGTTGCGAAAGTGGTTTTTCCTTTGTCGTCCTCGTGCAGCATAGGTATTTGCCAAAAACCTGAGCGAAGGTCCAAGGTCGAGAAATATTCGGAGCCTTAGAGAGAGTCAAGGGCGTCCTCAATTCGCGGCATTGGATATACATCTTTGCGGGTAATTTTTTTGAGTGCGCGGTAATCAACAAAAACCATACCGAGACATCCTTTTTTTTAACTAGCACTACTGGGGAGGACGATGGGCTTGTTGAGGGACGAATTATATTGCGATAGAGCATGTCATTTACATTTTCTTCAATTACTTTTCGTTCAGAGAGGGAAACCCGATAAGGCCGTCAGCGAACGATAGAGTTACCTTCGGTAATTATGCGATGGTGCGCAACACTAGTCCGCCCCAGTGGTGTGGAAGTGACATCAAAAATGGCTTGGTGGTGTCGAAGCACTTTCAGCAGTTCTTGGCGTTGGTTCGGCGTGAGTTCAGGATTAATAGTCTTTGCGAGAACAGAAAAAGAGACGTCTGACGAAACACGTTGCTGAGGGGGAGGGGCGGTGAGCACCATGAGGGAAAAAGGTTGAACATCCACCATTCAATGCAGAGAAGTTCCTTTTGGGAGCACGAGAGATTCACGTGAAGTGTTAGTGACCACTACTGTCGCTGAGCCGTTGTGGAACCGGACAAGACTTGACGAGAAGGCGATGCCGCGTGCAAGATGACTATATGATGGTGCTATGAGTAGTTGTGGTCAGAAACAACAGTAAGCAGTTTTTCGCACTGAGGAGGCAAAACAGTATCAGCGGCGGCAGCGAGGGGATGATGTTCAGAAAAGTCAGATGAAAAATCGCTGTCTGTCATATGGATAACACGGTCACCACAAGAAATAAACGCTGAAGCGGTTGACAAAACTCCCATCCAAAATCATCAGGTGCGCACAAGGTGAGAGCACAGCAAACTGCACATGATGGCGGATGCCGTCGATAACAACTCGTACGGTGCACTTCGCTGAAGGGCGCAAAGGGACGTCATTGGCTCCACGGAGTTCAGGAGCATCATATGGTGTTGTCACTTTTCGCAAACTGTAGCACAAATCAGCGTGAATGACAGAAATTGCAGCCCCTGTATCAATCAAAGCTTCGACCGGTAAACCTTCAGCGATAACAGCAATCACATTATACGGGCGATTAGGAGGACTTTTAGTAAGTTCGCAGAGTGCAGTTTCACCTCCGGAAACTGCAACACTTAGTTTTCCGGATGGCGGACAGGGAGAGCGGTTGCGGGACGGAGAGGGGAAACTGAGCGGCGGTATGGGGATGTGGACCGGCGTCGGGATACATGGTTACCACGAGGCTCAGAGGAAGATACTGGAGGTGGGGAGGATCGTCGAGGTGGGCTTGGAATAGGCCGGCGTTGATAATATTAGGTTGAAGGCATGTCAGTTTCGAAAGTGTCGTAACCACGGCGCTCGTTCTGAAGGCGGCGACGACAGAAGCGGGATATATGTCCTCTAATACCACAGTAATAGCAGACTGGTCGGGAGGGACGCCAAGGTGCGTAGTAGGGGGGGTGTAGGTTGAGCCATCGCCATTGCATTGACGTGATTGTAAGTTGGTGCCGGTCGGGGCGGGGGAACCAAAGAAGGGGGGATGCAGCGACGTGCGCGTAGGTCGGCACTGGGCGGTTTGCAGAAGGTTTGGATGTCATAGAGTGGCTGATAGTTGATAACTCTTCTTTAATCATGTTGCGAAGAACGGCGTCATTAGAAGGTGCGAAAGAATGATCGCACCCATGTCGACAGAAAGGATTGACGGCTTGGAGCTCCTCGCGGATGATTGCTCGAATCATTGCCCGCAGATCAAGGTCAGCAGAGGTCGGACCGGTTCCGAAGCTGGGCTGTAATCGAGAGGACTGCAGCTGGTCGAGGCGTTGACAGGTCGTTATAATTGAATCAACACTTGAAGGAATCTGGGCAGCTAAGGTATGATAAGCCATAGAATTGATCCCTTTTAAGACGTGGAGCACACGTTCAGGTTCTGTCATGGTGGGACTAATGCGCCGACAAAGTGCCAGAACAGCCTCTATGTAAGACGCATATGATTCATCGGGACCTTGAAGGCGGGAAGCGAGCTTGTTTCTCGCGATCTCAGTCCGAACTGCCGGGTCGGCGAAGTATTGCCGGAACTGCTGTTTGAAAGTGCTCCAGTTAGTAGTGTGGGGTTCGCGATTGATGAACCAGTTTCTGGCGACCTCAATGAGATAGAACGAAACGTTGAGGAATTTTAAAGGATCGTCCCACCGGTTATAGGTACTGCAGCGTTCATATGTGTCGAGCCAGTCATCGACGTCTTCGTCGCGACGACCAGCGAACAGCGGCGGATCACGTTGACGTGTGGGCAGAGTCGGAGGCGTCGGTGCAGCCGAGGTAGAGGGTCCTGTCGGGTCAGAATTGCTCTCGGTCGACATGATTATGATGGCAGTTGCCAGACGGCGACCGGAACGTAGCTCCAGCGAGAGGCAGGGCCCAAGGCAGCAAGGGGATCAAATTTAACCTCCACCACTTGTGAAAGAAGGCTAGTTTGAGACGGCAAGGTCGTGACGGCAAGGCCAGCGATGCCTTGTCTAGCGTTTTTTTATTCTGATGACAAAACCCAGGCGCGTGCCGGAGCCGGCGCCACGGGATGATGATGATGGTATGTACAAATGAAAGAGGAAGATCATGGCATGTACAACTTAAGGAACATCCACGGAAGGCTCACAATATTATTATTATTATACATTGTGCCTGTATTCATCGCTGTGCATCATAGTTGTCAGACCGAAAACTGCAAAGCGCATGTCGTCCGTAATAATGGATTTCGTCACTATCGTCATGCTACTACCATTGTTATCATTTACACTAAATGTAGCATCATCATCATCGTAACTGTCATTTTTATTATCACTACTCCATTGTCCTTGAAATCGTCGCTTTCATCTTCACGCTAGACAAGATTTTGCATCTGTTTCTCACGAGCCCGGCCTAGTGTAGTGGTTTGGGCGCTCGGCCTGGAATCTGCGATACAGCTTTTCGACTCGCGGTGGAAACCGCGTTCTTCTTTAAGGTTCAGTGCGATCTGTACTTATAGCCACATTTTGACCTCTGGCTCACTGAAGGTCGAAGGTAAGCCGTCGCTGACCTTGGCTCGGGATGGGGTAGTGAAGCTTTCGTTTTAAGATGACTCACCACTAGCATGTTTCAGTGGATACAGCCAATAGGAAGCAGTTAAATCTTCGCCGGATTTCTCTGAAATATACAGACATTTTTATAATTGGTTCACAGGAAAGGACATGAACAGTATCTGTCACGCTTGTTCTGTGGACACCTGACCCGCGCCATGAGGAAGGAAGGTGGAAGTGAAAGTGGAAAGAGAGAAAGAGGAGTCAGTGGAGGTCTACGGAGTAATTTCGACCACCTGGAACACTTACCATGCACTGACATTGCGCAGTGACACGGACGCCTCTTCATTTCGCCTCCATCGAAACGAAGCCGCCTGTTGTCGCGATCGAGCCCGGGAACTGTGGCATCGTAGTCAGGCGTCTGACCACTGCACCACCGCGGCGGAACTACTCAAATTGCAAGCAAAATCTCAGCGATGATGTCCATAGTCTCGCCCAACATAGGAAGAACTTCTTTCATTTGGTGTCAGCCATAACATCATGCCGAAGAGAGAAGTAGTAAGGTTGAAAGTAGGGCGAGTTGAATCTGGTTCATTTAAGGTAGCGCGAAAAACGAGGACCATCATCATCATCATCATCATCAGCCTGATTATACCCACTGCAGGGCGAAGGCCTCTCCCATATCTCTCCACTTAACCCGGTTCTGTGCTAGCTGCATCCACTTGACCCCTGCGAACTTCTTAATCTCATCCGCCCACCTAACTTTCTGCCGCCCCCTGCTACGCTTTCCTTCCCTTGGAATCCAGTTTGTTACCCTCAGCGACCATCGGTTATCCTCTCTTCGCACTACATGTCCTGCCCATGACCATTTCTTCTTCTTAATTTCCACTAGAATGTCGTTAACTTGAGTTATTTCTCTGACCCACTCTGCACGCTTTCTATCTCTTAATGTTACCCCTACCATTTTTCGTTCCATAGCCCTCTGGGTTGTCCTCAACTTAAGTAGAACTCTCTTGGTTAGCCTCCACGTTTCAGCCCCATAGGTGAGTACAGGCAAGATGCAACTGTTGTATACTTTCCTCTTGAGCGATACCGGTAAGCTGCTAGTCATAATCTGCGAGTGCTTGCCAAATGCGCTCCATCCCAATCTTATTCTTCTTGTTATTTCCTTTTCATGGTCCGGATCTGCGGTTACTACCTGTCCTAAGTAGATATATTCGCTTACTACTTCCAGTATTTCGCTACCTAATGTAAACTCCTGTTCCTTCCCGAGGCTGTTGAACATTACCTTAGTCTTCTGCATATTGATTTTCAAGCCTACCTTTCTACTTTTCCTGTCTAAGTCATCAATCATTATTTGCAGTTCATCTCCCGAGTTGCTTAGCAAGGCAATGTCATCAGCAAATCGCAGATTACTGAGGTATTCTCCATCTAGCCTTATTCCTAACTGCTCCCATTCCAAGTCTCTGAATACTTCCTCTAAACAAGCTGTGAATAGTACTGGGGAGATTGTGTCTCCTTGCCTAACACCTTTCTTTATGGGAATTTTGTTACTTTCTTTATGCAGAACTATGGTTGCTGTGCAGCCACTATATATATCTTCCAGCACTTTCACGTACGGCTCGTCTACCCCCTGATTTCGCAATGCCTGCATCACCGCCGAGGTTTCAACTGAGTCAAATGCTTTTTCGTAATCAATGAATGCTATGTATAAGGGCTGGTTATATTCCGCGCATTTTTCTATCACCTGATTGATGGTATGGATATGATCGATAGTAGAGTACCGTTTCCGAAACCCTGCTTGATCCTTTGCTTGATTGCAGTCTAAGGTTGTCCTGATTCTATTAGCGATTACCTTAGTAAATACCTTATACGTAACAGACAGTAAGCTGATTGGTCTGTAATTTTTAAGGTCCTTAGAGTCCCCTTTCTTGTGAATGAGGATAATGTTTGCATTCTTCCATGCTTCCGGTACCGTCGATGACACCAGGCACTGCGTATACAGGGTGGCCAGTTTTTCTAGCACGATATCCCCCCCGTCCTTCAGCAAATCTGTAGTTATCTGATCCTCTCCAGCTGTTTTCCCCCTTTTCATAGTTTCTAGTGCTTTCTTGACCTCGTCCTTCGTCACTGGTGGAACGTCTGACTGTTTTTCCCTGACGCCAATCTCATTACGGTCCTGACTACTTTGGCTACTGTAGAGATCTGTATAGAACTCCTCGGCTACTTTGACTATCTTGTCCATATTAGTGATGACGTTGCCCGCCTTGTCCCTTATCGCATACATCTGGTTTTTGCCTATGCCCAATTTCTTCTTTACCGCTTTAAGGCTTCCCCCGTTCCTTACAGCATGCTCAATTTTCTCCATGTTATACTTCCTTATATCGGCCACCTTGCGCTTATTGATTAGCTTTGATATCTCGGCCAATTCGATCTGGTCTGTTGGATTGGAAGCTTTCATACTCTGCCGTTTCTTAATCAAATCTTTCGTCTCCTTAGACAGCTTACCGGTATCCTCTCTAACTATCCTACCGCCTACTTCTACCGCGCACTCAGTAATGATATCTCTGAAATTATTGTTCCTTGCCTCTAGGGTAATGTCGCCATCCTCAGTTAGAGCTGAATACCTATTCTGTAGCGAGATCCTGAACTCTTCTGCCCTCCCCCTCACCGCTAATTCGTTGATGGGTTTCTTTCTTACTAATCTATTGCGCTCCTTCTTCAGATTTAGGCTAATTCGGGACCTCACCATCCTGTGGTCACTACATCGAACTTTCCCGATTACCTCTACATCCTGCACAATGGCGGGGGTTGAACACATTATGAAGTCGATTTCATTTTTAGTCTCTCCGTTAGGACTTTTCCATGTCCATTTTCGGTTCTTCCGTTTGCTGAAGAAGGTATTCATGATTCGTAAGTTATTGCGCTCTGCAAACTCAACTAGTAACTCCCCCCTGCTATTCCTAGAACCAATGCCATAGTCACCTACTGCCTTGCCTCCTGCCTGTTTTTTCCCTACCTTGGCATTGAAGTCGCCCATTAGTACAGTATACTGCGTCTTTACTTTTCGCATTGCCGATTCTACATCTTCATAGAAGCTTTCAACTGCCTGGTCATCATAACTACATGTAGGTGCATAGGCCTGTACAACCTTCAGTTTATACCGCTTATTAAGCCTAATTACGATGCCTGCAACCCTCTCATTAATACTATAGAATTCATCTATATTACCCGCTATATACTTATTGACAAGGAAACCTACTCCTAGTTGTCGCCTCTCTGGTAAACCTCGATAACACAGTACATGCCCATCCTTCAGTGCAGTATATGCCTCATTCGGCCTCCTAACCTCACTAAGCCCTATGACATCCCATTTCATGCCCTCTAGTTCCTCTAACAGCACTGCTAAACTAGCTTCACTAGCTAGGGTTCTAGCATTAAACGTTGCCAGGGTCAGTTTCCAATGGCGGCCTGTCCAGCGGAGCCAGGCTTTCTTAGCACCCCCTGCTGCGTCACAGGTCTGACCGCCGCCGTGGTCAGTTGTTCCGCAGCCGCTGGTGACTGAGGGCCGAGGTTTTATGGAGCTTATCATAGGAGGTTGTGGCCAATTACTGCACCAGGGTGGCCAACTCCTGTTCTGGTGAGGGAGTGCGTTGCCAGAGGTGTTCACCGGCATCAGGTTGCACCCCAAACCTGTATATGCAATTCCATCGACACGCGGATTTTTTTTTTTTTTTTGTCATCCGGTGGAGAATTGCGCGGCACCGGGATTTGAACCCCGGTCCTCTTGCATGCGAGGCGGATGTTCTACCGCTACGCCACCGCTGCGCCAACGAGGACCAAGAGTTGTGAAAAAGCGCTCGTGTAGTGTCCTTCTACTCTTAGTTCTCGTTGCTCGCGCTACCTTAAAAATGAACGAAAAGAGAAGGGCTAGACATAGTTGATAAAATTAGTACAATTTGACTGTAGAAGCATGTGCCCGAGAATGATCCTTTGCCGCTTTTTTTCTCAATTCCACTAAATGGTTAATCGTTTTGCAAGTTTTTCAGAGTTTTCCAACCTTTATTTTGTCTTTAAAGATAGTGCTTGGACTTATTTTGAAAACCACGAGGCCAGCTTATCCACATATAAAATGACTTCCGCCGCGAAGCTCGTAGACCCTTTTTCGAGTACTGATCGACGAGACAATGTTCGGGCCTGAACTGCGCGTCCAGAAGCCGAATGAAAGCATAGGTATATATGTGGAAAATATGGCTCACCTTTTCGCTGTGGTGACCCTGATATGAGTGAACCAAGGGAGCTACGGCATCTCATGCACGATTTTAAAGAGCTGGTGCGCAACCAACCTAAAACCTTGAGCGACTTCATCAAGGATGCTGAGCAAACCCTTCAAAACGGTGCCTCCAGTAAAGCCGACCCTTCAACTGCGCTCCGACTACTGCGGTGGCGCTGACTGCAATCGATAGGCACGACAGTCCAACCGCCGGTCACCTAGGCTGCAGGCGCACGTTGGCTAGGGTACAGCACGCATACTACTGGCCGATGCTGCCGGCGACAGCGCAGCACTGTGTACGAACATATGCAGACTGCCAGCGCCGTAAATAACCCCTTTAAAACCAGCCTGAATACTCAACCCAGTTCAAGGGCCAACGACACCTTTCATGCAAATTGGCATGGACCTCCTGGGACCAATTCCGGCGTCTACAGCCAGGAATAAATCGTTAATTAGCCGGGAATAAACGGATAATGGCCGCCACCCATTATCTAATTCGCTACACGGAGACAAAAGCTCTGCCTAGGGGTATGCCGTGGAAGGTTTTCGTTAAGAACATTGTCCTCAGGCATGGAGGTCCGGCACTCATAACTGACAGAGGAATTGCATTTACTGCCGAACTTTTGGAAACTGCTCTCTGCCTCAGGGGTACCAGTACCATAAAACGATGGCATATCACCCTCAAAACAATGGATTGACGAAACGCCTCACTAAGGCCATTGCATAATTACTTGCATGAACGTCGACGTGGACCACAAGAATTGGGATAAACTTTCCTGCGTCACATTCGCCTACAATATGGCACGACAAGACACCACTCACAAGACACCATTCATTCTCCTTCACCGCCGACCAGTGACAACTATGCTGGATGCAATGTTGCTCCCAACTGCCATCTCCAATGATTCGATCAGGACGCGGAGGAATTCGCTCGGCGCGCAGAGGAAGCTCGCCAACTAGCTCGTGTGCGTATTAGAAATCAGCAGAAGTATGATTCACGAGGGCATACAATCTGCGCCAACACACCTAATGTACGAACCAGCAACAAGTTTGGGTCTGGACGCCTATTCGCTACCGTGGACACTACGAAAAACTATTCCGGTGATATACTTCGAGCCACATGTTGTTTTGCGACTTTAAGAGGCGCAACGTATGAGGTGCTGTCGATGGGGTATCGACATGCAAGAAAGGCCAGCGACACGCCGACATCGTCCATGTTGTACTTATAAAGGCTTACCACTTGAACTGGTCTTGACCCCCTGCTTCCTTTTGTCCTCATTGGGACGATACTTCCTGAGGAGGGTGGTAAATTCCGCATAGAAGACGCCAAAGATAACGACAGGTACTACGATCGCGAGGCTGTAACAGAAGGATCTTGAACGCAGGACTAGTTCCAGCTGATCATTAAACCGTTTTATCATTAGGCCATCCTTGAAGACCTTTCCAGGCGCGACAATATTGTCACGGGGAAGTATTAGGTCAGACCTGCGCTGTGGTGGACGGAACTCGGCGCAGATTTCACGGGTGGGCTGACATCCGCAGTGTCAGCGTCTTCTTCGAGAGCACGCCATTTCATCATTCACGCGTTCCCCGGAAACACTATCCCCTCAGCAAAGGCAAATTCCTAGTGCATGTTAAGCGTACGATGTGCAATGGGAATAGTATGGCTTAAGGTGGCGACATCGACTAATTCGGAATTGGGCGTAGCGCACAGAGAGGTTCTGTGGAGCGATGTAATAACACAGGTTATGTCAGTCTCAGGACCTGTGTAACGCAGCAGTTCTTTACACAACCCCACAGGATGGGACGGAAGCCAGAGCAAGAAGGGAGATCCGGGAGGGTAGTGAACAATACCATGGCTAGCGTCGTAGTGAAGCTTTCGAGTTTCTTGGGAGGCGGAAAACTTGTGGCGAGCAATCTGGCAGGCGGCATCGGCTCGGGCGCAACTCCTTTCAGCAGCTCTCCATTGCCGCAGCTCGTTGGAGTGGTGCAAGTGATCATGTACTGCGTGGCCTAGTCGGTGGTCAGAGCGATTCATTTGTTTCTTTATCAACACTCAGGCAAGGGGCCGAGCATGTCAAGGCCAACACGAGAAAACGGCTCAGTCCGAATGACACTCGGCTGCGTGTCCAGAGGCAGAACGGGGGGCTTCTTCAGGCGTTTACATAGGTCGCAAGCGGCTGCATTATGTTGGACGGAGCGATAGAGTCGAGGCAAGAAGGAACTCCTGCGCACGTGGTCGTATGTGTGTGAGAGGCCAAGCTGACTAGCTCTAGGAACGCCATGCATTTGTTCAAGGATGACAGAGCGCAGGTGTTGGCAAATGACCAGCAAGTACACAGTGCCATCAGCTCACATGTTATGGTGGTACAGCGTGCTGCTGTGCAGCAAGAACATGGCAGAGGAAGAGTCACGGGGGTCTGTGCTGAGACGGTCAATGGGAGAGCTGAGGACTGCGTCTAAGCGCTGTTCGTCGGCAATGTGGGAGAAGTCGGACATAGACAGGACACAGCGTCTGACTCGTAGCCTGCAGGGTAAGGGGAATAGAAGGAATAAAGGGACAGGCAGTGTGCATCCTGCTGGAGCCGACCGGATTTTTGGACAACGGAAAAGGAATACTCCGTCCAGCACAGTTTCTAGCAGTCAAGGTGGCCAGCTCGGCCTTTGAGGGATGACAGCCAAAGAAGGTGTGGTGGTCAGTAATAAAAGTGAGGAGTTGGCCAAAAAAGGTCGAAATTTTCCAATGGACTAAGCGAGAACCAAGCACTACATCTCCTTAATAAAATAGTTCTGCTCCGCTTGAGAAAGAAGGCGGCTTGCGTACGCAATCACGCAGTGTTGACCGCGCTGTCCCTTGGCAGGAATGGAGGCCACCCCTTAACCATTGGCATCGCTGCGAAGTTTCATCGCTATAGACGGGTTGAAATTGGCCAAAGGCCGGAGGGCAGGTGAGAACAGCGATGACTGGAGAATGTGCGAGCCTCATGTGATCCTCGAGAGACAGGAGCACCTTTCTTCAGAAGATTGGTGAGAGGGCGAGCGACGGATGCGAACTACAGTACGAACTGGCGAAAATAAGAATATTGTCCTATAGAACAGCAGATATCAGTAAGTGTACGGGGAGATTAAAAAGCACAGATAGCGCAAACTTTGCCGGGATAGGGCCAGACGCCTGGGTGGAATTTACCAAATGGCCAGTCACTTTATGTTTGCGGCGACGAAAACTGCATTTCCTTGAGTTCAGTTCAAGTCTGGCATGGTGGAACGAATAGCACCAATAAGGATGAGTGGCGACGGAGGTGCCTTTCAAGCAAGGGCGCGAAAATAATCACGGCATCCAAGTAACATAAAAAAGTCGTCCACTCAAAGCCGCAGAGTAAGGAGTCCATCATCCGTTCAAAAGTAGAAGGGGCCTCACAAAATCCAAAGGCGTTATCTTAAATTGGCAAATCCCATCGTGTGTGACGAAAGCAGTCTCTCGTGGTCTTGTACGCTAACAGAGGTTTGCCACTAGCCGCAATGAAGGTCAATGAAAGAAAAGTTGCCGGCTCTATGTAAACAATCCAAAGCATCGTCTAGTCACCGAAGTGGATAGACCTCCTTTGAGATCTTTTGCAGATGTCGATAGTCGACGCAAAAGCGAGAACTGGTGTCTTTCTTTTCAACGAGTACGGCAGGAGATGTCCAGGAGCTAGTGTTGGCTAACATCTTTTTGACCTCCTGCTGGATGACCTGGCGCCCTTAAAGGGACAAACGATAAGGGTTCCGAAGTAAAGTGCTTGTATCTCCGGTGTCAATGCGGTGAGTCAAAAACTACTGTTTCACCTAGAGTAGCGCTGGCAAAGTAAAAAAATATCGGTGAAGTATAACAAAAAGGTTGTGGAGATCCTGACCGTGCTGGGGGTGAGGTCAGAGGCAATCATCGCAAGTATAGGTTCTGGAATGGACGTGGGGAATTGGAGTGCTTGACGGACACTTGAAGATGGTCCAGGTTTGCGAGCAGAGATTGTGAATTCTGTGAGAAGGGTGAGGATAGATGCAGTCTATGAGAAAGGAGAGGAGTGGTGAGGAGCCCAGCGGCTGCCGCAGTGGCAGGCGTTGTGGACTATACGGGAGCACGTGAAGCAGATCGGCCGATCGCCAGGGATACGTCACTCATCAGGAGTACGTTATCGGCAACGTTGTGTGAAGGTGTTGCGGGGTGCAGCGGTAGCAATGCCATCAGGAACGAGGCTCGAATTCTGGCATTGCACGGTGTGGCTAGAGGGTATGCCGAAGTTGGCAACCTCCTGGTAAACGGCAGTTTGATTAAGATATAATGTACGCAGGGCCGGCCTTTTTTCTTTCTTATAGCTTTCTAGCAGTCATGTGCTGCTAGAAAGCTATTGGACCTGATTTAGGTACGAAGTGCAGTTACAGAACAATCTTTGTAAATGAGCAGAGAAAATACCCGTTTTGATAAGCAACGAATAAAAGAAGACTAAGTCAGTCGTTACTGTGTTTCAGTGTAAAAAAGGAGTCCCTCACTCAAATCCATTATTCTGCCGAGAGCGATTTAACAGTTGCTGCAGCAGTCAAAAATTAATCGTGCTAGCTGCGAAGTCGTCCGACGAGCAATGACGTACCACTGACAGCAACATAAAGGTTCGTTGCAGCTGCCGGGATTCACACCTGAGAAGTCTCTTCCTGTTTAGCGGCATTGGCGATTTTGTAGTACGTACACAATCCCAAAGACGTCTATGCAATGCACACAAGAAACGCCACCAGCAAACGGCGTGATTCATGAGAACTTTGAAGCACTCGAACTGACTTCGATAACGGTGCAGCCGCCACAACTTCGTAACGTTCAGGCTTCCTCACCCTCCAGATCACCGCGTGCAATGCAGCCAACTGCTCGGCAAATGACGCCGCTTTTCAGAAAAGTAGGTCACGCGCCGCGCATGTGCGCATGCGTGTCTCTATGGGCATATATCTTATTATGTCGGCACATAGGTTACCAAGCTGCATAGGTTACTGTGTAAAGGTCACTCGGCAATAGTTTGATGGTAACCTTTAAAACGATTGAACATCGGCTGTTGTAACCTTTAGTCTGGGCAAAAATAATTAAATCATGACCAAAACATAAAAAATGGTGACTTGTAACCTTTGCTAGATAGGTTACTGACGTCTAAAAGTTACATTATAGGTTACTGTGTTTAGAGTGCTATACGCATGCAATCTCCGCGCGGCGCGGAGCAGATGGCCGCTCCAGACGGAAGTAGCGACCGAAATAATTTCACGCAAAGGAATAAAAAAATAAGAGGTACGACAGTCACTAATACCACCACTTGTTCCTCGTAGTTACGTAAGCATGCCCCCCGGCAGTAGGCACTTTTCATCTCCCACCAAGAAGCATTTGACGGGGTCCTCGTAGTCTAGTTTTCTAAACGGCTCCTAGTGTACCATTACATTGACCGTTCGTTTCTTTCAAACTAATTGATCAAATGCTGCTCTTAGACGGCTGGCGAAGCGTCAGGTGAAAATAATTTGTCAAAAAGGTGCATCGCAGTGAGAGCAGCTGAGTTTCTGCGTCACGCGCCTCGGCGCATTATTTGAGGGCAGAATGTCGCTGTTGAGGTCGCGGCCGCGAATGTGTCCTTAAACGGCTTTTGGTTACCTGAAACTTACAGCTTGCGGTGAAGAACGATGTACCAACGATGTACCACCTGTGCGAACGGTCAGGTTCTTCCTTCAACGTTAAATAATTACTCTATCTTTTATCTCTGCGTCTCTGCCAGCAGAAAGCGGTGTTCAGATTTCACTTGGACCTCTATCAGCCACGGCTGGTGGAAGTGCAGCTTAAATGTGTTTTGTTTGTATAGTTGCTGTATTTTTGAGTTGGCGTCTGTCTTTAAGGGGAAAACTTGAAAGACATTCATGAAGTGCTAGCGTTAAACAAGCTCGTGAGCACTGCTCGGCTCATTCCGTTTTTTAAAAATCTCCCCGGTTAGTTCCAGTAAACGCATACCCTATTACAAAAGCTACCCTCAGAATGCAGGACAAACTGACTGAGGAAAAGGTTTAGCAGCAAAATGGGGATACTTGGGGGTATTGAAGGAGAGTCGAAGAAGAAAGTTCGCCAGGCTTTCCGCTGGTCGCTCTCCTAAGAAGGAGGGACCGCTACGCTTAGCACAATTTAGTATGTCAGGCAGGATAGGGTCTCGCTAAGGGTGAACCCTGACCTGAGGTGTTGGAACGGGAAAAGCGGTGGTTATCATGCACGGCGAATGTATCATTCTATTTTTCACATAAAAATTGAATTTGTGGGTTTTATCAAATAGGATACATGTGAAAAGGATGCTATCACTCTATTTGCCGCCTGGCATAATTCGGTTGAAAGCACTCGGTGATGACTAACGATTAATACCTTTCGTCACTTTGGATTAAAGTAAAAATGAGCCGCACGGAAAGACAGGTGCTCAGGTATTTCTGCCCTTGCTATTGAATTCGCAGATTCGCTTGCCACTATTGCTGATTGCTTTGTGGGCTTTGGTCTTTCCCGGATTAGGCAGTACCAACGAAGCAACGGTGCCTCCAGCGTGCATCATGGACGCCGAAAGCGCGCCACCTGTCAACGATTTGGAAGAGCTGCAACGACTTTCTGATATTCAGAATTTGTGTGAACAGGTATTGGCTCGGGAAGCAGCTGAGCCTCGTACCGGCCGTCGAAAAAAAGCTACTCCACGCAAAAGTCCCGCCGCCGATGACCCTAACTTCCAGGGCGCAGTTGTCCGGATGCAGCTGGTGATGGCTGACGGACAACCAGAGCTTAAGATGAGCCATTCCTACAAGTAAGATGGCTCAGTTGTCCTTCTGTTCTGCAGTGCTAATTTTGCATTGTTTGATCATACAGCAACACAAAATCTACATATTTCCGCGCAAATAAAACATAAAAGACGCAAAACACAAGCAGTCTGCAATTCTGCGGACGAACCACGTGTATTTGCTAATCTGGTGCATTAATCCACCTTATGCGTTTGCTGCAGATATATCCAAATTATAGTAATCGTAATTGAACCCCTGAATTATGTTCGTGACCATATTCAGGTGACGCTATAAACTTGTGAAACTGTGTAATAATAATAATGTTCTTCACTTCCATCAACGTAATGGAGGACGCAGTGAGTAAAAGCTGCTCGAAAAAACGACTGCTTGACAAAAGCCCACAGCCTCCTTTACACGGGGGCAACAGCGCGAGAATAAAATACATGCAGGCATATAACGTTTATTGCTACGCTACTTGGCTGCTTAAATAAATAAGCACACGTACACGAAGAGTGCATATAAAAATGTTTTGTAAATTTGTGTATTCGGTTGTTTTCCAGACCAAAAAAACAATAATTAAGATTTGAGTAGAATAGGTATTTGTAAAGTAGAAGTTTTGCCTGAAATGGAAGATAGGATCTATAGTCAGGTATCATACCAACTACACGAGAGAACTTGATATAAGCAGAATCGATGTGGTTATCCCCCAGCATATTTTGAGCAAACATGACTCCAAGAATTTTAATATGATTTGTCATTTCTATAGCGCCTCCGTAAATTAGACTAAAAGCTGCGTTTAATTGCTAGATTTTCATCTAAACATTACTGCGTTTATTTTGCTTGCATTTGTCGTTATGTGGTTAACAACTGACCACTTTTTTAGGTTGATAAGAAGAAAGTTCCCTTCATTTTGTAGAACATGGCAGTCGAGAGCAGATAAAAATATTCTCGCGTCGTCGGCGTACAAACATATTTTGGCTTAGTGCTGATGTTAATGAAGCCATTGATATAGATGATAAAAAGAAGCAGACCAAGAATGCTGTCCGAGGAACACCTTTACCTATTGCTTTTAAATCAGAACGATAGTATTGAACCTCGACAAACTGCTGCCGTAAGCAAATACTCGATCGGTTCTAAAAAATGCTCGCGGGTTCCATACATTTCTAGTTTCATTATAAAGTGGAGTGAAGTATAATATCGCGAGATGATACTGTGCAAATACCGCGAAAACGATCCCTATGCTCGCTCACGGCGCATGCAGTCAAAGGCGAAGTCACCGATATATACAAGCCATGGATGGCATGTCTTCTGCATGATCTCTAAAGATTTTACGTCACATTCATGGGTACGGGGGGGGGGGGGGGTGGCATCGCGGAGGCTTTTTGAGCTCTTGGCTACAGAGCCCGCAGACCTGACTTCAATCTCAGCCGCGTCGGCCGGGATTCAGGGGACAAGCAAAGCGCCCGTAAAATATGAGTTGTCTGTAAACATGTCGGATGGTAAAAATTTTTCTGAGCCTGCGTCCCTCATAGCCCTGAGCTCCTTTCAAGTTTACGTCAAATAAACCAATGTTTCCACACCCAAACAACTGGAAAATTGATGGTGTTGCTTTCTCGTGGTATTACGCCATAGCGTACAGAGCTCGTTCCCCACAAAAACCGCCGCCGTCAGAGACAATGGTCGGAAAAAATTCCGATTCCTTGATTCGTTGACAAGGTCATGAAGCCACAGCCACATGACCTTGCTTGGAAATTTTAACCTTCCCCTCCCATGAAAATAAAGCTAAGAAATTGGTGGAGGCTCCCAATGATGGCAAAATTGGCCATATTGGCAATATGGGTATCCCATGAAAAAGAAGTATTGGCATAATATGCATAATATATTCCTTACATTGTGGTCCGAAGACAAGTCATCTGCATGCTAGGCTAGCAAACACCGCATAGGCCGCGAAAGGTGGTTGGTACCAACATGTTGGATTGGCAGCTTGTGAGCGCTTTTTTGGTACGTAGGCTTTAAAATTTGTGTCTTCACTGTGAAAAAATAAGCATTACTTTTACGGGCATTTTAAGTGCTATGACTGGCACCCTTCGACTCAGCGCTTAAAGGTATTCGATGCTTTCATGCACAGTTCTTGCGGGATGTTTCGCGGCACAAAACACCCAAAAATGAAAACACTGACCTACAAGTGTTGGTGGATTTTAGCGTTACTTACAGCCCACATCAATACAAAAAAATTGGTGGGTTGCGTTTAAGATTCCGTGCAGCTTTTATTATGTTTTTCACTTTTTAAAGTTGACTGGTCGTGACATCTAGATAATGAATGAACTTGTAGCACTGGAGTTCTTAAGACAGTAGAAAAGCTCTGTGCACCAACAAAATACATTTATCGGAGTTCAAACACGTCCAATGCAAAGTGTGGGAAAAATTTATCATCAAATCACATCCATATATACGGATCAAATCACATCCATATATATATATACAGAAAGCATACGAAGGTTCCGCATACTTACTGCCATCCAAAACGCACAGTAATGCAAAGACTTTGAGACAAAATCACGTCCCGCTTGCTTTGAGTAATGATATGGTGTGGTAAAAACAAGGTTGCACCACACTGACATGTAACTCTTAATTTTGCATAAGAAAACGGAGAAGTCCTGCCAGACAAAATTTGCTTTATTTTGCAAATTTTGTGTCAGTTAAGAGGCTGGCCACGGGCTTTGTGGAAGCCATTCAAATAATTCTGTACAATATAAGTGAGCGTCAGGAATGCACACACTGTGACAAGTCACTGAAGAGTTCAGAGGAGCATATCAGCTTGGACTCAAACTTCAGGCAGCCTCCACGCAATATCTGCAATCCTGCCATTATGGAATTTGTGGAGAGAGAACCGTAGTTGCTGCATTTTACAAAAAAGAGCAGACAGAACAGAGCATCACTTAGTGATCCCGCTGAACAGACAATGGCTAGTAACTATGCTAATTCTAACAAAATACGGACATATGGCAACCACCCAACAGTTTTTAACTCTGCGGGCCCTTAAAAAAAGTTATTACTTTCCCAAAGCAAGCGGCTATACATCACAACAGTGTTGCTCCACGCCCACACACAAAAGAAGAAAGGCCCTGCAACAGCTTTGGACTGACTAGGCACAGTTTTGTAGGGTTCAAACCAGGGGGGGGATTCAAAGCCCACTTTAGTTTCTCAAAGCGAAAGACAGGCGAGATGAGTGCGGAAACGGAGAGCGCGCTAAATAAAGGGACAGAGGGCGTTTATATCTTTGTTGAGGCCGGCATCGGTGAAAGTCGAGCTCTAGCTGCACTGCTCGACGGTGCTGCAATGAAGGCTTCTCGGGTATACGATGAGCGAGCGGCCCGTTGTTGAAAAGAGTCGAAACCCTTCTAGCAATGTGTACCGGCACCAACGCGACGCCGCTTTCCCATCTCTTTTGCAGACCAAGGGCGCGCTGTATAGGCCAATTTAGCCTAGGCTCAAACCCAAATCTGCGAGATGTTGCCGGAACTGCTGCAGCAGTCCGCACAACAATCCCTTCCCCTGTTCAAGGGAGATATATATATATATATATATATATATATATATATATATATATATATATATATATATATATATATATATATATATATATATATATATATATATATATATATTTTAATAATAGCAGGAGATGTCTATCTGGTGCTGAGCGTAGGATATGCTCTTACACTGAAATGGCGGTTTCACAGAAATATGTACCAATTGGACTCCCAAGCCCAACACGCTTATTCCGTCCCTGTGTATAACAGTGGCAGGAACTATCCAATGACGACGTAAAGAATTTGCCACCACTGCAAATTTACGCAGTCATAAGTAGTGCGGTGTGTGGCCACCACTTAGTTCGCTTCATTCGGTCGGTCTGACTGACGAGTTTTAACGCCTAAAAGCGGCCTAAGTTATGAGAAGCCGTAGTGGAAGGCTCTGAAAATTTCGACAACCTGTAGTTCTTTAACAAGCATTGACATCGGACAGCACATGGGCGCCTTGCGCTTCGCCTCCATCAAAAGCGGCCACCGCGGTAAGGATCAAAACTATAATCTTGGGCACAAGTCGAGCGACGTAACCACTGCACCCAACGAGGCGAGGTGGTTCACTTCAGCTCCTGAAAAAGGTTTGATACTTTATTTGTGTATTCTTCCTAATAGGTTTCTTTTTCTTCTACAGCCTGCGTCCACGAGCTGAACAAGTGGTACAGCGTGCTCGTCAAGCACCATCAAAGTGATTTCAAGACTGCGCCTGTCACAGAGTCAAGAACGCATTCCTCGTTGATACAATTCAGGCTTCAATGCATCTTATCCTTATTTCTTCAGTTCCTCTGCATGCATCAGCTGTAATAAATGTTTTTCATTCATCACTTCGACTCAGCCTCAAAGCCTCTGAAGCGCTTGAAAAGCTATTACAAGACCAGAATACTAAAACACGTGCATATGTAAGCAAAATAATCTAATGTAGTTTGTGTTTATGTCACCCCTTAAATATATCAAAATTTTATTATCGCGGGACACTTTTAAAATTTCATTGTAACAAAGAAACTCCTTGAGCATACCTAACAAACTCTTGCAAGGCCGGAAGTAGTAAATATTTTGGTGCCCTGGTATGGGGGGGGGGGGGGGGACCGTTATCGCTAGCAATAAATATTTTTCACCAAATTAAGTCGATCCCATCTAACAATTTGCTAGAAAATAAGCCGTTCTCAAGTAACCTTTACAAATAACTGTGAGCAGGAGGTTCTATTTTATAGATAGAAACATTGCAGACGCTACTGAAGATATTAAAGAAACACTTGATTTCAAGGCATCAGATCTATTTTCAGTTAGCTTGCATTGTTTGGGCAATAAAAGATTCTCTGATACAGACATTAGAAAAACTCCAAAATCAAGCTGCATGTTTCGCCTTAAATAATCCTTATCTTATTCAGTGCATAATCGAGATAAAAGCCGTGCTACGCTATTATTGCTAAAAATGAGAAAAGCTACAAGGTTCAAGCCCTATTTTTTGTTGTCTGATCAGACACTGATAGGCGCAATTACCTATCCGAACCATCTGATGCCTCAAGCAGGCACAAACTCACGAGAAAGTGCACGAATATGATTTCAGAATAAGCAGCTTTGCCAGATACTCTGTCTCAGTTGAATCTGGAACTGGTTGTGAGATAATGTGTTAATGGTTATTATTTTATTTTCCGATTATATTTGAGTAAAAGCACACATATGCTCGCCATCATTGATGATCTTTGTGCCATCACTCTGATGCGTAAGCTGTTTCGTGAAGTCTGAGCTATAGGCCTCGCAGAGATAATTCAAACTAAGTGTGATATAGCAGCACCAACGCGTGAGCCTCCATGAAGGGTTTTTGAATTTCGCAATTTCACCAGCCAGTGGGGCGATAGCACCTAGGAGTGACCATTGACCGACGATGACCTCTCGTAGAGCTTTCTAGCTGAAAATTCCATCGGGGCGGATTCGAGCTGGTCGGGTTCAGGCACTGGCACTAGGGTTCGGTAGCCGACCATCCTAATCAGTGAGCTACCGCGGTTGGTGCTTTAACGTATTACAGCGAGGTTTAGCTCGGGTTAAAGATCCGCCGTTTGACGAGTCGGCTCCAAAATGGCGCCGGAAGTAGAGTCAAACGCACAGCTTCCGCGATAACGTGCGTCATTGCACCGGAGCTGATCGCGCACGGTACGATCCATTTGACACGCCGCCTCCAAGATGGCGCCAAATGCGCAAATGAAACTGCATCGCACTAGACCCGTAGCCACGAGGAACCTGTTGACCGTTTGGTGGAAAGACTTGTATGTTCACGTGAAGTCATCAAACTAAAGATGGTTATTAACCGATTCGCCTACTGTCTTTTGGAAATGTTAAATAATCGCCTAAATTTTGTGCGAAAAACAGCAGTTAAACATACCCCAGGTAAGACAAAAAAGTCAGCGCTTTCTCACTGTAATCGGTTCAACGGAGATAACCTTTGTCAATTTTCCAAGACCGCCTAATATATCTTTAGCTCAACGCAAGTTCCTTTATACTGAACAATCAGCCCATATGGGATTGGGGAAAGTTTTTGTGAGAGGGGGGAGTTTGGTTTTCATTTTCAGCGACAGAATCTGTACATAGGGATAGAAGCGTACACCTATGACACTGAAACGAACGAGGATGAACTCAACACGGACTCCAAATTGCACACCGCTTGAAGGCAAGAACCGGATTAGTACGCATGGAAAAAGCAGCGTCTTAATAGAAGGGTGAAAATCAGGATTGCTAGATTTGAAAAGAAAATCGAGAAGCATGCTGAGGAGTTCACTAGGCAACAGTGGTGCTAAATCTGCAAAGAAAATTGAAGGATACTTAAGCTCTTCCTTAAAGAGCATGAAGTGATAGCGTAGGCTACCGCCCCGCATATAAAGTTCCGTTTATCCAAGCCATATTAACATACCTGTGTGGGCTAGGGGTAATGTGAATCGTGACAGCCTGGTTCTCATATCACCCTCATATGTGAAAGCAGAGGCCAGATTGGCAGCTCCTGCCAATCGTAACGTCCGGCAACCCTACGTTCAAACACAGCGCGGTCATGCCAGCTGTCAGATACCGCCTTCCTGCCCCATATGTTCTTGATTTGTCGCTCACAATGCCAATTCCGACCCCGGATTCTCTAATGATGGGGGCCTTTTAACGCCATTGCGTAAACACAGTCAACTAGGCAACAAAGATACCTTGCACTTACTAAGACATCATCTGGATCCATCTAAACCAAATACGCTAACCAAAGGGCGATCAACAAAGTCATCCATTCATTCACAATAACGAAATATGAACTGATAGAGCAACTTCAAGAGTACATTAATGTCGATTACGACGGGCAGAAAACGCGCCCTACACAGGTACCATTCTGAAGCTAGGCGATCACTTCAGCCAGACGGGAGTTTCGTCAGCCGTTGCTAACAACTGACAACCAAAGATGAAATCAGCCTCCGAACCAGAGACTCGTTCACGAACAAAGCCTTCAGAACTCTAGACCCGAAATGTTTCGCAGCCCTAACCGATTATTTAAATAAGTGCTGGGGAACTGGGCAAACTCTTAATTAGAAACATGCCATAATGATCATCACTGTCAAGCCACATAAGACTGACCAAGACAACCTTAGACCCACCTCTCTAACCTCATCCTTCGGGAACCTAATCGAACATGTAGTCCTCCACAGACTGCAAGAATACACCAAGGAAAGGGACCTTCTGCCGCGTACCATGATTGGGTTAGGAGGGCTATCTACCAGTATGTCATGCTACAACTCTCACATGACATCGTTCACCCAATGATAGCCAACACTAATGCATTTTCAAACCTTAAAACGATTTGACAATTTATCACACAGAACGATACTAGAACACCGGATAAATATTGTTACGCCAGTAGCGTCGCGACTGAGATGTTCTAGTCGGTTCAGTGCGCTGGGTACACACGGCTAGCGGGGACGACACAAGTGCCACAAGACAAAGTGCCACAAGACAAATATCATCCCGGCAAGGAGAACCTATGAATATATCAGACTTTCTGGAGAACCGCTCTATGGAGTTCGAAATTAGTTCACTACAATCCAACTCGCAAAACCTCGGGAACAAGGATATACCACAGGGAGCGGTCGTATCCCCCTTCCTGTTAATTCTTGCTCATCAATCTACGAAACAAAACGCCATCACCAAAGAACACAGCCTGCATGCTGATGACATGACTTATCGATAACTAAGGGCTGAGGTAGACTATAGAAGAAGCGCTACAGAAGACTGCCAGTCCGGTTGGGTAAGAAGCAACGAAGACAGATAGGAATCTAGTGCCCCCCCCCCTCGCCCCGATACTCAGAACTGTTGGTCATTCAGAGATGCAAGCCAGAAGACAGAATACCGATTACCGATTACGACAAAACTCTATGACAATGAATTCAGAGAAATCCTGGAAATCAAGAGCCTTTGACTACAATAACTAGTACGCCGCGTAACGCAATCCCGTTCCAAGCTCTCAAAGGATTTGCGCACCACACAGTAAGAACGATCAGGCGCATCGCTAATCGGAAGAGAGGAATAAAAGAGCACGATTATTTCCCAACCAATAACGCGTTCTTACTAAGCAGAATAACGCACGCACTCCCCTACCTTAGTCTATGTGACACTGAGGTTGGGAAGGGCAATTCAATATTCAAATCAGCTGTCAAAACAGCACTAGGCCTCCCTCATTACAAAGCTAACGATAAGCTACTTTCGCTCGGAGTTCGCAGCATGATTGAAAAACTCAAAGTACAAACAAAAATGCAAATCCTGTGGGTTGTGCCCTACCCTCATAGGAAGAGCCATCCTACAAACTCTGAGCATTGAAGGAGAACCGAAGATAGGCTCCCCAGGTCTGAAAATATTTGAAGCATGTCTGTAATCAGCAAATGTAATAAACAAGATGAAGATTAAACCACTAACCAAGCACCTGAACAGAAAAACGTAACAAGGCCTGCGAGAAGCAAGCGCCAAGAGACTGCATAGAACATTATAGAAACTCTAAGGCGTCTTACATGTTCATGACGCCTATAAGGAGGACAACCAGAATGTTTACTATTTGCGGAGCCACACAACCCAAGATAGGAACGGCAAGACAAACCATGTCTGAAACAATCGCAACCTGCAACTCCCTTTTCGTGTACAAAGCTACCATCGCAATTGCCATAGTCAACACCCGAGCCACCACCTCTGTCACTGACTGCAGATGTGCCATATACTATGTTAAGCGGGGATCCAGGCACTGGTAGCGGGCACTGGTAGCGAGCAGAACCGGAGCGGGGGTGACCTAACTTTCAGTCAGCTGGTCAGCAAAATCACTTCCTCTTCCTCTTTCTCGGTGATCTTCCCACTTATACGGAACTTCTTTACAATCTGGCCTCCACAGAAAAGGGGAGCCATCCTGGCGACTCAAAGAGACGAAAGGAATGCGGGATCGTAATAAGGCTTCAAACGGTCGACGTGAACAAACTCACGCCCATGGCAGCGAAGGTCGGTGGAAGCGGCTAGCGGTTCAACTAGGTAATTGACGGGAGAAGTCTGTTGCAGCACTAGATAGGGTCCGTGGTACTTGGAAGTAAACTTGCTGGTCAGATCTGGTGGTGTCGATGGGACCCAGAGCCACACGTGAGCAGGTCAGCTCAGTTCAGTCGTTCAGTCGTGTCCTACTCCTCGGGACCCTATGGACCATGTCACGACACGCTTTCCGGTCTCTCACTATCTTCCTACAATCACATAACTTCATCTGCAGTGCCTTGAGGATGCCATCTAACCATCGCGTTCGCTGCCTACCCCTTCTCCGGCGACCCTCAACCTTTCATAACATCAAATCTTTCTCCAGCGACCCCTCTCTTTTCATCAGATGACCAAAGAAGCTGAGCTTTAACTTTAGAATTTGACCCTCCAATGAGCAGTCATGGTTTATGGTCGACAATATCGACTGATTTGATCTTCTGGCAGTCCAAGGAACTCTCAAGAGTCCAGCACCACAATTCAAACGCGTCAATTCTTCGGCGGTCAGCCTTTTTCACAGTCCAACTCTCGCATCCATACAATACAACTGGAAATACCATAGCACGAGTTATACGGATCCTTGTTGGCAGACTAATGTCTCTGCTCTCTACTAGGCGGTCAAGGCTAACCATTGCTCTCTGTCCCAGAAGCAGGCATATCCTAATTTCATGGCTGCAGTCCTCTTCCGAGGTAATCTTGGAGCCCAAGAAGAGAAAATCTGTCACAGCTTCCACTTCTTGTCCATTGATGCTCCAGGACTTGATAGGGCAAGACGCCATGATCTTTGTCTTTTTAATGTTCAGTTTAAGCCCAAACTTCTCACTCTCTTCTTGTACGCGCATCAGAAGTCTATTGAGTTCCACTTCACTTTCTGCCATTAAAGTGGTATCATTCGCATATCTAAGGTTGTTGATACGTTTCCCAGCAATCTTCACTCCAGCTGAAGACTCGTCCAGACCGGCCTTCTTCATGGTGCACTATGCATATAGGTTAAATAGGCAGGGCGACAGTGTGCAGCCTTGCCTCACTCCTTTCTCAATCGGAAACCAATCAGTAAAACCATGCCCAGTTCTGACTGTGGCCTCTTGTCCTTCATACAGGTTCCTGAGGAGACAGATGAGGTGAATTGGAACTCTCATCTCTTGGAGAGCTTGTCGCAATCTGCTGTGATCTACGCAGTCAAACGCTTTCGCATAATCAATAAAAAAGAAGTAGATGGGTTTCTGGAACTCTCTTGCTTTTTCCGTGATCCAGCGAAGGTTGGCAATTTGGTCTCTGGTTCCTCTGCCCTTGCGAAACCCAGCTTGCACGTCGGGAAGCTCCCGATCCACATACTGCTGCAGCCTACCTTGGAGGATTTTCAACATCACCTTGCTAGCATGCGAAATAAGCGCGATCGTGCGGTAGTTGGAACAATCTTTGGCACAGCCTTTCTTTGGAATGGGGATGTAAACTGATCCCCTCCAATCCTGTGGCCACTGCAGGGTTGTTCAAATCTTCTGACATAATGTATGCAGAATGTTAACAGCGTCATGGTTGAGGTTTTGAAGCAACTCAGCTGAATTGCCATCAATTCCGCTAGCTTTGCTCTTAGCAAGGCTGGCTAAGGCCCATTCAACTTCACTCTTCAGGATGCCCGGCTCGAGATCAGTAATCACAACCGTGTTATGTTGGGTTTGCACATTTGTGTCCTTCTTGTACAGTTCTTCTGTGTATTCCTGCCACCTCTTCTTTATCTCTGAGGCTTCAGTGAGGACCTTGCCTCGTTTGTCCTTTATCACGCCCAGCTTAGCACAGAAGCTTCCTTTGATATCTTTGATTGTCTTAACAGAGGTCTTGTGTTCCTTAATTGGCTGTTGTCCTCAATTGCTTGGCACTGTATGTTCGGGAAGGCATTCTTATCTCTCCTTGCTATTTTGTGAAAATCCGCATTGAGAACCTTGTATATTTCTCTTTCCCCCATAACTTTTGCCATCCTCCTTTCCTCAGCTATTTGCAAAGCCTCTTCAGATAACCAGTTTGCTTTCTTACATTTCGTTTGCTTTGGAACTACCTTAGTAGCAACTTTGGTATTATATCACGAAAATCAGTGCACATCTCTTCGGGCTCTCTGTCTTCTTGATCTAATTCTTGAAATCGATTCCTCACTTCCACAGCATATTCTAATGGAATTTGTTCGAGTTCATACCGGAAAGGCCTTCTAGTTTTCTGCGTTTCCCTCAATCGAAGCTTAAATTTGGCAACAAGAAGCTGATGATCGGTGCCACAGTCGGCCCCAGGCCTTTGATTTACTGCTTGTATAGCGCTTCTCCATCTCTGCCGGCAAAGAATATAATCGATCTGATTCCTGTACAGACCGTCCGGTGAAGTCCATGTGTGCAGGCGCCTCTTGTGCTGTTGAAATGAGTATTCGCTATGGTCAGGTTGTTTTCTTGACAAAACTCTACTAGCCTCTGCCCAGCCTCATTTGACTCGCCGAGACCGAACTTGCCTATAATTCCGGATATTTCTTCACTCCCGACCTTAGCATTCCAGTCTCCTATGAGAAAAACGACGTCTGATGATGGGGTGCGGTCTAAAAGGCATTGTAGGTCCGCATGAAATCTCTCAACGTCAGCTTCTTCAGCAGTAGTGGTCGGTGCATAGACTTGGATAACTGTTATGTTGAAAGGGTGACCTTGGATCCGAAGTGAAATCATTCGGTCGTTTTTGGGGTTGTACCCTAGCACTGCTTTGCCCATTCTTCTGTTTACTATGAGAAAGGACGCGATAGTGGGTCCGGTGGCATCTTTAAGTGCTGCTGTCTCCGCATAGCGAGTAAAGTGATCGACGGCCACGATGATCCAACGATTCCCTGCAGGTGTGTACGGCAGAGGTCCATACAAATCGATGCCAACACGATTGAATGTTCGGTATGGGCACAGAAGGTGGTGTAGTGGAGCCGGCTGAAGGAGAGTAGGCGGCTTGCGATGTCGGCAATCGATGCAGGAACGCACATACTGACGAAGGCATACATACCACGCCAGTAAAAGCGCTGTCGCAACCGTTCATAAGTCTTAAATACACCCACATGGCCACACTGCGGATCGTTAAGGTAAGATGCGCAAATATCACTTCGGAGGTGGCGAGGTACGACGAGCAGCCACTTACGGCCATCTGGCATATAGTTACGTCGATAGAGAAGACGGTCACGGAAAGCGAAATGCTGCTCTTGACGACGAAGGGCGCGAGGAGCTGCTGAAATTGACGAGTTCGTAAGAAGATCGATTAGTGATGTAAGCCATGGGTCCTTGCGCTGTTCTGATGACATGTCGTCGATGGATAGGGAAGAGAAGACGGAGCTGGAGGCAGAGGACAACGGAGCATCAGGAGGCGCTGGTGAGCGAGATAAAACGTCTGCGTCGGAGGGCTTACACCCTGTACGATAGATGACTCGGATATCATACTCTTGTGGTCTAAGCGACCAGCGGGCGAGACGGCCGGTGGGGTCTTTAAGGGAAGACAACCAACATAAAGCATGGTGGTCCGTAACAACATCAAATGGGCGCTCATACTAGTATGGCTGAAATTTCTGAAGCGCCCAAACAATTGCCAAGCATTCCTTTTCTGTCACCGAGTAGTTGGTCTCGGCCTTGGTCAGCATTCGACTTGCGTACGTCACAAAGTATTCATCAACACTGGGTTTTCGTTGGGCAAGAATAGCGCCGAGGCCGGCGTCCCTGGCATCGGTGTGCACTTCGGTAAGAGCAGCCGGATCAAAATGGCGCAATATGAGGGTGAGGTGTGTATCGTGCGCAATTTCGTAAAAGCAGCATCGCACGCCGGCGACCAGGCACTAAGATCTTTGTGAGCGCTGAGGAGTCGCGTCAGAGGAGCAATGATGGTCGCAAAGTTCCGAACGAATGCCTAAAATAGGAGCATAGGCCTATGAAGCTGCGTAGTTGCTTGATAGATGTTGGCTTCGGGAACTCAGCGACAGCGCGGAGTTTAGATGGATCAGGAAGGATGCCACATTGGACACTGAATGCCCTAAAATAGTAAGTTGACGAGCGGCGAAATGGCACTTTTTCAGATTGAGCTGAAGACCAGCGTCGCTAAGACATTGCAAGAGCTTTTCAAGGCGAGTTAGGTGGGTCGCGAAGTCGGATGACATTACGACGATGTCATCCAAGTATCAGAGACATGTGTGCCACTTCAAACCGCGGAGAATATTGTCTATTATGCGTTCAAAGGTGGCGGGCGCGTTACACAGGCCAAACGGCATGACGTTGAACTCAAAGAGCCCGTCGGTAGTGACAACAGCTGTCTTGGGGCGATCGTCTTCAACAATTGGAGCTTGCCGGTAGCCAGATCGTAAATTGATTGAAGAGAAAAATCTCCATGCAAAGTGTCCAGCGCGTCGTATATGCGTGGTAGCGGATAGACGTCCTTTCGTGTGATCGCATTAAGGCGGCGGTAGTACACACAGAATCGAATAGACCCGTCTTCTTTTCTAACGACCGGGGACGCCCAAGTGGTACTGGAAGGCTGAATAATACCTCTACTGAGCATCTCTTCGACTTGCTCATCAATAGTGCGGCGTTCTGAGGCTGATACACGATAAGGACTTTGGCGTAATGGGGCATGCGTACCAGTATAGATATGGTGGGCAACAGCTGATGTCCGACCCAAGGATGGCTGCTGGATGTCCAAGGAAGTTCGTAATCGGTTCAGCAAGTAGAAGAGCTTGGCGCGTTGATCTGGAGCGAGAGCACTGTCAATGGCTTTGTCAAAGGCAACAAGAAGCGATGAAGGAAACAAGGAACGAGGTGGGCTAAGGGCACTTATGATGTCAGAGATTGTGTCTCCACAGGTGGAGAGAAGCGGCGGGACAGTACCAAAATTTTCTGATCGAACAGGATTAGCATGCCCAACTCACTTTCACATTGCAACGTGAGTGGATAGAACGAATCCTTAGTAATGGCTAGTTCGGTGCGGCCGCTTCGTATACTAAGGACGGCGCAGAGCAGGGGAAGACAGCGTCGCGAGACGAAAAGGGAAGATGGGGTGAAGAGCACTGTACAGTCAAGAAGAGAGGCACAGTTTATAGGTACAATAGCGGCACATAAAGATGGGACATCAGTAGCATCCGCAACGTTGCATTTGGCTTCCCCAAGAACGTTAAAGGCGGTCGGTGCAGTGCAAAGCGGAGAAAGGTCTGCTTCGGCACGAGTTCAATATATTACGTCGCGATTGCGACACAAGAAGTCCCACCCTAAAATAATGTCATGAGAGCAGTCACGAAGAACGATAAATCTGATGACGTAGAGAACGTCCTGAATGGTGACTCGAGCCGTGCAGGTACCGAGTGGTTTGATGTTCTCAGCAGTGGCGGTGCGCAAAGAAACCCCAGAATACGGCAGAACAACTTTTCGTAACAAGCGGCACAGTCTAACGTCAATAGCCGACACAGCAGCACCAGTACATACAAGCACAAGAGTACAAAGATTTTCAATGGTAACTTCGATTAAATTGTTCGGTGGTGAAGCAGGACTTCCACTGTTCGACGAAAGCGCAGTTCTTGCCTGTGGAGCTACGTCTAGTGGTTTTCAGGCATTGGCGAGATAGAACAGCGACGCATCGGCGACGGAGAGCGACGGCCCGGAGAGGTTAAGCGGTTGTCATGCGAGAAGTGGTCAAAGTGGGACGAGGGTGAGGGGGCGCACGGAGAGGGTGGACGGCGGCTGCGCGTAGGTGACCGGGCTCTGATCGAAAGCGTACGGGGCCGGGCGATGGCGTGCAACATGGCCAGGGAGACCACATGTAAAGCAAATCGGCCGATTATCAGTTGTGCGCCAAGGGCGTAGAATAGGTGGCGCATGACGCTGAGTGAAAAATTCCCGCTGAGGTGAACCGTACGATGGAAAAGGCGTAGGAGAGGATGGTCTTGCGGCAACCTCAGCATAAGACAGTGGAGTGGGTCCTGGCGTCGGGACAGCGTCGGCATGAATGAGCGGAGCTGTGAGTGGAGCAGCATGAAGAGTTGGTTATCGAGGGGGCGGAAGTGCTTTCGCAACTTGTTCCTGAATAATCTGTCGTATGTTCAAAGCGAGGTGTGAGCCGGATTGCGGAACGTTTGAAATTAGTGATAATTGCCGGGCAACGTCTTCCCGTACGAAGCCTTTGATTTCTTGGATAAGTGTGGAGCTGACAATGCCATCAGACTTAGCCGCGATCGTGCCTTCTGGTTGTCGAGGGACGATGCGTTGGCGACGAAGGTCGTCGTAGCTTTGACACATTGTGGCAACATCACTTACAGTGCTGGGCTCTTTGGCCACGAGAATGTTGAATACGCCTTCATGGATGTCCATCATGATGTTGTGAATCTTCTGAGCTTCAGTCACCGATGCATTTACACGATGGCACAAATCTAAAGTGTCTTCGATGTAGCTAGTGAAGGTTTCGCCTGTCTGCTGCACCCGCTCGCGCAAACAGTGTTCGGTGCGAAGCTTGCGGACGGTGGGGCGACCGAAGACATCCACAAAGCGATATCTGAACGAGGCCCAAGTTCGAATGTCAGCCTCGTGATTTGCGAATCACAACTTTGCCACCCAGCACCTCTACCAAGTGTTAAGCGGAGATCCAGGCACTGGTAGCGAGCAAGACCGGAGCGGGGGTGGCCTAACTAGCAGTCAGCTGGTCCGCAAAATCCTTCCTCTTTCTCGGCGATCTTCCCACTTATATGGAACTTCTTTACAACTAGTATAAAAGAGGAAGAATATCTAGCATCGCATGCTCAAGACCGACCGAAGTAGAGACCTGCACAGAAAACAGGGTCCTATTGAACCGCGTGCGTCAACTTTCGTTAGTTTTTTCGCCATTGAGGACGCTCGGTTGACCTGTTCGTCTGACATTATTATCGTGAATAAATTATAAAGGTTTTAAACAAACCGTAACTAAATTCTAAAAAAAAGAAGTTTGTCCGAGTAATACTTCAAAAATTTTGTCTTTTTGTATTTTAGCGGAGAGTGTTTATTTTTATAATGTTTTTCTGTCGAGAGAATACATACGGCGATTTCGCTTCGTGCGACGGCACTGCAGTTACCCGCTGCGCATGCGCAGAACAGGTGCTTGTGCAATACAGTGTGGACAGATAGTTAAACTATAAGGGCAAATAAAAATGACAGAACTAATAGACCCTTCTTATCAACCGGTTTACAGCAGCGCCAGGCTGCCTGTAGTGTTCTTTCCCTAGCGGCGAAGGCTATGAACTAGAAGGTGCGCGCTGGAGCAGTGCTATCTGTGCAGGTCTGTATTTCAGTCCGTCTTGGTGACGCTACTCAACCTTAATCCCTGTGAACAACAGAAATCATCTGATAATGGTGCCTGCTCATGCGGGGAGACCAACCAACGAGTAAACACATACCCTCGAGTATAATCCAGCCAGCCGAGCAGTAGAACGTCGTTCTTGGTCATGGAGCCATTCAAAGAGCCCCTCACCTCATACCATGATTGCACCGCACACTAAAGGCTCGAGAGTAGGACATACCCACCATCATCCAGAGGCACAAGCTAGTGAGGAAAAACTCCAAAGCGATGCATTCTCTAATCCGTACTTGATCTAAAAGTGCCTTATTTCAGGGATTAGTCCGACCTGTCGCTTCTACTGTGAGACAGCATCTGGGCATTGGTTCTATGAGAATCGCATTGCACAGGCTGTCTTGGACCACACAACAAAAACAAAGACGATGGCAAAGATTTCAAATCACAAACCATATTTTATTTTCCATGCTTACATACATTCTGCAAATTGCATGGCTGTCTTGAACACCGGGTAATGCTGCATGTGTGTTTCAGCTCCAGATCACATGCCATGAAGTTAGCTGCATGGAAAAAAGCCTTCTTCAGGAAGACATGCAACATTCTACTGCTGTACTCTAATGATGAACAGTTTTCAGAGCAGCCACTCAAGAACAACACATATGGCGGGTATTCATACAGGGAGAGGTCAAGTGTTGTATAAGCATGTGGTCTCTAACGAACATTTTCCCTGAACGGTGCTTCCAAATGGAACAAGTGAAAGGATGTAGGAACTTACATGCTGAGTGAGCCCATGCACATTGCACGAAAGACCACATACACCCACTATGTTTCATTCGTTCAAAGATGAAAAAGGCAGTCCTAGGAGCAGCGTGAGTGCATGCTCTTACAGCAATGTCTCTAACTATTGGTGTAACCATTAAGGTTCCACGTAAAATGTGCGAGCGAGGCCTGGCTGTTTTGTGACACGCACTTTCGTATTAGCTGGGATGCTACTTGAGACACACCAACCTACAGTAGTTATAGTAACAAGGCCCCTGAACACTATTGAGCCCTGAAAGCCAGCCTACTCATGGTAGGGTTGACAGTGCAAAGGTAGTCCAGTCAGTAACCATGCAGTAAAGTAGGCAGCTTGATGATACCGCAGCAGTCGGAAAGATTACATATGTTGGTTGAGGAAAGGCCCACATGGATTTAAGTGCATGGAATGGAGTAACCAAATCCCACTGCTGCACAATGCATGCATCAAACATTACTATGATGCTGATTACTGGAAGACTAGTATGAGCGCACGCTGTCAACAGTTGTCCACAAGCAAGTTGATAATAACCTCTTACTGGAAGGGTTTTACGAGTGTTGTCACAGGAGCCATGATGGAGTCCAAGGCAGCTTGCACAGAGCAGATCAAAGCCGGCAGCGATAAGTGAATTAAAAGCACATTCTTATACCTTGAAAGGCTGCTACCATGACTTGTCCCCAAATCTTCCATAACATCCAGTTAGCAAAAGTATGTCTGACATAAGAGCTTTCACAAAGTTAGAGTGCACATATATAAAGATGATACAACAAAAACAACAAAGCTCTCATCACCTCAAGTTGCCCTGATGTTGCATATTAAATGCAAAGCATGAAAAAATGCGCAAGAATTTCTGGATTCTTTTCAAATGTGCTACAGTGTGATAACACAGCTGTACTCATAAAAATGGTTCTCTCATGCAGCATCAGGCCAAGCCAAGTAATGAAATGTACTGCATTAGTGGTACGGTATCAGTACTGCACAATCTACCTTCAGCGAAACTGCTGGTAAAAGTAACCTACCTCTTAGCACGGTGATATTTTTTCGCCAACGGCTACACGGCTAAGTAGTCTCTCGAACTATAGCCACCCTTTGTAAAGCCAAGCTTAAAGTTAAAAAAGAACACTGCCTAACTTCGGTGGGGGCCAGCATCTCACATAATCACATGATGGATAAACCTAGTCACAAGAGGTATGGACCCAATTACTCAGCCACCGGCCTCTGCCTGTTCATACATTTTTAAGTTGGCTTTATAGTTTTAAACCTAACTACCAGCGCTTCACGTCATCACAGTGAAGTCGCATCACCGGCAGTTCCGAGGCACCAACAATTCGATAATGTTGTTTTTTTTGCGGGCCGAATGTAAATCCAAGCGTAATTCAACACACCAATACCGCTCATTTCAATCTACAGTGAACAAAAGTTACCACATCACTTGGACAGTTCGCTTGAATAAGATCAGCAGCGGTCATCGCTGCCAGACTGTGCTGGTGGCCATAGGGCCCGTTTCCGTCATTGTTGGTCTTTGTCAGTGCCTTAAATAAGGTCTCAAATATTAGCTGAACTCCAACGCAACCTTAGAGCACTTACACAGGGCGGGTAACCACCATAGAAGAGAAACTTTTTATACTTACCGCAAGGTGAGTAGCATGTCGTAGGTCTTGTAGACGTCGCTTCACATTCTTGAGTCTTGCCAGAAGTTGTGGTACCATTTAGTCCGTAATATAAAATGCCGCAAAATCGCTCATAATGACGGCTACTTTTAAATTATGGGAACAGATAATTAGCTCAGGATTCTAGCCGCAGAGAGTATTTGCAAACACGTGTTTGCACAAACCGAACTTGCCGTTGTCATCGCCATGTTGTCATTCGCTAGTCGTCTATGTAGACTTCGGAATGGCTATTTTTGGCTTCTGAAGGCTAAAACCCTAGGCAGACCATGTGTCGTGTGTTTGTAAACGATGTTTGGAACGTGTGGTCGTGTGAATCGTGCCATTTTCGCGCCGTGCACAATTGGTGCCTCAGTGCTCAACTTGCAGTTTCTTCATGGATAATGTTAGCAACAACAGAGGCGATAGACGCAGTAGAGGCTTCGTGCATCTATGGAAGTTAGTGCTCCTACCTGCGGACCCCGTCGGCGTCTCCGTTCATTCTGCAACAAATTATATTTGCGTGTTGATTTTTGAAGCATGAGTGATGTACAGTGCAGGATATTAGAAACCAAAAGCGTGTGTAAAAGGCCTGTGTATGGGGATCGTGATCTGGTTTGTGCTTCCATGGAACAAGAATATTCTGAATGTGTAGGTGGTCTTGGCTTTCGTTTTGAAGGTAGCGGGGTTTATGTAATCACCGTATGTGATCGCTTGGCTGATTGTGGAAGGGCATTTATGTGCTCTTTCTTGAGCAATGCCGGGCACTCCAGATAAAACGGGTCTTTTCGAAGCTGTGAGCAGTTTTCCCTCAATTGCCTTAGCGAAAGGACACTTCTATTTCGCGTTATATATGAGGTGTGCGCGTTCGCTTAGTGTGCATGAGTGCGTACAAAAAAGCATTCACCCGTTCCTACATTCTCTGAGGGTATAGGCACTAAAATGGAGCCGAAGTGGCGCCTTTCGCCCACAATATATCCCAATATTAACTTCGAAAAAAATATCCAGCAGATTCGGAACTCGATTTTCTTTTACCGCCTTTCCCCAGTTGCGTCGCCTGTGTGCACTCATTTTTTACGTTGCCCGTATTCTGCTGAAGATGCCTGAATTGAACAAACTTCTATCCACGAGTTTTTAACTTGGTCCAAGTCTTTCTGACCTACCGCGCGCGGTTTGTTGCTGCTAATACCCGGTGCTATTTTTCAAAGTTTTTTCAGCTATTTGTTCCACAAAGCACTGTCCCTTACTCTTAACGACCTCCCTTCAGTAACGTCTATCATCTGCATTTTAGTTGATGACTGTCTACTTTGCTGCTCTGTAACCAACTCGTCCGACGCTTCTGCCTTATATCTATATCTAATTCGCATACAATAGGGATGATGTGCTATGTGGCTTTCATCCCTGAGAAGCTTTAGAACTGTTTTTATTTCTTCTCACCACTACCAAAACAACACAACCTACTTAAAAAATTAACACTACTACTATTTTTTTTTCAAATAATTCGTTTAAGTACCTTGGTGTTCACCTCACTAATGGTTTAAAATTGTCTTGCCTTTTAAGCCATGTAACTAATTCCTGTAATAAAACTGTTGGATGCCTCTATCTTAACCAACCAATGGCTGGGGCCTTGTTTAAAATTACTACATTACAAAACCCTTGTGCGATCACAATTTTAATATGCAAGTGCTACAGTTGATTCACACTACTGTAACTTTACTGAACCTTATGAACTTGTTCAAAACTGTGCCACCAGTTCCATTCCCTCGATCTACCCATACTCCTTCAGCATCTCTGCCATGAAATCTCTGTTACAGTCTCTGTTCTCGTCGCTGTACTTCATGTCCCGGCCTTTATCACAAGCTTTTCGTACAAGACCTTATGGCAATCGTCTCGTCTACCAGTGTATAGAACAGCTCGCACAAACCATCGTAAAGGTGTCGTTTCACCGCGTGCCCGCACAACTACGTTTCATGAGTCCTTCTTCTGTTCACAACTAGAATCATCCCTGATCAGTGATTCTGTAAGCTTAAATACTGCCATCGAAGAACCTGTCTCATCATAGCCATGTGTACCACTAGCCTGTCGCCATTAATCACTGTGCAAAAACCCAAAATCAAAGGCTGCTGCGCTTTTTCCGAGCTGTTGATGCCCAAAATAGATTTTAAATGTATCACCTCAACTTATATTAGCACATAGAAGCCATAATTCAAGCACCTCCTTTACTATTTGACGACCGGAAAGTAAGTCTATCAAATAAACAGCATATAAGCAACCTTCCTGTACATAAATGGCCCAACAAAATATCCAAAACTTCCAACAGCCAAACAAAAACTAGAAATAAATCCATTGCATGCCCCATGCATGCAATGCACGCGGCGCTAAAAAACACCGCATTGAAGTATTGCTCTGACATCACAAGTACCACCACGGCACTTTCGCGGTGCGACGCAAAGTCGCCTTCTTACAAACGGCCCCTTTACGTTATGGGGATGCTTCCCAGCACAGACTGCAACTCATGCAGCGAAGCATCCTCAAACTGCAGTGGTTCAGCTTACTCTGAGAGCAGAGGCAGCACGTAGATGCAAGAGACACAAATATGAGTAAGCGTTAAAATTGCGTGACTCCATCTCAAAATAAAACTAAAAGTCCAGTGACGCGCACTGCAGTGTCTGAAACTTCGTGACTGGCTATACCACGGCGGCCGGATGTTGTCCTTGAGTGTGGCAACTTTTGCGTCTAGTTGGGTATTGGCGCAGCGTGGCGCAAATTTAACATATTTCAAGCTTACGGCGCAGGCTGGCGCATAAATCTGCAGCTGCATCAAAATGGCGCAATTGGCGCAGCTGTTGTAGCCCTGCCTGCTCCAAATTGCTCCAACTCGACTGCATCAATGTTCTGACATCAAATTTAGTGGGACACGGTTTTGCCGCACAGTGGGCCATTAATTGGTATTAACGGCAAGAACCGCAATCCGAGGCAATTCAGTGAAGTGACTAAGAAGCACAGCTGGGCAATGGTCTGATATGTTTTCGTTCTACAGGGTATGGGGTTGGTGTTGTCAAAACGATGGCAGCACACCGGTAGCCGAGATGTAATGCATCTCACCCCGAGCTTAATACGTATAACAATTTTTATATGCTAGAAAAGCATGCAGCATAATGTTTGCTCATAAAAAAATTTAAACCGAGCCACAAGCGAATTTCAGGAATTTGTTACTAAAAATGTTCTGTGCACTTAATATAGCACCTACTGCCAGCTTTTGAATCACCTCTGCTGAGGGAAATCAGATCAGCGAGTGAAGCAGGCACACTAAACTACTACGAGGTTGCGAAGCACTGGAAGTGGTAGACGAATATGTTTACTTTGGACAGGTATTATCCACAGATCTATATCATGAAAGGGAAATAACTAGGAGAATAAGATTGGGATGGAGTGCATTTGGTAAGTATTCTCAGGTTATGACTAGCAGCTTACTGGTATTGCTCAAGAGGAAAGCATACAGCCGTTGCATCTTACACCTACTCACCTACGGGGCTCAAACGTGGAGGCTAACCAATAGGGTTCTACTTAAGTTGAGGACAACCCAGAGGGCTTGGAGCGAAAGATGGTAGGTGTAACGTTAAAAAATGGGAAGCGCATAGAGTGAGTTAGAGAAATAACTCGAGTTAATTACATTCTAGTGGAAATCGAGAAGACGAAATGGGCATGGGCAGGGCATGTAGCGCGTAGAGAGGACAACCGATGTTTGCGTATGGTAATAAACGATTCCAAGAGAAGGAAATCGTCGCAGGGGACAGCAGAAAGTTAGGTGGGCGGATGAGATTAAAAAGTTTGAAGGGGTAAAGTAGATGCAGCTAGCACAGGGCCGGGTTAATTAGAGGAGTATGGGAGAGGCCTTCGCCCTGAAGTTGGTATAGTCTGGCTGATGATGATGACTACGAGCGATTGGAAACTTGTCCAGCTGCAAGGAACTACACGGTTTGTTTCTAATGGTTCTGCTGTGAATACAAGCAAGTGCTTCACCATCTAGCCTGTCATGCCTACGACAGACAAAAGCACACTTGGAACTCTTATGGAGGTGATGCCGCTTAGGTGCCAGTCACTAAATGTGTTTTCAAAAGTGTTGGAAAGTCATACAGGGCCTATTGCCAGTGTGTTGAAACTTAAATAGCTCAAGCAATATTTTGAGCAGCCACAGAAGGCCATGAAGTAATGCATTTGAAGGGGCAAAAAGCAATACTTAAGGTGCCACCTATCTTCCCTGAAGACGTTACTGGCCAGTACCTAGAAATTTATCAGCACAGGCGCAGGATCAAAAAGAATATGCACAAGATAGAAAGCAGAAATGTACTGTTCATTGATATGAACTTCGAACTAGTGGCAATACTTCAGCGCATCAAAGTGGTAAAGTCCACCTTTTAACCTTGCAAAACAGTGCAAATCTCTTAGTTAAACAATCTTCAATTATGAAGTGTAGAAGGAAGTATTCCATTTGCTGCTATTTAACCCTTTGACTGTTTTTGCCGTAGGAGTGCTGCGGCCGCATTCTGTCCCGCGGCGTTTTTGCAGTACGGGTATTGCGCTAAATGCATAGCGTTCGAAATAGTTCGACACTGGGGGTAAATTTTTGGGGGTTTTTTACGGAATATTCGACAATCAAAGGGTTAAGTGAGCAAGCTAAAATTTCATTATTAAAAGCGAGTCTAGAAACTTGCTCTAAGATATAATTTTATTGCTCCAAAACTCTCGTTTTACTGCTTCAAGGCTGCTCCGAAGTTAATTTATTACTGCTTCCTGAGCTACTCCAAAATGCTTGAGCCTGCTTCTATCTGCATGTCGCAAAGCTTCCCCACCTATACAGCGGAAGTTGCGGAAGCTTCTGCCTCAGATATAGAGCGAAACCCATGGGACACCGCCGCTCCTCTGAGCAGGCTTCGACATGACGGCGGGCAGAGACCGCGCGTTCTTGACGCGGGCACTGCGCAGCAAGCCGAGTGTAAAAAATGACAGACCGCAGCATGCCCACGGTAGTGCGCTCTGGGAAGATTCAGTCTTCTGAGCCTCTCTCGCGGCCGCTCTGGGAAAGCGTCGTGTTTCACCGGGCCCGCGATCCACGCATCGTTCTCCTCACCTGTACGGCCGCCGCCTATGAGCAACCCAGCCTTCGACGCCTCAGCTAACAAGAAAGCCTTTCGAATTCCATTTCGCCACAGACTGTTTAATCGAACATTATTTTCGATTTTTTAACCTTTACCTATCTAGAATACTTGTATTGTTATACTTATAGTATTCTTTTTATCGCAGCGTTTTGTTCATTGTCAGGCTTTCCTCTTGTCATTTAACTAGTCGTCTTTTATCAATATCTTGTCGTGGCATTTAAATTTTTTATTGTACTCTAATATTATGCAGTGTAATTTGGACTACTATTTATAAACGCTCAATTGTTTGTAAAAGAACGTGACCTATTTGAACTTATTCTTCAATCACACAACGACACACATAATTCACGCTTTGACCGGCCTAACTTTAAATTTGTTCTCAAACCTCATAAAGGGACGACGGGTAACCGTAAAAGGGATCCCGCGCCTCTGTTTACCGTAAAGGCAGGAGTTTGTGACATGTAAATATGATTACTTTCTACCTCTGTACGGCGCTTCAACCAAGAGAAAACTAGGTTATAATTTCTTTTCTGTGTTTTTTTTTTGTGTGACTAAACTATTTAAACTTATATTCTACCTTGAGGTCTAAACCGCTTTCTTCCTTTGTACGGCGTTTCAACCAAGAAAATACTCGGTGATAATTTCTTTTCCGTGTTTATTTGTTTGTTTCTGTGTCTAAACTATTTAAACTAATATTCTGCCTTGAGGTCTAAACCAACTTTTAATAAGCTCCTTCTATGCGAAGCATATAAGCAAAAAGAGCGATCACTTTCACTTTGACATTACATGTTGCAGAAACTCAAGTTCATCATGGTTGACAGCAGTCTTATTCATTGTAATAAATTTCTGGCTCTATCAGTACTTGTGCATGTTACTATTGGAATGAGGTCTTTGAGATTGAGATGGACATGGCCAGAGGTAGAGCGATGAACACAGCACCGACTTTCAACTGAGGTTTATTTATTTATTATGCATATTTTCGTAACATGTGATTCAGCCAAAGTCAAAACATCATATACACATGTACCAGTTTTCGCTCTTAACAAAGCACGGACAAAAAAAGTAACAATAAACAAAAAAAACACAAAAATCCAAAACGCAAGTGAAGTATACACCATGAGCAAGTACGTGCCTCACCGCTAAACAATCGATGAAGATAAATGAAAAAGGCACGTTGAGCTGTATATGGGCTTCCATTGTCAAAATGTAAAGTATGAATGAGCAGGATTAGGTTGTGTAGTTAGCCTTAACAATAACCCGATATAGAACCGAAAAATGTCATACGAGAAAAGATATACTAAGCGTTTGAGTAAATCTGCACTACTTACAGGATCCCAAGTTCTTTTTCACTTAGCATTATCGAAGATGCACTGAGCACACGTCCTTTTTTCTGTTTGATCGCTCTTGCCTCCAGAATCTCTCGTAATCTGCTTGTTGCTTTTACCAATTATCTTTGTTTTGTGAAGCCTAGTGCTTAAAGTCTGGCTCCAACGAAGGGGAGCCTGTAGTGACTTGAGCACTGGTGGAAAGGGAAATAAAGAGGGAAAGAGAGAAAGCGGCTGGTTGCCTGCTTTGCAAATCGTTTTATACAAAGGAAAGAAAGTGGCCTCGTTCCCCGGGACGCCCGAGTGAGCCGGGACCCATACGAGATCAACTACGTCCCTATCTTTTGGCAATGCATTAAGAATTTGGATGCAGTGGCGGAGATACGACCCCTGGCGATGTTGCGAAGGGCCGTTTTGGAATCACTGAGAATAGTGCTGGTTCCGTTTTGAACAATTTCTAGGGCTATTGCGGCTTCTTTTGCCTCTTCTACTCGGCCCGTGACCACCGTAGCTGCTACCCTGCGGGAGATGCTCACCGCGCTATCAGCGAAAGCCTCCTTTCCTGTAATGTTGTATTTTGCCGCATCGACATACACGGAACTATCATCCCCTTGATACCTTTTGCCTAACATCTTCGCCCTGGCCCTCCTCCGACGTTCGTGGCAATCCGCTTGCATGTTCTTGGACAACTCAAGTCGGAACGCATACCGCTGGGAAACAGGGGCACGCCGCAGGGTTCAGTGTTATCCCCTTTTCTATTCCACGCTGCGCTGATCGCGCTCCCTAAAAAGCTTGACGCCATACGCGGTATTAGACACACCCTATACGCTGATGACGTCACGATTTGGACAAGTCAGGGATCAAACGGGTAAATCGAGGAAGCCCTACAAGAGGCGGCAGACGTCCTTGACGCCCACGCCCGTTGGGCAGGACTGGAATGCTCCCCACAGAAGTCGGAGCTGTTGGTGATCCGTAACAACGGAAGGGTTTGCAAAACAAAGCCGAACAAGATACAGCAAGAAATCCAGGGAAGCGAAATACCGAAGGTAGAAACGATACGGGTGCTTGGGATGTTTATACAATCTAACAGGTGCAACAAGGTAATGCTGGAAAGGTTGTCGACCTCGATCCAACAAACCATGCGGCTAATTAAGCGCGTGGCGACTAGGCGACAAGGTATGGGAGAGCGCGATGCATGTCGGCTCGTTCAGGCTTTTGTCCTTAGTCGGCTCGTGTATGCAGCCCGCTACCTGGACCTCAGAAATGCCGATAGGGAAAAATTGAATTGCCTGATAAGGCAGGCATACAAAGCGGCTTTCGGTCTCCCCAGAAACACGTCCACTGCGAGATTTCTATCACTAGGGGTCCACAACACCCTCGAAGAGCTACCACTGAGGCACAATTAACATCGCAAGAGCAACGGCTCAGACAAACTGAGGAGGGGCTGTGTATCCTGAGAAGCGTAGGCATAAGGGGCGAGGACCCTTCAAGCCAGGTCATCTTGCCGGTAGAGATGCGTGAACGCATTCGGGTCAAACCACTCCTCAAGAACACGAAACGATAGAGAAGGAATCTTCCAATTACACCACTGACGAGAATAAAAAAATGATTGGCTGCTTTGTATTCTTGCAGTCTTTATGCTTGAATTTAGGCTCAGGGGCGGGGGTCTCGGACCCCTCTTAATTATTGGGGGAGGGGGGGGGGGCTCGGGGTGTCTTTAAGCCTTGGTGAAGCCAGGGCATACAACCTGGGCACCTGCTGCGGTGCAAAGCAACATTTCCTTCATAGATGTTTCTTTTTTAGAAGTTTTTCATACGTGTAATGGTGTCCATGGAGCCGTTCATTGAGCTCCCATTTGTCCAATGTAACATTTCCCACAGCTTAATGGGATCTAATCACCACATCTGTGCTGCAAAGTACAAATAAAGTCATGTCTTATGCTACACGCGCGTCGCTGCACAGCACAAGTTTGAGTTATCCTACAAAGCTTCGATAACTTTCCCGAAGCTGTAAAAACTACTTTGATGTTTACTTTTTGCCTATTCATTTCAAATTATGCGATATGCTGTGCAGGTAGGGTATTTCAACCAGATTTTGTTGTATTCTGTCCGCTGTGTTAGGCATAGCTTCATTGCTGTTTGTTTCATTTTTTGTAGATTCCTGCAGCAAATGAGATGACACCATGTTCCGGATAGCCGGCTTCTTTCAACCTGTCTGTTTGATAAATGAAGCTCTTTCCAGGCATTTTTGAGATTATCTCATTCCTCTTTTGACACCTGTTCTTGTCCTCTGTCACCGAATCCTATGTCGAACGTAAAATGTGAACTAATTATCTCACCATCCCGGCACATTTCATTTTCCGCATTTTTCTTCCCCGACGTGGTGGGCTTGGCTAGTCTTGCACCAGCTGACCGACTGGTTGGCCTTGGTGACCCGTACACAGGACATTCTCGGTGCCTAATACTCCGTGTCATTAAAGTTTCTTCCTCCTTCTCCCGGTGCATTTCTTCCTTTACCGTTTCCACCTGAAGCATCTTGTCCCAACTATATCTCCCATTTGCACTAATCTAGAGCACTGCTGTTCCTTTGCCTTTGCACCATTGCCATTCAGTCCCGCATTTATCTTGACTCTCCTTATTTTATTTGGTGTACCTGGCTCGAGTCCTCCGTGTCGAAGTGACAGATGGCCCTGGTTCTACAAGTTGCAAACCTCTTTGGCACTCATTTTTGTAGCGAAATAAAATTTATTATGACTACTTCTGCTAAGTCTTGAAGTACAGTTTAAAGGGTCGAGGAAATGTCCTCGCCGCATAGCTGGGACCAAAACTTAAAAACACAATTAGACCTTGAACTAGGTTCGTTTATTTTGCAGTTGATAACTTATATTTTGGATAGTTACAATGAAGCTCTGAATGGTCGCTTTTGATCGTGCTTCTATACCTTAACTTTTGTAACTGAAGGTATGAATGCATTCTAGAAAGAAAGCAAAAGCCTTCAGGGCTAGGCTTTTTTGTACCCCAAGATATTGTGATTCTAAGTGTTGCAATTTTTGAGAAAAATTTGGCATTGGCAGAGCAGCTAAGGTGAGTATTAAATTTGGAAACCATACACTCTAAAATTGCCCAGTACTCGCTCAATTTTGGGGGTGCTATTAAAATCACTTGTTTTGACATTTCAAAAGCCTTTTTCTGTTTCTTCTTTGGCTGCATATACTGCAGCTAAGTCTCTTGATTTTAAGTGAATATCTCAATTTTAAAGCACTTTTGATGACTCAGTACTCACATCTTTTCCTTTCTTGAAAATTTCTGCCTCAAATTAAATTTGGTTTTTCAGTTCATACAAAAAGGAAGCAGCCGTAATTAAGCAACTACTGTAAGTGTCTTGTGAGCAAATGTGTCAAGAGGTTGAGCTACCGGATTGTTTACCTAGTATTGCCAAAAGTCCTAACCTTCTGCCTCCTTGGTACCTGGTTCCTGTAGACTGCGACCTCTCTCTCACACAGTTCCAAAAAACAATAACCCCAGAAGAGCACGTCATACAAGAATTCCCTCAGCTGAAAGAAAAATACAGTAGCTTCATGGACTTTTACACGGATGGCTCGAAAACAGATCATTATGTCGGAAGCGCAGTTGTTCAAGGCGAATGGGAGAAAATAATAAGACTTCCACAGTGCGCGTGCAGCTTTACTGCTGAATGTTATGTTGTCTCTGTTGCCATAGAGAAAATAATGAAAGAAAACCTCAGGAGAAGTATTATTTACACAGATTTCTTAAGTATAGCCACAGCCCTTCACCCAAGAAATGCGGTTATACCAACACTGGTGAAACATCATACACAGCATAGCAACACTTAAAGATAAAAGACGAAGAATAAAAATTTGCTGGGTCCCCAGTCATGTAGGAATCCAAGGTAATGAAAAAGCAGATATGTGCGCTGCCAAAGCTCGAGACAAGAAAGTAAAAGAAGTGCAGATACTATCTCAAGACTGCATGAAACTGATACAAAGTAAACTGATGCAAAAATGGCAGCCCACTTGTAACACTGAAAGAAATAACAAGCTACACCCCATAAAGCCTGTGATAGAAGAGTGGAAGTCGAGTACCCTACCTTGAACGTTCCAAAGAAGTGGCTCCATGCCGTCTTCCCATAGGACACCCACATTTAGCACATAGCTTCATTTCAACGAAACAGGATAGCCCCTTGTGTGACTCATGCTGACACGAGCTAATAGTCACCCACATTTTACTCTGATGCAGACAACTTGAACAACTAAGAAAAAATACATTTTACGCGGTTTCACAAAGAACACATTCCTCTTCATCCAGCGTTGCTTTTAGGTGAAAATGCGCTCGTTGTTTTGTCCTGTGTTTTCAGGTTTTTAATAGAAGATAATGTTCTAAACAGAATGTAAGTTTAAATTATGTAAATTCAACATTCTTAACCTTGAAGTTGCCACATGATAGCCTAAGTTGCTTATGCGCCACTAAACCCAAAACATGTTCATGTAGAGCACTGCATCACACTGCCAAGAATGTTCAACTTTTTGTCAAGGATAGATCAATGAAAGGGCTTGATCGATATTGTCTCTAGACACACGTTTCTCAATAAAAACCTTTAAAGGGCGTTCACACGCACCAAAAATAAGCAAGACGGTGCTCCCATTATGTTCCAATGCCTCTAGCCGTGAACATCAGTGCCAAGGTTCCACTCCTAGCTGCATCCATAGTATTTCACAAGGTCTTCAAACGTATCAAAAAGTGTGTTGCAGGACTTTTTCTGAATGTCAAATCAGCGTCAAATGAAATGCAAACCGCAGAAAGCGCGGTCTCTAACCCCGCTTATGCCTCAGCCTGTCGACAGGAAGCATAGGCGCGCGTATCCGGTTTGCGATACCTTTGCTTCTGTTTTATTTGACGTTCGTTGTCGCGTTTCGCCACTGGAGCGCCACAATCATTCTTTCTGCGTGTGGAAACTTGCGCAGCGTGGTTTCGCTGGCGACAGCGCTCGAGCACGCGTGGATGAAGCGAGCGCTTTGATTTTAATTCCGTCATCGCCATGTTATGACCGTCTGTCTGCGATGCGAAGAATAAACGTGGGCCGGTTCGTGGGATATAAGACAGGAGGTTCATTACGCTTACGACAGCGTGCAACGTTGCTACCTTCCGCAGTATTTGTCCTTGAAAAGTGAAACGTGCGCGGACTACAAAATGAAACTGGACGTTAGTTCGGGACTTTTTGCACTTGTGGACTGCTTTTTTGACTAGTGTTTCTGAAATAGGCAAGAACATTTGGTAACGAAACAATTTGCTGGTAATTGTGTGCTTTCAATCGGTTCGAAAAACTAATGCAAGCCTTTTTATCACATTCTCAGTGCGTCAATTTAGTTGGACTGAGTGGACGGTGCCTCATCTTTAGAGCGACACTCACTACTTACCCTTGAAAAGCACGCATACAGTTTGTTGGGGCACTGTTGCCTCAAAGTATGCCATCACTCGGCCGGTCAGTGATAAGGCGTGTAAGCTTGAATGCTGGTAAGGCACAAAAAAGTATGTTTTTTGGAGTGGCATTACATGTATTCCTGCAGCCGTCCATGAACTTAGAAAAATACATAAATACAAACATGCATTTGCATCGGCTGAAAACACAATATTTGGTCCACAAGTTTATTTTGTTCATTCTTATGGTGTTGCAGTGCACTTCAGTGGGTAAAGCAGCAGTTTTATTTTTATTGTTTTCACCATGAGGATTCTATGCTCCCTTTTAGGTTTTTATAGCTGGACGTATTGCTTTTCCAGCTACTTCCTCTGCTTCTCAAGCTGGACATTTTGCTTCTCGACCTCGATTTTTTACTTACCGAGCTTAAGCTCCTGTATCTACGCCCCAAACATTTGCTTTGCTGCCCGGCCTCGTTGCGTCTTGTGGTGCTCGTGGCTGAGCAGTATTCAGATGGCGTGCTGGTCGCTCAGAATTTCAGTTTCGACTTCATTTGCGTCTGAAAGACTTTTCTTCAAAAGGGCCATTCTCTCCCTTAGAAGCCTGGTATTGTAACCAGTGGTGACTAACGCAGCCAAGGTACAACCAGCAGCAGCTTCAGAACCAAGCGGAGTTTTGGTGCAGCCTGTTGAAGCTGTGTTTGATGTTCATTGTGCTTCACAGCATAATAAGTGCTCTTATTTGCTTCTGAAGCTGTTGTAAGTTGCCCAGTTTCACTGGCAGTGGTAGCTGGTGGCTGCAACTCATCACCAGGGCTAGAATGACCCAGTCGTCAGCTGTAATGAGCAAAGGACATGTGTGCAATAAGATAAACTCAAGCCTGTTTTTGCATACGACTGGAATATTCGAGTTTTCGCTACTTCATATGGCAGTTATGCACCACAGAGCAATTAATAATTGTTGCACTGTGGATTTATTTGTCTGAAGAATATGTCCGTTTAAGAAAAGTGTGTTGTAAACAAATAAAGCATGCAAACACAGTGAGAATGGTGGAATGGTTACAATGCAACAAAGTGAAGGATGCAATAAAGTAATTGACAAAGCTATCGCTTAACTGCCCTCACTTTTGTCTTTTTTACGCTCACATTGTTATTGAGCAGCTTTCCTGCATGTTCGTCAGTGGTGCCGTCTCGAAAGCTGCTAACATTTTGCTTCTTTTTTTTTCTTTTTTTGACGTGGGGCTGCATTTCTCCGGCATCCCTATCGAATTCATTTTCCATTCTGGTTGCAATGTACCCAGCGATCGCTCCCACTATATGGCTAATCGGGGGCCACGGTGGCAGGGACTCATCCTCCTCCCAAACAGTAATGAAGTGTTTTTAGCATAGAATAAAACAACCATCGTGTTACGCCGCTAGCACTTCCTTACATTCAGTAAAAACTCGTTTTCCCGAACTAGTCTCGCACAATACAGTACCCCGTAATACCGTTGCGTTCGTAAACCTGCTGCTAGTACGTATATGGAATTAGCAGCATCAGACCGCAAAGGCTGGTTGCTCCCTGCGCACGACACTGCTCGAGGACTGTTTGCACAAATAATGCAGCCTGCATGTGTGTCAGATCGAGATGAAATGTGGACACGAATGCTCACTTCTTTAATTTGCAACATAAAATGATTATGTACCATCGCCCGCAAACGACTCGACCGTTCAAATTCTTGGCTGAGACTGGCCATAGTTCAACTCAGTCCGAGGTCATTCTGTATGTTGTACACCAGAGAACATAATTTTCGCATGTTCCAATCCGACTACGTGCGTGTAACTGTGAACAAACAAGATAGCATACGTCGCGCAAGCGTGATTCAGAGCTAGCTCTGCTATTCACATAACCATACACTGCAGCACTTAGTGTTTACCACCAGTTCACGCTTATTGCGCACCCAGTTGTCGCGCACTCATGCAGAGAAGCAATCAAATCGACAGTCTTGCAAAGTTTCAACGTGCACTTACCGGTCTTGTGGCGCCCGCTTTTCTTTAGATGCCTCCTCCTTCCACTTTTATTTAAATTCACCCAGCATTTTTAGGCTGGGCTGGATCGCACCGCGTCACCTCATGACATATTTTTGCAATTGCCGTCTATGTCTTGTTTCTTGTTTACAAGGAGGCGACGTTTTTTATCACATGGGGAACCTATTTACGAGAGAGGCCAGGAGTTCTTTTTCTTCTTAGGCAAACCGCGGTGCCGTCTTGTGTTAAAAAGAACATCGAGCACAAAAACAACGAGAGCGATTTGCCGCCCTCCCCATCATCTGCAAGCTCATCAGCTGTCATATACAGTGTTTCCAGCCACAAACATAATTCGTCCAAAAGAAGCAGGAAACGCTACATGCAACGCCCGTTAATCGCATATTTCTTTAAAAAACACTTTTAGCATTTTGGCATTTATGAGTGCTAAGTAAAATAAGCAGTTTTATTGCTGCACAATGTGCGTTGTTCTAATATAATGTTCATTAATCTCGATCACCGCGAGCTTTGTGCCCCGGCATTCGAGCGCGTTCTTGACTTGACGAAGCAAGCCAGCGTGAACATCTATGAAACGCACCGGCCAACTTGGGAGTTTTGAAGACGGCTTGGTGGTCCAAGCCGACTTGCCAAAGTCAGGTCCGAGCACGTTTCAAGTTACATCTCTGATTTTGGGGGTTAGTCTTTCACTTGCTGAGTGCCAGCATGGTACACCAGGTAACAATAATCTCTATGCTGACTCATAACAATAATCTCAAGGTCGGACATCGCTTCTCAATGTGGTACCCAACCATGCACGTAGTAGAAGAATACACCCGCTAGCATGCTTTCCTAGTGCGGCGCATTCAGAATTTGCGCTTGTAATTCGCGAGCAAGGTGGATTCGGCCGGGTTTCGCCGCGCGCAACTGCAGCAAGAAACTGCGTCGAAAATAAACGCCACTTCGGGTGGGCACCTTCGCTGCTGAAGCCGAGGTCTAGAAACGAATCCTACGACAAAGGGGGCTGACTCGAAGCGCAGCAATGGTCAGTGACCGCAGCGCTTCGAGTCAGCCCCCTTTGTCGTAGGATCCGTTTCTAGACCTCGGCTTCAGCAGCAATGGTCAGTGACCGCAGCGCTTCCACAAATCTGGAGAGTCAAAATTTGAGGGAAGGAAGACAAAATATTTATTTCAATTTTGTTTTTGGGAAGAGGCCTAATGGTGAGCCACTTCCTGACTGGTGCGGGTAGATCTCTAGGTCCATCTGTTTCTGACTCTAAATTTGCGTCCAGTGCGCAAAACATGCAAAACAGTGCCCAAAAGCATGCATCCTATACACCACGAGGGTAGGAGAATGGCCAGGGCCCTGACTCTTCATGACTCATAAGCACCAACCGGGTGTTATCTACGTTAATGCGGCTGAGTATGCAGTTCCAAAAAGAGAATTTGCAGTGCCAGAGGTTACGGGAACACACGCCACAGCCTTCTAGGCCTCCATCTGTGTACGCACATCCGCAATGGCTGAGGAGGCAGCCATCGCTTTAGCCATTACAAATTCAGAGGCAGATATTATCATCAGCGACTCCAAGACTGCCAACACAATTTCGCCCAAAGTAGAATTGCAAAATCTACTCTAAATATTTTAATAAGATTCCCTTCCCAGATAAGGACATTGAATTGATATGGGTACCGGCACAATCTGGCAACCTGGAAACGAGGAGGCTCTCGACTACTGTTCCCAAAGACGCGGGATTGAATCCCGGCCTCGGCGGCCGCTTTTTCTGGTGGCGAAAAACAAGGCGCCCGTGTGCTGTGCGATGTCAGCGCACTTTAAAGAACACCAGGTGGTCGAAATTTCCGCAGCCCTCCACTACGGCGTCTCTCATAACCTGAGTCGCTTTGGGACATTAAACCCAACAAACCAAACCAATTTCTTAACTGGTAGGTGCGGTGTTGGGCAGTGTGCATGATGTCTGAAGATGTTCCTCTGTAAAACAAGTGGTGAGCATGACTGGCAAACCGCAGTGTAATTTGTTTATAAATATTTATATACTTTTAAGCTACCCCAATATGGAACTGTGGTTCCTAGATGTGTAATACCAGAGATGACTGTAATCGCTTTTTTTTTTCAGAAAAAGTGGTTTCAAATTTGTGCTATATGTTGTACCTCAAACCAGAAGGCATTATTAAAGATGTGGTTGTACAAGCGAAAAGTAGTTTTTTAACCCAGTTGGACGAATAGACCTAAATATATTGATGATGCCAATGAAGCGTACGACTTTCAACCGCATAGAGTTTATGTGGTCATTCCACGACACCTTTTAAATAAATATGCCACCAAGGAAACACACACATTCAGCACGTTGGATAACAACATTTCGAAAAATAATACTTTGTTCCATGTGTACGGCTTTGTTCTTAGGTTTGAGGCTACAAACATTGTTTTGGGAGCATTTCATTCTAATCTATTAGCATTTAAGCAAACAGAGAGCTCGTCCAGCCAAAAATGGCATTTGTTAAATGTAGTTTCAATACGTTCCCCACTAAAAACTTTTGTGTCATCCGCATATAATATTATTTCAGGAGTGTTGGATATATTCAAAATGTCATTTATATTTACCAGGGAAGAGAAGTGGCCCCAGAATGGAGCCCTGCGTGCGCCAGTACGTATTAGGCGGTATTTAAAAGGAACACCATTCCGAAGGACCACCAAGGACCAGTACATTGTTGTCTAATTTTAGATAGCTAATTTTAGATAGCTAGTAGTTAAATGGAGTGGAGTATTATATATCTATAACTTGATTAAGGAGCCGGCAAACAACGGGTTAAAACGTCTTGACGTTGGCCAAGCGTCGACCCGGGTTTATGCCCTACTCTGCATTACCTCATTTGGCCCGTTTGTGGTGGGTTGTGAGGCTTGTGCTTTTCGAGCGCACCCCGGGCCTGCTGAACGGCCCATAGTTGAATGTCCTTGTCTGTACTTTGCACAGTACTTTGAAGTTCCGAAGGGTATGTCTTCGATGCAGCTTCGGTCGGCAACCTGGCACAGTACCCCATGATGTGCCATTGGTCCGCCGGACCCACTTGACATACAATGCACATATCACTCGTGTAGGTGTCTGGGTGGAGGACGTGTAGCACTGCCGGGGCGAGGAGTGAACCGGTGTGCATTTGCTTTAGGATAACCGCCTCCTCCCGACTAAATGCCGAGTGAGGCAGTGGCATTGTCCGTCGAGCTAGGCGGTGTTGTGACCGGGGTTCCGGCCGAGGTATGCGCAGCTGAAAATGGAGGCGTACCTAGCGGACGCCGGCGAGCGACTGCCGCAAGAAGCAGCGGAGCGGCGGCGACAGCGGAGTGACCTTTGTTTCGGGCTGCGGCGACCAACCCTTCCCACCGCCCCTCCTTCGGAATAGAGACGAGTTGCCCTTCGGGCCTTAATCCCCTTGGCGCCACGGAGGCGACAGCAGGGAACCTATTCTTGGGCTGAATGGGCAAGAGGCGCGTCGCCCAGCAGCATTGACCCCGCTCTCCGAATTCTCGAGGCAAGCGGGTGACCTCCTTGAAATTGCAAACAGTAAATGACCACCGCCAAACGGTGACTTCTCGGACTATTTTGCCCTGGCACCAAAACTCCATCACCCGCAGAAAATCGTCATGGGCATCGAAGAAGTGTCTATCTTTCGTGATGGCATCCGTAAACACAGTGCACGTACGCTGCAGTAACCGATTTAAACTAGCAGGATGCCGAGCTAAGTGGCGATTTTGCGCTTTCGCCCTGACGCACGCATGAATTTCAGCAGTACACAAAAAGAACGAGTCATTGTCAGGGTGGCCGCGACACCTCCGCGAAACAAAACCCATGCCACAAGAAATCATTTTAAAGTCTAAAACAGGACTAGGTCACATATGTTATACGTCCCATTTTTGGAAAGTTAAATTGGTGACCCTCTTGTGCTTATTATGAATGCTCCTCGTCCAAAATGTTCGCATGTGTCATCGAGGTTAAACTGTTAAGCGCACTGTGTAGGCCACATATAGAGAAGAGCTGAATCAGGGGTTCTGTACAGATACGTCATCTGAAGTAATGCGAGAGCACCATAGGATCTCTGCAGCCATCTGGTCATGTTCTCTTAATTTATTTAGTGTGCTTGAACCACATGTGGCTTTCCGGGTTCATGGAAGTGCTGTTGTCACGGTTGTCCAAGTTTTCATTCCAGAACAGAGAGAAAACGAACCCACGGACAACGTTCGTCGCAGCGACAAGTTTTGCTTACCTTGGATCCAGCAGTGCTAAACACAATCTGCGCCAGCAGCATTCTGGTTGGTGTAATTAAAGTTCCGTTCAAACTTGTAACTCGACGTGCTTTTGCAGCCGTTTTGGTCGAAAAGCGACAGTCGCAGGCCGTTCGAGCACTGGTCGATTATCCACCTTTGCGACTGCCGGTCGCAAACTGGTAACTAAAATGCAGGTCAGCTGAAGTGAGCGAAAATTAAGTTTACTCTGTGTGTTGAACAGAAAAGATTGAAAAGATTGTGAGAACGACCCAGAGGACGCATTTGCAAATGAGAATCATGGTCAAACCAGGGGGCTCCCTCGTCGCACACGACAACCGACCTCACGCCCTTCGAGGCTGGCAAGTGTAAATAGATCTTTATCCTGTTGCCAATCTTTACTACCAGTGCTGCAGTAGCTGGCAAGTCTGTCTTTACGGCTGGCGTCACATAATCTCCGCTGTGCGTCTGGCCGCCTCAGCGGATACAAATTTGACCTATGCTTACTCTGATATTACTTTCGATCACTGGATAATCGCAGCCGGTAAGACAATACGCATGTGTTTCCGGCAGGCGCCTCATCACTGCTACAGCGCTTCTTGCTGTCTCTGTGGCAGCGAGCTTAACGCTAGCCAGAAAGCGAGAGATTTCAAGTAATATAGTACGTATTGCCTTCGGTTTCTTGTTTTGCTGACACGTCTAGTGTTCAGACTAGAACAAACCATATGTAGCCAGTATGCTGGTGTAAACTGTTAGATTCTTTTTGACAGAGAAGCTGGTGTGTTTTTTTTTTCTGCACAAATGCCGCGGGCGTTTTGATTTAAATACAAATTATGGGTTCGTCTGGTGAAATGAACATATAGTCATGTACCCAAATTAAAACAAGCACACATTCCTTCCCCGTGGTACACGCATTGAGCTGGAAGCTTGTTTTATAACCGCAGATAACTGAAAATACTGAAAGCAAGCATACGCAGTCGATACATCTTTTGCCATTCTAGCTTTCTTTACAGCAGTTTAATTCCAGAAAAGCTCTTTTTTTACCACATTCATCACATATGCTATGAAGAGCAGTGCTCTGTAGTGTTAACACAAAAATATCTAGTTAACTATAGGCTGTAATTTCCTTGTTCTGAACAGAAGGCAGCCAGTTGTGTTCAACAGAATGCTGTATGGAAATCTACGAAATCCAGCTTGTGTTGCTGTTGTACTAGCATGACATGATTTACTGCATTTGAGCCTTTCTTGTAGGAGAAGTTGGTTTGAAACAAACGATACTTTTATTTATAAAAACTAATTCTGAATTTGACCTTCTGTTCTCAGAATCAAAGGAAGACATGGATAGTTTCATGCTAGACAAAGCTCGTTGGCAAAACATAAAAAGGAAGATTCGGGCTTCAGATGTGCGTATTACGCGGTGGGACATTGCACTTTTCTTATGAGACATATTCACGACCAGTACTTTAACTCAGCTCCGTTCTCATTTCTGGGTGCCCAAGAGGCGAGTATGAACTCCTGCTTCTTATCCAGCGAAGAGCTTTCTGCTTGTGTCTGCTTAAAACAGTGGCTAATGTTTGCATACTTGAAGGCACAGATGTCTCTCCAAAATTCGTGGTTTCAGCTTGTCGTTGTGCGAAATTTATTGAGTTCTTTAGACCTTGTTCCTGCATTGGCTATCCCCATATTTACACCGAAACCAACTCATTGTTTTGTAATATTTGCCCTAGATATAAGCTCCCTCAGGTTGTGTTCTCAGTTCCCTGCTGTCAAAATTTTCAATTACCTACTGCTGGCCTGAATGTAACCTCATTTTTAAAACTCTCCCAGAAAATGCAAAAAATTTGCCTGCCAGTACCTGATGCTGGCTGTTTAAGTGTAGCATGCTTCCAACGCCCCCAGACCTAAGCCACTTCTTGCCACAGTGGATTACCAACACCCGAAATTTCCTTGAAGTGTGCAGATGGGCAAGTGTAAGAACCTGAGGGTTCCTACTCCGCTTCTGCTTTGGCGGCACTGTGACTCCTGTGTTATCTGTCCAAGCAGTCTGCAGAGTAAATGCAGCTTCAGTTAGTTGCAACTTAATGCTAAAGTATTAGGAGCAACAATTGACTACAAATCTAGCATCAGATTAGTGCACTAATGTGTATATAAAGTTGCAACACATTTTAAGGCTACAGAGTAAACGGAGTTTGAAGAACATTTTTAAGACACAATTCATTTTAATGCGAAAGCACTTTTTGCTCGTCAGTGGCGGGGACAGGATTTGTGGACAGACTGTATCATCAGAGTACCTCTACATATACTTGCAACAGAGAAAAAAGAAACATAGTTTGTACTGCATTTTTAGCCCGCACCATAATGAACAGATCGCCCTAGCCAAGTCATGACAACACTGCTATCATATTCAATCGCGCTTCGTTAAAGTTGCAACATACTCTAAAGCTGTCGTCATCATCATCATCATCTTCAAGCTCGAACTACAAGTTATGCAGTAAGCTCTTTGTCGTCAACAAATAATCTACACCACTCCTTCATTTAATCCAAGTAAATATACAGTACACATGCTCCATCTGGCCGAGTGTAGCAGTCTGCTAGCCTAGTGCTGGGTCAATCTTCCAAGGCAGCATGACAGAACTTTCAATACTTTCGCATTACGCTACCTACTAGAATGTTTAATACAGAATGTCTGGCTGTTCACTTTCCTCGATGCAGTATACATCCAAAGTGGAAGTATTTGGTGTTAGGACTTATGTTGTCCCAAGGTTTGATCTTTGGATGAGAGCAGATATATTTTTCTGCAAAGCTTGTTCTCACAATGCTCTTTTATAGCTGTATGTCTGCAGAGGTTGATGCTGGTTATTAATAACTAATTGGACAGTGTGTCTTTATCACTATATGTTGTTCAAAACAAACAGAATTATGTACATATCAATTTCTTGGTGCAGCTCATGGAGTGCTGTGTAGTGAGGTGGTCATTCATTTGGATCATTGGCGGTTTGCTTGAGCTGATATCGCATGGGACACGGGTGCCATTTCCATTTCGTCTAGACCGAAACATGGCCACTGTGGTTGAGATCGATGACTGGGTGTCCCTGCTTGCATGTCATTTTGTTTCAAATGTAGCTTCACAGAGCATTAAAGAAACAGTATTTTCAGCAAATATTTCACAACCTTGACTGACTTTGTAATGAACCTTACTTAACTTTCAGACTTCAAGGAGCAAAAAGAAGCTGCGAAAGGCAGCTAAATAGTCCGCTGCAAAAGCTATTTTGGCAAACGTTCCTGAAGAATGAAATAGACACGAGCTATTGGAGCTAAGAATGAAAATAAGGAGCTCAGAAAAAAAAACGATGAACTGCGGAGCCTGAACAAGCGGCTGCAAGGGGAGCTCCTGGACTGCGCCTTTCAACACGAGGTAAGCCCTGCAAAACAGGTCGTGTTTTAATGCTGTGAGTAACGTCATCGTCCTTTGTAAACCGTCCTGCTATGTATACGGTGGCATAATCTGATTCACAATTTTTGTCAGAGTTCAACTGTGCATTTACAGGATGTCTACCAACCAGGAAACAGTATTAGTGGGAAAAGCTGTGCCAAAATGAACTCCACGTAGATACAGACACAGGACAGGTGCAACTAGCAGCTGTTTATTCACAGCAGATGGAATCGAATTTAAGGCATAGAGATCCAGAGGAGGGACCAAAAAAATGTACGCAAGGGGTACATAATCTAAACTGCATACAGAACGTAGGCACACATGTGTCTACCTAAAAACGCCCTTTCATTACTATACATTTCAATAGATGGTATGTTTCCGCAATCACTACATTTATCATTGATGCAGCATGCCTACACAAGTTCCCGGGCTGTCTTATCCCTACTCCTGTTTAAGATTTTTGTTTCTTTGTTTCCTTCACCCTCGCTTCGCGCAAGTTCTTCTTTTTCACCGCAGGCTCTAGAGTGGTGTGGTACATGAGATCCAGTCCCATTCTTCAGATTACGTTTATGCTCGGCTAAACAATTAATAATACATCGGCCAGTCTGGCCTATGCACGCCTTCCCGAGTTATCTCATAAACAACGTCGACAGTATAAAATTATTCTGCGCGCTTTATTTTTCACATTGCTTTTTCTTCAACTTTTTGGGTCAGTTTTACAACAAGGTTTGCGCTATAAATTTGCGCTATGAGTTACAAGTAACCGATTCACTAAGTGGGGCTAATGCTACAACACATGAGGACAGGTGTTCGGTAACAAGCTTAACGTGAAATGTAGAGGAGGATCAAATGCCTAGGCTTGTAGTACACACCTTACCTTGCTCACGAGCTGACACCCTTCGCGTGAAAGTGAACGGCGGCTGTGCGCCTTTCGATCCCCGCCTCTGTCCTTTCGTTCTCGTCGGTGGCGGCAATTGAGGAACGCTGCGGCTCCTCCTGGTTTTCTGCCGTTCCAACACGGCCGTGATGCAGAGGTAATCTTCTTACCGACGCTTTCGGTTTGCACTTCTGGTCTCGCGCTAAGTCGGCGACTTCTTTAAGAAGCTGATCGCGATTGCTGTAATCTTCTTCGGTTTCCAACCTGTTTTTAAAAAGACCGAAGTAAATTTAGAGTGTCGCGTAGGACAACCTAAAGGTTTTACTCGAATGAAAAGATTAACACTTCAAGTTCTGTCCTCCCGCAAGAAGCGTGTGAGGATCAAATCTTGTCTCTCCCTGAAGCTGCGCAGCGAGGAGTTGTGGCCGATGGCCATGCTCACGTTGCGCACGACATCCGTCTACCTTGCAGCATCCGTGAAAGGCATGCACCTCAACGCTTTTTGCAGCAGCACGATGTCAATCGCCAGTGTGAAACGATTCCGTTCTCCTCCTCCCAATGGGCTCTGAAGCAAAAGGGCAGGCTGCGATACCGGCTGCGGGCACGCCATGGTATACCACGTACAACACAACGTATTTTTAACGTGGTCATGCGGTGGCGCGCTTTTTTACTTGAAATGGACGCTATCATCATCATCATCATCATCAGCCTGATTATACCCACTGCAGGGCGAAGGCCTCTCCCATATCTCTCCACTTACCCCGGCTCTGTGCCAGCTGCATCCACTTGACCCCTGCGAACTTCTTTATCTCATCCGCCCACCCAACTTTCTGCCCCCCCCTGCTACGCTTTCCTTCCCTTGGAATCCAGTTTGTTACCCTCAACGACCATCGGTTATCCTCTCTTCGCACTACATGTCCTGCCCATGTCCATTTCTTCTTCTTAATTTCTGCTAGAATGTCGGTAACTTGAGTTATTTCTCTGACCCACTCTGCACGCTTTCTATCTCTTAATGTTACCCCTACCATTTTTCGTTCCATAGCCCTCTGGGTTGTCCTCAACTTAAGTAGAACTCTATTGGTTAGCCTCCACGTTTCAGCCCCATAGGTGAGTACAGGCAAGATGCAACTGTTGTATACTTTCCTCTTGAGCGATACCGGTAAGCTGCTAGTCATAATCTGCGAGTGCTTGCCAAATGCGCTCCATCCCAATCGTATTCTTCTTGTTATTTCCTTTTCGTGGTCCGGATCTGCGGTTACTACCTGTCCTAAGTAGACATATTCGCCTACTACTTCCAGTATTTCGCTACCTAAAGTAAACTGGACGCTATAGTCGAGCTTTTATTTTATCTTCAGATTGGCTTGAATTTCCAGACAAACCACAGAGCTACCATCAGCCAAGTCAATCCAAGACATCGCGGTAAAAAGTGCCTTCCGCTGTACTCCCACTGGACAGACACCTGCGATGAAAGGCGCGCATGTGCAGTCGGCCCTCCGCAGCTCAGGCAACGCACACGCTGGTACGCTATCCGTTATTCTAAAGGTGTCTATTACCTAGTTAGCGCAAAGTCAGCATGTCAATATACACTTCATACAGTGTCATACCTGTTATTTTGAAAACATTGCCGATTTCTTTCCACGCATCTAGCTTCTTCTGTCGGTGTTTAGAGTCCAGGTGTTTCTTGTAATAGAGGAAACGATAATGCTTTACGGCGTTTATCGGAGCCTCTGGCGAAAATTACATGACAGTTTTCAAGGGGAACACGAATGCGTCCGTAGATGAACTGTACACACGCGAACGCGTACGCTTGTTTCCTTCGCCGAAAAACAAAGAAGGAAGGAAGAAGGCGGCACGTCACATCCTACAGCGCCACACAACGCTGTGGAGCTCTGCGACTTCTCGCGCGGAAAGGAATCGGTCAGCGAGCGACTGCCTCAAACATGTCTTTGGCGACTCGTTTGGGTAGCCTCCTTCATGATGAATCGTGTCGCGCGACCTCCGCGAGTCGCCAGTGTGAATGCGGCTTTACGATAACGGAGGATGCTACCCGACATACAAAGCCCCGCTTTAAACAAGTTGTACGAACATTGTCAGCGTAGCTAGGTGTAGTGGGCATGAATCAGGATCAATGAGCACTGGGAGGCTGATTCTTATTATTTCGAAGCAATACTACTTTAGCTACCAGCTCAGCCCGTCAAAAAGCGCGGCGGTGGCAGCCACGCTTGACCTTTAGCGTGACCTTGCTGTGTGACGTCATACCATCTGTGTAAGAGGGGGGGCTCAACTCGCGCCGTCGCCTTGCGCGGTGGCAGTTACCGCCTGACTTCTGCTCCTCTCACCAGTGGCGCTGCGCGCTGCGTGACGTCATACCATCTGTGTAAGAGCGGGCGCTCACCGTCGCCTTGCGCGGTGACAGTTACGGCTTGACTCCGCTCCTCTCGTCAAGCCAGGAGATGCCGCCTACAGTCAAAGCGCTTACGCAGGCTGTAAAAAAGATGAGCACTGCTCCGATGTTGAAATTCGATGCGTTTGAAGTATTCGACCTTCGGATGAATACGTAATTAGTGATGTACAGACAAAAAACCATTTCTTTACGGACCACCGGAGTGTATATATAGGTTTGAATAAAAGATGAAACGAGAAACATGTGTGCATTGTCATTCTGTCTGTGTGTGTTTAGCTATGTAAAACCATAGCTAAACATAGTACAGTCAACCGTCACCATAGCCATAACAGCAAACATAACCGGAGCATCACCATGGTGAATATAGCACAGCCAAGCATCACCACAAGCGGTACAATAGTAGTGCCACGTATTGCTTCGCAATCACCAGGCTTAACCAAGCTAAGCCACAGCCAATTTTTTTCCCCTTCCCACTTCAGATGAACAACTAGAATCAACACCTCATGCCAGCATTCTGATATCATGTGGTCTTGTTAAGGCGCACAAACCAACGAAAGATCAATGCCCGCCTATGCCAGATGCCACCTACCATCTGCCAGCCCGTGATTTTCGCGGCACAACAAAGACGCCAACAGGAGCTGAAGTTTTCGCGCATAACAATAGTTGGCAGCTCCTCCCAACTCTCTGATATCATGTGGTCTCGTTAAATCGCAAAAAGCACAGAAGAACCCGTTCCCGGTCATGTCAGTTGCCAGCTATCATTCTCCAGCGCATTGGCAGTGATACTTAGTTCACAATGCCGAAACAACGTTTTCTATAGTAACGGGTACTTTGACGCCATTGCTTTAAGTGTTGATCTCGATTCGCCATGGCAGACTAAGGGTCCGATACACAATAGAGAGAGGCACTCGAGTGAATGATTCTATAGCATATTCATAATGCATATAGTGCGCGCCATATGTTGGGCATTCCAACAAAATATGATCGGCTGTTTTGAGTAATCCTCTATACAGTCGCAATGCGGAGTGCCACTTGTCCTGAAGAGAACCAAAAATCAGTTATGAACACCACGTTTGGACGAGGTCGATGGCAAAGAGCTCTCAGGTGGCGAGGCAGTCCACATGGAAGTCTTGATGTCTTTGGTTCACATCGAATAAAGAATGTGCAATGATGTGTCGATAAAGGGCAGCTGAAGGTGCCTGAAGCGAAAACTTCACTACGCTAGGTAAAGCAGCTGTCACCAAGCCTCACTTTGATCATCTCATGACCTTGACAGATACTGCGCCTTTCCTTTTTTATAAGCCTATTTAAATTTGAAGCCAAAGATTCACTACGCTTCAAGAGACCATGAAGCTTAGATTTCCGTAGCTTCACCCAAATGATGTCGTGCATCGTCCCATGATGCGAAATAACTCTTTATTAGCTATATATTCCACGATGCACGACAACATGTGGGCGAAGCTAGCGGAAATCTAAACACTCGGAAACAGTGGCGTCATCTATTGTCTCTTTGCGCTCCTCCTAAGCATTCAAATGAAACGTAATGTTTTTTTTTTTTTTTTATCTGATTGCGTCAGCCGGTCTTCGTGTTGCGCTAAATTTTACCTTCAAGTGACCGTGACCTAATTAAGTGTGGGTGTCCACAATTCCGCGGTGTCCATCTAAATGTATGCGCCACCTTTGTTTCCCCAAAACCGAACGGACAAGCAGCTCTGTGTTGTGTGATGTCAGCGCATGGTAGAGACCCCCAGGTGTCCGGAATTACTCTGTAGCCCTCCATCACGAGGCCTCTCTCACTATTTTCGCTTTCACTCCCACCTTCCCCCTTCGCTATAGTCTGACAGACACTGCGTATTTCCTTTCCTATAAACCAGTGTAAAATTTGCAAGAAAAAAATATGGAAACATGACCTTTCCCTAGTTAGGTGTAGGTTTCCATCATTCTGTGGTGCCCTCCCAAAGTTATAAGGCGCCTTCATTGCCCCAAACCCTAAATGAAATTATGCGGATTGAAAAGGCGGTGTTACAGTGACTATCAACATAACGCACAGCCTTCGCTCTATCACTAGGTTCACGCCATGCTTAAACCCCGCAATTTTCTTAGAATTCCACGAGCTTCAAGGTAACGAATGCGTGAGACTTGCAGGTAAAGATTACAAGGTATTTTTGCGCTATTATTGGAGATGCCGATAACCGTGTAAAGTGGCCCAAGCGTTCATACCTTTCCCCACAGAATATATAGCTCATGAAAAGGTTTTCTTCAGCATCAGAAGACGCACAATAGTATGTGGGCGAAGCTAGCGGAAATCTAAATAATCGATAAGAGTGATATCCCCTATAGTCTATTTGCTATCATCCAGCTCATTCAAGTGAAGCCTAAACGTCTTGTGATTGCGTCATCATGGTAAAGGCAAGCGCGAAATATAATTCGAGCGCTTTTCCTGCAGACTCCGCAAATTCCAATTGTTGAATCTTGTTCAAATATTAGGAAAACCGCTCCATCTGCATTTAAATTCAGGAAATATTTATTTATCATCGTATACACTGTTTTTACCCGTTAGAACGCTTCACACTTGTTCAAGTAACTTGGCTAGTAATTCTGATTGCGATTACTTCTGCGGAAATGCTTCATATATTTTTTTTTTTGTTGGCTATGATTCTCCAGCGGACTTCATTGCTCTGAATAATAGTCTGCGGCAATAGCCTGGTGTTGTAGGGAACCGATGCGAAGAGAAACCAGCTAACGATTATATTCCTTCCCCAGGTTGGAGAAAGATTGCAAAGCTCTTTCTGAGTTCGTGGATATAGCCACCGACAAAGGCTTCAGCACACGATCCAGGAGACAACGCTTTTGATGCCCTGAAGCGTTGCGATCGAGGAAAGTATCTTCCACAACATCGTAAGGACACGGCAGGAAAACTGTGAAGTCAAATCATCATTTAAAATGTTGATGCGCGCTGAGCATTTATCCACTAAGAAAGTATGTGCAGCTTGCAGTGGCGCTTGTTATGGTCTCTGACTCTTCGCAGTTACACCTAGCGTACAATGCGTTATCTTAATAGTCAAGAGTGTCTAGGAAGGAAATGGAAGAGGTAATTTTTTGACTGAGCGTTTAATATATAAATAAAAAATAATGCACATAAGAATTAGCCAGTAACTGCTTGTGCAGATCCACGTAATGTTTGTGTGTAAATCATCATCATCATCATCATCAGCCTGATTATACCCACTGCAGGGCGAAGGCCTCTCCCATATTTCTCCACTTAACCCGGTTCTGTGCTAGCTGCATCCACTTGACCCCTGCGAACTTCTTAATCTCATCCGCCCACCTAACTTTCTTCCGCCCCCTGCTACGCTTTCCTTCCCTTGGAATCCAGTTTGTTACCCTCAGCGACCATCTGTTATCCTCTCTTCGCACTACATGTCCTGCCCATGCCCATTTCTGGTTCTTAATTTCCACTATAATATCCCTAACTTGAGTTATTTCTCTGACCCACTCAGCACGCTTTTAATGTTAGCCCTACCATTTTTCGTTCCACAGCCCTCTGGGATGTCCTCAACTTAAGTAGAACCCTATTTGTTAGCCTCCACGTTTCAGCCCCATAGGTGAGTACCGGCAAGATGCAACTGTTGTATACTTTCCTCTTGAGCGATACCGGTAAGCTGCTAGTCATAATCTGCGAGTGCTTGCCAAATGCGCTCCATCCCAATCTTATTCTTCTTGTTATTTCCTTTTCATGGTCCGGATCTGCGGTTACTACCTGTCCTAAGTAGATATATTCGCCTACTACTTCCAGTATTTCGCTACCTAATGTAAACTCCTGTTCCTTCCCGAGGCTGTTGAACATTACCTTAGTCTTGTGCATATTGATTTTCAAGCCTACCTTTCTACTTTTCCTGTCTAGGTCATCAATCATTATTTGCAGTTCATCTCCCGAGTTGCTTAGCAAGGCAATGTCATCGGCAAATCGCAGATTACTGAGGTATTCTCCATCTACCCTTATCCCTAACTGCTCCCATTCCAAGTCTCTGAATACTTCCTCTAAACAAGCTGTGAATAGTACTGGGGAGATTGTGTCTCCTTGCCTAACACCTTTCTTTATGGGAATTTTGCAAATGTTTGTATGTATGTAAATGCGATTCATTATCCCAAGCACGCCGCATAGCGAAAGGACGGAAGTCTTTACAGAGTGCGACACGCGTGCCGAGGGCAATAAAATCTAACCTTCAGAGTCATATGCAAAAGCGACGTGGCGACACGCCAGTCGTGTAGGTACTTACATCCAGAGGACACGCCACCACTTCCGGCGGCATCTCCGGGAGTGCAGGCGCTGGCGTTGCGCGTAGGAGCGTCCGAGAAGCCACACTCGCCGCTGCAAATATGGTCTCAATAAGCGCTCACAGGTTCCACCCTGCCGTCAGCTCAGGCTTTACCTTGACCATTAGAAGGAGATGCGGAAACTATTGACATAGATACCCCACGTTGTACGCAAGAGCTCGCAAAAGTTAGCATGACGACAACGTGGAACCATCGTTGCTGCCACTGCCTCCCTGTATGCGCGAAAAGGTTTCGTATGTTGGGCACACGGCCGGATCTACGAACCTAAGCCAGGGCGCTAAAAAAAAGCTCAAAATATTTTTACTACAAAAGTATATGCCGTGTTAAATATTAAGCTGAAGGCCGAAATTACATTCATTTATATCCGGGATAACATTTCTGTAAATGAAGAAACGTCAAGGAAGTCCGGAGAAAAAGTGGTGACTCTGGCGTTGGACGAGAGGAAAAATACTGACCGTTTGAAAAAATCGTTACATCAGAGTCGTACGACATCGCGCAGTATTTCTAGGAACACAGAGCGCCCACATTAGAAGTGATATAGGTGCGCAATGAAAGTGAACAAAGCATGGCGTATAATTCCACTCAGGGCGCCGACGCCACATATGACTTACATAATAATGTAATTGGTTTCATGTAAATAATAAAAGCTTTAGATTATAGCCTAGGTTCCAACCTAAGACCTTCGGATCAGACACGCTTGCAATGCATGGAAATGAGCGGAGGTTCTTGTGTATGTCGTGTTATCTGTCTCATAAAGTAAAAGGACAATAGGCCACTCTCACGTCATATTCTTAAAGCCGAACTAATGGGACTTCAAAATTTGTTTTTTTATTATTCTAAACAATTGTTTTCATATGTAATTCACAGAGCTGAACTCCATTTTAGGCGTCATTTCAATCATTCCATTCAGATTTATTTCTGTGGACATATAATTTAGCAAGAACTTGGTCCCTACTAGCGCCACCGTGTAAAGAACAGACCATTATAATAGGAAGCGTGACTAGGCCATCAATTTTTTTTCCCGCACTAGCTAGCGAATGCGAGGAAGTGCCTTATATAAATGGTAGAAAGTATGCCGCTAATGGGTTCTTTTACCGACTAAAGCAACCATGTAATATTGCCTCTTCAGAACGCATGCGAACATTAAGCACACAGAGGCCGTGCTCCATAATATTTCGCTACACTTGCATTTGGAAACTGACTTGGCAGCCAGTGATTGCAAAAGCACAACGCCAAGCCCCCTTCCCCCCTTCCTACACACAAACACCTACCACCGCGCCCCCTTTCCTCTGTCACCAAGAGCAGCGTAACAATTCAGGGAATGGTTACCGCAAAGCGCAGGTGCTTCACATCGGGGTTGGTAAGGCGGATGCAAAATTTATATTTCCCAGAGTTCTCGGAACGGTGACGATGGAAGCGCTATTGTGCCCACTGTTGAATAGCTAGCTAAACGGGTTGGGTTGAATGTATCTAGTGTTCCTGCATATTGTGAGCCTTCTGTGGACCTTCTTTCATTTGTACATGCCATGATCTTCTTCTTTCATTTGTACATACCATCATCATCGTCCCGCGGCGCCGGCTCCGGAGCGTGCCTGGGTTCGTGATCGGATTAAAACGCTAGACAAGGCTTCGCTTGTCCTTGCCCGTTTTTCTTCCCAATGCATTTCCACCTATGACCACAGCCGACCATCTCTTTCCCCGACGTATATCACAACAGTTTCATTTGACGACTCTGAGAACAAACACGCTCTCCGCTCACAGCAATTAGCCGATGCCTACTGCCGTCCCATCATCGACCGCCTTATTGGCGCTTCGGACCCACCCAATGCTCGGCTTCGCCGACAACCTCGCAATTTTAAGCTCGAAGATGGCATCCTACTCCGCTTCGTGTATTGCCCTGATGGAACTCGCTGGATCCCAGTCGTGCCGCGTGTGCTTTGCCCACGTATACTGGCGGCTCTCCACGATGACGCTACTGCAGGTCACCTTGGTGTTGACAAAACCTACCACCGCGTGAAAAAAACGATTCTTTTGGCCTGGCCTATCTTCCAGCGTTGCCAAATACGTCGCATTCTGCCCTCTGTGCCAACGTCGCAAACGGAAGACTTCTTCACCCGCTGGCCTTCTACAACCTGTTCCCTGTTCCGCCACGCCATTCGACGTAGTCGGCATCGACTTATATGGTCCCCTACCTCTCTCCGATGGGGGTAACCATGGGATTATAACAGCTGTCGACCACCTTACACGCTACGCTGAGACAGCACCTGTACCGACCGGTTCCGCTCAAGAAGTAGCAAATTTCTTTTTGCGATCAATTGTATTGCGTCATGGCGCTCCTCGGGTGCTCCTAAGTGACCGCGGGACGGCCTTCTTATCGACAGTCGTTGCCGAAGTTCTTTACGCGTTATCCACCCTTCATAAGACAACCTCAAGCTACCATCCCCAGACTAATGGGCTGACTGAGCGATTTCACCACACCGTATCGGATATGATCTCCATGTACATCACACCGGATCATCGAAATTGGAACAGTATTCTACCATTCGTCACTTTCGCCTATAACACAGCAGTACAGCGGACTACCGGTTATTCTCCATTTTTTCTCGTTTATGGCCGTCATCCCACAACAATTCTCGACGCTTCCTTCTCCTCTACGCCCGACTACTCAACATCAGTACCTACCCAGTTCTTATCTTGTGTGGCCAGATGCCGTCATCTTGCTCGCCTCAACACAGCAGCGTGCCAGGAAGACCGCAAGAGTCGCTACGATTCTACGCATCGCGTGTTCTGCTATCGTCCCGGTGACGAAGTACTGCTCTATACACCACTGCGCATCCCTGGCCTTAGTGACAAATTCCACCACCGCTACCTTGGTCCCTACGAGATCATCAGCCAAACTTCTCCAGTTAACTACAAAGTCACGCCTGTTGATCCCCCAGCCGATCGACGCTACCGTGGAACTGGAATTGTTCATGTTTCTCGCTTGAAATCGTTTGTGCGCCGCGGTACATCGGTTAGTTAGGAGCGGCCAGGCTGGCCGCTTCCGACCGCCCGGGCAGATTGTGTGAGCCTTCTGTGGACCTTCTTTCATTTGTACATGCCATGATCTTCTTCTTTCATTTGTATATACCATCATCATTGTCCCGCGGCGCCGGCTCCGGCACGCCTGGGTTCGTGATCGGATTAAAACGCTAGACAAGGCTTCGTTTTCCTTGCCGTCACGACCTCGCCGTCTCGACTTAGCCTTCTTTTGCAATATGCAGGAACACTGACTATATTCAGTTCGTGCAGTGCGTTTTGTGTCACTGTCGTCTCAGGCTAAGGAGCAGCACATGCATCGGGCTCATAGCAGCGTTAGGAATCCCTGTCACTGGTTTAGATGTCTAACCTTTTAATGTAAATTGTACAAAGTTGAAATAAATGTTCCTAATATGGTGATTAGTTTCAGTATCGTGCTAGGCCGCGTGTAGAAACTTTAGTCCCGCGGGCCATGACATACGGTGAACAGTTGTTGATGCTTGCGACAGACCCGCACATAGTGCATATCGTAGTACATGTACTACGCACATTATACATGCGCTAGTACCGGTCGACCGCAGTGTACAGCAAGCTAGTTGTCGCAAATTATTTCTGAGGGTGAATTCGAAGACTGATTATCTGGTTTATGCAAACGCGTTTTCGCTTCATTTCAGTAGTTCCTGACTGAAGGGTCTGTTTCCTAGTGAGTCAAATTCCCTCATTCGCCGCTAAGCCGTAGTGCGATTTGAGCATAGTTGTAAGCAATGCGTTACAAAAAATTTATTACCTACAATCTATTATATATCACTGTAATTTTGTAGCCATTCGTTTACGTTTTCGATTACTCTTTTTTGTGATCGATAAGTTAAAGTCGCTCACCTTTTTCTCCAGAAAAAAAAAGAGTTACAATCACCGTTTCGAGAACCAAAACTCGGCTCCAAGCAACCATGCTTGAGAAATGTTTCCTTTCTGACAGAGCAACAACGAAGCGCCTGCGGAGAACCATCGCACCAGCGTATGCTTGTGGTCTCCTCGCGAGAAATATCGCGCGTCCACTCCGTAGGTACTACCCGTCCTATCATACGGCGCTGCAACTCAGTTTCGTCTACACCCAACTCGGCAGCTTCCACGAAGAGTACGGAGACTTGGACACAGCTCAGGAAGGTACGCAAAGCAAATAGTTTGCTGAAACTAAACATCTTACAAGTTCTTTCCAGCAGTACGAGAGGCAACGGAGATATGGGTTAGTCCACATAACGCATACAACGTGATCGCGTTCCTGCCTTATTGAGCCACCGTCGACGACAGTAGCGTGGGAGCAAAGCCAGCAGTGCACAGGGCCAGGCTTAACGGCCCAGAATGCCCTTAGCTTCCGTAGTACTGCGAAAAGCTTCTCAAATGGAGTTTATCAATACCACCGGAATATTTTGTGGCGTCCGAAGGAAAAGCATATAAGCCACATGAGCTTCTATGACAAAATACTAGCACAGTAAAGACAAGTAAAAATATTATGGGGCACACTACTCCTATGCAGTAGGGCACGACGCGATAGCTTTCGTGGCTCCCATCTGCCCCTCCGCTTGCGGCTCTCTGGCATACATCTAGCCACTACTCCCTTAAAAACCAAGCCATAAATCTGTACCTCTACTGTCTCACATTATTATTCGCATATAGTCCTAATTTAGCTACAACGTTGTCCAGGTGCCGTTTGCAAGAGAACATCCTACAGATACAAATCGTCACATTGAAGGGGAGGAAATAAATACTTTCACAGTACGCATACACCTTTACAGCTGATTATTATGTTATCTTTGTTGCCCTAGAGAAAACAATAAAAGAGAGCACCAGGACAAGCTTTTACGCAGATTCTTTAAGTATAGACACTGCCCTTCATTCAAGAAATGCAGATATACAGCTACTGGGAGAAACGATACACAATATAGCAACACTTATAGATGAACGAAAAAACATAAACATCTGCTGGGTCCCCAGTGTTGTTGGAATCAATGGTTATGAGGGAGGAGACATATGCGCTGCTCAAGGTCGAGACAAGAATGTGAAAGAAGCTGAAATGCCATCTAAAGATGGCATAAAACTGGTCCACAGTAAATTGATGCAAAATACCAGTCACATTGGAACACTGAAGCAAATAGCAAACTGTACCTCATAAAGCCTGTGGTAGAAGAGCGGAAGTCAAGTACCCGCCATGAACGTTCCAATGAAGTGGCTCTATGCCGTCTTCACATAGGACGCACATATTTAACACCTAAATTTATATGTATATTAACAAAACAGGATCAGCCCTTGTGTGATGCTTGCGGACACGAGCTATCAGTCATCCACATTTTACTACCATGCAGACGACTTGAAACACTAAGAAGAAAACATTTTGCTGTGGTTTTCAAAGAATACATTCCTCTTCACCCAGCATTGCTTTTAAGTGAGAATGCTTTTGTTGATTTGGCCTGTATTTTTGTATTTTAACAAAATATTACTTTTAATACCCGCATTCTATAAATGCAACAGACTCTCAACTTTGTGGTTGGCGCACAATAGCCTAAGTCGCTTATGCGCCAATAAACCCAACACAGCACAACCTTAACCAAGCCGCAGGATGCGTAGCCTAGGAGTAAACAGCGTGCCTGACTCGGCCTCTAAGAGCCCTGCAAGGTTTCATTCCTGCCCAAACATCCCACCTCAAATGATCAACCCGAGCAGGCAGTTCGCACAAAATTTATGATATCGCGTAGACTTGTTACGTCCCGCATCCCAAAGAGTAAACAGTGCTCGACCCTGTCACGTACCAACTATTGCCTGCCATAGGCATACTCATATCGAATGGGATCTTTAACGCTGTCCCTTTATAAAAAACTTGACAGAAAAGGCGCTGTGTGTGTCTTTTGGGTCTTTCCCCTTTTTTATGGCTTTCTTGCGCTTTGTATTTACCGCGATTGAGCTAATAGCCCCCCCCCCCCCCCCCATTCTGCAAAAAATATATCCCTCGTTGTCAGCGTTGTGACCGGTAAATCACGGTCCCGCCACAGGTAGCTGTTAGCGTTTGGTTGAAAAGCCAAGCACTGCTTCGTCTTTGAGTTGTGTTCGTTTGGTTTGGGTTTGGGTTGGTTCGTGTTTGGGTTATATGTTTTGATTCGGTTGTGTTGGGTTGTTTTTGGGTGTTTGGGTTGGGTTGTGTGTTTGGCTTGTGGGTATGGGGGACGAGACCATTGACGACATAGCCGAAGCAACTATCTATGGTGTGTCCTTTGAGACGGAAGGGCGAAAAAAATAGAACCCACCGAGGCGCTTGCATCCCGAGTAAGGCATGATACGTCTAAAGCGCTAATCAGACACGTTCGTACTGATCGTTATATCGGTGCTTCTTATCTATGCCAAGTGACCTTCCGATAATGCGATAGTCAGTACGCTGACTTGGGTGTGGAATAAATTAGGTGCGCAAGTTAAGAGAATAGCTAATCAGCGAACCGTAAACAAGATGAATACGAACCAGGATCCACTAGGCAAAGTGCAGACGCGATCCATTACCAGTGTCCGCCTATTTTCTCTCTTCCTCTCAGTATTTAAGAACAGATGTATTTTATTTGAATATATTATGTGTTTTTCTCGCGAAGCGCCTAGCAATGCAATAAAAAACCGAGGATCACGGGAAACAGCGTTCGCCAAACAAGGATGTGTCCAAGGTCAACTTGCACTGCGGTATTTAGTTGAAGGGAACAAAAATTTCTGTTTTCACAGTGCCTCGTTAGTGCACATAAATATGCTGAACGAATGTTAATTATATTGTTGCAATAATAGGTTTAGAAATCACATAGGCACGGTGTACTCATGGTTGCGCTCCTGTTCCATGGAGACAGGTAACATTATCAAATTATTTTTAATGAGTCAGCGCTGAAAAACAAGCACCTTTCCCAAGCGTTACATAACGACATAACTGCCGATCACCATGCAAAGGAGACCTTTTTTATTTTTTTCTAAATCCCGCCGCAGACAGCAGTGTTACACCCCACAGGGCTAAAAATTTTGTCAGATGACCTTGCGATCAGCGCCCCCTCAGCCACAGACACCCAAAACAGCACTGCTGATCGAGACCTGTCACCCCGCTCCACTAAGAACTCAGCCGCTCTTTCAAGAGACGCTGCCGCTGGAGCAGGGCCTGGTACAGCGGAGCGAAGGAAAAAGACGAACGTGAAGGTTGCTGATGACCAAAACAGAGAATCATATTCCACCGTGGTTGATATGAAGGTCAGAGAGAGCCTGCTGGCATCCAAAGTTCTCACACTCGCGGTGTCTCCGCGGGCATCCACCGCCACAATAGTGGCGATGGATGCAACTCGCACTTCCCCGCCGTGTTCGTGGAGCCGAGACTCCTTGCGTCAAAAAGGGACGCAAAGGGACGTTTCTGGTAGAGGAAAAGCACTGAAAACAAACCTTATAGCAGTTGCTGCAACCATCATTAGTCATAAAGCAATGGCAGTAATTCAGTAAAACTTGTTGCTGGGCTAGTTGGGGATACATTCTTAGAATAAAAGGTAGCGCAAACAGACGAGCACGGAGGAAGGGACACAAACACGAACGCTACTAACAACTGGTTTTATTTCCGCAGTAGTTAGCAATATATAGGCATTGTAGCGATCTCAGTGAAGAACCGCGCATCCCTCCGAAACACAGCACGCCGCGGAGGATGAAGGGGACAAAAGTATTCCTTCCCTTCTGAGGATGAGTAACTCCAACAGGCTGCTCTATAGCGCCGAGTCTTCCTCTTCCCTCGCCGGGTGCAGGAGCGCAGCGCTAGGCATGGCTCATTGGCCGAAAAAGGACAAAGGGCAAGATGCGCCGATTTCGGCGGGAACCGGCAACCGCGCAGGGGAGACGACAGCGAGCCGCGACAAGGGAAGGACGCAAGGTAAATACCTCCCCGCTCTACTTCTTGGTTGTCGCCATCTTGCCCTTCAGCTATCAGGCCCCATCCAAAAGCATAGGGTCGCCAACAAGATCATCACCAGCGTTTTTGGGAAGACCCAATAAATATCTGGTTCCGGGCAAAGTCCTGTTCTGTGTTGTGTCGTACTTCGCATTACCACTTCGCGACCGTTAGAACGGCCGCCTGTGGTTTTCGATGGCGGGAGTGCGGTTTTTGCTGCCTAGACCTCATGCAAGGCTCGACGGCCTAGTAAGAACCCCCACAATTGGCGCCCCAACATGGTTCTCTCGTGCAGAAGCACTTGAGCTACTCACTCGTGACGGACACAATGCTAGACCAGCAGAGAAACCTGCCTGGTCTGATGTGGCTCACAGAGCTCAGCCCCGAGTACAGGGATAGCCTGGCCCACGGCGGGCTCGCAGCCAGCGCGGCTCAAAAGATGGGACATTTCGCAGCTGCAGGAGCAGCCAGCGAAACGCGACGCCCGCAGGCAGATTCCGGCAGATGTCGCGAAATGCCACCCTCAAGAGGTGGCGTTCCCCTGCACTATGCGCGAACGGATTTGGGAAGAAGCACCAGGCACGCCATGTCCGGCCTCGCAGCTGCCAAACGGCAGCACAGGGGCCACACCAACCACGCCGACGATCTCGCCACTCGTCGTGGCACCCGAGAGCGAGGCAACGGCAAACGCCGCAAACCTCGGAGGAATCCTCGCCAGCGCATTCCAGCAAGCGCTGCAGTCTTTGCAACCCAACCGCGGATCGGAATACCTATCTCAACGTACAGCGGCTACGGCGATCAAATGAGCGCCAACAGCTTTCTCCTGGTGTTGGACCAGTACTGCCAAGTTAACGGCTGCAGCGAAACACACATGCTGCGGAGAGTTATACCAGTGACACTGGTCGACCAAGCCGCTCGGTGGCACCGTTTGGTGGGTCATACAGCGAGCACCATGGCTGAATTTCGCAGTATGTTTAGGGAGGAATTCTTTCCTCACGACTACCAGCCGCGAATGCAGCGAGAATTGTAACTCCGAACCCAAGCTCCCCACTAATCGCTCTTCGCATACGTCAGGGCGTTCGCCAGCCGTGCACTATTGCCGGCGGAGCGCGACTGCTCAGTGGCGGAGAAGGAATGCCTAGCTATCATCTTCGCGCTCCGAAAGTTCAGGATGTACATGTAAGGTACAAGGTTCACGGTCGAAACCGATCACATGGCCTTGACATGGATCACATGGCTCGCTCCAGCGAGCCAAGCGGGAGGCTCACGCGCTGGGCACTGACGCTACAACACTTCGATTTCGTGGTGTGCTACCGGAAAGGAGCCATAAACGTGGTTGTAGACGCGGTGTCGCGCGCACCGGTGAATGACCCGTCCCTAGCCGCGAGAGAGGAGGCGAGGCAACTTCCCCACTCGTCGGGAAAGGAGGGCCGAAAGGATAAATTCCTGTCTTCGGAGCACGCGCATCTCGACAGCGAAAATACCGATCGAGATTGCATTCAGCAGGCAAGAGCTTATCAAACCTCAACAGAAAGACTCATATGTCTTGAGATGGTCGCCAGTCTGTGAAGAGGCAGACCAATCGACGCCTGTGGTCGAGAAGCGCCTGGAATACGCGGAGAACGTGGTAGGCGCGAGCTCTAGTGCAGCTGGTATTGCTACGAGTGAGCTGGAGAGCTTCCTGTTTGATGCTGATGGAGTTTTGTTGAAATACGTGCCCTGCAAAGAAGACTCAAATGAGTGCTTCAAAGCCGTGATCCCCAGCCAACTGAGGCATGCTACTTTGCAGCATTACCACTGCACAGACGGTCCAGGAAGTGTACCAAAGACATGGAAGAAACTATGTCGGTTCGCTACCTTGCCAGGAATGAAAGCTGATGTATGTAAATACGTACGGACCTGCCACGTCTGCCAAGAAAGGAAGCCGCGAGGTGCAAAACCTCCTGGCCTGCTCCAACCGATCGTGAGCACAAATCCATGGGAAACTGTGGCGCGCGATCTGATCGGACCGCTGCCACGCAGCAAACGAAGGCACAAATTTGTGTTAGTGGTGACATGTCACTTCAGCGGAATCGCTGAAATCTATCTGCTGCGACACGCGTCAACAAAAGAGATCATGACGAAGCTTTCAGGATTGTTCTGCCGCTACGAGTTTCCGGAGAGGATGATCACTGACAACACCTCGTGCTTCACGCCGAAGGTTTTTCGTGATACGTGTGCCGCCATGGGCGTATGGCAGCAGCGAACGACGTGTTATCATCCGTAGTCAAATGTGACCGAGCACCGCAATCGCGATGTAAAGCCACTACTCGAGGCATACGCCCGGATGCAAAACAACTGGGCTGAGCACCTCGACGCGATCACCTTTGCACTGCGAACAAGCGAGAATTGCTTCACAGGCTTCACGCCTACCTTCCTGATGTTCGGGAGGAAACTAAATATGCCAACTGACACCATTTTGACCAAATGCCAAGATGCTTCGTCAGGCAAAACGGCAATAGCCGACTACGCGCGGCGCATGCGTGATCGCTTGCAAAAAGCAGTCAGCGAGGCCAGCCAAAATCGCGTTAAGGCCAAGGCTATCCAGAAGGCTGCCTATGATTGCGCGCAACGGAACATGGAATTTAAAGTGGGAGACTTCGTTCTGAAGCGTAGCCATATGCAGAGCGATGCGAGCACGGGGTTCGCAGCTGGCCTTGCGCCTAAATGAATTGGGCCGTTCATAGTTTCTGAGAAGCTCTCGCAGCTGAACTACAAGGTGAAAGATCCGAACACGGGTCGACTCGGCAAGCCGATCCACGTCGGGGAGCTAAAGCAGTACTTCCAACGGGAAGTGGCTGGCAGGACGACAGCGCCGATTCCGCAAACACGCGAGGAAAGGTCAGTGCCCCACCTACCCCCAAGGCTCACCCATACAACACCTGCTCAAGGCGAAAACGACCTTGACGGGATGACTGGCATCACAACGTGTTGCCCGCTCAGAAGAGCGGTCAAGTAAGCAACCAGTTGTGAGGAAGCGAGCTGGCTACGGGAAGGTCGTATCTAGCAGTACTGTTGGTATGTCCCTTTGTCCCAAACAAAGGGGGGGGGGGTAGGAAAGAAAACGCGAACGGTGGCGAAGACGCTACCAAGCTGTCCCCCTCTCCACCTGCTACCGTAGGGACCGGATCAAGCGGCAGGTACCTATTGGTTAGAGGCGCCAAGGGAAAACCAATCGGAATTCCGTATTTGGCTCCCAGAGGGCGCGGCCGGTGGTTCGGAGTATAGTTCGGAGTCACTGGGAGCGATTCGTCCGGCCGCCACGCCAGTCTGTGCCGAAATGTCATCGGAAGTACAACACCGCTTGGGCCAGGCAGTGAGACTGGACGGAGCCCGCCTCGTCCAGGCTGACGGAGGGGCCAAGGGCCGCAGGCGCGGAGACTTCGGTGGCCGGGGCCACAGCATCGGAGAACGCAGCAACGGGGCCCGCGGCAGCAGTGGACGAAGTAGCACGAGCAGCAGCAGCCGCGGTCTCCGCGACGGGCTCTGGTGACGGAGGCTGAGCCACAGCAACGGCGGTTCCGGTCCGTGGCCACCTGAATGAGCCAGGAGGGTGCTGAGCCGCCACGATCGTACGTAGGTGTGGCGGCATGGTCAGACCAACTCCAGGTGGCGGCGGACCACGTCCTGGATCGGGTGCCGCGGGTCTTCCGCGGCCGCACTGGGCGGGAGAACCTGGGGGCGCGCCCGACTTCGGGGATGGCCCCCGATCCTGGAGCCATCTATTGCAGCGTGCTGGTGGTGCACGAGGCCGTGCACAGGGCGTCTGCTATCCACCGGAACGTCCCGGATCGCTGCGACACGAGGCAGGAGGTGGAGGCGATGCGAGCCAGGATAGCTCGAGACCCCTCGCCTCCCTCATGCTCCGGGTGGACGTTCCAGACGACCAGAGCCCGGAGTACCTCCTGCCTCGCCTAGAGCCCGTGGATGACCAGCTGGTCATCGATGAATATGAGATGGACCTGCTGGGGGGCTTTTAAAGGGATTCAAGCCCGAACACCCCCCTCCCTCAGCTGGAAGAAGGCGGTAAGGAAGGAGTTGGTGGCCTACCGTCGCCTGAAATCAGGTGACGTGCGGTCTTTAGGGAGGAGGAGTGTAGCTATCGTGGAGAACTGCGCATCCCTCCGAAACATCGCGCGCCGTGGAGCATGAAGGGGACAAAAGTATTCCTTGTCTTCAGAGGATGAGTAACTCAAACGGGCTTTTCGATAGCGCCGCGTTTCTCTCTACCCTTGCCGGGCGCAGGAGCGCACCGCTAGGCATCGCAGATGTGACGCTCATTGGCCAAAAAAGGACGAAGGGCAAGATCGGCGGGAACCGGTGACCGCGGAGGGGAGACGACAGCGAGCCACGACAACGGAAGGACGCAAGGAAAATACCTCCCTGCTCTACTTGGTTGTCGCCATCTTGCCCTTCAGCTATCAGGCACCATCCAAAAGGATACGGTCGCCAGCAAGATCATCACCAGCGTTTTTGGGAATACCGAATAAATATCTGGTTCCAGGCAAAGTCCTGTTCTGTGTTGTGTCGTACTTCGCATTACCACTTCGCGGCCGTTAGAACGGTCGCCCGTGGTTTTCGATCGCGGGAGCGCGGTGTTTGCTGCCTAGACCTCAGACAAGGCTCGACGGCCTAGTATAAACCCCACAGCATACACATCGCATGCGCACATGACAATTGGGCAACCAGAGCTTTCTTAACAGAAAAGGAAATCTGCTGACATATCTATAATCGCTGAAAGACCGGTAACAAGATAATCAGCCGAGAAGGGCATCAAAAACAACCACCTAAAGAAAAACGAGCGTGCGCGTGAAGGACGGTACACTTGTTACAGATAGCTCTCCAGGAAGGCGCGCTCGGAGGAGTATAAATAATTGAAGCTTCGCTAATACAGTGATTCGATTTTTTGTGAATGTGAAAAGCCTCCAGCAAAACACTGGCTTTTTTGCATGAGCTTCTGCCCAGAATCTTTGTCTCATTAACGCGAGGCTCGCACTGGCACATCAGAGCGTGCGAAACCAAATTCTCACGTTCTGTGAAAAGGGACATTGCTTCGCTCTGCTTGGAATCTGCGCTTCGTAAGTTGTGTTCACACGAAATGCAAATTAGTTTTGATAATCAGGTTCAGAGGCTTTTGTCTGCTGGTTTTCCTTGTTCGCTCTTAACTGCAGTCGCAGAAACTCTGCTAAAGAAATTTGGGTCTCGACGAATCATGGCTAATACTCAACGCGCTAGGGCCAAACCTGTGGCGATGCCTTACACACAAAAGGTTTGTCATAACCTCAAGAAAGTGGGCAGCGGGCACAATTAGCCGCTTGTTTTCTCAGCCCCGAATAAATTGGCCAAACTGTGCTCCCGCATATGCGGGGATGTTGAGCGCGGTTGCAAGAAGCGATATGAAGGAGCCTTCGTCAAATGTGTGTTTTTGTGGTTTACTTAATTCCCCTGCCTGTGGAAGATGTTACATAGGGCAGACGGGGCGGTGCTTTAATAACCGTTTAAGGGAGCATGCCTTAACATAGCACAAAAAGATAGGTTCGCGAATTTGGTTTCGCACGTTCTGACGTGCAAGTGCGAGCCTCGATTTAATGAGGCAAAGATTCGGGGCAGAAGCTCATGCACAAAAGCCAGAGTTTTACTGGAGGCTTTTCGCATTCACAAAAAATTCAATCACTGTATTAGCGAAGCTTCAATTATTTTTACTCCTCCGAGTGCGCCTTCCTGGAGAGCTATCTGTAAGAAGTGTAGCGTCCTTTACGCGCATGCTCGTTTTTCTTTAGGTTTCATCGGTGGTTGTTTTTGATGCTCTTCTCGGCTGAATAACTTGTTACCGGTCTTTCAGCGATTATAGATATGTCAGTAGATTTCCTTTTCTGTTAAGAAGGCTATGGTTGCCCAATTGTCATGTGCACATGCGATGTGTATGCCTATGTATCTTAACTGCTGCGGATATAAAACCAGTTGTTAGTAGCGTTCCTGTCTGTGTCCCTTTCTCCGTGCTCGTCTTTTTGCGCTACCTTTTATTCTAACAATAGCGGTAAGCTCTGGGTACGTACCACCGCTCTACAGAATTATCATGCTTACTTAGAAGAAATTCTTAAACAACGTCCGGAGCCATATGGGATAGTTGGAGCTTTTGCCGCGTACTCGTCGTTTTGGGGAACTGAACATACTAATTCCATGGGATAGATGATAAAGTATTTTATTCGTCCTAATAACATATGCCTCATGAATACCAGAAATGCGGCGTATTGCTGGCTCACCTCTGGAAAAATAAACGGTCTTGATTTAGCCTTTGCATTTAGATTCATTTTTATTTTTTTTATCTTGGTTGTTTTGGACGATCTCCTGAAAAGAGATCACTTACTTATGGTCTTGAAGATATCATCATCTACATCCACCCTCCCCACGACGCCGCGACACTGGAAAATTCACCTCGCCGACTCGGCACATTATAAAACAGGCCACACTGAAAATTGAATATTCCGAAAATCATACAATAGAAGAAATAAATTAAAAAATGATTAGATGCTTAATATCTGCTGCAATATTAGCTACCACACAAACGTCTGAAATTTTAAGAAAAACACATAAGGTTTGGTGGTCAAAAAATGCACATTGGCTAAAAGAATCCAAAACAAAGCTTGGGGCCTGTTTCTCAGATGCCCCACTGCCGAAAATTTGCTCACCTTCAAAGCGGCTAGAAATAAAGCACGATACACTTAGGTGCACTGCAGACAAGACCTCATGGCAACAGTGCACATCCTCGATGAACAACTTGGTATTATCAAAGAAAATGTGGGAAGCGGTGCGAAAATTCATTAGGAATTTTACTGCTTTTACATTTCCAATGACAACAACACCGGTGCTGAAAAAACGTTACAAGAGCAGACCAACATATTGGGTGAGCATTTTTCCATACTTTCAAGCTCATACATCTACACACAGGCATTCTAAAAGCACAGGGCAGTAGTGGACAAACAAAAACTTCCCCTCGGAGCAGGCTTACATGAAGACTCCAATCAGCTTACTACACTGCAGGAAGAATTGCAAAATTATAATCAGGTAAAATGAAACCCCGGACCCAGACAGTATACGTTATGCCATGCTTGCCCACCTCTCTGAGACATCCAAAGCGGCTCTGCTAAAATTCTTCGATAAAATATGGGGAACTAAGAAAGTTTCTGCGCAGTGTATTTTCTGCGCAATGTGACGCGCGTGGCAGCACGTCGGACTACAGATGAACCTTGTTCCATTCGACAAAATGATCAGTGAATAGTTCGCCCTTCGGATATATGTGCCGCTTCACACCGCACATTTACTTGGGTGGTTTAAATGCGGATTGCCTCCGAAATTACGTGGCGTACTTCTTCACAATCTTCAAAGTACTCGTCTACTTTTGACAACCGACCACCCATAATGGTGTTGCTCAAAATGAAACAATTATTTCGGTAAGTTTTGCTTCTAGTCGTTTCAGTCGCACTACCGATTATTTCTATCATACGTTTCGCGGTGCTTTAAAAATATTCCGGCTTAAAAGAGATGTTTCATGTCTGTTCTAGGCTGCTCATGAGTACCCTGTACCAAAGAATGACATCGTAGGCACGCTATGGAATCATAAGGCTGCTTTGAATTTTTTTTTAAATACTAGGTTTATTTTCGACCCAGCCGGACCACAGCAGCGCCACCACATTTCGTATACATCACTGACTGGTGTTAGTCTTTAGGTTTCGCCCAGCTTCCTGTCCTGTCACTGCACACTCAAAGAACAGTGTTTCTGTATTTCTTTCGTTCTATATTTATTCTTCAAGGAATACACAGACACTCAAGGATCCTTAGGCTGGTCTTAGATACCAAAATAGGTACAAGTATCTAGTCTGACGATTCAGAGAGGAATAAAATTAACATTTTATTGAGCGGAATGAAACTGCGCGCAAAACCACTGTAGAAAACTCAAATGACATGGCTATGACATAAGGGTACGTACAGAAACGTGTAAGGCTATTCTGCATTCCAATTGCCGTATTCACGGGGTTAACATTATTATGTCACGCCACAGGTAATTGTAGTCGCTTCATGAAGACATTTTTGTATGAATAATAAATTTTAATTCCCTAAATACGTGAGGTGAACATATGGCTTAGGGCGCGATATCATTCCAGCCCGCACAAAAATGGAGACGTCGATGACTATAGTGATAGTTCGATGTTGGAAGTAAATACCTTCCATGCGCGGCTTGAAAGGAACTGGTTAGATGATACTTGTATGAAACTAAAGAAAGGGGATAAGAGTGCAAATAACTTTATTTACGAAAACAGCTTAACCATGCCATCTTAGGTTTGTAAGTGGTATAATGCTATTTTGTGCCCCGCCATATTGATGCAGTAGTTAGGGCGCTTGACTACTGCACCCGATGATACGGGATCGAATCCCAGCCGCGGCGACAAGGATTTTCGATGGAGGCGAAAACCAAGAGCCCATGTACTTTGCGATGTCAGTGCAAGACTCTCAGGTGGTCAAAATTTCCTGAGCCCTCCACTACAGCGTTTCTCAGTCTGAGTCGCTTTGGGACATTAAACCCCATAAGCCAACCAATGCTATTTTGTTTTAATTAGTTTGCGCAACGAAGTCGATCGACCTAAGCGCTTTCTCTGCAATTTATCACAGGGTGAACATACGATGGCTATAAAGGCCCCAGGCCTCAATTCAGTGTGCTAGCTGCGATTGAAACAAACTGAAAATATATTGTTTTCAGCCCCCCCATTATTCTCAAAATATTTCACTGTTTTGCATATGTATAGAAGGAATACGACAACTTTTGACGCAAGCATAAGTCTGCTGGGGCCATTCGAATTCTATATCCAAAACACGACCGCCATCTACCATAACTCCCAAGTATAAGACCGTGTCGACATGTTGTAGCTCCAATATGCAAGTAGCAGGGTGATATTCACGCAGGTTTATACGGCGATTTCAGTGCAATAAGCGTCGTGTTTTATTTATTTAGTCAGCGATAGACGGTTACATTGGAACCAGGTTTTAATGCTTTGGAGCTATTTAATAGGCACGACTTCAGCATTTTCTATATACGTGCGGGTACTACAATTGCTGAATTGGCCAAATTCTAATAATACGAGTGTTGTGCATATACAAGAAAGTCGATCACGTAAAGGGAAAATACCCAGTTTCCACCAACGAAACAATACGACTAATAAACTTCTGTGAACAGCCGCTGCAGTACATTCCGCGATTCATAAGCCTCGGGTTGCCGTGAGCGCGGGTGAAATATGTTATGGCGTTGCAGCCTCATTGTGTCATGACACACTTGCGGTCAAACTTTCGGCAGCAGCTACGCACGGAAATTCTGAGCGAGTTTGTAACGCGAGGAGCATTACAGGCGAACAGCGAGAACGACAACGGAATATTCGCAGTGAGTTGGCGCAGAAAGGGAGCGGAAAGTGGCATTCCTCCTCTTTAGCACCGATGGCCTATCACGTTCACTCGTCAGTGGCTTTCAAATGCAGGAACAAAAGCGTTCATGGACCTCGTTTTGAACAGAAGGGATTACAGATTTCCGAAGTAGCTCCAGCACTGACGAAGATGCGCCCGCGCCGCCAGCATGGCCCATGTCCGAGGACAACGCCCTCAGTCTCAAAGTATAAACTACTGTTAGGTACTGGCTGTGCTGCCTCCAGTTTTTTAACAGCCGTGATGTGACCAGCTACTGTCAAGACAGCAAGTCTGCTTAAGTTTATAACATCTTGACCTATAACGCAGAAGACTAAGGTAATGTTCAACAGCCTCGGGAAGGAACAGCAGTTAACATTAGGTAGCGAAGTACTGGAAGTAGTAGGCGAATATGTCTACTTAGGACAGGTCGTAACCGCAGATCCGGACCATGAAAAGGAAATAACAAGAATAAGATTGGGATGGAGCGCATTTGGCAAGCACTCACAGATTATTACTAGCAGCTTACCGGTATCGCTCAAGAGGAAAGTATACAACAGTTGCATCTTACCTGTACTCACCTATTGGGCTGAAATGTGGAGGTTAACCAAGAGAGTTCTACTTAAGTTGAGGACAACCAGAGAGCTATAGAACGAAGAATGGTAGGGTTAACATTAAGAGATAGGAAGCGTGCAGAGTGGGTCAGAAAAATAACTCAAGTTATGGACATTCTAGTGGAAATTAAGACGAAGAAATGGGCATGGGCAGGACATGTAGTGCGAAGAGAGGATAACCGATGGTCGCTTAGGGTAACAAACTGGATTCCAAGGGAAGGAAAACGTAGCAGGGGGCGGCAGAAAGTTAGGTGGGTGGATGAGGTTAAGAAGCTCGTAGGGATCAAGTGGATGCAGCTAGCTTCCTATCTCTTAATGTTACCCCTACCATTTTTCGTCCCATAGCCCTCTGGGTTGTCATCAACTTAAGACCTCTTTTGGTTAGCCTCCACGTTTCAGCCCCATAGGTGAGTACAGGTAAGATGCAACTGTTATATACTTTTCTCTTTAGCGATACCGGTAAGCTGCTAGTCATAATTTGTGAGTGCTTGCCAAATGCGCTCCATCCCGATCTTATTCTGCTTGTTATTTCCTTTTCATGGTCCGGATCTGCGGTTACTACCTGTTGTTGTGAACGTGCATGGTCCGCTCTTGCGCGCACTATTGTGTGCCTGTGGGCATGGTATTGATATGTGCTTTTTGTACAAGGTCTCTAAGTGAGCGTGTTCAGATGAATCTTTTTGTGTGAGCAAGCTTTGCTTTGTCGTGACCCTACAACTGCCAAGTTGGCCCTGTCAAGGGAATGTCAAGAAAAATACAGAAACGTCGCCCTGTGAGAAATAGCTGGAAGTGCTTTTGTTCAAATGTTCACCCTTCCCGTCGAGAGGCGCTATTATCAAGTGAGGAATGCCTATTGTCCAAAGGCGACGATCGGGGTGACACGTCCGCTGACGTACAGGAGAAAAAAGGAGCATGAGGATTACGGCCATTAGAGGATTTCCCGTGAATGCAGGAAGGAGTTGCAATGGCCGGAAAGGGACAATGCTGGGAGCAGTATTCGTGGCGCGCACGTACACTTGGGTTTCTGAGAAGGAAATCCACTTGCCGGAACTAACATAGCGGATCTTTGCAGAAGAATCGAAATTTACCTCCTCGCCGTTCCTAAGGTCTACCCGACAACAAGTGACCACGCCCGACGAAACAATACTGGACCAGTCAGTGCATCAGACCATCAGTGCAGTGATGTGTTTGATTGGTTGCCGATATCTGAGGTGTGTGCCCTGGAACTGATTGGTCAGCATCTTCAGAGAGGGGCTGGACATAGGGGATGTAAGGACGTTGCAGAGCACGAAATGAGGCTCTGAGTCCTGTGTAAACGGCTCATCCAGACGCTTCTCGCTATGAACTCTTAACGCTTGCCATTTTGCTGATATACCCCTTTTTTAATGTAAATAGGTTTTCGGAAAGTGCCATTAAACCTGCTTGTATATATTTTACCAACTTCGAAGATTCAATCCTTCATCAACCCGGAATCTCTGCACGCTACCAAGTGAAGGCCGGGTCGACTTAGTCCCAGCTTCACGACACTGTCCTAAGTAGACATATTCGCTTCCTACTTCCACTTGACGTCCTGGCTAGCACAATGTGTGACCTTTGGTAGGCACGTTTTGCAGCTTAGACTTCTATTTCATGCTTTTCAATACATGTATGGGCTGCTTGCTAAATATATTTCACAAGTTTTGTTCTTTGACCTTCAGCAAAGACTTCCTCACAGCACCTTTTGTGGAAATGCTTAGAGAGCAATGATAAAACCATCTTAACAGCTTTGCCTTGTATTCATTTTGTATTTTGCCCCTGTCCGGTTATCAACGTAAGCTCCAAGGACTAATCTACCTCGTGTGTGCATTGAAGTGATGCAGGTATTACCAAGACAGGAGCTCCTTTATAAGTTCTCCTCTGACTCAACAGGAAATCCGCCATTCAAAATTCCTATACATATATTTCAGGTAAAAAAAGTGGCCGAGACAGCTCAGGAAGTACTGTAAGTGCACATTTTTCTTTGGTCACATTTTATTGTACTCTTAACGAGGAAAGCATTTCTTTCTCAAGGTAGCCACAAAGCTAAATGTCACCTTCAGTTTCTGGTACAGCTGTAGACAATGATGGAATTCACTGCATATCTCTGTGTCTATAGGAGCTCTTTCACTTTTACTTTTGCTGAGGACTTCCGCTCTTGGGTGTTTGCTTGAGTTTTGGATGAGTGAGTACATTGTGCACAAATGATACTTATAACGACATTTTATGCATCTGTTTTTGGTTTCCTAATTTTTTGCCTGTACACACGTGTCAAGACATGGCCTGGTCCTGTTTCCAACTCCTGGTAAGCTATTCAGTTGCAGTCTTGATTTCTTGACTTGTTGATTTGATTGTTGATTTTTTGTTGGTGCAGGTGGTGAACTGAGTTTTGGCCGCTCACGTTACCTCCTGGTTGGTGCCTTCCTTGCAGAAGTGATTTGGGACCGTAGTGGCTGTACTGATTTCCTGGCTCCTGTCTTTGTGTATGGCAAATGGAGTCAATAAACAGTAGCAGTTGTTCATTCCTTGTAGTTTGTGCTTATTGCTCTTTTTTAATGCATATGAGCATTTTTAAAACGTTCATTAAAAACAAGTACTTTGTTATTTTACGTTCAGGGCGCAGAATTTATTAAACTCTGGGCATTTGCCTGAAATGTAATCTGCGTATAAGTGCACACCTTTAGAAATACATGCCTTTAATCTAATACTTTAAGTAAACGATTGTTGACTTCGTATAATTCTAAAGTATGAAATAAAACTATTCTAAACTATGAAATAATATCAGCGATGTCCCAGAAATAAGAAAACGTCTAACAGTGTTCTTAAAATTATTCGGCCAGAAAGCTTTCTATACATTTTCTTTGGCAGTGCATTAGCAGGCATATAACACCTCTATTTGCCTGATTGCCTACAGAACGTCTGAAAATGCACTTCTTGTACTCTTTGGCATATACATGTGTAGAAGTTTATTAGACGTCGCATAACCATTGTGTTCTGTGAGCAGAACCGAGCCTTGTGGAATACCCATGGGCCCCGTTAGCAACTTGGAGACATTGGCGTTAATTTGGGCCGTTTTGGAACGATCGCATAAGTAAATTTTCAGGAACTGCAAGGCCAGATCTCTCAAATCAAATCTTTCACGGTTTTTAGCGAGAATTCCGTGGTTCACAATGTCGAGAGGTTTATTTCTAACAGTCCGCCTATTAATTGCATCATTAATAATGTCGGATAGGGACAAGACTGCAGTTGTAGTAGACCTTGGTTCCTAAAAACCATCGATCACTGTGTGCCGGTACATTTATCGTGTTCAGTATTGAACAGTTCTCATGAGTTGATAATATAATTTTGCGCTGCGCTTCATCATACCGTGTACTAACTAGCCGATGTGTACTACAAGCCTAGTCCACATAGCAACCCAGACATTTCCATAAACTTCAGTTGGCGGTCCTACTCAGGCGGTGAACAGAGGACATTTTCGGCGTTTTGGTGATATTCGTACGTAGACCTTACATGGATTGTTAGCTTTAATTATAAATAGGATTCAGAAATCTTCATAAAAACTATTCTGTCTACTTTCAAAATCAACTTTCTTTATCAATGGCTACAAGACTGTTCAAACTGTAAAGAACATTGCTGAGTTAAGAAAATGACTCAAGCTCAAGTTCTCTCAGGTAAGTTAAAGTTGTAAAAAACCTCTTCCACTTAGAGAAAAATTGTTTGACACTCTAAGCTCAGATATTATTGAGCATGATTAGGGATTCATAACTGAGTGCGTAGCTGGATTGATTAGTCACATGTCTTCAAAAAGTGCATAAAACCGGAAAACTTGTTTTGCAATAACATATACGTATGCACTGTTCTGCTGCATTTTTAGTTGCATACTAGAGATTCTGTAATATTTTTTCCTTGCTCAAAGTATCATTGGTCTGGTTATTTTAAAATTATTCCTGATATAAGTTAGCGTTTATTTAAAAGCTGACAAAGTGCTGTTCAGGCATCCGGCATTTAGCAGGGCTAAAGGTTTCACGTGCAAAACTCTAGTACTTTGCTTTACATGGCCAATCACCACCTCTACTGTTGGATTTACGGGGAATGTGCCCAGTCAGGCTGATTTCAGCGACTGTTTTCTTAGTGCTAGGAAGTGCGCAAGCTCTCCATGAAATATTCTAAGCACGTTTGGAATGTTTTACAGCTTTTATTTCTGAGCATGTCAATTAAAATTGGGACCCAATTCTTTTAATTCACTTATAACAGTTATCAACAACAAATTCTACAAAATATCAGCAATAACAGTACGAGAGCCGCTCGCAATAATTGTAGTAGGTGGAGCCATCTATGTAGTACAGTTGCATCGAAAAGTCACAGTTCAGAAAAATTACAAAGATGGCGCTACAAAACACTTTAAAATTAGATGACTCGGTGCCTTCACATAGAGTTAGGCTGCCTACTTTACAATAGAATGCCTCGATACGCGCGCATGGAGGCGCCCTACTTGTAAAATAATTGATATATTCGATAACACGCGGGGAGCTGAAAACAGGCGATGCCAAACGAGGACGAGAGAACAACGCCAGAGACAATTGTGAACCGGTCGCTTTTTCGAGTTTCGTTCAAAATGCGTACCGCAGTCTATTGATGTCCCACAGCACGCGTCAGGAGCAGGTCTACACGTTACGTCACCTATTCACTCGAAGTCGCAACTGCGCTGCACCTTTCCCGAGCCAGCGGGCCCAATAACATAGATCATCCATCCTCTTGCGACTGCATTGGACCACACACAAGGCGGCAGCAGTTCCTCGCCTTAAATTCAGAGCACGTCCTATTTAATCTTTCTATAACGATTTTCTGGACAGCGGTCGAACGCCAGTTTCAAGAATTCTGGAACATTTTTTTTCGTTTGGTGCAACAACCGGAGTCGCGCATAAACATGAATCAGTGCACATGCGCAAATCCGGCAGCAGTCAAGTAAATAGCGTTAAACAACAGGTAAAAAACAAAGAATGTAAGAATTGAAAAACTTCTATGGAAAAGGAGCAGGTTGTATCAATGTATTGAAACTGGAAAAGTCAATTCAGAAGCGCGCCTCATTTGATAACTGAGTAGCAGTGTCCTACTTTTTGAAGGTAATCTGAGCGTCTTAGAACACGTAGCTAGAAAAGATGTTAACCCAGGAATATGACGCATGTGTAGTATGTGATAAATCTCTAGAAACAATGAAGCATCATATACTGGAATGTGATGGTCTCCATCCGGATGTCGACGTCGATGCAGGCGCAGTCACTCCCCCTAAGGCTTTGAGCTTTAGGCACCAGTGGTCGGGAAATGAATATGCGGTGCAAGCTATAGCAAAGAGCCGTAGACAGATGACATAAGGGCAGCAGTAATAATTTAGTAACAGAAATAACAAAATAGTTCGCATAATAAGACCGACATTCAAGATAAAAAGGGACAAAAGCCAAATATAGTGAAAGCTTCCACCAGCCTGTTTCAAAGGGGGCGCTCTTATAATCCGTCCTACGAAAGCGTATGGTTCTTCTACGACGTTTGCACGTTTCGCTGTAGCTCGTATGCATTCCGTGCCATGAGTTAACGAGGGCGAACGGTGCCTGACGCGTAAACAGAAGGGAGAAAAAATACACAGGCGTTCTCTCCATAGCAGCAGAAACAAAAAACTAATATATACTTTAAAAAAATACACGGGTGCATTTACGTGCAGAAATCCTAAGACATTGCGAGTTTCGGGCCAAGTTCCGTTACAAGCTCGTTATGCGTTTCGTTGCTTTTCTGGCTTGTTACTTTACCTGCGTTATTTTTAATCGGTGTCTTTATTTGTTTGCTCACTTTTGCTTTTGTTGTTTTCATATTTTATTTTTATTTCTAAATTTACGTTTTTTTTTGTTTGTGATGCTTTTGACCTTCTAATTTCGTGTATAAGATGAATGACATTCCACTTACCTTTGTTAACAAACACAAATATTTAGGTGTCACACTGACTTCAGACCTTAGATGGAACGAACACATTAGTAACATCACTGCTACAGCATTGCGCAAGTTATTTTTTCTTAGAAGATGTATTCGCCTAGCCCCTGCACAAACTAAACTTTTAGCTTATAAGACTTTTATTAGACCAGTACTAGAATATTCTAGCACCATTTGGTTTCCCCAGTCCCTTACTAACATTTCGAGGCTTGAAAGAATACAGCGTAAAGCACTAAGATTCATTCATAACAAATACAAGCGAACAGATTCACCAACCGAACTAGCTGTAATATCCGGGCTCGAAACGCTATCAACAAGAGCAAAGTTGGCGCGATTAAAATTTTTATATCAACTACTACATAACGCCTTTAACATCGACTTATCACAGTATGTTTCATTATCACATAAGCGAGAGTTGAGAAACCATCACGCGTTCACGCTAACCGAATTTTCATGTCACAGTGATGCATTTAAACATTCTTTCTTCCCGTTGGCAACAAGCGAATGGAATTGCCTACACTCATCTGTTACTAACGCTGACTCATTTTCAAGTTTTTGTTCCAAACTACAGGCCACGGTGTGAGCTGACATTATTCGGTTACAAATTTCGCTTTCTTTTTTCTTTCGCTTGTTTAACGCATTCGACAGCCTGTTATCCCATTGTTTCGTTTTTGAACTTGTATGTGTTCTTTATTTTGTGAGCTGTTTGTGCGCATTTGATAACACATTTTCAGTTTTTTGTGCTTTAAGAATTGCCTAATACTGTATCTTTGTAGAGCTGCTTTATTTCTTGTCATCATCATTTTTTCGATATTATGAATACAATGCCCACCTGCTATGGTCTCAACTAGAGACTGGCAGTATTGTAAATAAATAAATTGTAAATAAATAAACAATGCATGAGTAGTGCCTAGTTTTTTTACTTATGTACTTACATTCTTATTGTCAGTCATCCTCTTTCCTTCAACGCCCTTTAGCGTCCCTATGGTAGACAAGATGTTTTATTTATTAATTTATGTATTTATTTATTTTCCCGCACCTCGACCAAGTCCAAGGTGTTTATTGGAACTTCAGGACGGCAGGCGATGATTGTAACGCGCCGCTCGAACCAGCTCTCAAGGGTTCGCCGAGCTTTCGGCTCCATCTCGTGGACTTCGTGGACACGCGATGTGTCGCGTGAGCTGCTCTCAGTCAGAACTACTACAATTTATTCAATACTGCCAGTCGCCTTCTAGTGGTTAAGGCAGGAGTGGTACAGGCATATATCGCTCACAGCTGGGAAGTAACAGGTAGAAAGACGAGCAGAGGAAGACGCGATCGCAGAAGAAGACGAGATCGCAGAACGAGCAATAACACACCTACAGGTTTTCCCTCTGAATTTAATCCTAGCGCCAGCGAAACTAATCTGAGCGCCGAATGATATAATCTAAGCGCCATATAATTTAATTCGAGTGTCAAGCATTTATTCATTGCGCCAGCATATTTAATCCAAGTGCCAACTCGAATAATGTCAGCGCCAACCAATTTAATCCGCGTGCCAACGCAATTAATACAAGCGCCAGCGAATTTATTCCACATGTGGAAAATGAATGCAGTGGAGGGATGCAAAGCACGAAACATCAATTCCATAATAAATCGAAATTGAGATTACATTCCACACCATGCGACGAGTAAGCGTCACATCTGCATTCACTATTTCGCTTTGTTCTTATATCTTGCGACAACCAAGAACCACGCGCAGCTGAAAAAATGCTGCTTTTGACACGTCTCTTGCAGCTTTTAGCTTAGATGCATGACAAGTGAACAAATGTGACTGTCATCTTGTTATTGACTGGTTCAACACTGCTGCTTACCATGGGTTGTCGTATGCACTGAATCTGCGTGCTGATGGCAAGTGCGGCCTTCACACAACAGCCGGCTGTTTTTACGAAATCGCAACCAGTGCAGAAATGTATTTGTGTTTCTAATCATGATTTAACACCACTAGCAGAAAAGGATAAGTGTAACGCACAGTTGGTTTCGGCGTCAAGGCTTAGAGTAAGAGAAACATTACCTCATTTCACTGCTTTCTCAACTTTACACGGCCACTACCCCGGAAAGAGAGAGCGCCCCTGCATTCAGTCTGGCCGCGGCACGGTAGAGTGAATGAAACTATGTACAGCGGAGCTTAGAACCGAGGCCAGGAATAGCTACTGGCCGCTCACTATGGTCACCTTAGCAGCAGTACTTAATTTGCCTGGGCGGCAATCCTAGCGGCGTAGGTTGCCAACAACCTATAAGCACGTACAAGCACAGAAGTAGGCGACTTCGAAATGCAATTTTATTTTCCAGGAGACATTAGGTAACTAATGTCGTAAGTGTAACTCACAACTTTTTACATATTGTCTTCATGCAAAGCTGCCCGTATAAAAGAAAAGTTACGGCGCTCAAAAGCAGCACACTCTACCCTTAGTATTTATTTGCTGCATAGAGTGTCGGGCAGCGTCGAGCAACAAACTGCGCCGATGGTCGTTTTTAGTCATTCCGGGAGGACTGATTAGCTCCAGGTCTCTCCGCTCGCTGAGGAAAGCTTCGACTTCCGACTTGAACTTCGAATAAACTTTCTCTATAGGGTTGAAAAACGGACTGTAAGGAGGCAGCCGCTTGATCGAGTGCGTCTGACTAGACAGGCTTGCTTGTTCCGTACGACTGTGAGCTGGAGCGCTGTCAAAAATTAAAATTGCTTCAGACCCAGGTTCTGCACTTTCAAAATGGGCTGATATGTCGTTCAAAAATTCGTTGAAACGACCCAGTGAACCTTGTCGACGGCCGTCAAATGAATGACACCCTTTGCGGACATGCAGGCGAGAATGTTGTTTGCTCCTTTGGTGTCAGTCGTCTTCTGCACCGCAGGCTATCCCTTCACTGCACGACCAAAGCTCCTTGAACACCATATGTTATAGTTAGTCTCATCGATGTAAAACCTGCACAAGCGAGGTCCTTCACACAGCAGCCATTGCGCGTATGTTTTGCGGCTGCGTTTCACGTCGTCTGTGTTGCGGTCAATCGGCCTCTGAGCTATCAACTTCGTAGCGTAACCGTGCGAATCCAGTAGGCGATCAATGCTACTTGTGCTTATGGCGATTCCCGGCAATTATTCTTCCACAGCTTGCTTTATTTGCTTTAGCGTGAAAGCAAGGTTGTTATCCACAATATTCTTTAGAGCCGTTACTACCTAATTTCCGAATTTATTCGATGTTCCTACTTTCTTCAACGCTTCTCTATCACTCGCTGCGATGGATCTCGCCGTCTTTAAATTGATGCCCATGTGTCTGCCAATTTTTTCACAACTCCTCCACGCCGCGAGACTTCGCGAATTGTGGCCCTGTCATGCTCGGAGACTTTGCTGTTATTTCTTCATGGTGCACCTGTAGTCTTGAACGGCGGTCCCCGTTTTCGGTGCCAGATTAAGATGCCAAGGCACTGCTCATCAGCTTCCATGGAAGAAAATAATGCGTGTTAAAGTTGATGCGAAATTAATGAAAACACGCAGACTACCACCTGCCTATAGTATACGAGTACGCACCACCACCGTCCGGCTGTACTCCGTCGTACAAATGCAGACGACAACGCGGCACACATAACAGAGGCGCGAAGATTGCCGCCTGTTTTGAAATCTCTTTTCTGCATTTCCAGTAGTTTTTTTTTTGTTATCCTCTTGAGAAAACATTTCTATTTCTTGCAAAAGAAAGTACATCTATTTCTAATAGTTAATTCACGTGTCTGTGCTTTCATCCATTCTCCTAACATGGCGCAAAAACAGACGACAATTCGGCACTGAGTAAACGGAGGTGGAAAACCTACCGTCTGCTTTAGAACTTTTTGGCATTGGCTGTGTAATGTTTGGCTGATGAAATTACATATAGCTAAATTAGATACGGTTTATTAAAACGTTTTTAATTGTGTGAAAAAATTATTGTGTGTTTTATCGAAGACATTTTAATTCTGTAGATATTCTGTAATCAGCGGTGCGCACGTTTGTGGGGTAAATTGTCCTCTCGGAATATAGAGCCAGTAAGCCACAGCTCTGGGACCCTTCAGTATTTCAGTGCCGAGATTGTGCGTTTGTCATAATATTGATGAAACCCATCCCATAAACTGATGCTTCGCTTGCTCGTCGCATGGTCGGGAATGTGATCTCAATTTCGATTTAATTCTGGAATTCATGTTTCTTGCTTTGGAGCCCTCCACTACATTCATTTTCCACATGTGGAATAAATTCGCTGGCGCTTGTATTAATTGCGTTGGCACTCGAATTAAATTGGTTGGCGCTGAGGTTATTCGATTTGGCGCTTGGATTAAATATGCTGATCCTATGATTAAATGCTTGGCACTCGAATTAATTTACATGGCACTTAGATTATATTTTTCAGCGCTCAGATTATTTTCGCCGGCACAAGGATTAAATTCAGTGGAAAAACGTGTAGTTCATCTGCAAAAAGTAAGCACAAACCGAGCATAAAAAAGGGCATTATGCCTCTAAAGAAGACGCGGAAGCATGCAAGAAAAAGTATACCATGTCACGCGGATGCCCTTTCTATTCCAATATTGTTTTAGGAAGGAACGAAAACTGGTAAGCTTTTTTCCGCCACTGGGCCCCACGGTCAGATTGTAACGTTGTGTTTGTTGAGTGCCGGCGTCATCACCATCAGCCGAACTATACCCACAGAAGGGCGAAGGCCTCTCCCATATTCCTCCAATTAACCCGGTCCTGTGCTAGCAGCCTCCGGCTCACCACTGCAAACTTCCTAACCTTATCCACCCACCTAATTTTCTGCCACCCCTGCTACGCTTACCTTCCCTTAGAATACAATTGGTTACTCTAGAGACCATCGGTAGTCCTCTCTTCGCGATACATGACCTGCCTATACCCATTTCTTTTTCTTAATTTCAACTAGAGTGTTAGTAACTTGAGTTATTTCTCTGACTCACTCTGCATGCTTCCTATCTCTTAACGTTACACCTACCATTGTTCGTAGTATAGCCCACTGCGTTGTCCTCCACTTAAGTAGAACTTTTTTCGTTAATCTCCATGTTTCAGCCCCGTAGGAGAGTACCGGTAGGATGCAACTTTTCCGCTTTTTTCTTGAGTGATACCGGTAAACTGCTTATCATAATGTTTGAGTACCTTGTAAATGCGCTCTACTCCAATCTTATTCTCTCAGTTATTTCTCTTTCAGGGTCCGGATCTGCTGTCACTACCGGTCCTAAGTAGACGTATTCGCCTACCACTTCCAACTGCTGTTCCTTTTCAAGGCTCTTCAACATTACCTTAGTCTTCTGCATATTATTTTAAGCCTGCCTTTCATGCTTCTTCAGTCTAAATTATTAACCATTACTTCAAATGGTCTCCTGAGTTACTTAACAAGGGAATGTCATCAGCGAATCACAGATCACTCAAATATTCTCCATCGACCCTGTTGCCTAACTGCTCCCATTCCATGTCTTTGAATACACCCTCCAAGCAAGCTGTGAATAATACTAGGAAGATCGTCTCCTTATCTAGCGCCCTTCCTGTTGGAATTTTATTACTTTCTTTATGCTGAACTATGGTTGCTGTGCAGCCACTATAGATATCTTTTAGTACTTTCACATATGGCTACCTGCACCCTGATCTCGCAATGCCTGCATGACTGCTGCGGTTTCGACTGAGACAAATGCTTTCTCGTAGTCAGTGAATGCTACGTATAGGGGCTGGTTATATACCGAGCACTTTTCTATTACCTGATTGATAGTGAGGATGTGATCGATGGTAGAGTACCCTTTACGAAATCCTGGTTGATCCTTTGGTTGGTTAAAATGTAAGGTTGTCCTGATCCTATTAGCGATTAACTTAGTAAATACTTTGCACGTATCTCATAGCAAGCTGAATGGTATAATTTTTCAAGTCCTTGGCGTCCAATTTCTTATGAATAAGGATAATATTAGCGTTCTTCCATGATTCCGGTACTTTCTGTCATCAGGCATCGCGTACACAGGGTGGCCAGTTTTTCTAACACGATATCCCCTCCGTCCAACAAATCTGTAGTTACCTGCTCCTGCCCACCTGCTTTCCAATTTGCATAATTTCTAAGGTTTTCTTAATTTCGTCCTTTGTTACTGGCGGAATGTCTGATTGCTCTTCACTACAGCCGATTTGATTTTTGTCCTGACTACTTTGACTACTGTAGAGGTCCGTATAGAACTTCTCGGCTACTTTGATTATCTTGTCCATGTTATTGACCTTGCCTACCATGACCCTCAGTGCATACATCTGATTTTTGCCTACGCCTTATTTCCTCTTTACCGCTCTCAGACTACGACCGCTCTTTAGAGCATGGTCAATTTTCCCCATGTTAACTTTTCATTATGTCGGCCACCTTGCTCTTATTGATTAGCTTTGTTATCACTTCCAATTCTATCCAGTCTATTGGGTTCGAGGCTTTTATACTTTGGCGTTTCTTAATCAAATCATTTGTCTCCTTAGATAGTTGACCGGTGTCCTCTCTAACTATCCTGCCACCCAATTCTATCACGCACTCAATGATGATATCTCTGAAATTATTGTTAATTGCTTCTACTCTAAGGTCATCATCGTCGGTTAAACTTGAAAATCTATTCTGCAGTTAGAGCCTGAATTCTTCTTTTTTACCCCTTATCTCTAAATCATTGATGGACTAAGTCCTACTAATTTGTTCCGTTCTCTCTTCAAAGCCACGTTAATTCGAGACCTTACTCTGCGGTCACTGCACCAAACCTTTCCACTTGAGTCTACATCCTGCGCAATTCCAGTATTAGAACAGAGTATAAAGTCGATTTCATTCTCAGTCTCCCCTTTAGGGCTTTTCCATATGTACTTCTGGTTCTTCCGTTTGCTGAAGAAGGTATTCACGATTCGCAAGTTATTTCGTTCAGCAAACTCAACTTAACCTTCTCCCTGCTATTTCTTACCGCAATGCCATAGTTGCCCACTGGTCTCCATCTTGCTTTCTCCAGTATGCTGTGTTATTACTTTCTGCATTGCCAATTCTACATCTTTGTAGAAGCTTTCGACTACCTGGCCATCATGGCTACATGCCGGCGCGTAGGCCTGTACAACTTTCAGTTTATACTGCTATTAAACTTTATTACGATGCTTGCCACCCGCTCATTAAGGCTATAGAGTTCCTCTATATTACCAGGTATATCTTTATTCACAAGGAACCGTACTTGTAGTTATCGTCGCTCCGGTAAGCCTCAATAACAAAGTACACGCCCGTCCTTCTGTGCAATATAGGCCTCATTCGGCCTCATAACCTCGGGAGGCCGTGTCAGGCGGCATGTGTTGTATTTCATGTAATCGGGAAAATTCATTTTTGTTTATGTATTATGCTATGCAACATTTTTAAAAGATAGAACTTGCGGCGGGTCCAAGCGTCTGGAGGTCCGCTCATCTGTCTAAATTGGTAATGGTAACATAACTTACATATGCATTGAAAATGAATCGCAGTGCTTTACTTTGCACGCCTGCTTGTATGTGCGGTCCCCAAATGGCATCCCCGTAATCAAGCAATGGGTGTATTCGGGAACCGTAAGGCATTACCTTAGTTTCTCTTGTGCAGTGCTTGAGACGGTCTCTTAACAGCCAAAGCCTAATGGATGCCCTTAAAACGATGTGTCCAAAATGCGAGCTCGAAGTTAGGTTACGGTTTAAAATTTTTCGTAGATAATTACATTCAGATACGAACTTAATAAATAAACCATTTTGTATGTGCATTAAAAAAGCGCTTCTTGTGTGCTATTGACATTTTGAAACACTTCGAGCTATTTAAAAACATCTGCCAAATCTGACACCATAGAAAACAACCGATATGTCATCACTCAAGTTTGCAATGGTCCTCAGATAATTGAATAGGCAGGTATACTGCACAGTTTAAAAACAACGACTGCACACTTGGAAATTAAAGGTCAAGTCATTTAAATAAATAAAAAGTAACAATGGACCCAGCTCTCGTTGATTTTTCTCTTTGTACGGGTATGCATAAAGCCAATGTTTTGAATGAAGTATCAGTATCATAAATCTAGGACCAAACATAATAAATCAGCTAACCTTGCGCTTGACGCGAGATAGCCACAGCCGCTTATGCGCAATAAAATTTCATATAGCGAAGTAACCAACACACAGAGCCTTGGAGAATTCCCGAGAGTAGCTAGCGGAGAAGCGTAAACGGAAACCTCCCTTACAAGAATAAGTGTGTAAAGTATGTGTTCTAGTTGTTTACTTATGTAAAGTCAATCAGTAATTGTCTCACAAAAAGGACACACAAATTTTGTTGATATCCAGTCAACACCTATCAAACTGTGGCACTCAGAATTGTTAACTGGGTGTACTAATGTTGTTGACCGCCGACTTGTATTGAAGTTGACTTAGCACAGATTATCAACACAGCACTAACTCTGCTGCAAGAATCCAAGTTGTTGACTGAGTGCATTACAGTTGCTGAGTTGACAAGTTGTGTCACAGTTGTTGACTAAGCACAGATAGTCAACACAGCATTAATTCTGCTGCAAGAATCTAAGTTGTTGACTGAGTGTATTACAGTTGTTGAGTTCACAAGGTGTATCGCAGTTGTTGACTGCACACAAAATGTCAACCTTGCTGTATACAAACAAGTTGTTGATGGCATGTACTACAGTCATTGAGTTCATTAGTTGTATTCGACACATTAAATGGGCCCAAATATTATTAAGGTAGTAATCCTACTGTAAGCATCCAATTTGTCGACTGCTTATGTCAGCTGCTGTGCAGTAGTAACCACGTTATATGAGTGCAAATCACCTTTATTGCTCAACCATCAGGAGATGCACTCCCTGCATCAGGAGCTGCGATTGGATTCTTCTGGTGCAGCCTGGCTAAATAGTTGGCCAGGCTGCTTTTTTGATGTTAGGGGCACTTAAGCCAGGAAACTTGCTGCATGTGTACCCTGAAAGAAAAGTAAGGTAAAATAAAATAGACTTATCAAAACGTTCATGCCAAGGCAATAGCAATGTGCCAAGACATAATGAAATAGTAGTAGACTAAATATCTAACACATCCTAAATCTTATGCGAAATAGTATTTCGATACCAGCTCCTTCCCTGCTACCTAACTGTTTGCCCTCGTGTACTCAAACATGGTCAATAATGAATTAGGTAAAAAACTAGGGGGACACCTTTAAGTTCCTCCATTGGGGGTGTGCTGCGGTTGTATTCCACGTTTTTTATATTTTATGCATAAACTTTGCATCGGCAAACACTGCTTTTCCATTACGAATAATCTGACACATTTGGATGCATTTTTCAAAATTTTCAATTATACCAATCAATAAATTAATGACACACCCAACTCTGAAGCGGAAGCTTCGCTACGGACACCAACTCGAGCCTTCAGCATCAGTGTTGATGGGTGCCTGAAAGAGCGCCAACTCGGATCTCTCCTTTCATGTGGGAGGGTGAGATTAGAATCAGCCTGCCATAACATTTGAATTCGCGATACTGCTATGCCACGGGCAGGAGCTGCCAACTAAGGTCACTTCTTCATATGTAAGGGTAGTATCAGAATCAGCCTGCTAGAACCCTTTGCATTAACGTTACCTATAGGACACGCAGGCATGTCCATACGGCTTGGTTAAACCGGGACTTCATATCTGGGCTGGTAGCTTATGCTCTCGCGTGATACCCCTAAAAGCCTGAGCTTAGGTATCCCCAATGATGTAGCGCCCTACACTGATACAGTGTGATAGGGGAATAACGTAGTAGGCAAAAGAAGCTTCCGCTTCCATCCAGGTTTAACCAGAGCTAAACCCCCTATTGCAAAAAACAGCGTCTCCCAGCATCTTCCAGTGCGGTAGGTTTTTCGCGCTTGTTTCGCACTGGATCTGCTGGGGACGCTGGAGGTCTGTGATATTCACTGGAGTAGTGACGGGAAGACTGGGATTAGCTTTTTGACTCTGGGTGTGTCGCTGGAATCCGCGATGCACTGGGAGAAGCGCCAAATGTGCGCTGGGGCCGCACTGGTCCCGGTTAGCAGCCCTCAGAAGCCAACATGGCAACAGCGTACTTGCAATCGACCATCGGTGCGCATATGAAAAATATAGTTCAAGTAATCGCTTTTTGCTGCGAAGTTGTTGCCCACCTGCAAGAAAACAAAGGCAGTATCTTTTTTCTAGTGTTTGCCATGTTTCGATAGGTCGTTTCGAAAGAGACCAAGATTGTCAAACCTCTGAAATTGAATAATGTGGGCTACCTGCATATCAAATTTCACAGCTGATCATGAGGGCCCTCTAACACAATGATTGCTGCCAAAACGTTCAATTTGAGCTCAATTGCAGGCTCCAAACAGGGCCTACGCATTAGCGAGCGTAGCCTGCACCGCGGCCCAGTATAAACAGCAGAAAGAAAAAAATAAAAAAGGTAGAGGGTAGTTTACCGAGTGATGGGCCCAAACAACAACATACAGCGCTTGTAATGCTGATATTTTGCGTGTTTCTAAAGCTTTGCAGCTCCTTGCTCTGCGTATAAATTAGCCGAGCCCTCGGTCGTCAAATCGCTTCCCGAAATGTTTACATACAAATAAGGTTTAGTTACACGCAAAATAGTATCGTCGCTGCTGCGCTTGCCGGCATCGAAGCTTGGTTGCACTTTTTATCCTTGAAGGTTTGTGCTACAGTTCCATGTTCCGCGAAAATTACGCCTACGGTAGCAGAGCACCAGCGAAGAGCGGGCGCTGGTAAATTTGCCAGTGATGCCACACTCGACATGCTAAAATGATTCCAGTGCACAAAATAGTGCGCATAGGCATCCTGAACAGTTGTCGGTGACAGCAGGCAGCAAGCTTCAATGGCCAAGAAGTTGTAATTGTTAGAGCGGCAGCAATCGTCCGTACACTTCGAAACATGAAGTCCCAACCTTATGAATGTGATCATGATATAATATGCAAAAATATTTCAATAGTTCTCAGTTTCGGCGTGGCTGAGTGGTGAACAAGATATTTAAGCAAATTGTCACAACACATCTAAAAAGCACACCTAACAATTATTGCAGAAATATCAGGGTAAAGTACATCCCTCCTTTCGTGCATTCGGGAATTCTGGGCGCAATTGAGGGAGCATCCCTTTAGCTCATCTTCCGAGAACACTTGCCGCAAGAGGGCCTGGGCAAACTTTCCATGGCCACTGCTTGATTGGGCAATAGGCCCAAAAGAGATGACTCCACAAACGTGCCGCCTCCTATGTCACCCTACAAGGAAGTTTTTTTTTTCAATAAGTAACTCTAAAAGCATTTAAAAGATACCAGGCTGAAAAAAGGTTCATACAAAGAAACAATCAGAAAATCATCCTGACTCTGGTGGCAACTATTCTATACGAAGCCATGCACTTGGCGAAACGGTACGTACACGTGTACCTGAGTAGACGAAGCGACAGGGACAGGCGATGCATCATGACTTTACGGATCTACGTGACCAATGCAGCTGCTCTTTCCTGTTTGCGACGTTAAAGAGCCCCTCCCCCCCTCCAGTTATGAAAAACATAATTCAAAATTACCCAGTGGGAATATTGATGTATTATTTATCGCAAATACATATATTGGCGAGCATACGTCCCATGTTCCGGAACAATGCACAGCACTTGCAACAAATAGTGAACGAAACAAAAATTGGTACCTCAATCGCTTTAAAATGAAACATTCAGGTTTCAATATACCGACTACAAGACAGTCTTTGTCAGCATTATTGAGCCACAAAATCAACCAAGCAAACTAACCAGGAAACTTCCAATACTTCATTGTAATTTTAAACAGCGCGAACAGGAAGACACAGGACAATATACAAGGAAGCCACACTACAAGCGCTGGCTCACAACTCAGCCTAAGTCTTTATTCCAAGGCCCAGATAACAACAAACATGAAGAAAACGAAGCAATCACGTGAAACAACCCCTGGGTTCACCTGCTACACAAAAGGTCACTCAAAAAAGAAATTTCTTTGCTTGAAAGAGAAGCCTTGCTGACACAGTTATTGTCCCTTGAAATAAAATATGCTTCAGCTGTTTCTCTCGTCAACTTTTCTTTGTGGCGATACAAAATCCTAACCTGGTTAAACATGGGAGTACACTTCTTCTTCTCCTTCTTCAATGTTTCACAGGAATGGCAATGTGAGACCAGAAATGTATTGTCCTTGACACTTTCCAAATTGTTCCGGTGTTCCAGTAGTCTCTTGTTAATACAGCGTTTCCCATTCCGTGGTAGCAAGATTTCTTCAACGCATTTAAATGTGTTGAAGAGGTCGAATACCATTGCTGTGTGACCCCCGAGTTTGGCTGCTGTTGAGTGTCTTCAAACACCTAAGTGTATTTCAGTAACAAGCGAAGTCTCGGTTCCAGTCCAGGTTTGTCTTGTTGATGGTTCCGATCTACAACGCTGCATTGTCTACAACGTAGACGTTGACGAGGACCAGGCTATACTTCAGCGTGAGCTCTACTGCCCTACTCATCGTGTGATTCAAGCTCGTCGCATGGGAAAGGGGCGCTCTTGCATCGTCACCTTGCAAGGCCCCAAGACTCCTCCAACTCGCCGATACTATTATGGCTGCATTCTACGCCCTCAACTATATAAACCAAGTGTCGTCTACTGTTATACCTGTTTCCGACCTGGACATATGCATAGGTCCTGTCCTTTTACAACACCAGATGACGCTATGCTAGAAGAAACAGTATCTTACCGATACGGACTTTGCAAAGCTAATGACCATGATATCACCTCTCCAACTTGCCCAGCAGAGCAGAAAGCAACTCAAAAGGTCCGTCATAGGATACAAAGGCAATGGTCTCAACATGTTACTTCACCATCGATTCAGACATTCAACAAATTCGAGGCTCTCCAGTTGGACGACCATGATTGGCCACAGCTATCTGAGACAGAGCCACCGGCAATCTGTACACCACAAGCTTACAGCGCTAATGTGAGTGCACAACGTCGTCATAAACAGAGTAAAAACGTGAAGGACATGCCGAAACCTCCGCAGGATGATGTGACAGCAGTTGACGACCAAATTGAAAGGCTTTTAGCGGAGGTCTAGAAGCTTCGCAAACATCGTGAACTGCTTGCTCGTCGTAGGCGAGCAACGGAATCCCAGACCGCGAATATCAAAGCTGCCTCGCCAACGATTATGTCCCATACTCCCATGCCATTCACTGATTCCCAAAAGTCTTCTGCTGCCCTGCCTGATAACTCTTCGAAATTGTTACTGAGGTTTATGGTCACTCAGTTATCTAACCTGACATCTGTGCTTTTGCGACATCTGGACTCATAATCAAGATGGCGACTACAAGATATCGCGGTGTGCTTCAGTGAAACTGTAGAGGGCTCTCTACAAAGGTTGGACAGCTCAAGTCCCGTCTTCGCATGAACAAGCTTCATGTATGGGCCATGCTACTGCAGGAGACCAACGCGTTGCCACCCATTCCTGGTTTCAGTGGATACGTGTCTCCTTCCATGGGCGACCGACGTGTGCACACGGACACTCCTTCGGGAAAGGTGGCTGTGTATGTTGACACACGGTTCCTCAGGTACGCCTTGCTCTGGAAAATTGGTGTACTTCATATCAGGAGGTTGTTGCAGTGGCAGTCAAATTTTATAAGGCAACTGTTGTAGTTGTGTCAGTCTATGTAAGACCTGGTGGTGGCTCTCCCTCCCGCATAAACCTTGAATGGTTGCTGAATGTTAGGCAACAATACCCGGGATATCCAGTTTTAGTTGCTGGTGACTTCAATGCGCCTCACCCGGACTGGGGATACCCCACCTTAAGTCCTCGCGGCAGGCGAGTGCGAGACACCTTTACGGATGCGCTGTTTATTCTCCCGAACAATCCAGATAAACCAACAAGGACTGTGCGTCATATTAGGAGTGGAACATACGCTCCAGATCTTACGTGGTGGTCAGGAACCGGCACCCCCTCGTGGCACTTAGAGCCGGACTCCTGGGGCAGTGACCATCAGCCTATTATCATCGGTCTCTATCCATCACAGGCGCGACGATTACGCCGCAAGTGTACAGTTGTCCATTGGGACAATTTCCGCGCCATTCTTCAAAATTACTCTGTGGAGTCGGCACCATCGCTTCTAGGCCGCATAAAAAGCGCACTGAATGAGGCTACAACCATTACCTGGGTGGAGGTTGGTCGACCAACACCGGATGTGCCTCTGCTCAACTTGTGGGCTGCTCGTCGACAAGCGGAATTGACTGCAACCAGAGACCCAACTTCTGCGCATGCACGTACAAGACTAAATTACGTTACTGCTAAGGCTCGAAGGTATGAGCGTGATCTCTCACGACGACACTGGCACCTGTGGTGCGAGCAGTTCTCCACACAGTCATAGAATGCTCATCTTTGGCGAACTTTCCATGCCATGGAGCATGGTTGTCATCGTCCTGATGCAGCGGCCACAGCATGCTTTGCAGCAAACTTGTCTCCGAATGATTTCGCAAGACAAGCAGCGCGCAAGTTTTTCCCCAAGTAACAAGGTATGGCTAGACAGCGATGTACCAGGCAGCTGGAAATCGGCTATTGTGATCCCTATTCCAAAGCCGGAGAAAGCACCAACAGACCTAAGCAACTTTCGACCTATTTCCTTAACGGCAACAATTTGCAAGCTTCCTTGGAAAATGCTCGCCACACGAATCTCGTGGTGGCTTGAACATCACGGTTTCTACCACCCGGCCCAGATTAGCTTTCGACCACCTATAGGCACCGAAGACGGATTGGCTGTATTGGCGTCCTCAGTATTATCATCAACACGCAGCCACAATGTGCGCACCGTCCTCGCCATGGATGTAGAAAAGGCTTACGATAATATCAGTCATGCTGCCATTCTGGATTCAATTGACATGCTCCATTTACCACTTTAAGTACGCAATTTTGTTAAATCTTTCCTTGAAAATAGACAATTTGCAACACGCCTCAGTAGCGAGGCCATAGGATCATTTGTCCCTCTTCGCGGCGTACCCCAGGGATCTGTGTTGTCACCAACATTATTTAATATTGCGTTTTTCTCACTTGCATGGCGGTTACATGAAATTTCTGATCTTAAAATCTTAATATACGCTGATGACATCACAGTGTGGAGCACGCACAACGACCTACTGACCAAATCATCGGCCCTGCCATCAGCTTTAGATATTACGTGCACATATGCATCTTCCATCGGCCTTGAACTTTCCGCCAGTAACACTATGTTCATATCAGTCGCCAACCGCTGGGGCCACCGTAAACTATGGGCAACACCTATTCGTCTACATCTATCCGGAACCCCACTTCAGGAAAGTTCAACAGTAAAAATATTGGGCTTAACAATTCATGAGTCAGGAACTGGAACTACATGGCTGTCTGGCGTTAAAAAAAGCAGGCGTTAGAGACACTGGGTCTGATTAGACGCATTGCTCCAAAAATGGGCGGCGCTCGCTCAGATGTTGCGAGACAGCTGGTGCGGGCAGTTGTGCAACCGCGCCTTGTTTATCAAGCCCAATTTCAGCATTTGACAAGGGCACAATGGGACGGACTTGAGGCTATAAATGAGGGTCATCACCTGCCTTCCTCGCATTACACCAATCGTGGCGCTCCAAGAAAACGCACAACTAAACACAATAGATGAACTGGTGCAGCGACGACGTGATGCACGCATGCTTAAGGCCGCACTCTCTCACGCAACGTGCGCTCTGAAGGCTTATGCATCGACACATTCACTACTACCCCCACCACTGCCAGATCTTCCTCCTTGGCGTTTTGTACAGCTGAGCGATAACAAGCCAACTGATTTACGCCGACCAAGAACACAGGAAACGACGTCTTCACTTCGCGACCGAATTATGGAACAAGACGCCCGCTTGCCACATGGTTCGATTGTAATTTACGTCGACGCAAGCATCAAAGCCTGAGAAGTGATAACAGCAGTTTACTGTCCTAGCAAATCTTCATTGAACAAGACGTCCACATTTCAATTACCGGAACCTCCATCTTCTTTTTGTGCGGAACTGCTTGCAGTGCAAGAGGCGCTTCGCTCTGTGACCGCCATTCCCATGCTTACCACGGCCCGTATTATCATACGTACAGATGCCCTCCAGGTGACAAAGCTACTTAGACGCGTTAGTAGTAGCCCGGAAATCTGCCAGAACATGCACAGTCTAGCGGCTCGCATACCAAATCCAATTCGTATTGAATAGATCCCGCGTGACCTTTTAAGTGCTCAAAGCCAAGTGGATTCTGCGACCCGCCTTTCAAACTCAACCTCGACATCGCCAAACCTCATAAAATTGGACAATGCCACCTTGCTTTTAACAAGAAAGGAGCACCTCCGGCGCCGTACACGTGCTCTTATACCTCCGTGACCGCCATTCCCATGCTTACCACGGCCCGTATTATCATTCGTACAGATACCCTCCAGGTGACAAAGCTACTTAGACGCGTTAGTAGTAGCCCGGAAATCTGCCAGAACATACACAGTCTAGCGGCTCGCATACCAAATCCAATTCGTATTGAATGGATCCCGCGTGACCTTTTAAGTGCTCAAAGCCAAGTGGATTCTGCGACCCTCCTTTCAAACTCAACCTCGACATCGCCCAACCTCATAAAATTGGACAATGCCACCTTGCTTTTAACAAGAATGGAGCACATCCGGCGCCGTACACGTGCTCTTATACCTCCGTGTACGGTAAGCCTCCCCCGCGGTCTAACCCGTGCAGAGGAGGTGGCGCTTCGGAGGATTAGAGTTGGGGTGGCCCTAACACCAGTAGTGATCCGAAAGTGGCCACAATTTCGGTATTTATATCCACACCCTGGGTGCCCCATCTGCAAGTCTAGAAATATAGAAGCTGACATCCATCACCTACTGTGGGAATGTCCAGCGTTGAAGGCAACGCGGATCCGGCACCTGGTGGCAGCTGGCCTCTCCCCCCCAATCCGCAGTCATATGCTGTTTGGACACTGGGACCGCATCATCGTTCACTCCTCGATTTCATTGCATCAGCCAACGTTTTTTTCATTTATTTGACCACACCCTTCATCCATCATAACCTTCCTTTTAGGCCCTGAGGCAATAAACTTCGCAAAAAAAAAACAATCCCTGCTTAGCATGGGTGAGAAGAAGAGGAAAGCTGCGGTGGTACCATATGTGCACAGAATTTCACATGGCCTCAAAAATGTAGGCAAGAGGTATGGTGTTGATGTCGCATTGACCGCCCCCGGCACAAGATGAAGATTTGCCCAGCTATTCAAAAGGAAAGAGACTCGAAGAAGCAAGAATGTGGGGTGAAACATAGAGACCCATTTGTTAAATGCAAGGCTGGTGTTGTGTACAGGTTTCCACTTTCTTGTGGAGCCTGTTATATAGGACAAACAGGATGCTGTATTAACAAGAGACTACTGGAACACTGGAACAATTTGGAAAGTGGCAGGGACAATACATGTCTGGTCTCACATTGCCATTCCTGTGAAACAATGAAGTAGGCGAAGAAGTGTACTCCCATGTCTAACCAGGTTAGGATTTTGTATCGCCACAAAGAAATGTTGACGAGAAAAATAGCTGAAGCAAGACTGTCAGCAAGACTTCTCTTGCTCTTTCAAGCAAAGAGATTTCTTTTTTGAGTGACGTTTTGTGTAGCAGGTGAACCCAGGGGTTCTTTCACGTGATTGCTTCGTTTTCTTCATGTTTGTCCTTATCTGGGTTTCGAAGTAAAAACTTAGGCTGAGTTGTGAGTCAGCGCTTGTACTGTGGCTTCCTTGTATATTGTCCTGTGCCTTCCTGTTCGCGCTGTTTAAATTAGCAATGGATGTTTATCAACTCACCCAATAAAGTATCTTGGTATTCCAATACTCCACCGTCACTTGTGACATCTTGACACATGATACAATCCACCTGATCAACCCTGACTTTCTTAACAAACCGTCATCGCAATATTGTCTTTTCTACGTAACAGAATCCTTGAATAGCTGTGGTTAACAGTATTTTATAGTTTCTGAGTTGTGGAAGAGTGACAAGAGTTTATTCACACATGGATGGTGAAATACAAACAAACATACCTTCTCATATGGCCTGACAGGCTGCTCTTTTGGGTCCTCCTTTTCTTTCTCAACCTGCTGCAGAATTGTCTTCAAGCGCTTCACCATTCCACAGGCATCTGTAGTAAGCATAGAAATGAGTCACAATAAAGCAGCAGACAAGAAAAGTGTGTGCTTATCCTGCCAAAAGTACAGCTAAGCCCACTGTAACGAGCACTTCAATAATTACCGAGGGTGGTACTACTGCCAACACGTGTTACAGAAATGATACTGATTCCCAGATACAGCGAACAAGCGTTGCCCACACAACTCGGTGAGAAAACGTGGAGCTGTAAACTCGGCCCAAGCTGTCAAAAATTTCGACTACCTCCTAGTGCCATAATCAAATAGATATTCCGCAGCTTCATGGCACAACTTTTTTCAATCCTCCATTCTCCAGCTCCCCCATCGAGAAAAAAAACTAGCAATTTAAAAAACTGGCTGTGGCTTAGGTTGGTTAAGCCTGGTAATTGCGAAGCAATACGTGGGTTCTGCTATTGTACCGCTCGTGGTGATGCTCTGGTTATGCTTATGCTAGTATGGCTATGGTGATACTCTTGGCTGTGCTATGTTCTGCTATGTTTGGCATGGGTAAACACGCACAGACAAGAATGACGACACACACATGTTACACCCAATCAGAACGCTGCAAACGCGGGACACATTTTGTCCAGTCCGCATGAGCCTTTAAAGGCTTTCACCTTAAAACACATAGAAGCTAAACGCCACAGCCCGCCGGGACGGCGAGTCCTACCCTCTCGACCAAAGAATTCGCGCGCCGTGTGCACGTCGCTCCCGTTTCGCTGCGTTCCGGCGTTTCAAACTAGTAGTGCTGGAACGAGATGCACATTCCACACTGTCGGCCAAACTTATAATTTCCTCACTTGCTTCTGCCGTTGATTCTGCTGCCGAAGACGCTGAGCGTTTTTTTCGCCTGGCTGCATCTTGAGCTCGTCGCTTGGAAAGCCGTTCTTCTCGTTCTTCTTTTGTCTACGCAGCTCACTGATGCTTTCTCTTTGCAACCTGCCGAAGCGTATAAGCTGGAGGAGGCATCTCATAGGCTTGACGAGAAGAGCAGGAATCAGGCCGGGACCGTGGCTATATATGCGCCGCGTAAGGCGACAGCGTGAGATGGGGCCCCGTTTTTAAGCCGATGGTATGACGTCACATAGCGCGCAGCGCACCTGGTGAGAGGAGCGGGAGTCAGGCCGCGGCCGTGGCTATGCGCCGCGCAAGGCGACGGCGTGAGATGGGGCCCCGTTTTTACACAGATGGTATGACGTCACGCAGCGAGGTCACGCGAAAGGTCAAGCGTGGCTATGCGGCCGCGGCATGGCACGGGCTGAGGTGGTAGCTAAAGTAGTATTGCTTCGCAATAAAAGAATGCAAAGCAGAGCGGGTGGTTAGCTTCCCCTGGCCCCTCTTCTGAAAACTGTACACTGAAACTATATTTTACATACATTTGGGCCTTGTTCCCACTCCCAACATTTTCCCCCCTTTCAAAACCTGAGGGAAATGTACATCCTTTATCCGCGAATGTGAAGGGCCTAATGGTTGAGCAGAGAAGACAGGTGCTTCTTTTTTTGTGTGTGTGACCTTGTAGACATCCTCCTCCTCTTTTGGGGCAATTTTGGGACAAAAGGCTGCCTGTTCCCTTTTCTGCTCTGCTTTTTCTTACATAAAGTTAACCGCATGTAAGCAACATTTTGTTATTCGCTTTCATCTGCTTTATTGAAGCATCAACAACAAAGCTATCAATGTGCACAATATAAAATGTTTGTGGGCTGCATGATAAACATTTGTAAATACTTTTTAATCCATTTGCACTACTTCAGAGCACGCGAAATTTGTCATAAGGCAATGCATATCATTGCAGGTTCCGAGACCGTGGCATGAAAAATAACTTTTTCCTGTGCCAGGTACAGCAAGCTCATTTCACCTTTGAATTCACCCAGGCACCATCCTTTATGCAAGCTATCATTATGCTTGTCGTCACTTGCAATATGTTGTACTACCTTAATGGTCAGCCAGATATATTAGCTTCATATTAGTGTCTTGTACATGCCCATTCTTGTTATCAGCTGTGTTTAATTTATATTTCTCCCTGACTCATTCTGTTCTCTTTGTTTCAATGTTTTATGAATCATCTTTTGCATAACTTGCGGTACTCTTACAAAGATGGCCAAGTAGCCACTCTTACACACATGAAAACCACACTTACCAGCTGTAGCCTCAGCTAACTGCAGTTTTTTCTTCACTGAGGTGATCTCTGCTACCAACTCAGGTACCTGGTGAGCTGCAGGGCAGCAGTGTTGTTCCTAATATGAGTGAATCATTCATTAAGAATTTGCAAACCATTAACAAAATAACGTCTGGATATGATACGTGTCATTTTAAATGAGCGAAGGCTTTTATATGATCCCAAAACAGTAGTCAAAGAAAGCAGCCAGAAAAATATTGCAATAAACACAGACAGCAAATAAAATGAAAAAAAAAACATTACAGCTGACAGCCTATAAAAGCACGCAAGTAACCCCAGCTCTCTGTTTATGAAGAAAATAACTCACATAATAAATGAGAAATTGCAATAACCAGGTTTCAATTCCCCCCTTTGTTCCACCACCGGTGATAGATGCAAACTCACGAGGTGTGGCCTGCTACATTGCACCGCCACCAATGGAATAGCACATTTGGTGGCATTTATAGTATCAACTGCTATATTTAGCAAGTTCACCACTGCTCGGGGACCGGTTGCAGGGATCTACTGGGCTTTTGGGTGTTAATTACTTCGAGTAATAACTGCCTTTTGCTGGAATGCATTTGTTTAATCTCTGTAAGTGCATTTGCCTCATGTGTAGCAGGCTGCTATATACTATGCAGCACCATGCAACTGCTACGTGCCTAAGCTTGCAGAAATGCTGAGAAAAAAGCCTACATTAGAGTAACACGAAAGTTGCTGTGTGACCTAGAGTGAAGCTACCTTTAAAGCATTTGCATAAACCTCTCTCACGGGAAGTCCGTCTGACTGAAAGAACCATTTTTTGTAATTATGAATGTGCTACGATGGAATCAAGCTGCTTGTTGAAGCATATTGCACTGGTTTTGGCAACCACTGTATTTTAAAAAATAATGCACATATTCTTTTCAGACTTCATGAGAATTATAACAGTGCTCAAAACTCTCAGTAGCAAGCTGTACTGACAGCTGCACTGCCACGAAAAGCACATTAAAGAAATGTTGACTTACATGACAGCACACTTCCAGAAAAACCCCGCCGGGGTGGCGAAGTGGTCACGGTACTCGACTACTGTTCCCAAGGACGCGGGATCGAACCCCGGCCTCGGCGGTAGCTTTTCGGTGGAGGCGAAAAGCAAGGCGCCCGTGTGCTGTGCGATGTCAGAGTACGTTAAAGAACCCCAGGGGGTCAAAAGTTCTGGAGTCCTCTATACAGCTTCTCTCATAGCCCTAGTCGCTTTGGGACGTTAAACCCCACAAACAAACCAAACCAAACTTCCAGAAAAGCTGATGTACAGCTCACCTACAGTCGAATTTAAAGCAACTAAAGCTGTTTTGCAGCCAACCTTTACAATATCTTGTGTTACAAGTACATTTCTTGTGCAGGCTGGCCACAGAAAGCTGAAATGGAAACTCAGTCCTACCTTCTTGATTACAGCTTTTAATAACTTTAGTATAATAGACAGTTCTTAGAACAAAATAGACTTATACCAAAATGCTACTTCCCCTTAATCTGACTTTTTCCATTAAACTTCCCCTTAGGTGGAAAACTCAATCTGTTCTAGCAATTGTTCAATTACAAAATCTGCTGCTACTGCTTCTGGCGTGTGGAGAATAATAAAGTAGTGCTTTGGGTTATTACTTGTGGACTGGCTGTTGCCTCCGACTCCGGCACATCCATGGCTGTAGCTGCGAGTTTGTTGCGCTTTCTTTCGAGGGCCTGCAAATTACCTGTAACAATAAAGAAATATAATGTAGCATTATGTAGATATATGCCTCTAAAATCTTGGCTCGTTGCACCAAACCAAATGCAGCTAACGCCCCTAAGCGGCCCACACAACCCACCATCATGAGTATTCACCTGTACCTAAAATACGCTCAGTGTGTAGCAACTCCAGAGATAAGTACATGATTCAAACAAGGCCTGTACCCATACACACATCTATTCGTTTTCGCTGCTCCTTATCGCACTGCAGATTATTAAATGCAATGCTTATTCTCCAGAAAGCAGTGTGATGTTTGTCACCCAAATTCACATGGTACCCGTCTCTCATCGGCAGTGCATTGATGTGTCTCTTCCGCGTCAGTGCTCTCCAGCAGCATAGAATAGCACTATGGACATGTACGTATGTGTTGGCTAAGTTTGCAGTTTGCATGGCATATTACTTAAAAATGCCCATTCTGGGTATTATTACCTTCACTCTTGGTTATATAGTAGAATCATGCGACCAGTATCTTTGCCCATTCACACCAAACATCCTAGATGTTGCGCTAGATCATCTCTCATTTGCTAAAAATAACCATGGAAATGCCCAAGAGTGCATAGTAAAAAATATTTCGCAAAAGAAAAAGGTAATCATGTGGTGGTCGCAGTTTGAACAAAAAGAAAAGGCAAGAAATCGGTCAGTGGCCAATAATAAAACTATTAGTTTTCGGAGAACAATAAAGAGACTCTTTAAATGACGTTTTCACCTAATTTGGCTTTTTTATGAGTTGGAGCACATAAAACAAAGCGTCGTTGCAAAAGTGCATTTTGAGCCATAAACACATGCTAACTTGACCCTGCGATTACAAAAAATATACATTTAGACGGCCTAGTAGAACTGTTTATTGCCTTTCATTTATGCAATTTTCATCAATAACTTTTTCTTAACGCGAGAAACTAAGCTCTGAAGATCAGCTCTCGCACCGCAAGTTGCTTCGTTTCTCAACCCGCAGAGCACGACGCCGTCGATACTGTTACTAGGCAAAATGTACAGTGACTGTTTTAAGTGCCCTTTGCACTCCTACTACTCATCTTTCCCCTGGTTGATTCAGCAGAGCCCTTTTCCATCCCACCCCTCAACAAGAACCCCCCCCCCCCCCTCATGCGAGCGCGGCACCGCGCGAGTGGGGCCGCCCTCAAACGCAGCCGTATGCATCTCTCCCGAACACCTGAAATCTGAGGCGCTCGCTGTTCTACGCGATCTTAACCAAATATAAATAAAGTACTTACGCGTAACCACCTACTGCTTGTTTGGCCTTAAGTGTCTCGTTATGGCAAGTGCCGTGCAGTGAACAGGTGTTAAGAGACGACGCAACTTGTAGCACGAGAGCTCAAATGAACAAAACTCTGAACAAGCGCGCACAATGAGCCCATGTAAATATTACCTAATAAATATTTTTCACTGTCACCATCCCGTTCAGTAACGTACCGTAAAGTTGTAACAGAAGAAAACTTACCGAAGGCAAGAAGCTCCGCTGGTGATGGATCGTTGCTACCCTCCCAGCGCACGTGCACTTCGCTACCGCGGAGCTCGTTAATCGCGTCTTCTTGGGTAAGAAGGCGCATGCCCAAGGCCGTATCAGCTAGGGAATTTACATCATAGACATCCCATTTTTCTTCTGACTTCCATTTTATAAGAATATCAGACATCTTGTCGCAGATAGAAGGCAAATGAAAGATCACCGTCCAAGCAACACCACAAAGAACAAAATGGTGACCGTGACGCTGAAAACTGAGTGATTGACACGTGGCCGCTAGTGGCTATAGTAGCTATAGTCATAGAGTGTTTTACACTAACTAGAGGGAAAGCTGAGGGCGCTGCACTTCAGCCACCATGGGCGCGCTAAGAATCATTGGCCGGTGTGCTACTTGATGCGGGACAGTCGGTTTTTCTCGGGTGCGTGGAGTAGCGTTCCTGCGATGTTTCTCTTTTGTCATCATCATCATCATCTCAAGGGGAATACATAGACCCCAAAAGCCATAGTAGCGAAGGAGCAAAAGCAGACGTCGCGAATAAAAGGTTTCTATTTCCCGAAATGCCACTAAAAACTTCCTTAAGTGATTGCACTACCATAAATATTTTAATAACATTTTTTGCTTTCAAAGTTTGCCTATTAAGTGCGAAATATTGGTATTTGTGGTGGTCAAAACTAGGCCAATAGGAGAAAGAGCCATCGATTATATTCGATAAATATCACACTGACATAATGTTTCCCTCTCTTTTTGCAATTTGTAGTCACAATATTCAATGTTAGGACATTATTTACGGTAGAACAACGTTTATCTTTGCATTAGTTTTGGCCAAAAGTTGTAGTTCTGCACTTGAGAGCTCTCCGGCCCATGATGCTTTGAGCACCCATGGTAGCTGAACTGCTCGTCTAAAACTCCATGTAAACCCCCATAGACGGCAGCACAGCTTTCCCTCTAGGTAAAAGTAAGAAACTCTATGGCTATTGTGGCTAGGGGCAGCTGAGTCAACCAGTGTTGCCACTACCGGACACAGCGTCACGTTGTTCAAAGCTAAAACCGACTAAGATAAAAAAGACAATTGCTTTTTTTCTTAGCATAATAAGCGATGATTACTTGTTAGAAACCATTAAACATTAACACTGATTCTAATATTTTTTTTACGTAAGTAAAAAGCAAAAAGCCCAATCTGTTATTATTTTAAATGCGCTTCGATCCTTTGTATAAAATAGAAGCTAGTATAACACAAACACAATACGAAAATTGGCGTCGAAGCTTGACTGAGAAACATGGTTTTATATGTAAATAATTTATTCTTTTTGTAGCATATCAGCTTACCTTTTACGGGCTAGTGCCACTAGTGTTATGTGCCAGGTGGCCAGGCGGCCAGGTTCATCCCATCCCACTTCTGCAAAAGAGCTGAACGTGACAAGCCTCATAAATAATGTTCTAGCTTCTATAGTTTTAGCCATGCTGCCGAAGCGAGAGCTGGGAAGATATTTATGGGACTCATCCTCTGATGTTCCTTATCGTTCCAAATGCCGTTTTTACCTGCGCTCGAAACCTGGCGCGCAAGACTTCTCTGAAAACAGTACATACTGCGCTGCTTCTGGCGGCCCCCAGGAGCCGCCTGCAACCTTTAGGGTGCTGCAGGAACCCTTGCGGGAACCTGCAATCTGAGACTCAGAAAATGAGCCAGAGGAAATAGCTATAGGAAGGACGGCTCGGCTGATCTAACTACAGACAGCGACGAAAGTTCCGACACTGAGCCAGAGCATGATTCCGGTTCTGGTCTCCAAAGTGTCTCTAACATACAGGACGACAAAATGGTGAGTTTATGAATTTTGCAAATTTTATATAGTTGGCCTGCAACCATCTTAGCAGTTCGCTGACTAAAACCAGAAGCCTTCGTGCGCTGCGTTCGGCTGCTGATCGCGGTTCAGATCCCTGCCGCAGCGGTAATATTAAGATACAGGTGAAGTAAAAATTAGGGCGACATATCAAGCCATATTAAGTATGGGTTGAGGGAGAGGTTGGTATTTTCTATCTACGATGTTTTTGCCTTGCTGTGAGGGGTGATTGAACACCTCTCTCACCCCGCACTCTTGTCAGTGTCGTAAAATATCCGTCTCAGCCACTGAACCGAAATGTATAAACATTGTTGCAGTCTTAGATTTTTTTATCCAGTTTTTTCTTTTTTTTTCAGGGAGAACTGCTGTTCCCTGGGGCAAAGCTCACCAGAGCCGAAAGTTTCTTGATGGTGATGACGCACAGCTTGCGGCATGGTTGCTCAAAGGAAGCCACTGAGAGCTTGGTTCAGCTCATCAGTGCACACCTGCCAGTCGGATCACCATACCCAAAGACAAAGTATCGATTTTTCAGCAATTTTATGGCACTGAAACCCAAACTGTCAGACACTTCTACTGTGATTAATGCATGGCATACATAGGCAAAATCACTAAGTCACTGTTTCCTGTAGTCAGTGCAAAAAGGATTGCACATTACAGGACCTTGTGAACTCATCATCATATTTCTTCTCCCTTGATGTCGAAAGTCAGATGCTTGACATACTACAATACGGCCTTCTTCGGCATCGTTGTGCAGCTTTGTCATATGACGTCCAAGACATTAGACGTCATATGACAAGACATTAGACATAAGACGTCCAAGACATCAGAGTATAGAATACAACAAGTTATCTTTAGGTCCCTCTGATGTGACATTCACTTTAAACACTAATGCAGTGCCACTTTTTGAAAGCTCGAAGGTTTCCATGTGGCCAATTTTTAAATAATAAATGAGCTCCCATATAAGGAACGTGTTCAAAAATTGGCGCTAGCAGGATTGTGGCTGGGTGAACAGCTTTTTACTTCCTCTGGTAGAAACTTTGAACAACGTGACAACAGGTGGCCTTACATAGCATGATGACAAAGGTAACACACATACAACAAAGGCCTATCCAGGTCCTTTTACTGTTGACACAGTTGCAAGGTGTGAAGTGATGAACACCCAGCAATTTAATGCAGCTCATGGGCGTGCGTAGTGTGCGAACGAAGGTGTAGTCGTTCCGAAAGGTAATGAATTTTGCCGTGTGTATCCTGCGTCAGCCTCAGAGGGGAAAGCAAGGACTCCCGTGTCATTTACAGAGCATGCCAACAGGACTGTATCAAAAAAAGTTCCGTGTTGTGGTATTAGAGGTCCTTCAGTACTTTCATTTCTCGCATTTTTCACCTTTGCTACAAGTTTTGTGGTGGACTATATGCACGCTGTTTGCCTAGGTTTTGTGCGGTCTACCATGTTTATGTGGCTAAATTCTAGCCGCTGTAAAAAGTTTTCATTTCGCCGTCATCTGGATCTTGCCAACGTCTGTTTATTACATCTCATCCCAATTTGGGAGATCTCAAGGCTGCCAAAATCTGCATGAGATCAAAAACTGGAAACCTGCAGACTGGAGGAATTGGATGTTTTTTTATTCACCAGTTGCCCTCAAAAAGAGAATTCCAGATAGAAAACATGGTAATTGGTTGAGATTTGTAGGCATAATTCATTACTTGGTTGGACCATCTGTTTCTGTAGAACAAGTTATAAAACTAAGAAAGTTATGGCTGAATTCTTATTGGAATATAAAGAGCTATATGATATGGAATTCGTGACGTACAACTCTCATCTTTTGGTGCACATTGTAGAAAGTGTGGTGAACATGGATCCACTCTGGGGGTATTCCCTTTTTCCCTTCGACCCAATGAATGGCAAAATTGGTAGACTTGTAAATGGCGTCTGTTATGCACATCTACAGATTATTCAGAAGTTTGGCATGCTTCAAGCATTGTCAAATCTGTGGGCATTGCATTCTTCACATGAAGAACAGCGCGCAAAACACATGCACCTTCTTCAAATCTTTGCTGAAGGGATATGGTATGTGAAAGCATACTGTAAAACAAGGTGTTGTTCTCCTTCTGGGAAAAGGGCAATCTACTGAAAATGGCATGGAGTTTCGAAAAATGATAATTGGCGCTTACATATTTTGCACTGAAAGTCTAGACAAGTCTGGTAGAAAAAATTGTTATGTGTATGCCAACGGGCTTTTTGGTCGCATAGCGAACATTTTTGAAAACAGCTCATTCACTGCAAACTGTGGAGAAGTGAGAGTGCGTATTAACGTTTTCAGCACAAAGCGAAGGTTGCTTGCGGGCATTTCATTGGATAAGGCTTTGCGTTTTGTGGAGGTGGAGAGCACAACACATAGCTTTATTGTGAAAGCAACAGCACTGCTTAAATGTATCTGCTTGGAGAGTATAGGCTGTATGTTCTGGTTTCCCTTGCATGAAAACTTCTTTGTAGGCTGTATGATAACCTTACGTTTGTTCATTATAATGTGGCCACTCTTTTGTTGCCGGGTTGTGCCACTTGTCAGCTCTCATTTTCATCAATCCCCATGTGACTCTGAACCCAGCAGAATGTGATGCTTTGCCCTTGTATCACAGCTGTTTTTTTAAGCTGTGAATTATGCAACTATTCTTACGTGCATTTTCATTTTTCCCAATAAGTACCATAGTAAGCTCAAGGAATTTATATAAATAATACTGGTTTATAAGATTCAATGTCCCAAAGTGACTCATGCTATGAGATATGAAAGAGCTTTGAAAATGGGTTGAGGGGCAGCCTCAGTTAACAAGCCGAGGCAGTGTTTCGACAACAGGACTTCTTTTTGGTCGATGGGGAGTTTCCATCTAAGTGAGAACAGTCGCTGATTTCGGCGTGAAAAAAAAAAATCAACCCTTGCTATCTGTCCATGTGGATAATCTGTCACCAGGTGTATTTGCCTCTGGATTGCAGTATAACGTGCAGGCAATTTGAAGTCATCACATCAGTGTACAGTGAGTACACAATAAACTATCATTTTTGTTAACAAGTTTTACAATGAAGACAATAGTGCCGGAATGCACCCTTGCAGCCTTCCATTTTTTTAAGGAAGCTTTTTGATGAAAAGGCACCAAGAAAGGGTAATGAGGAGATACTTGCGACAATTTGATACATAGATTACTGCAATTCGATAAAGAATGTGGTACTCAATCTTAAATTAGCATTGAGTTCAAATTCCATGAGCTATTGACAGCAAAAAAAAATGTTTATGAATAAAGTCCTTGCTGGCTATTTTCTTGAGGAAACTGTGGTCTATCAGGACAATGTTTTGTGTGCGAATGAATGGTGGCTACTATATGCAGAAGTAAGAAATCAAAAATTGGAAAGCTAAGATAGCGGAAACAAAACAACCAAAACAGAAACACAATCGAACGTTCGGTACTTTGACTGCGGTCAAGACAGAAACGAGCAGCTAGCGAATCCACCGCTTTGCTGCCCGGAGCTGTGTCGGTCGTGCCTTAGCATGAAAAGAGTTTTTTGCCTGTGAATTCGCTCCGACTGTGTGAAACGCACAGGCCATGCCGCCAAACGTGCACCATTACGGTCGCAAGAAGCGGGCGCTATTCGCTGCGAGATCTACCTAGAGATAGCGCCACCATCACTCCAATAATGTGGATCGGCAGCCGGCGGCGCTCGTAGTAATGTATGCACGCTGTGTCGGTTTGTTTCCAAGTTTGCGGCCGTTTTCCTGACAAAGAAAACCAGCTCTGTTCAAATCATGAGCAGTGTATTGCTTAGAGTGTTCCACTTGTCCATAAAAACCGTAGCGATCGCGAACGCTGCTGAGAAGAAGCGCAGATTGTAGGAAAACAAGGAACGCAACCACCTGTCTTTAGATTTGCCGACGTCTTTTTGCACGCAATTTGTTGCTGTACCGCGCTCCCGGGCCTGATATTTTTTTTTGCGTTACACTTGACAAATGGAGTTTCGCTTATCTGTTCCCGTTTTTACAAGTGATTGCGTGTTTGATAAATATAGGGCTTTAATACAGGCAAATTCGGTGTCAATTATAGCGAGTAACCGGAGTAACTGCATTTGGCCTCGTGAAGAGTCACTGCTGCGACACAGGACTACCTACAAAGAAAGTTGCCACCCGAAGTCTATTTTCTGCGAGCAACGTAAGTGCTACTGACTCGCTTTTACTTACCCATGTCTATTTTGTAAGACGAAGCCGCTGCGTTTTATTCAACTGGCACACTGCAGGGCACGGTGAAATCCGGGACGACAATAGTTGCTCTGCTAGAATCTCCCAAGCCCACACAGTTGCAAGGCTTTTGTTCTGAACTGCGTTAGAAAAGGATACACAGACTGGTTGCAAGTCTTTGATTCAAATATAGTTTATTAAGTACAGCACATAAAGCGTATACTGCCCGGCGGGTTTGCCACGCGCTACTCCTGTGGCTGCACACCATCTCTGGCTGAACAAAGCCGGTACCGCGCGACTAATAACCTCAATCGCCGAATACCGACGGATGATGCCAAGGACAATTATTGTATTTCACTGTAGCGTGGGATCACAGCCTGCTCTTTTTTTTCTGTCGTAAGAGACAGGCAGGTAAATGAAATAGCACCGGAATTGCGGAGGAAAAGGGAGACACACCGAGCGTACGCGCGCATGGAAATATTGCTGATCAGCGGACGACGCGAGCGCGCATCCACACTGATTATGTTTCGCCGCTGCACCGCAAGTGTGGCGACTATGCTCGATATCGAGGCCAATAGACGCCCATGATGGTGCATGTTTCAGTGACATCGCCGCACGTTTCACGCGAAGAGCGAATTCGCGTAAAGCGCTTCGCGCGGGCACACGCTTTCCAGATAAAATACACGAGCACCCCCTTCAGGGTGTGCTCGTGTAGTTGTCGCTACCTTTAAAAAAATAGAGAAGCCTGGTAGTAGAGCCTCGATTAGAGGAACCTGGAAAGTAGAGGAGCATGGTTCTTTGCGCAACCAAGCCGGCCGAGCATGTTATGAGTTAGTCGCGCCTCTCTGTAACAGGCCGGTTAGCAGCACGTGACCTCTTCGCTGCCAAGCTCCCCCAAGGGTCCAGCAGTGCTCGCTGCGCAGCTGAAATGCGCGTCGGTCTGCGCTTGCGAGCGTCATATTGCCCAATTAGGCAAAGCAAAAATTAATTCACATATGCCTCAGTTGCAGTTTTAGGAATGTATATGCAGTACTTGATGGTTAAGTTACCTCAAGAAGTACGCGTCTGAATTCGAAATTTGCAGCGTATACAGCTGGGCTGCTGTGCCTCCGGCTGCCAGAAGAACCGTGCGAAAGACGGGAAAAAGTTTCCATTCCTCGCGGCGGCGATAGCAGCAACGAATTTTGCTGTAATATTGGCACATCATGGACACTAGTAGGCACCCTTCATTAAGCGACCCCGCCGGGGTGGCGCAGTGGTTGCGACGCTCGACTACTGTTCACAAGGATGCGGGATCCAATCCCGGCCTCGGCGGCAGCTTTTCGTTAGAGGCGAAAGGCAAGGTGCCCGTGTGCTGTGCGATATCGGTGCATGTTAGAGAACCTCAGGTGGTCGAAATTTCCGGAGTCCTCCACTACGGCGTCTCTCATAGCCTGAGTCGCTTTGGGACGTTAAACCCCACACAACCAAACCTTTATTAAGCGATACCTTGTACACAGCGCTCAGCCGAAAAGCGGTCGGCGTCGTAGTAGTCGTAGTTGTCGGCATGGCTACTTGGAAATAATTGAGGTCTATGAAAAAAAAACCCTGACAGTTTGTGAGTCTAGTGATGTTGATTGGTGTGTGGTATACGCAATGTCTTGTCAAAAAATCAATGATCGATGAACTAAAAAAACGGTGAAAAGGGGGCTGCAAAGGTGTCAGAATGCTATGAATGAAAATCCATTGCTGGCTTTTGCTAATCAAAAACAAAAAAAGTTTGAGTGCTATTGATTAAATAAAATAATAAAATTAAAAAGGTGCAAGAAAAGGTGTCAAAATTCTCAGATTGAAAAGGCAGTGTTTGATATGATGCTTATTTTGAAAATGAGGTGTGGCGATTCATCAATTAATTGCTATAATTGAAAAGGAAACATTGGATAAAGACTACAAATGCGTCAAGATGCTCTGAATGGAAAGCCAATGCTTTCTTATGCTATGTAACGGTGACTGGAAAATTTAAAAAAAGTACAATAAATAAATGAAAAAAAAAGACGTACCTGTGTGTGAAACACTATTACATCATTATTTTCACGGAAGAGTCCCCCGACGTTACATCGAATGTAAAGAACGCATTCCGCTGAACGCGCGCACAGGGACGGATCAAGTTTCAAGAAGCGCCATCCGAGCTTGCTGGCGGCATTGCCCAGGAGGCTATAAGAAAACAAAAATATACCGCAATTAAAAGATATAAAAGTTAGGAAACAATTCATTTGCTTTGTTATCGCGTCATACCGGATTTTTTTTTTTTTATTTCTTGGAAGGTACGCATGCGTTCGTAATCGACAGTTGCAGAGGAACCGACTTCTTCTCCAAAATAAAGCTATAGGAGTACTCTGTAAACGAAATAAACTCGAGCCAAAAACGTGTAAAGCGGAGTACTGCCGAGAGGTTACGTACGCAATGACGCCCATTGCATAAGAGCTCTGTGCGCAACGACGTTTCATAAATTTGCAGAACACTAGGAATCTACTTATTTTTCAGTTAGGGAACCAGCCCAATAAGTTTACTGAAATATCTTTTCTATTTCTTTGCTATTAAGTTCAAAGCACGATTAGCAAGCAATTGCCTAGCCGCTGTACCGAGGCGAATGGTTCAGAAAAATGAGCTGGCTCGTTTAACGCACGTGTTTTATTTCGACTTTTTATGTGGCGCAGGCATGTGTAAGTTACTGTCCCTGTCTTTTGAAGCTTGCTGAGAAACATAGGACACAAATCTGTTGAGTTCACCGGTTTATGTGTGCACCGAGCGCGGCGTCATGAGTACGCGGTATGCACGAAAGAGAGTGGCGCTTCATCTGCAACCGCTGACCCTTAGGCCACTGGAGGGGGTGCTCGTGTTGTTGTCGCTACCTTTAAACAAAATAGAGGAGCCTGTTAGTAGAGCCTGGAATAGAGAAGCCTGGAAAGTAGAGGAGCGTGGTTCTTTACACAACCAAGCCGGCCGTGCATGTTATATGACAGCACGTTAGTATTGTCCAATGAGAGTTCTTCCTCCCTACTGGTCGCCTTTCTCTTGCGCTGCCAAGCCGGCTACCTTATCTGTGTTCCTTAGCGGAACGCATAGCCGACGTCGGCTACGTTCGCTAATAGGCATCCTTGTATGAAAGCAAGGACAGCATCAGACTAAAATAAATTTGGTCATTCTTTCCTAGTCCCGAAAGAATACCGAGGGCGAGTATTCCACAGCTGTCAGCTCCTCTTTATAACCACGACCGTGGTGCAAAACAATTGCTACTTTTTTGTGTATAGATGGAAGTGGTGCGGAAACCAAGGCAGAGGGTATTTCTTTAGATATTACCGCTTGAAGCGCGACCTATTTCGCAAGCTATACAGCCTTGTCAAATAGAGACTGGCAAAGCTGCACGCCGTTGACATCTACCTACATGCAGCGCCTGGCAATGATTTGAAGGCAAGGTGCCTGTAGAGCTACCCTATTAATGCACGACTTCTAGGACAAACCTCTTTTGACTTCTTTTGTCCGGTTGAGCTGATGAGACGTAACCCCTAACTCTTTTTTTTTTCACTACGAAACTGAATATGCGGATGACGCCTAAGCTTCGTCTTGAGAGTACTCTGATAGCGCGTCTAAATTGATCACCCTATTTGAAAGGAAAGTGCATGTTCAGAATTGATAACATTTGTCTAGTTCACACGAGCGGCGCTGTACGGATGAAGTAAAGAGCGCCAGAAGTAAAGTGCGATTGCAAGGCGGTTACGTGCAATTACTGACAATACTTGCCCTCTATAGGGGAGCCGCAGTGAAGCTACCTGCACGGGCACAAGCCCATCGCCCCTAACAAAGCAGCTGCGTTATGATAACGCTTAAAATTCTCCGCCTTGAGCCACTCGAGCGCTCTAGAAAACACATCGAGGATTGAAAAGGAGAGATCGCGTGCGCCGCGACAACAGTTGAGGCGGTACTATGGACGGCGACAAGTCTGCTAAGCAGAATCAGGCCTAGAATCGACATCGGAAGGAGATGACGAGGAAACGAATCACCCAGGAAACAGAGGAACAGAGCGCCGAAGAACGGGCTAAACGCCGTGTATATGCCGCCGCAAGACAGGAGCGTTTAGAGTCTCGTATTTAAAGGGACACTAAAGACAGCCTAATATGCTATAAAAATATAATAAACGGCATTGGTTCACACTGTCGTCGCATATCCGGCCGCAAAAAAAAAAATTATTGCCGAGATATTGCGACTAGAAGTTGCGCTTTTTTTTTTTTTTTGTCTCGCCGGTCGAATTCAAACTGTTTTCTCCTACTACGTAGTAGGGTAGGGTAGGATGACGCACACTTTTACGGAAGAGGAGACCCCATGATTGCTGGCTCGCGGGGAGAGAAGAATACTTCGCAGGTGCGTGCCGAGTCATGATATTCATTCGATACGCACTTAGGGTAGACGCATCTGCTGCTCCGAGCTCATATTTCAGGCGCCGCAGGCCGAAACAAAACTATCCGATCACGCACGAAGTGCCTGAGCCAGAACATTACCGAAACTGAAGTGGAAGCCTGTAGCGCCGTGTTAGCTGAGAGACTAGCGGCATCTACCGACAAGCAGAAGAAATGGGTTATTTTTATATTTGCCTTGGTGGTTTCCAGGGCAGTCTCTCGTCCTGCCCAAGTTCTAACTCACAAGGCGCGAGCCGGTGCAGCGTACACACCGGACATTCTAAGTCAATGGCGCCGAACCAAGATCAGCTGCCCCATCTTCCCTACTGACTACGTTGACCTGCAGCACTTGATCTGGACCTGTCCTGGCACGGCTGGCCGCCCCGAACGCTACACATCTGCTCACCACATTCATAGTTACGAAGACTGGACAGCCCCCAATACCAACGCCAAGCGCAAGCTTAGTGCCCTGCTAGACTTCATGTCGGCGTCTGGCGCCCTCAACTTCACCTATCCCACCCCTTCCCCTCTAGGCTTCAGGTCATCCTCGTGAATAAAGGTTTTTGAATGAATGAATGAATTGCCTTGCAGCATTTATGTTGTCTTTTCATCTTTTCGCCGTCGTTTACGTGTGATGAAAGCATGTTATCGTATTCAAGACAAAACCGACTACCGTATTAAAACATTCGACGTAATTCGCATTTGTCAGCCTCCAGGATCCCTTGCTCGTCACGTGATTTGTAGTTGCGAACCTCGGCCGTGTGGCGACGATACCTGTATTCCTGTTCTTCCTCTTTACTACCTTATAACAGCTCTGTTTTTAGTAAGAGTGGCTTTTTTGTAACCCGGAACTGGCATTCTATCGATGAATACCCACTTCATTTTTCTCTTAAATGTCCCTTTAATCTAACTACAAAATAGCTAGGCAGCCAGACTAACCTGAACTTGCAGTCAGGATTTACCAAGGCTAACCAAGCTATACCTTACCGTTCGCTACGTATATCCTGGTATAGCCGAGCCAAACCACAGGCAATTTTTCCCGACTGCCGTGTAGCTTGGCGGCGGCTTGTCAGAGCAGTGAGTTGTATAGTCTGTCGGGTGAAATTGTGTTTTCAAGCTATATGTTTAAGAAAAAAACGTTGCGACGAAATGCGCGCCATGGTGTTGTGTGCACACCTTTGTCGTGAAACAAGGCGTTTGCTGGTGTGCTGGTGTGTTGGGGGTTTTTCCACATGCACCAAGAACAAGATTATTGTCTTTACTTTGTGGATGTGACTAATCCATTTTTAAATTGTTATGGCTTGTTAAGGATGATTGCTTCTTTGAGGAACTCAAAAATATAAGATGTTTCAACAATTGCATCTTCTCCCAAAAACAGTCTGGGGTGAAAAGGGATCTGTTCAGTGTAAAACGGTGCAAAATATTTCTGTCTTAATTTCTCTAGTTTAGTGCATAAGAGTAGAAGGTAGTTTGTTGTTAGTTCACCTCCACACCCTTCCCTTAAAGGTTTGTTCTCCTTTTTTTACGAATGAAGCCATGTGTTAGGTGCATGTGGCCGATGCGAAGCCGACATAAAGTTACTCTAACAAAACGTTTTTTGTGGCTTCACGATGCCCATTCTTCAACTACTGGTTTAACAAAGTGTAATTTATTGTTTAGTTCATTGTTTCATGAAACCTGCCATTTTGATCTCAGTTTTCCCTTTATGAGCTTCATAGCATCTCTATGTGACATGCTGACTAGTTATATTTATTCATTACAGGCTACTGCGGCACATGTGACAGCTCTCTCGTTGCCGCGGATTCCAACATGGCTTGGTAACCAGCAAACCTTAATTGACTGCTCTTTTGTTTCTGCAGCTATTACGTTATGTATGATGTCTCCGATTAAAGATTATGTAGCATTTCTGTGATGCAGTGCTGTGTTTACACTCAGAGAATCTGTATAAATGATGCTGTTTCCAATGCTTTTCTGTAATATTTCTTCTAATGCCACAGAAATGGCATGACACGCAGCTGTGAAAACCGATGAACACTCAGGCAACTATACTATTTTCTCCCATTTATCTTGTATTACAGCTCTTCCAGTGTAATACGATGTTTTGGCACCACCTGTATAAAATTCTGTATAATATTTGTATTTTTCATTTAGTGCCAAAAACTCTTCTACTGTGTACTACTCTTGTAATCTGTCTCTAATCTTGTACTAAGTGGTCATGCGGTGTTTGTTTCTTATGAAAGTGGGTTAATGTGAAGCCGCACACAGAGGGAAAATGGTACCAGGGTGGCAATGGGCTTGGTCTCCGGGCAATATTTGGAAGTGAATCCAGTACGTTCAATTCCTGGCATGCCTGTTCACAGCGGAGGATTAGTGGTTTGATTGCTCGGGGTTTGTTGTTAAAGCGGGTTCTAGATGGGCAGCTTGTGTCTATCGGGTGACATAGGCGATTCGGTAAGGATCTTATTTTCAGTACATATGCGCATGTAAGCATTGTTGTCCTGTATTTAAGGGGCTGTTCATTTGTTTCAACATAAAGGCTTTTTATTGGAGATGTCCTGTATGCGCCAGTTGAGAGGCTCAATCCCATGTTGTGTACTGAATCCAAGCTTTTTAGATACGTTGGTCTTGCTGAACCATACCCAATGCTTGCATAATCTATGGTAGAGCGTATTATAGACCTATAAATGTGTAGAAGGAATGTCCTGTCGGATTCCCTGTATTTTCTTGACAGTACTTTAAGTTTGTTTAATGATTGAGAAGCTTTCTTTTTAAGGCATTTATTTGGGGTAAAAATGTCAAGTTTTTATCAAAGGTAATTACCAGAAATTTATGTTCATATTTTAACGGTAGTATGGTTTTCTTGAAGTGTAAGGTTGGGGCGGTATGAAAGCCTCGTTTGAAGGTGAACTAAACAGCCACTGAATATCTGTGGAGATAATTAAAACCCATTTCTATCTGCCCATGTAGCTAGTCTGATTATGGTTAGCTGTACATGCCGTTCACACGTGGTTATGTTAAAGGACGTACATGCAATCTGCAGATCATCGAGATAAAGCGAGTACATAATGGATTTCGGGATTTCTCTGGTTATTGAATTAAGTTTTACAACAATCAAAGTAGTAATTAAAATACACCCTTGGGGAACTCCGTTCTCTTGGATAAAGCTCCTCGAAAGGGTTGAGATAGGCGTACTTTAAATGAACGGTTTCATAGGAAATCATTTAGACAGTTTAACATCTGGCCTCGAATACCTAGATCTGCTAGGTCACTTAGAATGCGAAATCTCCAGGTTGCGTCGTATGCTTTCCGGACAGCATTTTCAAGTCTAAGAAGATGATCTGTTGTTGAGCACGATTTTTAAAACCATACTGATGAATGTTTAGAAGTTTTCGTGATTCTAAAACAAAGATTAACCGAATTTTCAAAACACTTTCGAAATATTTAGCAAGGCAACTCATGAGGGCTATAGGCCGGTAGCTACTAGGGGAGTTTGACGGCTTTCGGGGTTTGAGAAATGGGACTATAAAAGCTGTTTTCCAAGCTTCTGGTACTTTCTTTGACATGAATATTGTGTTAAAAATTTTAAAAGTGCATGTACAGCACGATCGAAAAGATGGGCCAGCATTTCATAACGTATTCTGTCGGGCCCTGGGGCAGTTTGTTTTCCGGCAGACAGTACTCGATTGATTTCTTGGACAGTAATTTGGCCGTTATAAGGTTCATTTGTGCAACCAGTTGTTGGAAGTTTATCTTTTTCAGCATTTTTTTTGTGTTTTAGAAATGACTGTGTGTAGTGGTAAGAACTAAAAACTGCTGCAAAGTATTCGCCTAATATGTTTGCTTGTTCCTGTAGGGTTGTTTGAATACCAGGTGTTGTTAAAAGTGGAAATGTAAACGGTGAAAAGCTGCCATTTAGCTTCTGCACCTTCCCCCACATTTTTTTCGACGTAGTTAAGCTATTTATAGACAATACATAACTTTTCCATGAGTGTTTCTCGACATTTCGCCGGATGTATCCTGTTTTTGCCCTTGCTTTCTTGAATTGTATTAAGTTGTCATGGGTAGGGTACCTCCTGAAAATTCCCCACGCTTTATTTCGCTTCTTTTTTGCCTCCCTACAATATTTATAATACCAAACTTTGTGGTTGCACCGTACTATTCTAGAAGACTGAGGAATTGTGATTTCTGCTGCAGCGAGAATACAATTTGTCAGTTTTTCGTTCAGTTCATTAAAGTTATGCATGTCTGAATATATTTCATGCCAATTTGCTTTTCCTTTAAAAGTTTGCCAATCCGCTAAATGCAGCTTCCAACATTGCGGTTTCGTTGGAATGACAGCAGGTGCTGATGATAAATGAATAAAAACTGGCAAGTGATCACTCGCGTATAGATTATCTAAAACATTTTATGTAAAATCGATAAACGCAGATGGTGAACTGAATAACAGGCCTAAAAAGCTCATTTTCCCGGATGATACAGATCAGTATGTAGGTTTACCGGAATTCAGCAAACAAACGTTATTAGAAAGTATGAGTTCCTCCGAAATTTCACCTCTGCTATCCGTTTTTTCACTACCACAAAAATGAGAATGTGAATAAAAATTCCCACCTGTTACCAGTATGGTTCTGGTAGTTGGCTTAAGATGCCTTCTAATTCTTACAAAGTTATTTTGAGATGTGGTGGTAAGTATATAGTGTATACTAAGGGTCTTGTAAGTAGGGTGGCTGCTACAGCTTCGAGCTTGGTTTTTAGTTTAACTTCACGCGCTGCGATGCTTCTTTCCACAACGATAGCTGCTCCCCCTGAGAGCCTGTTTGTCTGCTCTCGGTCGCGGCGGAAGACATTGTACTTTTTCAGTACACTAGCCTGCTTCGGGCTTTATTTTGTTTCCTGCAAGCACAGGGCTACAGGGGAAAATGATTCTAAAATTTCTTTAATGTCGAGTAAATTATTTAACATTCCTCTGCAATTCCAATGAATAAGGAATGCAATATTTCTATAAAAAAGGACATATTAAGTTGTCTCAGGACCTGTGATTCGGGCCTTGTCTTTTTTTGCCTAATCCAAGGAGTTTCGCCGTCTCTACGACGGCAAAGAGCTGCCTTAGGTTGTGTCCATTGCGTCGTCAGGGACGATGGACGGGTGTGCATGCTGCACATGGACATTTTCATTTGACCTCGCCCCGTGGGCAGACGCCATGGGGCCCGCAGACCTTGAAGGCAGAATGGCCTGCTTTGAAGGTAGGGGCGCAGCAAAAGCTGCTTCCACTTGGAGCGAGGATCTACAGCTCCACTGTCTGTGGTCTACGCAGGTGACGAAGGCTGGTGTGATGCCTCGCCCGTATCAGCACACCAGCAAAGTCTATTTTGGGGGTTAGAACTTTTTTGCGGTTTCAATACGTTTTCTAGCTTCTTGGAAAGATATGTTTTCGGTTGTCTTTAGTGTATATATTTCTTTCTCTTTTTTACATGATCGACAGGACCTAGAGTAAGCAGGGTGTTCCCCTCCACAGTTCGTGCGGCATGGTGCTGTTGTACATAACCCAAAAGTGTGTTCTTTTGCAGAGCCTTTCGCAGAGGTTTGCTGACCGCGACAACTTCGGGATCCATGGCTAAATCTCTGGCACTTGAAGCAACGGCGAGGGTTCGGAATATATGGACGCACTGCTATCCTTGTATATCCCACAGAAATAGACTCGGGGAGCGTGGAACAGCTGAATGTCAGGACAAGATGCTTGGTTGGTATTTCTTTGTTTTCTTTTATTATTTTGATCCTCTGGACGTTTTTCACGTTTTGGTCGGAAAGTCCATCCTACATTTCTTCTTTGGTGAGTTCAGTGAAATCAATATCGGAGGTCACTCTGTGTACTGTATTTAGTGACCTATGGGGCTGTGATGGATAATTGAATGTCCCCAAATGTCTTGATGTTTGGAAGATTCGACACTTGGTTTTTGTCATTTACCTCTAGCGGCAAGTCACCGCTAGCAAGTTTCGTGGCCTTGTAATAGCCGCCTGTGACATCTTTGAGGCACTTTGCGTCAATGAATGGAGAAATTTTTTTCTTTTTTTTTTTCCAGCACTTCACTGTGAACAATATGGTTTTTCGGGAATACCTCTTTGTTTTGGGGTAAAACTTAGCAGTCACATCGACCTGCCTTCATTTCGAAGGGCGATCATGTATCGAAAACAAAGGAGCCATAAAAAATATTCTGTTCGGCCACGGTGCCAGCCAGCCACCACGGAGCCCAACTAGGGAATGATACATGAACTTCGATATGAGCCCTGCCTACGACAGCCGTGCACCGTGACTATAACCATATATGGCAGAACTCAGGGTAGTTTTGCCACACGAGGTTAACCCTCGCCGCCTGGAAAAAGGAAAAATCAAGAAGAAAGGAGAAGACAGTGCAGTTTTAAGAAAGGAGATAAGAAAGTGAAAGACGGAGGGGAGGGTAGGAAAACGCGGCTGCCGATTTCCCCCGGACGGGTCAGGCCGGAGGTTTCGTCTATGGGAAGCGTGGGCCAAAGTGGTGTGTTGCCTCCGCCGAGGAGCCTTAAGGCTGCTGTACGGTTGCTTTTCAGACCCGCTCCGCACGTATGTGGGCGCACGCTTTCTGTCCGCTTGCAGACGTGTTGCGGAAGGGGTGTTGTACGATCGTTTAGCTGACGGCCGTTCAGCCGGACGGTTCCAGCGTCCCGATTGGCGCGCTCAGGCATCGCCTTCTGTCCAATAGCATACTCCCTCAAATTACATTCAAAGCTGGCGCGCAACCCGTACTGCGGGGTGCTACCGATTTCGGCACCACGGCGCAGTTCGCTGGCCTCGGGATCACCATGGCGCGGCTTTTGCTGTTATCATGGGCACTCATCAGCTGCCAAATCAGTAGCGCTTCACTACAGTTCTTCAGTTCTTAAGTGGCCACCACCGTAAACTTGAATTGCCCGTTGCTCGCACGGTTCGTAGCTGCCGCCCCATCGTCTATCCACTTTTCTGACTTTTCTAGTATGCCTTCGCTGATTTATTTAGATGTTTCTACGCCGAATTTAAATTTAGCACTGTTGAATGAACGTGCATTCATATTTAGACGGCAGATGAGCACGATTGCTACTACTGACGAAGCCGTTTTGTTTTGTGAGCCCAAGAGATATAGTTGCAAAAGTAGCACGCACCGGTCCCGTTGATGCCAATGTATATGTGTGCAGTGAGGATAAAAGATGAGAATCTTCAGTGGCGATATTCACTAGGCGTTAAAATCACGAATGGTGAAAGAAACATTCATAAAAGAATGATACGACGGTTCCAGCATACAGCTAAAAAAATCTCGTGAAGCCTGAACCAGCACAACCCGGGAAAGATACCAATTATGGAATAGGATCTAACATTGAATAGCCTCAAGTATGAACAAATGCAAGCTCTCTTTCGACTCCCACCCCATCCCCCTAAAGGAAAATTAAAATGAAATATGGGACAGATGTGTGAAAAGGAAATGGAGACTCAACGGCATTACCTGAAGAGAAAACATCTCACTCACAACTGATTGATTTCGGCATGAAACATGTGTAGCTATTATTAGGTGGGACTAGAGCCAGGGTAATTACTGCCCAGGATGGCAGTTAAGGTATTTACATTAGCTGCAGTTTGCCCTGTTGTTACATGTTGGTTCCACAGGGCTCTCATTGTGCTGCTAATTTATGAAAGCATTGATGTGTGCAATCAAACACAATCTTTTATTCCTAGAGTTCCAGAAATCAAATCCTAGCATATTGTGCGATGTACTTAAATCAGAAGGTGTCTGTGACATTAAAATAACTCAAAAAAGAGAGAGAGCTTGGAGTGTGTTATATACCAGGTGTCCTACCTTTCAAAAATCGATGTGCCCTAGCCCAGTGAATTAATCCAGCCGCGAGCTGTTGAGAGTTGCCTGGCCTAGTTTGGTTTTCATCATTGAATCTTTTAATGATTAAGACTATATAGCTAGCATTTAAATTATTGGCTTCAAGAACAGTGTCAATAAGGAAGTAGTCTTCCAAAACAGCTGACAGAAATGTTTCCACCAAGGTGTCTTCTATTTTGAATATTTTTTTTTCCATGATCATAACCGGCAACAAGCCGAATAAAGGAAGCGTCTGCATGACAGCAATTCCACTTCAATGTCCCAAAACATGGCTCAGAGAACAAAATCGGCTTTTGTCAGAAATGCCCTCCATGGTATAGCTTTACATAATGTGGGTGAGAGATATGTGTGAGCAGCTAGTCATATGGTAGCTCGATTTGGAAGCCAGTGAATAAAGCTATGGAGATCATACCATGATGCAAACGATGCGGATAGCTGTTTTCAACACTATACAACTTTAGAACTGATGATTTGCTCCTGAGGCCAATAAATAAACAAATCACTAATTAGGTTTTGCTAACTACAGAACAACCACGTCAAATGAAAAGCCACTGGAGAGTAAGGAAATCAACTCTGAATAATTCTTTGTTGGTTTCACTAGCCTGGACCACTCTACCTAATATAAGGTTCGATTAAATTCAGCAGGGATACTTGGTATGCATGGTTTGCTGGTATAAAGACATAAAAGCTTTCCTCAAGCTTTCTAGCAAGTAAAATGTTACACTGGTCATTTTTTCAAATCAAGATATAAAGACATTGGAAGCAGAACACTAATATTTAAGCTATAATATTGTAAGCTAAATATAAAAATTATTATATATGATTATTGCTCAAAGAACCATTGTATGCAAAGCATGCGTTAAGTTAAAACACTTACTTTGTTTGTCATTGATTGCTCAACAACAAAGTGCATGGTATTGTTTGACAAATAAAATTGAACAAGGAAATCGTTGCTATTCTTTTTTGGTTAAAAGGAAAACATTTTGCTCCCCCTAGATCCAAACCCAGGGGCTGCCACCACCGTGATATTAAAAAGATTGATTACTCGACACATATTATATTAACAAGTTCTGCATGTCATGGACCCTGTCATGCTCTGCCAGGTCATATTTACTTGAGGTTTAAATTTAAGGTTGCTATGCAAGGAAAACAGATGTCCACTTTGGTCACATTGAACACTGGAAACACATACAACATGTAACAATGTTCTCCTGAACAAACTAGCTGAAATTCTGCAGCCTTTTCATTTACGACAGAACCTTTGCTTCCGGCATCTGCTTGCACTCTAGAGAGAGGCCTGGAAAATTGGCTTCATTAACATAACTATTTAAACTTTTGTTCAATATGCCTCTTCAGTGATGTGAAGAATGTATGTTGCATTTGTAACTGCTGTTACAAGGATTCAAGAGCTATCTCTAGAAATCTACTGCACAACATACATTGTGCCCTATATGAAACGAAGTGCCATCCTTGATTGCCAATATAACACATTTTTTGTACAGGTTGGTAATGCATCGAGACTATACATTGTGCTCAATATGAAATGAAGTGCCGTCCTTAATTGCCAATGTAATATATTCTTTATACAGGTTGGTAATGCATTGAGACTACATAGGTAGAGTCAGTATAAATGACATGTGTGTCATATGCAATGCTCAAATAGTCCTTAGTCTCTTATCACATGCTTTGTATTGGAAGAGGGTGCACGCTTCTGAGATCATGATGAGAATAAGCAGCGCTTTGAGGCCAATGTATATGAGGTGAGTAACTACAGTGTGCATTATAAGTGCACACTTTGCTTCCTGTATTTTGTCCTATCGCCACTTAGCGTAAATTCTGAAGGGCTTGATCCGAGTGCACTGTAGGGATAGCTTGTGGAAAAAGGAAAGAGGAAACTGCATCAAGAAACAAGGAGAACAAGAATTGCTACCTAGTATACAATGGCATTCATTCTTTCCTACTGTCCTTGCTCTTTGGCAGTGTTTTTGCAAGCTCCACAAAACCCATTTTAACGTGTTGTGTAAAAGTTTTAAGAGCAGGTTAAGCCGACATATTTCCACTCAACAAAGTTTTGTTCCACGAAACACAGTGTTGCAATTATCTTGCAAAATTTCCGGAGAGAAATGTCCTTCTTGAGTCCCACAGTTTAAAAACACACCGCCTGCCTGTTTGTGTCTTTACCATAACTAAAAAATAAATAGATTAACATATACAGCAATGCCTCGTTGATATGTACCCTATTAATATGGACATATACGACTCATATTACGAAAATATTTTCTGCAGATGAACCTTACAATGCCTTTGCACTTCATTAACATGGAAGTATGCTGTTTGGACAATAAACAAGAGCCCATTGAGGCCCTGTGTCCAATGTATGTTTCATTACTACACACGGCAATGCTTGCAAATAAAACTGTCACTGTGGTAGCTAGGTTTAAATTATAGTGTGAGAGGGCTTTTAAGGCTCTTTGTATTTGGGAAGGAAAGTAACACAGACTGAATTACATGGCTGTTACTCTGTGAAACTGCCATCGTACCGTTCATCGCACTGTGCACAATATTTTTGTGACCCCATAAACTGTGAGGCACACTGAGTCCTTCAGCTCACACTCTGGTTCCGAAATCACTTTTGATTATATTAAAATAGTTAGCAGTAAGTCACCACTGCAAGCCTTGGCAGCTCATTTGCTAGTCATTGCACAAAATGAATTAAGCAGAGGTGGAAGCAGGCTCGAGCACTTTGGAGCAGCTTTGGAGCAGCTTTGGGAGCAGTAGTAAAGCCATTTTGAAGCAGCTTTGGAGCAACTAAACGAGTTTTGGAGCACGTTCAAAGGTCAAACGCCTTTGATAATTGCAGTTTTCTTTTTCTGAAACACAAATCTCAAATCTTATTCCTTTTCATGCAAGTTTAATACCTTTGAAACTCCGCACTCATCTGTGACATGACAAACGAACAAAGCATGTAAATTTATATAATACAACACAGGCCGGACCTTAGCAAAAACTTGGAACAGATTAGCAACAAACGTAGTGCTTGTTGTTGCGCTTCATAACTGAACATGTAGTCTGACCTAATGCATTTACCTATTTTGATTCGATAGATTCAAATGTCCAGTCTACCATTTCGATACGCTCTTGCCGCGATACTAATTTGGAGTTCAGATTAATGGGCATGACATTTCCGCTCCCTATCTTGTGGATATCTATTTTATTTTATTCATTTAGAATACACCTCAAAGCCCCCCGATATGGGCTATTACAGGATCATTTTAGATCCTATGTCTGGGATGATAACTTCCTGAGCACATGGATATTTCGTCTGCAAAAAAGGCATCTTCAAACCCCAATAATCCGTCTTGAAAAACTTGGTGCTAGTGCCGATCCCGTGCTTATTGCCTACTGTGGGATCGCAGACGACTGCAGCACTACCTCGATCGTCTTGTCCGTTTGTAAATATGGCGGAGGTCTACAGCAGTGGACGCAGGCTCGAGCATTTGGAACAACTTCGGGATATAGATAGATGGCATTGAAGGGTAGCCGGTCCATCCTACAGCTCACTTCACTGCCTCCTGCCAATAGTCCATTCTTTGCTTGCGCAATGCTGGTGCTAATTTTTGACATTTTGGCGATAGAGCCCGTATGCCTTTCCAGCACTATTGAGAAGCTCTCTAGTGATTGACAGCTTTGGCGTACCAACCCATAACTCTCCAAGTATGGTTTTGTCTGCCATAGGCCTGGCAAGCTTGTCACTGAAAAGCACGCTCAATAGTGTAGTACCACTTGTTTTCACAGCAGTACCATCAAAATAACTCGCGCAGTTTTTGAAGTCGCACAAGTGTTCTCTTAACGGTTAACAGTAGTTTGTGCTACCTGCTTTGCTTGCTGATCTCGCTTCTGTTCACCGACAATTCAAAAGACAGAGGAGGTGCTACATCACATGCACAGTGCATTTTTTTTCTAAATTATCTCCAATCGTTGGTGGCTCATACTAAATTTACTTGCGAACAAATATTTATTATGCTCCATGCTTTCTTCCCTTACAAAACTTTAATTGGGCCCAGCGCAATATGCGTTATATGTCTCCTACTGGTGCAATGACATTGTTCCCATGTTCTGCTAAATTTGATGGCAGGACATCAAAACAGCCAGTTTGGAGCAATATTGCATTTTGGAGCAGGATGCAGTATCGGCTCAACTACCAGGATCCCCTTTTCCCCAGACACGGCAATGCCACGCATGGTTAAGCGTGGGTGCTCGGGGTCCATAGTGTCGCACAGTACGCACAAGCACCTGCTTTAACAAGTGGCCCCGGCAGGGCAAGGCGTTTGCGGACAAAATTAAACTTTGTTCACATTATACTTGACGGCTACATGTTTTCCGCCGCTAGTCGGCAGAGTCATCTCCCTTTCTACGGGGCTAGACGAGGAGACAGGAAAAGGGTGGAGAAGGGCGATGCTCCTAACGCTGCAGAGAGGAAGAAAGCAGGTTCCCGTTGGGGGGCTCAGGTTGTTGGTTCGTGCGGCGGACGGCGCGCGTACAATGCTTTTTGTTACCGCGGACGCAAATACAACACTTACGTACACAATAATTTCAAAAAACTTTATTTCGTTTATTTGCCCTTCCCAGCACCATTTTGACCGTATGTGCATCAGAGTTTCTGCTTTTCACCTCACCGAAGATTATTTGCATTTTTTTCGAAAGTCGAATTTGATCCGCAAAACATTTTTCAGGGCCGGCTTGACAGTAATGTGCATTTGCAACACCAGCAAACGAATCCCATTGGTGCACATGTCGGATGTCTCCAGTAATGATGACAGGCAAAATGTTCTTATTATCATATACCCACCTTCCTTTCCCTCTAAAATAAATATTCTTACATTCAGGAGATAATATACCTCACCTACTTACAAATATCGGAACCTGTGAAGTTCACTCTACGCTTGATCCGAGAGGGACTAGAAAAACCTTTCAGGTGGACAATTGAAGCTACAACCGTTCTTCAGAGCAGCTCTCGTGCTCTTTGTAAACTTGACGCTGTATCCTTCTTTTATCAACAAATATTTGTGGGTAATAAAAGCAAAAGGCTTAAAGACAAATGTAAGGCTTACTGTTCTGGGACGCTCACTCAAGAAAATAAATGCCAAAAATGTGACGCAGCTCTACTCAAAGGTTTTCTCATTTATCTTCGCGTACCTCTCACCTAGCAATGAAACAATTGGGAATTGCTAAAGAAATCCGATTTGGTCTAGAGACTGGAGAGGCCATACATCTCTTTGAAACTCTTCATCAATGAAGTCCTTGAACGGAAAAGTATGAAGTGTTGCACCCAAAAAATGACCGTATATGGCAAACGTATTTTGGGTGTCGCCTTAGCTGAACATCACAATGCAAATTTTGTAAGCATAAGACCAACCTGTGGTGAAACAGGCTCCACTCCTACAAATGCACAGAACGAAACCGTATTCCTGGAACTACCAAATGAAATGGAGATTTTTAGCGCTTTTTTTGAACCATAAAAGCTCCAACTCAGTTGATGTCGACAATCCTCAGATAAAACTTGTCAGGTTCGTAATGGACGTTATCGTGCCTCATCTGGTATATATCTTAACCTCGTGCTTACAAATAGGTTCTTCCCAAGTCGCATGAAGAAAGCAAGTCTATCGATCATCTTCAAAGGCGGTAAAGAAGAAGATGCTGCTAACTACAGGCCGATATCTGTGTTGCCTCTGTTTTCGAAGGGTTTAGAGAAAATATTATTGGTGCGCTTGGAATTTTTTTTTGCGAACATAATGCAATAACAAATACCAGCATGGTTTCCGTCGAGGTAAATCCACCGAAACAGCCCTGCTAACAATGAAAGCGCTCATAATCAAAACTTCTGAATGGCGAACGCGTTCAATAAGCATATTTATAGATTTTAGCAGGCCATTGACGTTCTAAACCACAAAATTCTGTTGTCAAAACTTACTACTTATAGTGTCCGCGGTGTATCTTTGAAACTGCTTGAATCTAATATGATTTATTGGATGCCGTGTGTCAGTATTGGGGACTACATCTCAAGCTTTAAGAGAATGTCTTCAGGTGTGGCGCAAGGCAGTCTTTTGGGGTCATTGCTTTTCAATGTATACGTAAATGATATTGCCCAACCCAATGCTGGTGCATGCTACGTTATTTATGCCGATGATACCAGTATGTTTGTTTCTGGCCTTGACAGAAGAGGTAGCCGCAAAAGCGGAAACAGGGCTGACAAAGCGGATCAATTGGGCCAAAGTCAACGGTCTACAGATCGAAACAAAAAAAAACCTAAGGCCATAATTTTTAAACCAAAAGGCAGACAGGTTGCTATATATTGCCATTTAGCACTGCGTACTGCTGCTATTTAAATTCTAAACGAACGTAAGATCCTAGGAGTAACATTTTCGGTTGATATGACATTGTCCCACCACATTGATTCATTGCTCAAATACCTTTCAGCAGCTGTGGGATTACTTGCCAGATGTAGGCATTATTTCCCTGAAACTACAAAAGTTTCCATTTACGACGCATTGTTCACATCACATTTAAATTATTGCATGCTTCTCTGGGGAATAAAAACATCCGGTAATGCTAACGCAATTGTCCTTTCACAAAAATAAAGCTATTCGTAATATCGCTAATGCACCGTGCTATCACCCGACAGAAGAGATTTTCGCAACTACAGAATAACAAAAGCAAACAATTATGTTGAATTTCGTTTCGTGCATAATTTATCTTTTTTTCAAGAATGATCTTCAAATTGTTTGAAGAGTTTTAGTAATGTGAGTATTCAGAAAAGCGACGCACGCGCTTGCAGCAGCCATAACTGGCTTGTACCTTACAGGTGTACCGATTATTTCTGTCAATCCCTGCAATACCTGCTTCCGGTCATTCTGAATAATAATGCAAAGGAAGAATTATATTTTGAGAGACTTTCAATAAAAAGGAATTGCGACAATATTTTACAACCAATTAAAACAATATGAACGAAGCGAAGAAACAGCGCTAAAAGACGGGACGAGTGTAAAGGCGAGACAGCGCATGTGTCTGTCTCGCCTGTCCACTCGTCCCGTCTGTGAGCGCTGTTTCTTCCCTTCGTTCGACATAAATCAATCAGCCCGACAAACCCTCTTCTGAAACTAATATATGTACAATTATGTTCACATTTCCATTATCACCCACGAAATTCGCACTGAGTGCTATCATGTTTTTCCTTCTTTATTGTAAAATACAACACTGTTATACAACACTTTGAAGTCTGATATATGATACATGTTTTGCTGATGTGTTGTGTTTGGGCTTTGTTTATGTCTTTATTCGAAAATGTGAAGTTACACTGAAATTTATACTCTGACAACTGCTGCCTTGTATGGGCCTTCAGGCTCTTTTCAAGCTGTCATAAGGCAGCTTTTTTCGCCTGGATGCATTCAACCCCGTGTTGGAAATAAATGAAATTCATAAAAATGCAATGTGACGTCCCAAGTGTTGTGGCTGAAACTGCTGCCATGTGACATGAAGGTATGTGCAACTATATTCAAGTAAACAGAAGTCAAGAAGAAATGCGAAATATAATAATATTTATTCACCGTCAATATTTAACTGCTGCTTGCTTTCAGCTGGTTATGACGATTCTACAGTACGATTCACAAGAAAAACCAGCATATTCCAAACTGTAAAATAGTACCAAAGTGTCAAGTTAAGCATGGCGTTGCATAATCATGGTAGACTGTAAACACGAATTACGAAGGGAAATGCGTGATATATCCTTAATACTCCAGCGATATTGCAGTACGGAGTTCCGGGAGAATTGCGCCAGACGTTATTCTTGTTAGATGCCAGTAATTAGTCCCGGATATGCCGGACACTACGTTTTTTGCCCTCACTACAAGTGTATTCTTCGATGGCAAAGACCTTAATACCGTACAACAGACAACAGTCTGTTACTTGAATATAGTTGCACATACCTTCAAGTCACATGGCAGCAGTTTCTGCCACAACACTTGGGACGTCGCATTGCATTTTTATGAATTTCATTTATTTCCAACACGGAGTTGAATGCATCCAGGCGAAAAAAGCTCCCTTATGAGAGCTTGAAAAGTGCCTTAAGGCCCATACAAGGCAGCAGTTGTCAGAGTATAAATTTCAGTGTAACTTCACATTTTCGAACAAAGACATAAACAAAGCCCAAACACAACACATTAGCAATACATAAATCATATATCAGACTTCAAAGTGTTGTATAACAGTGTTGTATTTCACAATAAAGAAGGAAAAACATGATAGCACCCAGTGCGAATTTCGTGGGTGATACCATTATAAAAATGGGCACATCCTTTGAGTTCAATGTGAACTCAAAAAAGTCAAAAGGAAGCAACTTCCTCTTAACTGAGAATTGGCTACTGACTTTGAATTCACAGTGAATTAACTTTCTCTGACCATCCTGTGAATTTCCTTTGAGCTCCCAGTGAACAGACCATTGTCAGTATGAGTTGAGTTCACAGGCAGTGGCCAATTATTGGTTCAAAGGAAGTTAGCAGGAATGATGACTATGGGATATTTGGTGGATGTTCGAAGGAAGTATGTTCAGACTGAAACATTTGTTTGTATGAGCTTATATTTATTTGAATAGATGTACTTCCTCTGTTTAGGCCTTGCAGTTAGGCCTGCTTTTGAAGACACTGTGACAAAAAATTGGATCACTGCCCACAATCCCAGTGGAAACATGTGCAACCGGTGACCACCTTGGCCAGTACTCCATTGAGCAAACAGGTCTAGGCTGCAAAAAGAAAAAAAAACATTAGAAGCATGACTGCAATGAACAAGCTAGAGTCCATCCAGCCTTCCTTAGCTTTTGTAAATTAAATATACAGAGCACGGACAGTGTGAGCGCCATGTAGGCACCACAGCATTATGCATTAAGGCAAGCATTATGGCCCTGACCATCACGGAAAAGTCAGCTGTTTGGACAATATTTCAGAACGCTCTTTCATCACATGCATAGGCTATGAACGCAACGACTTACAGACAACAGCATCCAATTTCGGGCAGCCCAGTGCCTTTCTTGGAGCTTCTTCCTTGCGGGCATTGCAGACACGGCCATAGAGTGAGCTTTCTTCCAGTTCTTCAGGTGAGAACACAACCCGCGCCAAGTTACACGCAAACTTCGTTGCTTGATTGCCCGCACTGAGTTTCATGCGGTCAACCAACTGCTGATTTACCATAATATTGCTGCCAATGTGCATCTGCAAGAACAAAAAGCAAATATTAGCCATATGACCAGTATCGTAACATACAACAATATTCCTTGATATGCAATAAGAAAATGAAAGGGCTTTACAAACAACAAAAAACTAAGACCAGCTTCAGAACATTCAAAGAAACCCCAAAACTCATAATTAAGGTCATTTGTTTTCAAGTAAAAATACACATTCAAGAAGCCGTACTTTAACATGTACAACAATGAATGCATACGAAAACCATTGGATGTTTTTGACACCTTCCCGAGCGGTGATCTGATTTTGAATGATGCCAAACATCTTTTAACATTTTTATTAGCGTAACCTGATAATTCTGTACTATGCATTTAAAGTAACTAGCCAAAAAGAGGGCACATAATGCCCCGCAATGGAATGAGCGCTAATAGTGCATTGCTATAGCAGAAGAAAAAACAAAAAATAAGAGATTTTTTAATGACCTAATTTATGCTTGCATTTCAACAATAAAAAAAAACAGATTTTAAGTCAGAAAATAAAGGGATTTACTCATCATTAACATTGAAAAGGCCGTTAAAAGCCAGTTTAGACAGAGCACAGTGCCCAGATTGTCCCCTCCTGTTTAAAAATACTAACATCCTTTTCATATATCAGAAGCTCAACCAATTAAAAAAACTGCCATAGAAGGTTTAGTAAAAGCATGCGCTCCCTGCTCTGTATGTGCTACTTTGAGCCAACATTTAGTTTCCAGCTTGCACAAGTAGCTTTCATAATCTCAAGCGCTTTGGACAAGCAGCTCGTCCTTCTAAAGCTGCCCTCAAGCCATTTTGGACGAGTGTAGCTTGTCTTTGCAGGATAGTTCCTCACCCTGAGAGTTTTAGGCGAGTACAGCGCTCCTCTGTGGCTTAAGTCATGCGCCATTTGACAGATGGCACCACTGACCCGTTAACTGTTTTTTGTTCTACCGCTTGAAAGCCTTGTAAGCAGCCTTAATGAGAAAAATGGTGCCTGGTAGAGGCAATGCATGCACTGTTGGCCCGTCATCGCGGAAAAGAAGCTTTTCTTCATTCCCATCCTCGCCATCCGAAGATGGCTCAGACACCAATTTTTGCATTGTTATGGAAAGCGAAGACGACAGTGGTGATGACATGAGTGGTTCTTCCGACGAAGATGATGACAGCTCAGAAGATACTATTACGAGTTCTGTGCCAGTGGATGAAAATTGACAACATATCAATGAAACCCCGTGGGCTTCCAGTCTTGGTCGTCCCTTGTAAGACATTTCCAGTTACCTCGCTATATGTTACTCGACTAAATTGCTGCTTATTGGCGGGCACTTGATTTTTCACGTGATGAGCAATAAACTTCACTGCGCTCATTTGACTTAGTTTCTGGTTCAAATATTTTTGTCTCGGATACCTCCTTTTTATTACACTACCAATAGAAACCAGCAGTAAAAATAAAAACCAAAGGGGCACTTAAGCTCCGCCTCTAAGGGTATGATGCGACCAGTGTAGGCTACCACCCAACATATAAAGCCCTGCTTTAACCAAGCTGTATCAACATATCTGCGTAGCCTAGGTGTAGCAAGCCTGACTCAGCATTGAAGAGCACTGGAATGTTGATTCGTATTTCCCCTTCCCACCTCAAATGAACGGCCGGAGTTAGCAGCTCCTCCTAACTTTTGGATATCATGTGGTCTCGTTAAGCCACACAAATCATCGAAGAATGTGTGTTCGGCCATGCCACTTGCCAGCGCCATGCTCTTGATGTTTCGCTCACAACACAGACAACCAATTTTCATGAAATGGGGCCTTTAACGATATAGTAATTTTAAGCAATTTTAGCTAGAAATCTTGAAATAAAGTGCTCAAGGGGTTAAAGTGAAATTGAACTATTGTTGGATCAGATTACGAAGCCACAAATCCTCAAAGGAGACCTTCCTGGCAATACCATGGTGGTTAAATGTCTTTGACTTGTTAGAGTGACATTGCAGGTGGCTGTCAGGTGCAAGTGAATTATCTGCACATTAGCTTGAATACCATGATGACTGGCCCAAGTCGCTTGCTAAAATGCCTCATTAGAGGAGCACCAGCTGCGCCATTCGAGTTGTAGTGCAAAAAGATGGCCTTCCGAGATCAATAACCTAAGAAATTGCTGAATATTAGACAAGCTAATGGAAATCTCTTTTCTGATGAAAAGGACTTTGCTATAGCCCAAGAGAAGTATGCTCAACAAGGAGCGTAAACAAAAGTAACCTTGCACTTCCGATCACTACAGCTTTCACAAAAACTCTTCCAAATCAAAGTACACACGAATGAAGTAACAGTCACTAAAACGAAAGGAAGCAGTTGGGATTTTTTTTTCATGGTTGTTTGACGAACCTAAGAAAATAGCACTGTCTGTCTTTTGTCGTTTCTATTAAATTGACATTAATTTAAAATATCATTATTTGTCGTTTCTGTTATAAAAATGGGAACATCCTTTGAGTTCAATGTGGACTCAAAACATCAGAAGGAAGCAACTCCCTCTGAACTGAGAATTGGCCACTGACTTTGAATTCACAGTGAATTAACTTTCTCTGACCATCTTGTGAATTTCCGGTGAATTTCCTTTGAGCTCCCAGTGAACAGACAGTTGACAGTTTGAGTTGAGTTCACAGGCAGTGGCCAATTATTGGTTCAAATGAAGTTCGAAGGAATAATGACTATAGGATATTGGGTGGATGTTCGAAGGAAGTATGTTCAGACTGAAATATTTGTTTGTATGAGCTTATATTTATTTGAATAGATGCACTTCCTTTGTTTAGGCCTTGCAATTAGGGCTGCTTTTGAAGACCCCGCGACAAAAAACGGATCACTGCCCACAATCCCAGAGCAAACATGCGCAACTGCCGGTGACCACCTTGGCCAGAGTACTCCATTGAGCAAGCAGGTGTAGGCTGCAAATAGAAAAAAAAAACATCAGAAACATGACTGCAATGAACAAGCTAGAGTCCACCCAGCCTTCTTTAGTTTGGGAAATTAAATATACAGAGCACGGACAGTGTGAGCGCCATGCAGGCACCACAGCATTACGCATTAAGGCAAGCATTATGGCCCTGACCATCACTGAAAAGTCAGCGGTTTGGACAATATTTCAGAACGCTCTTTCATCACATGCATAGGTTATGAGCTCAAGGACTTACAGATAACCGCATCCAATTTCGGGCAGTCCAGTGCCTTTTTTGGAGCTTCTTCCTTGCGGGCATTGCAGACACGGCCATAGAGTGAGCTTTCTTCCAGTTCTTCGGGTGAGAACACAACCCGCGCCAAGTTACACGCAAACTTCATTGCTTGATTGCCCGCATTGAGTTTCATGCATTCAGTCAACTGCTGATTTACCATAATATTGCTGCCAATGTGCACCTTGGAGAACAAAATGCAAATATTAGCACTATGACCAGCATCGTAACATGCAACAATATTCCTTGAAAGGCAGTAAGAATTTGAAAGGGCTTTAGAAACAAAAAACTAAAGCCAGCTTCAGAACATTCAAATAAACCCCAAAACTCATAATTAAGGTTATTTGTTTTGAAGTAAAACTTAATTTTATTCGATTATTGCACCCTGAAGACTTTGAAAATGGGATAAAACTCTATGCACACAAAATACACATTCAAGAAGCCGTACAACAATGAAGGCATACGAAAACTATTGGATGTTTTTAGCACCTTCCCGAGTGGTGTTTTATCTAATTTTGAATGATGCCAAACATCTTTTAACCTTTCGTTTCCACAGCACGTCATGCTTAGTGTGGAATTTCGAGAAACTGCAAGAGATAAAAACAGAGGTACTGAACTGGATGCCTTTCTGGCCTGTTCTATGTAGCACTACCCATAATATTCTGCTCAAGATTACCGTGCAGTTAAAATGGCTAACATGGTGTTAAACGTTTCAGCAATGTGCAAATAAAGCCACAGAGGTGTAACATACATGCAAAAATGGTGCAGATGAAAATGGCAACATGTGCACCAAAACAGTTAAATACAATAAACTAAACATCTCATACCGTAAACAGTTTATTAGCGTAACCTGACAATTCTGTACTATGTATTTAAAGTAACCAGCCAAAAAGAGGGCACATAATGCCCCGCAAAGGATAGAGCACAAATAGTGAATTTTTATAGCAGAAGAAAAAACAAGAAATAAGAGATTTTTTAATGACCTAATTTATGTTCGCATTTCAACAAAAAAAAGATTTTAAATCAGAAAATGAAGGGATTTACTCATCATTAACATTGCAAATGCCATTAATAGCTGGTTTAGACAGAGCACGGTGCCCACATTGTCACCTCCTGTTTAAAAAAACTAACACCCTTTTAGTACATCAGAAGTTCAACCAATTAAAACAACTGCCAATGAAGGTTTAGTAAAAGCATGCACTCCCTGCTCTGTATGTACTACTTTGAGCCAACACTTAGTCTCCAGCTTGCACATGTAGCTTTTATAATTTAACCCCTCAAGCCCTCTGGACAAGCAGCTCGTCCTTGTAAAGCTACCCTCAAGCCATTATGGACGAGTATAGCTCATCCTTGCAGGATAGTTTCTCACCCTGAGAGTTTTAGGCGGGTACAGCGCTCCTCTGTGGCTTAGGTCATGTGCCATTTGACAGATGGCACCCCTGATCCATCAATTGTTTTTTGTTCTACTGCTTGAAAGCTTTTTAAGCAGCCTTAATAAGAAAAATGGTGCCTGGTAGAGGCAACGCATGCACTGTTTTCCCGTCATCGCGGAAAAGCTTTTCTTCATTGCCATCCTCGCCATCCGACGATGGCTCAGACACCAATTTTTGCATTGTTATGGAAAGCGAAGACGACAGTGGTGATGACATGAGTAGTTATTCCGACGAAGATGATGACAGCTCAGAAGATACTATTGCGAGTTCTGCTTCAGTGGATGAAAATTGACAACATTTCGATGAAACCCCCTGGACTTCCATTGTTGGTCGTCCCTTGTAAGACATTTCCAGTCACCTCGCTATATGACTTACTCGACTAGATTAATGCTTATTGGCGGGCAGTTGATTTTTCACGTAATGAGCAATAAACTTCCCTGTGCTCTTAAAATATTTTTCGTCTCCGACACCTCCTTTTTATTACACTACCAATAGAAACCAGCAGTAAAAATAAAAACTAGAGGGGCACTTAAGCTCTGCCTTTAAGGGTATGATGCGACAGTGTAGGCTACCACCCAACATATAAAGCCCTGCTTTAACCAAGCTGTATCAACATGTCTGCGTAGCCTAGGTGTAGCATGCCTGACTCAGCATTGAAGAGCACTGGAAGGTTGATTCGTATTTCACCTTCCCACTTCAAATGAACGACCAGAGTTAGCAGCTCCTCCCAACGTTTGGATATCATGTGGTCTCGTTAAGCCACACAAATCATCGAAGAATGTGTGTTCGGCCAAGCCACTTGCCAGCGCCATGCTTGTGAGGTTTCGCTCACAACACAGACAACAAATTTTCGCGTAATGGGGCCTTTAACGATATCATAATTTTAAGCAATTTTAGTTAGAAATCTCGAATTAATAGTGCTCAAGAGGTTAAAGTGAAATGGAACTATTGTTCGATCAGCTTAAGAAGCCACAACTCCTTCTCAAATTAGACCCTCCTGTTAATGCCATGGTGGTTAATTGCCTTAGACTTGTCAGAGTGACATTGCAAGTGGCTGTCAGGTGCAAGTGGATTATCTGCACATTAGCTTGAATACCATGATGACTGGCCCAAGTCGCTTGCTAAAATGCCTCATTATAGGAGCACCAGCTGCGTCATTCGAGTTGTGCAAAAAGATGGTCTTCCGAGATCGATAACCTAAGAAATTGCTGAACATTAAACAAGCTAAGGGAAATCTCTTTTCTGATGAAAAGGGCTTTGCTATAGCCCAAGCGAAGTATGCTCAACAGGAAGCGTAAACAAAAGTAATCTTGCACTTCCGATCACTACAGCTTTCACAAAACCTCTTCCAAATCAAAGTGCACACGAATGAAGCAATAGTCACTCAAACGGAAGGAAGCAGTTGGGATTTTTTTTCATGGTTGTTTTGATGAACCTAAGAAATAAGCACTGTCTGTCTTTTGTCCTTGCTATTAAATTGACATTCATTTAAAATAACATTATACTACAAATTATGCAGTCTGTGAGGCCAGCCTCATATAGAGCATCCCGCCCACGGCAGCCGCTTTTCAATGGAGGCGAAACGCAAGGTGCCCGTGTGCTGTGTGTTGTCGGTGCACGTTAAAGAGCCTCAGGTGGTCGAAATTTCCAGAGCCCTCCACTACAGTATGTCTCAGCCTGAGTCGCTTTGGACATTAAACCCTAAGAGCCAACCGATCATAAAGAGCATTGCTTCTTGCCTATCTCTGAAGTCAGTCACCGCTGAATTCGTTCACATGTATAATGAGCTCCTCGTTTCCCTATCCCTGCACGCTTCTCAATGGAAGTGCATGACTTGTGGCAGTGCTATCATAAAGCTAGAACCAACTTCCTGTGTGACCCTTAAAAAAGTTCCATCGAGAAAGGCAGTAATGAGGACAACCATGCGGACACTCAACTAACCTGAGCCTCGGTTACAACACAACTGCTTGTGTTGGACATGCAGCATTATAAACGAATTCGGTCAGCTGATTGACCAGCTCAGCAACATCTGAAAAAAAAGGAATGCTTAAACAAAACATACTATTTCATCACTAGCAACAGCAGCCCATGCAACATTCACCACAGGAGAAAAGCCTTTTCTTTGCCCTTGACTGCATGGCCATCCCCTTTACGCCCCCAAATGCGCCATTCAAAATTTAGCTGCTAGACACTGGCATCATTCACGCACTCAAGGAGCCCTATCGGCTGTACATAATCTAGGGGATGCTGGTGGCAATTGATGAAGCCAATGCTGACATCCCACTTCTGATCTCTGTTCACTGTGGAAATGCCTGGATTGAATTAACTGTGGAGAACGTCGTAACTACAGTGCAACTGACGGGAGCTGCTGTTGCTTAGAATGAATTCATGGGTGCGGATGATGATGCCGAGATGGCTGTGGGCGCTTCAACAGCTGTTAGTCAGATCACATCCCTGAAACAGTTTGTCGGTAGCAAGGGCCTTGAAGATGTCAGCATGCAATATGCATGTATGGCGGCAGCAATACGCCATACATTTGGACAAAGGTTGACACTCGAGTGTGTAGCTGATACTCGATAGCCCATGCTTCACCTATCTCGTCTGTCTTTCGTGTCGGCATTTGCTAACATGGTGTAGTGACCGAGTTAAGTTAGGCAGACTGCCGAGCCAGGTGCCGAGCTTGCACTATCAGCCTGACACAAGCATAAATTTCCTGTTGTGAAAGAAAAAAAAACACCCCCTGAGTGACCAAGATGGCACAGGAAAATGAAGCGCATGTCATAAGGAATCCAAGGTCCAAGACAGGACGAGGCCACATATGATAATTTCATACAAATTTAGATTTTCTGGTGTCCCTCCTGCGCTCTTTCTAGATGCACCTCATCATTTGCAGGAGACTGCGAGGTAAAAATCTGAAGCACCATGTCTAGGCCACATATGTAGTAGAGCTGGGAATCAAGAGTTCTATTCGGATACGCCATCCAAAGTTATGCAAGAGCACCACAGACCTGCTGCAGCCATCTGGCCATGTCTTATACCCCGTGAATGTGTTTGAACCTAATGCAGCTCTCCGGGTTCACTGGAGCGTTGTTGTCACCAACCACTCCAGAACAGAAAGGAACCCGATCCCGCACCTGTTCTTTGGCCTCGGTTTGAGCAGCACAAACCAGCACAGGTGCTCGCCTTGAGTGCCATTTGTTTACAATGCATTTACATGCAGCTATCACATACGACAACCGGCTCAATCTCAGATGCATGCCGATCCCAAGCGACGACATGTGACACGCAAGCCACTGTAACACGAACAAAGCATGCTTGCAGAGCAGGAGTGGCAGCAGTTTGTCTGCTACGTGCACTGCAAGCATGGTGATGGATGGATAGATGGATGGATGGATGGATGGATGGATGGATGGATGGATGGATGGATGGATGGATGGATGGATGGATGGATGGATGGATGGACGGACGGACGGACGGACGGACGGACGGACGGATGGATGGATGGATGGATGGATGGATGGATGGATGGATGGATGGATGGACGGACGGACGGACGGACGGACGGATGGACGGACGGACGGACGGATGGATGGATGGATGGATGGATGGGTAGGTGGATGGATGGATGGATGGATGAATGGATGGATGGATGGATGGATGGATGGATGGATGGAATATAGGAGCGTCCCCTTTGAAACGGGGTAGTAGCAGTAGCTATCATGCTCATTTTTCTCCCTATATCTTAATTATTGATTTAGAAAAGTTGACTAAACCATCATTCTATTTATTAAATTTTTGTTCCTAGAATACTAGCATTATGTCACTTCTCTGCTTTTAAGCCACCAATCTTCCAGTCGTTTTTGCTAGTTTCCACCGCCGATTTATTCACCCGGCCACTGTTATCTTTAAACCCCAGAGCTTCAGGAACAGTGATTGCGCCTGCATCAACTTCCGGGTGGATACCATTACATTCGAGTATAACATGGTCAATTGTTTCACTGGAGTTTCCACATACAGCACATGCGTCATCTCCATTGTTAAATTTCTTTTTGTAGCTGCGTGTTCTAAGGCACCCTGATCTAGCTTCAAAAAGCAGTGCACTGCCTCTTGAGTTATCAACTAAATCTTCCTTCCTGATCTGCATTTTCCACTTTTGGTATAATTCCACACTCTGTTTCTTTTCCATAGAACTTATCCAATTTTTACCTTCTGTGTTTTTCACCTGTTGCTTAATGCTCTTTATTTCTCCATCCTTGTGACTAGCATACTTACTAGTTAGTTTCCTAGTTCTTTTCCTCCATTGTGAGTCAACGCTTTTTAAGTACAGGTATTTAAATAATTTAGCTGCCCATCTGTTACTGTCCTATTTCCTCAGGCGTTCCTCATATAATATTTTACTCTGAGCTTCCCGTACTTCGAAAGATTCCCAGCCCATATCTCCCTCTACCGCCTCATTTGTAGTTTTGCCGTGGTCACCTAGTGCTAATCGTCCACCAGATCTCTGATTTATTTCTAATGTCGACTGTACCTCTGATTTCAGGCACAAAACCGCATTTCCGAAAGTAAGTGCGGGCACGATAATTCCTTTCCAAATACCCCTCAAAACCTCATACCTGTTGTATCCCCACAATACCCTATGCTTTATTATCCCAGCATTTCTTCGCCCTTTGGCCTTAAGTGATTGCTCATGCCTTCCAATGTATGCTAATCCTTTGTTTACCCATACCCCCAGATATTTATATTCTGCTACTCTGGGTATCTCATGGACTTGTATTTTAAAACCCTGATAGGTTGAGCCATTGAAAATCATCAGAGCCAACTTAACTGCGCTAAAACTGAAGCCTAGAGCGTCCCCTTCGTCTCCGCAATACCTAACTAGAGTTTGGCATTCTTCCAGACTCTCAGCTAGCAGCACAATATCGTCAGCATACATCAAACCGGGGAGGCGCTGCTCTACCGCCTTTCCACCTAATCTATATGACAGGGTAAAACCTAGGTTACTGTACTGTATCCTCCGTTCCAGGTTTATCATATAAAGCATGAACAGCACCGGTGATAGAGGACAGCCTTGTCTTAATCGTTTGCATACTTTGACATCCTCCGTACTTCTTATCCCTTCACACGTAATTTCTACTTTGTTATCCCGGTATATTTCTTGTATGAACTCTATTATCTCATAACCGATACCTTCTTCTTTTGATATGTTCCACAGGAGTTCCCTGCTTACGTTGTCGTACGCCCCGTTTATGTCCAGGAAGGCCAAATACAAAGGTCTATTTTCCACTCTAGATATTTCGATGCATTGGGTAAGCACGAACAGGCTATCATCTAAGCGCTTACCATTTCTAAAACCGTTCTGAAGTTCTCCGAGTACCTTGTTACTTTCTACCCATGCTTGCACCTTTAATTTCACCGCCTGCATGGCTAACCTGTACATAACAGATGTTATGGTCATCGGCCTGTAGGATTTTATGTGCATCCTGTCTCCTTTCATGGCATCATGCAGCAGCGCCACGGTGTAGCTGAGCACCACTGCATACCACCTATAATGTGTTGCAAAGACAACTACAGGAAGAACACTGATCCTAATCCTCAGTGTAGGGGCAACTTTATTGCAGCAACATAATCTTACTGGTGCATTTACTAGGACGTGCTATAGACCAAGAGTGCTCATTCATTTAAGAGTTAGCACTTAAATTTGTTATGCTTTACGTAGCATCTGGTGACATAGCAAACAATTTCAGTGTCATAGCAATGGCGATCAGCCTTCCAATGGCTTCAAAAAAAAAAGGCGATCACATACCAAGCATCTGCCGTGCTTCATCTCTTGCGGCCTTATATTTCTTCGTTTTTTTGGTAGACTCCAGTTCATCCTCAAGCTACAGGACTCTCTTTTTTTGCATCTGTTGGCTTAGACAGTTTGTCACAGCTGAAGTTTTCCTGCAAAACGACAAGTGGCAAGGTCTATTCACTAAATTGTATTTGCACTCAAATGCATCAAACAAAAATGATTCAGTATGATGCATTGTGCAGATATCTGGTTCCACATATTGAGATTAGCAAAATAGTGACCAAATGAAGACCACTGACAAGAGAAACGTAGCATGGACACTGTTTAGGGTTCAAAGCAACGCATCTTAAGGAGGAACATTAGCCCTGGAGCAAACCTTGGCACATCAAAGGACACGGTAATGTGTAACTGCGAGCTGGCACCATCCAGCATTACTACTGCTCAAGTGGGCATTCTGCCCACTTGAGCAGTAGTGCAACTGCAATTACTGTGGACAAAAGAAAGGATGCATTTTTACAAAAACAGTTTGAGCTCCCACGCATACCGTTAAACATAGCCACTCTTTGCTTTATGGTAGGTTCATGGTGTTTTATGTCCCAAAGCGACTTAAGCTATGAGGGATGCCGTAGTGGTGGGCTCACCTGGGGGTTTTTAATGTGCAAATGACATCATACAGTACACAGGCACCTTGCATTTCACCTCCCCTGAAATGCGGCCATGAATGCTGGGATTATACCCATGTAGTACAGTCGTGAGCTTTATGAAAGGGAGCATGCGATCCTGTGGCAGATAGCTTCGTCCAGAACTAGTGGCAAAGCGCAACTGCAGCATTGAAAATGAAGTGGAGAGAGTGGTGCTCTTCCACCTGTTGGCCGTACCCCATGCACTGAGAGCAACTTTTACATCGGCAGCTAAAACTCATTGCAGCATTATGCAGTTGGTAACTGATATCACCACTTGTTGCTATGCTCTGACCCAGGAACCAAGCGTAGGCTGGTAACTCAGGCAAAAGCGGCAGCCCAGGCCACTGGGGTCTTGGAATGAAGACCCCACGCACTGACCCCCCCCCCCCCACACACACTTTTTTTTCTTTTTGAAATAAAGATTTCTCTCTCTGCGCGATATCTGGAGAATGGCTGGCAGCGAAGAAAGGAAGCATGTTTGACGCATCAATAAAAAGAAACAAAGAAATGAACATGAAAATAAATGAATGCGACAAAACGTCGGGCGCTTTTATCTGCTTAAACTTCAGTCGTCTGCAGCTGTGAAAGCGTCCGTTTCGCTGCTGCACTACCAGTTGTCTCGGAACGAGCACCCTGGGCATCTTTAAAACTTGTTCTAAATCAGCTTCAATAATAAAGGAGCAGCCATTCTCATGCAAGGTGTTTGTTTTTTTTACACAGCTAAAATTGGAAGCCTACTCCTGTTATCACGAAACACCGAGAAATGCCATTTGCTGTGTAAACAGGGAGAATCAGGTCCACGTAACGACCACAGCCGCGTTTATTGTATTTCTTATTTGCGCAAATTTTGTTCATTAGGCATTTTTTTTAATTTCACGTAATTCCTGGAATCAACAGTCTACCCCGTGCACCATGTAGACTACTGTCACCTGCCGGTTAACACAATGCGGTCGTAATGCGGGCATGTAAACGACTTCGCGACACGACTCACCGCGAGTAGCAAAGGAAGGTGTTTTCACAGGTAAACATTATTAAGACACGAAAACGAAAAGAGACGAGAGACGTTTGACTACTTACCCACTCCGAGGGTGAACGCAGGAGAGTACGACCCCTCCTTCCACTGGACATGTAGTACACCTTGGTTCAGAATAATCTTCCAGTATTTTGGATTATCGATCAGTTTCGCCTGCAGTTCTTTTGATTGTAGGTTTCTTACAGGGTATACGTCCCACTTCTGAGCGCTCGCCCATTTAACCAAGACGGGATCGGCCATTTGCACTACTCACGCTGTGAAAACACGACGAACACAACGAACGCGAACAATCAACTTCCTACGGTCATGAAATACAAAGTGTAGTATACCGCCGGCGGTTCTCACGAAAACGATAGCGCTAGAGTCTCAAGCGCAATTTCGAACGAATCAAAATTTTAAATGTACTTTGCAAATTTAACAAACTTTTAAAATAAAAATTATGATTAAAAAACAACCTTAAGAGTTTGTTTTTTACTAATAAATGTGATGCGTAAAAAAACGCAAAATAATTTAAGCAAACTATTGTCACAAGCAGCAGCAACGCTCTTTTTTTTTTTTTTTTGACGCGGAATTCTTGTGGTGCGGGTCAGTCTTAATTAGTTTTACTCAACGTGACAACGTTGGTTTTACTGGCAGTACTTCGTAACCTCGGCTACGTGGGCTTCTCGTGCGCGATGATGCCGACGACGCCGACGTATTAATTGCTGGTCTTTAAACTGAGGAGGTAAACGAGCTTGACTTTCGTGAACAGTGTGACATCCGGCACTAGGCACATCGTGAAGTGCATTTAACTGCAGGCTCTTGAAGCCGTTATCGATGGTGCTGCGGTAACCGCCTACCCGTCGCCTACCTGTCGCACGCACTGGAAATGCCACCACAGTAAAAGCGTACTTTCGCGACGTCAACGTCGCGCCGTACCGAAGTGCACTAAATCACGACGGAAGCAGGCCGCGCTTGCTAACAGCGTCGCTGCGAGCCAAGAGTTGCCAGGCTGCAGTGCCGACGCAAATACTGAAGAACCCTGCCAGCCATACGTCGAGCTTCGTTGCGTACCGTGTCAGAGTGCAGCGGTCACGGATGTAGACGCCGTCTCGCGCATGCATCGCCATCGAAGCAGCGGGCTGCGAAAGCGATGAGTTTGAACACCTGGCATTCTTTAACATGTATGAAAATTCTTGAATGTGTTATATTTTATCTAAAAAAATTCATACGGGCAAGAAATGGACCAAGTAACGCCACACACACAAAAATAAGCACAAAAAATGCACGAAAAGGAAGTTATCTTTACACTTAAGGACAAAAGAAGAAAGGTGGTGAATATTCTTGGTCCTTGTGTGATGACTAAGAAGAAACTCGTGCTAAAAATAAGATCTAGCGCATTAAAAAATAAAGCATGAATTCAATATAAAATTAAAAAAAAAATGAAAATGATGTTTACTTGCACAACAAAGAAACGAATGCGGTTGTGTATATTTTGATAAATGTATGATTGGTTTATTCTAAGAACTTCAAAAGTTAAAAAAGTGCAAGGGATACTCACGAAAGAAAAAAACGAGAAGTATAGCTGAAAAGAAAAATGAGCTTCGTATGTTTTCACTTAAGGACGAAGGAAGGAAGGTTATGATGCATAAAGAGTAAAGAGAACTTACTTCCTCTTTACTTGAGGACAAACGAAGGAAATAGAGCCAGTTTAAATTGAGCTTCCTTCTATCAAAAGAAAGGAAACTCTAAACAAGGTGAGTTACAAAGGAAACTTCCTTTAGTCAAAAGAAAGGAAAAGTCTAGGATGGATGTTCAGGAAGCAAAAAGGAAAAACAAAGGAAGTAAAAAGGCAAATTCCATTTTCATATGTGCACATATCTGGGCCTTTTAGCATGCGCCCATTTAAAATGTTTCGTGGTTATATTATTTATTGAACGAGGTCCAGTTCTGAAAACACAGCACGTCCCCTAAAATACATAAAGTTAATTACCGTTTTGAGCCCAATAACGAACTAACGGAACAATTCTGGCTCTTACCTGGTGTCCGCCGCGGCCCTCAATATAGCTCCAGGCCTAAAATAGATCCAAAGCGAGTTATTGTATTTAATTTTGAACCTTCTAAAAAATCGCCCGGAATAAGAAGATGCAGAGATTCTATAGTCTCATAATTAGGAAAAAAAAATGTGTTTCTTAACGGGCAGCTGCATCACTTTTCGAGAATTTTGCGATATTCAAGGATTGTAATCTCCATAAGCCGTCGGAAATGCTTGCAAGGTGTTTTTGTGCTATCATTAAAACTGATGACGTAGTCAACTATTAAAATTCGAGCTTCTCCTCCCAGCACTGAAGGACTGCGTAGAAGTTCGGTGGTGACGTCACGGGTGGTAATATTTCTTCTTTTCGTTACCTTCGCCCACATCCTGCGATGCCTTTTCTGATGCCACCAAACCATGTTTCTTGGCCTTCACTTTTTGTAGCCTTGTTTTTACTTCTTCAAACCAAACCATTCTAAGTGGGAAACATACCGGTACCGTCAATGACGTTATCCTCTGCCCCCCCACGCGCCGCTGTGCGGTGCGGAGAAGCCTGACAGGCGAAGCGGTTTTAATTGCTATTTGCGCCATTGTTTGAAATGTTAGCACGAAGATATTTCGCATGCTTATCCTGGAAGCAGTAATCATTCTATTCTTCGAAACTTATCAAAATCTACAACCGGTGCAGTTTCACTTTAAAATGAACTGCATCGCTCCACATCAGTACTCTGCGTTGTTCTTCCATACAGGCTCAGCGCTTATTACTACTTGTCATAACAGCTGTGTCTTTCTTGGTTATGCCTTGTAGAGATGTGGCATGTTGTTAATGAGCCAAGATTTATCGAAAAAATGCCTTGTTATTCAATGGCTCCTTCTCGTTGAGATTTTTTTATTCTTAGTATTAGCGATGGTTGTACCGTTCTATACCAATAATCCCATATTTTCTTAGCTGAATAAGTGAGTTGGTAGGAGGCCCCGATGTAAGCACGATGTAAGAGAAATAGGTGGAGGTGTTTCAGCCTTCTTTTCTAGTCTGCCATTCTTTTTCCAAAACAATTCTAATCTGCTAAAATACCGTATTTAGTTTAGTTTGTTTTTTGTGGTTTAACGCTGGCGACACCCCCTCACACGGCCACCTCTCCCATTGAGGTCGTCCTGGATGGCCTACTCATAGAAGTGAAGCCGGAGATCATGCAAGGTCCTTGCCCTCGTTATTTGTAACGGCCGCTCCCATTCCTCTACTCTGAATCATTTAATTAACACTATCGACCAAATACATGAATGCTTCAACAAGCTAAACATCTAAACTACGACATTAGGGAGCGAGACGCCCTGCAGCTTGTCAACGCATTTATTATAGCCCGCACTGCCTCAGGCACGCCACACCTTCCCCTTCGTAAAAGGAAGTAAACCGGTTGAACAATCTCGTCATAAAAGCGGTCAAGACAGCTCGGGGGTTCCCCAATTCATGTCTACCGACCGCGTACTGCAACTTGGCATACATACTATTCTCGTAATACTAGCACCACTAATCTAAATGCTAATGCCGGTCTCCCAAGCTTGCAAGCACGCCGTAAAATATCTACACTCTATTTCATAAATTTTATCATGCCTTATCATCTAGCACAGCAGTCATCATGTCGATTCATCGAACATCCAGTCGCATCAGCCACATCTTGGCTGTTTATCCGCCACACGCCCGAACGACAACGCCCCTCAACTCATTTTTTATAAGGACAGCCATCGACTGGAACGATCTTCCCGCTGACATCGTCGCTCACTCTAACCCAAGCCATTTCAGAACCGCCATTGAAAACGTTTTTTGTTAATCTCCGACAATACTGTCAAGCCTACCCCTCATGTAAAACCCCGTACTCCTGGGGTCTTTGAGGTATTGGAAATAAATAACACCATTGAACAGTTGCATGAAGGACATCGCCTGGCACAATTAGTCCGTTTAGCGGCCTCGTCCACTGGAAGACATGTCTTTCAACCTCTCAGTATTACTCCGCCCTATACTACTAAAAACCGCAAAGGTTTGCTGCAGAATATCCCCCAAGCGATCACTGTCGAACCCCTCCCCAAGCACATGCATGTAGAATATCACCAAGCCCACCGACAGGCAAGAGCCGCTTACCTCTCTCGAATATGGGAAAGCCAACCGGATACTCCACACGTAGACGCTGCTGGCCCTGTTAACGGACACATGACCATTACCGTGACAACCCCAGCGGGCACTCTCCTCAAATGTGCCTCTCTTCGCACCACCGAACCGAGTATTGCCAAAGAAGCAGCCATCACTCTGGCCGCCGCCACTAATGCACAAGCTATCATAATGTCAGATTGCCGCACGGCCTGCCGTAACTATCTTCGCCGACGCATCGGTGCCGCCAGCCTTCGGATCCTCCTCGCTAACCGTCCGCAAATGATCAATGTGATCTGGATTCCGGGACAGCAATCGATGCCCGGCCGCGAAGCTGCCCATCGACACGCTCGCGCGCTCCTTCCCCGAGTCGCCTCTCTCCCGGATCACACGTATGCCACCTCGATTCTTATATACACAGAACTGGTTGAACACTACACTCTGTCTCATCGTACACTACTATCCCCTTCTCTCATCCTGTCTACCCAAAAGGCAGCAACTCACCGCCGCCTACAAACTAATATTTTTCTTTCACCATCTCCCCTAAATCTCTGGTACCCGTCCCTTTATTCCCTTGATTGCCGTCATTGCAGCGAGCGGGCAACGCTCTACCACATTTTGTGGGCGTGCCAGGTTACCCCTCCTTTTTGTCTACTCCCTCACCTCTGCATAGAAGATTAGAAGGCCGCCCTGCGGGACCACAGCCCGGACCGCCAGCAATGGCTGGCTCGCCGCGCTGTTACTGCAGCCTCGGCCAACGGGACACAGGACTGATGGTTCCCCCCCACTGACTGAGTAAAATAAAGATGTTTGTTCTCCTCCTTCTCCTCAATCATCCTCGTCTTTTGCCGCTCTTTTGCAAGTTTGATACTGTTACTGACGAGGAACACGTATGACATGAAACTGACAAGATCAGGTGGTGATGGCTGCAAACAAAAGAATAGATAGAAAATAGACAAAACTTTTGTGCGGTTATAGCCGAACTCCCACCAGAACAGGAATTGGCCACCCTGGTGCAGTAATTGGCCACAACCTCCCATTAGTCCTACAAAACCCCGGCCCTCAGTCACCAACGGCGGTCAGACCTGTGACGCAGCGAGGGGTGCTAAGAACCTCTGGCTCCGCTGGACAGGCCGCCATTGGAAGCTGACCCTGGCAACTTTAAAACTAGCTAGTGAAGATAGTTTAGCAGTGCTGTTAGAGGAATTAGAGGGTTTGAAATGGGATGTCGTAGGGCTTAATGATGTTAGGAGGCGAAATGGGGCATGTACTGTACTGAAGGACGGGCATGTACTGTGTTATCGAGTTTTACCGGAGAAGCGAGAACTACGGGGAGGTTTCCTTGTGAATAAGTATATAGCTGGTAATATAGATGAATTCTACAGCATTAATGAGAGGGTGGCAGGCCTCGTAATTAAGCTCAAAAAGCGGGGTAAACTGAGGTTGTACAGGCCTACGCACCTACATGTAGTTATGATGACCAGGCAGTCGAAAACTTCTATGAAGGTGTAGAATTGGGAATGCGGAAATGAAAGACGCAGTATACTGTACAAATGGGCGACTTCAATGCCAAGGTAGGGAAATAGCAGGCAGGAGATCAAGCAGTGGCTGATTATGGCATTGTTTCTAGGAGTAACAGGGGGAGTTACTAGTTGAGTTTGCCGAGCGCAATAACCTAAGAATAGTGAACACCTTCTTCAGCAAGCGGAATAACCGGAAATGGACATGGAAAAGTCCTAACGGGGAGACTAAAAATGAAATTGACTTTATAATGTGTTTTAACCCCGCCGTTGTGCAGGACGTAGAGGTAATCGGGAAGGTGCGATGCAGTGACCACAGGATGGTAAGGTCTCGAATTAGTCTAAATCTGAAAAGGGAACAAAACAGATTAGAAAGAAAACATATCAGAGACTGTACGCCGCAAGTGTGCAGTTGTCCATTGGGACGATTTCCGCGCCATTCTTCAAAATCACTCTGTGGAGTCGGCACCATCGCTTCTAGACCGCATAAAAAGCGCACTAAATGAGGCTACAACCATTACCTGGGTGGAGGTTGGTCGACCAACACCGGATGTGCATCTGCTCAACTTGTGGGCTGCTCGTCGACAAGCGGAATTGACTGCAACCAGAGACCCAACTTCTGCGCATGCACGTACAAGACTAAGTTACATTACTGCTAAGGCTCGAAGGTATGAGCGTGATCTCTCACGACGACAATGGCACCTGTGGTGCGAGCAGTTCTCCACACAGTCATCGAATGCCTATCTTTGGCGAACTTTCCATGCCATGGAGCACGGTTGTCGTCGTCCTGATACAGCGGACACAGCATGCTTTGCAGCAAACTTGTCTCCGAATCATTTCGCAAGACAAGCAGCGCGCAAGTTTTTCCCCAAGTACGACGTGTTACCTGCACCAGTTACAAGAACTTACTTGTGGGGCATGCCAGCCCATGTCGATAAGCTGCCATCTTCTGCCGACACCGAGGGAAACGCGAGCCCATTCTCCACGCCCGCATTGCTTGCAGCTATAAATGAAGCCAACCGAAAGACAGCGCCCGGTCCGGACTCCATTACGTACGAGGTTTACAAGAACCTCAGTGGTGATGCACTTCCTCAACTCCTTGACACCATTAACAAGGTATGGCTAGACGGCGATGTACCAGACAGCTGGAAATCGGCTATTGTGATCCCTATTCCAAAGCCGGGGAAAGTACCAACAGACCTAAGCAACTTTCGACCTATTTCTTTAACGGCAACAATTTGCAAGCTTGATGAGAAAATGCTCGCCACACGAATCTGGTGGTGGCTTGAACATTACGGTTTCTACCACCCGGCCCAGATTGGCTTTCGACCATCTATAGGCACAGAATACGGATTGGCTGTCTTGGCGTGCTCAGTATTATCATCAACACGCAGCCACAATGTACGCACCGTCCTCGCCATGGATGTAGAAAAAGCTTACGATAATATCAGTCATGCTGCCATTCTGGATTCAATTGACATGCTCCATTTACCACTTAGAGTACGCAATTTTGTAAAATCTTTCCTTGAAAGTAGACAATTTGCAATACGCCTCAGTAGCGAGGCCATAGGATCATTTGTCCCTCTTCGCGGCGTACCCCAGGGATCTGTGTTGTCACCAACATTATTTAATATTGCGTTTATCTCACTTGCATGGCGGTTACATGACATTTCTGATGTTAAATTCTTAATATACGCTGATGACATCACGGTGTGGAGCACACACAACGACCTACTGGCTCAATCATCGGCCCTGCAATCAGCTTTAGATATTACGTGCACATAGGCATCTTCCATTGGCCTTGAACTTTCCGCCAGTAAAACTACGTTCATATCAGTCGCCAACCGCTGGGGCTGCCGTAAAATATCGGCAACACCTATTCGCCTACATCTATCCGGAACCGCACTTCAGGAATGTTCAACAGTAAAAATATTGGGCTTAACAATTCATGAATCAGGAACTGGAACTACATGGCTGTCTGGCGCTAAAAAACAGGCGTTACAGACACTGGGTCTGATTAGACGCATTGCTCCAAAAATGGGCGGCGCTCGCTCAGATGTTGCGAGACAGTTGGTGCGGGCAGTTGTGCAACCGCGCCTTGTTTATCAAGCCCAATTTCAGCATTTGACAAGGGCACAATGGGATCGACTTGAGGCTATAAATCGAGAGGCAATGAGGGTCATCACCTACCTCCCTCGCATTACACCAATCGTGGCGCTCCAAGAAAACGCACAACTAAACACAATAGATGAACTGGTGCAGCAACGACGTGATGCACACAAGCTTAAGGCCACACTCTCTCACGCAACGTGCGCTCTGAAGGCTTATGCTTCGACACATTCACTACTACCACCGCCACTGCCAGTTCTCCCTCCTTGGCGTTTTGTACAGCTGAGCGATAACGAGCCAACTGATTTACACCGACCAAGAACACAGAAAACGGCATCGTCCCTTCGCGACCGAATTATGGAACAAAATGCTCGCTTTCCACATGGTTCCATTATAATTTACGTCGACGCAAGCATCAAAGCCTGTGAAGTGATAACAGCAGTTTACTGTCCTAGCAAATCTTCATTGAACAAGACGTCAACATTTCAATCACCGGAACCTCCATCTTCTTTTTGTGCGGAACTGCTTGCAGTGCAAGAGGCGCTTCGCTCTGTGACCGCCATTCCCATGCTTCCCACGGCCCGTATTATCATACGTACAGATGCCCTCCAGGTGACAAAGCTACTTAGACGCGTTAGTAGTAGCCCGGAAATCTGCCAGAACATACACAGTCTAGCGGCTCGCATACCAAATCCAATTCGTATTGAATGGACCCCGCGTGACCTTTTAGGTGCTCAAAGCCAAGTGGATTCTGCGACCCGCCTTTCAAGCTCAACCTCGACATCGCCAAACCTCATAAAATTGGACAATGCCACCTTGCTTTTAACAAGAAAGGAGCACCTCCGGCGCCGTACACGTGCTCTTATACCTCCGTGTACGGTAAGCCTCCCCCGCGGTCTAACCCGTGCAGAGGAGGTGGCGCTTCGGAGGATTAGAGTTGGGGTGGCCCTAACACCAGCAGTGATCCGAAAGTGGCCACAATTTCGGTATTTATATCCACACCCTGGGTGCCCCATCTGCAAGTCTAGGAATATAGAAGCTGACATCCATCACCTACTGTGGGATTGTCCAGCGTTGAAGCCAACGCGGTTCCGGCACCTGGTGGCGGCTGGCCTCTCCCCCCATAATCCGCAGTCATATGCTGTTTGGACACTAGGACCGCATCATCGTTCACTCCTCGATTTCATTGCATCAGCCAACCTTTTTTGATTTATTTGACCACACCCTTCCTCCATCATAACATTCCTTTTATGCCCTGAGGCAATAAACTTCGCAAAAAAAAAAGAATTTCATCAACAATTCGCGGTTAGGAAGAGGGCAGAAGAGTTTAGGATCTCGCTACAGAATAGATATTTTGCTCTAACCGAGGATGACGACATTAGCCTAGAAGCAATGAACAATAATTTCAGAGATATCATTACTGAGTGCGCTGTAGAATCAGGAGTTAGGATAGTTAAGGATACCGGTAAGCTGTCTAAGGAGACGAAGGATTTGATTAAGAAACGACAAATTGTGAAAGTTTCCAATCCAACAGGCCAGATAGAATTGGCAGAGATATCAAAGCTAATCAATAAGCGCAAAGTGGCCGATATAAGGAAGTATAACATGGAGATCATTGAGCATGCTGTAAAGAACGGGGAAAGCCATAAAGCAATGAAGAAGAAACTGGGAATAGGTAAAAATCAGATGCATGTGCTAAGGGACAAGGTGGGCAAATTCATCCGAATATGAACAAGATAGTCAAAGTAGCCGAGGAGTTTTATGCTGATCTTTACAGCAGCCAACGAACGACAATAATGAGAATGGCGGTAGGCAAATGCAGTCAGACGTTCCGCCAGTAATGAAGGATGAAGTTAAGAAACATTAGAAACCATGAAATGGGGAAAGCAGCTGGAGGGGATCAGGTAACTATAGATTTGTTGAAGGACGGGGGAGATATCGTGCTAGAAAAACTGGCCATCCTATATACGCCATGCCTGGTGTTATCGACGATACCAGAACCATGGAAGAACGCAAACATTATCTTAATTCCTAAGAAAGGGGACGCTAAGGACTAGAAAAATTACAGGCCAATTAACTTATTACCAAAGTAATCGCTAATAGAATCAGGGCAACTTTAGACTGCAACCAAGCAAAAGATCGAGCAGGTTTTCGGAAAGGATACTCTACTATCGATCATATCCACACCATCAACCAGGTGATAGAAAAATTCTCGGAATATAACCAGCCCTTATAGATACCATTCATTGATTACGAAAAGTATTTGACTCAGTAGACACATCGGCAGTCATAAAGGATTGCGAAATCAGGGTATAGACGAGCCGTACGTGAAAGTGCTGGGAGATATCTATAGAGGGTGCACAGCAACCATAGTTCTGCATAAAGAAAGTAATAAAATTTCTATAAAGAAAGGTGTTAGGCAAGGATACACGACCTCTCCAGTACTATTCACAGCTTGCTTAGACGAAATATTCAGAGACTTGGAGTGGGAGCAGCTGGGGATAAGAGTAGATGAAAAATACCTCATTAATCTGCGATTTGCTAATGGAAATGCCTTTCTAAGCAACTCAGGGGATTAAGTGCAAAGAATGATTGATGACCTAGACAGGAAAAGTAAAAAGGTAGGGTTGAAAATCAATATGACTAAGACTAAGCTAATGTTCAATAGCCTAGGAAAGGAACAGCAGTTTACGTTAGGTAGCGAAGCACTGGAAGTAGTAGGCGAATATATCTATTTAGGACAGGTAGTTATCACAGATCCGGACCATGAAAGGTAAATAACAAGAAGAATAAGATTGGGATGGGGCGCATTTGGCAAGCACTCCCAGATTATTACTAGCAGCTTACCGATATCGCTCAAGAGGAAAGTATAAAACAGTTGCATCTTACCTGTACTTACCCGTGGGGCTGAAACGTGAAAGCTAACAAAGAGGGTTCTACCTAAATTGAGAAGAACTCAGAGGGCTATGTAAAGACAAATAGTAGAGATAACGTTAAGAGATGGGAAAGGTGCAGAGCGGGTCAAAGAAATAACTCAAGTCAATGACATTCTAATGGAAATCAAGAAGAAGAAATGGGCATGGGCAGGACATGTAGCGCAAAGAAAGGATAACCGATGGTCGATTAAGGCAACAAACTGGATTCCAAAGGAAGGAAAGCGTAGCAGGGGCAGAAGAAGAAAATTAGGTGGTCGGATGAGGTTAAGATGTTCGCAGGAGTCAAGTGGATGAAGCTCGCACAGGACCGGATTAATTGAATGAATATGGGAGAGGCCATCGCCCTGCAGTGGGTATAGTAAGACTGATGATGATGATACCCGAGGAAATATAAACGATCAAATTTAATCATTCGATTACTCTCGACCTGTTCTCATTCATAACTGAATTCCGCCAGTGGAGTGTAAAAATAACTGAGCTGAAAACGTTCCACCGCTGAGTTTTTATAAAGCTCTCGCTATTTATCGAGCTAACGTTAGAACACACGACAATTATATAAAGGAGATTCGCTTCACAGCTACGCGCACAATTCTTTTTAATAAACCATACAAATCAGCTTTTGGAAACCTCCTCTGCAATATTCTGATGGTATATACACCAAGATGCTTATAGAAACTGTACAGCTCAAACTTCGTGCTCGCGTCGCTATTGATGAGTCGTCCGTCGACCTCCTTTTTCATTCTGTTGTTGTGGACATTATCGCGCAGCCTTGCAGTACCTAACGCATTTCAGGACCTACCGTTCACTGCTGACGAAACTGAAGCTGGGATTCACTCGATGAATTTGAAATCTTCTGCAGGCCCTGATTACATGTCTCCTAGCTTTGTTATCGCCTTATTTAACACTCATCTTTTTTTTTTTTTGCTATCTTCAATCATGCCTTGAATTTGGGTTACTTTCCTCACACATGGAGATCTGGCATGATTACTTTCTTTCCCAAGCCAAAGAGACTAACACACCTTCCATATTCTTACGGGCCGATTTGCATCAACTCGTCTTTTGGAAAGGGCCTTGAGCGTCTCCATTTAATTTTGGTTCCTTTTTCTGCATGACAGACAATTAATCTATCAGCCTCCTTCATGTACTCTTTCTGTGTCTTCTTACGTCGGCAGTCCGCAAGGGTCGCCTATTTCACCTTTGCTTTGGAGCATCATAATTTATGACCTCTTAAATCTTCTTGTTTCCTCACCTATCCACATTAAGGCATATGGATATATTATCATATATATTCAAGGCATATTATCATTGTACCAGGTAAGAATACTCGAGAGTAATCCATAAGAGGATCAAATGTTTTGTTTTTGGTCTGAAATTGGTTCAACACAAATAGGGTTAAATGAAACCCTGGTAAATATTCTTATTTATTATTTTAATAGAGTTCCCGCATTACACAAACCTAAGCCCAACAGCCCTACTAGACTGTTTCAGCCAAGTTTGAACCGACTATTCAGTTATTGGGAGTTGTTTTTCACTCTTGCCTAAGCTTCATGCCTCATGTTAATAAATAAAAAACTAAAATTCTCTCTTCTACTACTAAGGTTTTAGACTGTTAACAGTTACATTTCCTTGTATCTCCTTTTCATTTGCGTCAAATATGTAATTAGGTCATCCTCCCCAAAATTATCTATGCAGCTCCAGCGTGGTGGATTCATTGCCCACTTTCCCGACCTAAAAGATGGTGTCTGATCACTTCAAAGAATTCTCCTTCTTGCTATTACTGAGGTCTATGCTACTGCCCCTACCGAAGCTCTCCATGTTTTTGCAAATGTACTTTCGTGTCGATTTATCGCGATCCGTTATGCCCCGAGCTTACAATCTTAACACTACGGCAATCTGAAGAATATGCTAATATATTTTATAATCCGTCAGAAATTGACCTTTTTTCAATCGATGGAATGATCATCCCTTATAAAAATTTATATTTTCTTTTATTCAACGTACTTATCAGGAAGCCCTCCGGTATTCTAGTCAACATGCATTGCATATTTACACCGATGGCTCTTTCACTCGCCACTCTATTGGTGCGGCATTTGTTGTACTTTGCTCAGCACAAAATATTTTATACGTCCACCGTCTCTCTTTAGAACCATCTTCTAGTGCATTATACGCTGCTGTGCTTGTACCGTCGAATATGCTGTTAATCATCCTCCCTCTATATTTATTCGTCTCAACACTGATTCTCTACCTCTTCTTTCTACCCTATATTCAATTACTTCGTTTAATCCAAATATATTTGCTGTTATGAGAGATCTCTGTCGCATATCTTCTCTGGCCGCAATTTTTTTCTATTTAATATCTGGGGCCGTATGGTATTTATGGGACTGGGTTAGGAGATTTGGCTGCTGGAAGAGCCGGCCAATACGGCCAGGTACACGCGTCTACTCTATCGCCACGGTGCGTACGTTCACGTTTACATCATTCATCACTTGTTTTCTGGAGCATTTATTGGCGTGAAAATAATGGAGGCATTAAAATATTATTTGAATACCAGATGCTCTCAATTTTCTTATCATTTGTACACCCAGAACCACTCCCATAATTCTCATTACAGGGCATGGTAGATTCCCTTTTTATTTAAAAAAAAAATTGGCCTATCATTATCCTTTGTTTGTTCGTGTGGAATGTTATATGAAGACGTTCATCACTTTTCCGAGATTGCTTCATTATATCTATTTTTATTTCTCGTTTAAAGTCACTATGTTCATCGAAAATTACACCGAATAATTACCTCTTCTCAGAAATCCCGCTGCTTGTGCAGTTCTGATCCAAATGGTTCACAAAATAAGCAATGATATTTCCAACTATACACGCTGATTTTCTACCATCACATTTTTTTTTTTCTGTTCCGAGTCTCTCGTCAACATTCTCCCTTTTTTAGGAATATTCCGTGTATGTTATTACGTTTTTCTTGTAGTTTGAACTGCATCCCCATTTTTGATCTTCCATCTCATAATTTGAATAATTAGGCGATGTTTAATTGGAAAATACGGTTTATGTATATACGTATTTTGTGTTGGTTTAATGTTTGTTTGCCTTCTGTTATTCGTTTTATATGATCAAGCCCTCGGTTTCTCACAGCCTTTGTTCTGCAACTTCTGTGTTTGCTTCGCCTGCAAGCCCTTTGGACATAGACCACGTCGTGGCCGGCATATTTTGCTGCAGCCAACTGGCCACCTCTGTTGTTCATCAGCACCAGTGGAGACCCGTTAATCATGTGCTTGAGCCCGACTGTGGAAGGAGCGAGGGTCTCGCCGGAGGGTCCTGCAGACCCCCTACCACGTTCTGCACATGGGAGCACTCAGTGCTCTTTTGCCGAGCATGACTGCTTCGGGCATGCCCTACATGCCCTCCTTGAGGTACAACATGACTACGCCGTGGAGATTTGAGGCCCTTTGCCGAATGGATATGCTCTTCTGAGGCACTGTGTTTACCTGCTTGAGCAATGCATGACTGCGGTCGCGGAGATCTGAGCCACTCTCGCCTGCCAGATTTACCTTATTGTGGCAGAGTCACACTCACAGGAAGCACCTTTCTTCGCCAAGGCTAGAGCTTGAGTGAATAAAGGCTATGAATGGGCATGTCCTTTCCAGCGCATTCTGCCGTCTTCATTATTCTTCGTCTACATTTGGCTACTGCTTGTGCTGCACTGGAATATTTTCTTATCCGAGATCTATAGCTGTTTTTTTTTTTTCAAATCTTACATTTGGTATTAAGTAATATTATTATTATTTTATTATTATTATTACTTTTCTCTGTTCACCTCATTTTTGATCATTTTTTAATGTATAATTATATCCCCTTGTTCCCTTTTCATGTTACCGCAATTTTTTCCCGTTGGCCGCTATATTATATTTCTGCATTTCAAGCAATTTGTTTTTTCGATATGCTTAATGTACAGCGTCCTCCCAACCGATTGGGACGGAATTTTATTCTCTAAATTCACAGTAATGGACGCCTGCCCAAAGTGTAAAGGATTTCATGCGTGATGTTTTGCGTGCCTTTGTGCCTCCATTTTGCTTTGTACACACGACACGTTTTAGTACTATTGTTTTTTCGATATCATTGCAGACTTTGGTAACCGCTTTCTAGAGCTTTTTTTCTGGTGCTGTAGTGCGCTTAGCATGCTCGATTTAAAGGCATTTTCTTTGTATTGGCTAATTCTTAATGCACAAGGTTATCTTTCCATTTACCATCAATAGCCTGATTTAGTCTTCTTTATATCATTTTTTATTAGGAGTCTAATTAGGTTGTCATGAATTTTCGGTCTCTCCTGACTTTACTGAGATCGCATACATATATACATATTTTCTTCTTTTTCTCTCTCCATCAATGGTATTTGCTGTATATCTGCTCTTGTTCATACGGCGACTAAATACATTTGGGGTTCTTTTTACAGAGGTTTGTTTTCTTCTTTTTTTTTTCCTTCTTCCACTTTTGTATCGTTTTCTCACTTTTCCTCTTTTCTGCTTCTGTTGCACTGTTTTCCACTGTGTTTATTGCTTCGAGTGATTTTGTTCTATTTTTTCTTGCAGTTTCTGGCTCCTCACGAACGTTTACTTCCATGCCTCCTTCTTTCGTGGAGATCATCATTTTGCGCCCTTCTTCTGTAGTTGTTTGTTTCTTTCTTTTCTCCTTTCTGTATGTCATAGAACTGTTTGTTGCAAATGGGCAGTTGTGTTCTTAGTTTACCTTTGTATTTTACGGTATTGTATATATATATATATATATATATATATATATATATATATATATATATATATATATATATATATATATATATATATATGCAATATTGCAATATATGCATATATATATATATATATATATATATATATATATATAATATGAGCGCTTTGCCTGGATCGAGCTTATTTTTGGGCAACAGTTACGGTAGAAATAACAAGTGAAAAAGGTTTTCATCTGTTATTTTTCCCACGATTGTCCACAAATCCCGCGATACAGCAACACTGGCCAGCGACTGAAAAAAAATAATAATAATGACGTTTCTCAAATAGCGCGCAGCTCATCCCCTGAGCGCAATTACCAGCTGATTTCACCGAATACTATCCAGTATATAATTTAAAAGGCACACATTTAATTGCCACATTGACTCAAAAACTGACGTGTTGGCCTTTGGTCATTTCGTACTACGTTAGGACTTAATTGATTGGTTCCTCCCGTTTGCGCTAAAAGAAGAAACAAAAAAAAAGCTGGCAATTTCGGAAAGGACAACTTTTTAGCTCTTTCAGTGCATGCGTTATTATTGCGAATGAGTGATGGCACGTGTAAAATGGCGGAACACGGAGCGCATAAAAGGGGGTTTTTAATCGACTCGCCTGTCTTTGTTCAAGTGAGCATTTTGACTGAACTACTGCGGATCATTAGAACTGCTAGTATTGTAGGCCTGCTATAAATCTTGGTCGAATCCAAATAAGGAATAAAGAATGGCCATTTTACTAATGGCGCGCATGTCTCGTTAAAAAGTACGAAGTTGCGCTCGCTACATTGTGCAATATCGTTCAGTTTTGTATTCCGAGTCGAGAGTAACCAAGAAAACGTGCTTCCTTTTCGGACAGAGAACCCCACTGAAGACAAGGAAAAATAAATGAGGTTTCATTGGTCGATTGACAGCGCGCGCAGACAAATCTTCACTGAGCGGCCTCTACACCTTCCACCGTGGCGGCAGAGCCTTACGCGGGAGAGCCTCGGCCAATAGAAGGCGCGACATGTCGATACCTATCTCCACAAATGTTATAAGTGTACCAACGGCGGTAAAGCTAAGTCGTCCCTGAAACTCCTCGGGAAATGTCAGAGTGCCACGCCTATGGAGGAATCAATGAGCAGCCGTTGCCTTAACACTGGCAAAGATTGAGTGCGCTAACCATAGCTGTACGCTGCAAAAGACAAACATGCACACTCTTGCTTAACACACACACACACACATAGCCGCTTGGATTTTCTGTAGGGGTTCGTAAGGGATACTGCAGATTACAAGAAGTTCTTTTCGAAGAAGGTCCTATGCCCGAGCTGGACCGTCCGGCATATGTCCGATTTTAGTAATCGAGGATATAACATGGTTTCTGTTTCAAACTGTTCTCAAGCCTGACTGTTGCACGACTTGAACCATTTAAGGTGTTACTTTGTAGGATCCCCACACCCTGCCAATCTCGCAATGTCCGCGGAGGGCGTTGTTGTACGTGGGCACCGTCAGCGTGTGAGTTTTGTTTTGCGCAAGGCTATTGCGGCCAAGGAGGTCGCCGTGTGACTAAGCGGCGCGCCCACACGGGGCCCACACGCGCTTCCTTCCTGCCCTCCTTTCGGCGGGCAGCAGAATGTGGGACGCGTCGTCGCGCGCAAGCCACCGTCACGGGGGAGTGACGCCGCGGCAGCAGGAAAGGGGCAAGCCCAACAACGGGGAATCGCTTCTTTATTGACGACTGTCCAGGTCAAGGCTTTCGGTATTCCTTCTCCGGGAGAGTCCACTCTACAAGACTCTTTCCCTCGAGGGCCGTCGAATCGCGTTTCTCCTTTTGGTTGTGACGCCGAGTAGGAAGAAGGAAGCCGGCGTCCGAAGCAAGACAGAAAAGAACCCAGAGGAGCGTCTGTTTCAGCGGGGGGTCTGTTCAGCAGGAAGTCGGAAGAAACGAGGAAATGACTGGAAGCTGCAGAGCCCAGGCTGACGATTCATGATTGGGATCACAACGTTGCTTTGAGAACTGCAAGACAACAAGAAACAGCCGGTCAGCGCTCGCGTGCAACAATCTTCTTGGCAACGCCGATTATTGCCGGCCGGGCACGCATGAATTATGGGCGCACCCCCTCTCCCACCACCCCTCCGAAAACAAACGCGCTCACAAACTCGGGCGAAGCCTACGAAATCGGAGTATCGGCGTTCCTTCGCCGTTTGCTTCGGCTCATCACGACTGCCGCTGCTGCTGCTCGAATATCCAAAAGGAGTTTCGCCGAATCCAGCTCTCTTGGGCGTCCTCCCATTCACTCCCTCCGAGTGTTTCTTTAGCCGCGGCCACAGTGGATCATAAATCACCGCGCCCTTTCAAGGGACCGGTTGGCCCGCTGTTTGCACCGGCGTACAGGCTTGCAGCGCTTCGCGAAAACCAAACGGACGGAGTGTAAGGAAGGCGTTCGCTTCCTTTTCAGCGCGCTCGTCATGAGCTGCACGCGCGGTGCTCATTTACAGGCGGTGCTGCCATTCTCCTTTTCGGCTTTGGTCTTTTCAGACTACGCCGGTCTGCCTTGCTTTAATCGGCGCGCAGATATCCAGGCTTAGCCCCGAACAAATCTAACTTCCCGGCGCCACTGGTCTCGGAGCTCTTCCGCCCCTGCTGCGGTACTTGCCTGAAGCGCCTTTTTTATGCGCATAATGTCTTCACAGACGCGCTGTGCGATTTTGTTGTGTTATGAATTGTGCCAGCTTCCTGGAACGACACCTGACAAGACAAGTGTGTCCGGTAAGCAGGCTGGATTTGAGCGCAACTGAAAGGACTGAATAAATTCTACATATATGTTATTGAAATTACTTTTATGTATACTGCAGACGCTTGCACTGCTGCATATGTGTTATACACTCTTGTCAAGCGCATTTTTAACCAATAAGCTTCAAGGAAGGGCTTAGTTTCCTGCCGCAATACTTCCTTCGGCATATGGGGTAGCGGTAATAACTGCTAGCTCACTCGAAATTCCTGGAAACCAAATATTCTGAGCGATGGGGTGGCAAATGGTGTTGCGTTGCGCAAGTGTTCTGCGCACTTTTGTTCTTGTTTTTTTTTTTTTTTGCGGTTTAGCGGCAACAAGATGACGCCGGGAGAGCAGTTCGGTATCAATGGAGACGCAGTAACTTACGCGTCACAAATAAAAATTAGGGCTTTTTGCTCTACTGGCAAGGACATGCGCACATGGCAGGGAAGCCCTGCTCGGTAGCGCTAAATGAAATCCAATTCCCAAAACCGAATGCCAAGACATAACAAGAAGAAAAAGAGAAGTGCGATGAATCAATGACCTGGCGACGCGCGTCTCCACGGCTAAGTTTATTCACCTACTTATTGGTACATGCGGCAGTGTGTAAGGCGAGAGGTGGCACTTGGTTACCTCGGAGTCAGCGAGAAGTTTGCGGCATGGGCTTAGCCGTGGGCTGGCGCGGCGGCTCCGCCCTGGGGGGCGCCCTGGATCTGGATGCCACAGATCTGGGAGATGTGGTAGTCCATGCAGGCCTGGTACAGCTGCACCTGAGCCACGAACTGGTGGGCAAACTTCTCCTCGGCCTCCTTCTTGCACTCGTCGTGCTTGGCGAGCACCTTGGGCTCAACGTCGGCGGCCAGCTTCTTGTTCAGAATCTCGGTCCTGGCGCGGTCGAAGCGGTACTGGCCGTTCTTGTTGAACTGCGCAGGGATAACGGGGGATCTTATCATTCGGGGCTGACCACCGTGTGTGCTATGATACAAAGTTACTGTCCCCCCCCCGACCCTTTTCCTGCGTGTCGCTTGTACCTCGAGCCGCCGAGTCCAAAACGTTCCAGCTCTAATTTAGCACTTTCTAAAGAAGTGGAACAAGGAACAGATTTTAGCAACACAAGAAAAGGGGGAGCTAAGTTACGTAGGGGCTGCTAGACATGGCGATATTCGTAATTTATTATTAACAGGTTACATGGAATTTATTTAGTCGAGTCATTTGGCGCGAAAGCATCCCCGAGAAGAGAGCGTATACAGCCCGCTATAACTTAACGATCGCAAGCTTCGTGGATGACGGGTCGCGGAAAAAAAAAAATGAGTGGCTTGGAGAACTTGAACAAAGCACCCTCAAGGGTACGCTGGACACTTACCCATCCTTCGCTGTGGAGAGCGCAGGTGGTGACATCCTCACGGTGCTGCTGGATCACGGTCTGCAAGCAAAGAGGAAAGGGAAGCCTTCAGCATGCTGCGCACTCAACCGCGGCCGCCTCTGCTTGTCTGCTCTCGCAGCACGTACAGCAATGAACGGTCGAGCTACGCAGAATGCAGCTATTTAAGACACTAGAGAGAACAGCAGGATGGGAGCTCTTTGAATTCTGCCGCATGGAAACTAAACCCTGGTGGGTTCTCCGAGCAGGCTATCAGTCGATTGACAGGGGTGTGGATACAAAGCTACACGCGCAGTGTGAAATGTTACAAGCTGCGCAGGCAAGCTTTAGGCAAACGGATCTTTGTGCGGCCGCCTACAGGGTTTCGAAATTTAACACCAATGGAGTCTGAAGCATCGTAAATACTGAAAGTCTTTCTCATTACTTCACATTATTAATTAAAAATCCGACAACTTGCTGGTAGTAACCGCAAGGCTAGTACAGACAGCATCCAGCAACGAGCTCAAACTGTACTGAGTCCCGCGCCAAATTGCGCATTATTTAACAAGATGCGTACACATTTTTTTTTTTTTAATCTAAACATTACCTTCTGCGCTGTTCAGATGCTCTGTATATGTGCACGCTAAAGTGCGTAATAATGCCTGGAGATAAAAGCGCACGTGAAAGTATTCGCATCAGCTTTCGAACAGAAAAACGGGGAAAAGAGAAGAAAAAGAGCTTGAGAGTGTTACACGGGCTGACGACTTCATCAATGCAAATCTCACCGCGTCAGACTAATGCACAACAGTAGGAGTAAAACAAGTGTGCTACTTTCACGCTTTTGTTCGGTGAGGGTACAGAGGGAGTAGAGGCAAAGCAGGCTGTGCCCCCTTTCGCTGCTCCCAGCGGGGGTGGTGAGGGAACTGATGCACACCGCACCATATGTAATGTCTCAAGAGGCGGCGACTCCCGTTGCAACACACGCCTACGGCGCGGCTGCGCCACGCAAAACGCCACCGAGTACGACGACGTAGGCTGACGAGCGACGGAACTCACCTCGTTAGCGTGCTCGACATCGGGGAGGGGCACCTTCTCGAGGCAGGTGTCAATGACTAGGGCCTTCTGTTGCTGTTGGGGAGAAAATAAAAGTCTTTAAGTCACACATTACACTACCTGGAAAAAAAAAAGAGGTGGAAAAAGATTTTTTTTTTGCAAACTGAATTATAAGTTGGTGGCGCTGAAACTTTAACTACAAGATCCTTTTCTTTAGCGATATTTGATTGCACCGAAATTTGAACTGCGTCTTCTTTGCCATGTTCCATAAGCGATTTAAATAACCTTGCAGACGAATTTTTAGGTTGCGACATTATGCCGCACTTAGAAGCATGATGTACAGGGTGTTGCCCTGTTTTGGCGCGCATCTATTTTTTTTTTTTTCTGTTTCTGAAATAGACTTTTTTCGTGTTACGAAATATACATTATGGTGTTCTTACACAATGCTACCTAGATCTGCGGTTCTTCGTTCTGCACGCAGCAACAATGATTTCATTTGGTACGTATGCTACGTGTGTGCGTCCTACGGTTAGTAATTACACGCTTTCATCTTTTTCGAGTATCTTCGCTTACGCAGTTCAGGCATGCACTCTTCAAAAACCACTTCTATATGGAGCCTGAGAGGCTTTACAAAGAATAAACAAATAAATAAAAGAAATACTTCTACATGCAAGGTGGGGCATTGGTGTTCTACGTGGCTTTGCATATCTATAAATATATCGTTTCCTCAAATGAACATAAGAAAGTTTCTTCCGCACTCTGACCTTTTGAAGTACATTGGGATTTGAAAGCTGTAAGGGTGCACAATGAGTCTCTGCCGGGAGCCACAAGCTATTTTTGTTGGGGCGCCTTTCACAAGAACAAAATACTCTGGACAACAATGCGCATGAGTATGAACACGACTCCGGACCCAGCTCCGGGAATTCTGCACCTGATGGTACGCACTTCCTGGTGTCTGCCGCGGTGACACAGGTAGTACGTGGCGGACGCTGTGAACGCGAGCGAGCGGCTTCAACCGGATGGCGGAGCATAATGGCCCTTTCGGCTCAGCGGATGTAACCAACGTTCAGAATGAAGCTAGATCGCGGTGAATCGGTCTTTTCTGAGGTTCCAGTCACTTTTTGCGACCTAAAACTGAAACTTCGAGCGCTGCCTGAAACACCCGAACAGGAATTTTCGCTTAGATTGCCCAGAAGTAAAAGGAAATGCCAAAGAGACGACTTAGGCTCAACCAAAGTAGAGAAGGCGAGTTCATGATTAAACCTTAGTTCTTATCGCCTCAACTATCCGTGCAGAGAAAATGCTGGACTCCTGACAGCGATCAGAGCGGTATGACTCTTGTCCTCGGTCGCTGTTCAACGGCCGCCAATTCATTAACGCCTCTCTTCGCCAAGGACTCCGAAGAAGTGACCGTCGCCAGCCAGAGCCCCGAGATTGTGCTTGGGCCTCCCCCTCGCGTCGCCTTCGCGCGTGGCGACCACATCCTTGGGCCACTACGCTAATTGTTTCCGCTCTAATTTTTTTCAAGCCTGCCACGCTGCAGTGGAGCGGAGGCGAAGGTGACGCCACTGTTGGCGACGCGCTTGGCTGCACCCTGTGCGCGTTTCTCGGCAATCAGCCGGCTTCCTGCCGGCGGCGGAAATGCACGCTACCGAGAGGGCGGATAGAAAGTCCTTGCGGCACGCCTTTGCCTGGACGCAGTCCAGCGTCACTTACTCTTTCCTCCTTAGATGGCTGCAGCTGGGGGCACTTTCCCCAGTTGATGTCCTGCGAGAAAAGAAAAAAAATACAGTCAGGCGCACACATCACGGACACACAAAGAGAACACACTGCGACCTGCAGAGTCCTCGAACCTTCCTGCAAACACTGCAGTGCTGGAGTAAAAACAAAAAAAGAGATCACTTGTTTGCGGCGCCCTGCTGGGCATTGTACTACGTTCTACGGCCCCACCCACTTGGGGTCATCGCTGGAAGCTGCGACCACCGCCTCCCTCCTGCGGCAGTAGCCGAAGGGGGTCAGCAGACCCTCCTCCAATCGGTGTCATCGCGGCGTCACCGACCCGTCGCCGCAGCGCATCCTCGCAATCGACCCACATCAGGCTGGACCCGATTTCCTTTCTTTCCGGCACTCTCGTTTGCGATCCACCGCGACGCGCGTAGAGGGGGAGACAGGCAGCTAGCCCGCAGGGCGCAAACACGACGAGCGAATGCAATTCGTCTTGGTCCTTGAGGAACAAGGACTGTCGTGCTGTTCTGGTGGACGGACACGTCGCGTTCAGCCGGTAATTCGACAGCCCGAAGGGGGGGAACGGAAAGCTTCCAAGCGATAAGCCACGGAGCCCTCCTGTGCGCCAGCCTATCTCTGGGCGGCATTGTCTTTTCCTGGTCGACGTGTGACGCCTGCTTCGAGGAAAAAGAAGCCGGTCGCGATATTGGAAAGAGAAAAAAAAAAAAAAAAACAGACCCAGTGCTCCCGTTGTCGACCGATCCCAAACCGGTCTTCCCTGAAATAAAAATGAAAAGCGCCGCCGGAGCGCGCGATAGCATCGGCGCTCTCGTCTTCTATGCCTTCCCTGGTTCAATATGTGGATCACGAAGCGGACTCCTCTTCCAAGCGGCTAACTGTGCCTGCGGAATGCGCCGCCCGCTTTCACCTCTCGGGGGTGACGCAACGCTTCCTCCAGCCGCCGGCAAAGATGGAAACGCTGGGCTAAGAACTGTTGCCCCGACAGCTGCTTCGGACCAGTTAACCTTGCCGCACCCAACAAACTTCAAGCTGAGCGAATGATTTTCACAAGAGACAGCGGGTGCTTGCAGAGACCGGCGCAATGCATTTACCCAGCCAGGGCTTAGGAGCCGCGAATGTAGCGCTTTCTCACAGATGCAACCTGAGACCGATTTTGACTGCTCAACTCAAGCGACGCCACTGCTTTGAGCAGAAGGGAAGCTATGAAAAGACTGGCTTCCTAAGCAGCTGGCATACAACCATGCGAGCAGCGCGCGTGATAACGCACCTGTTGCTTTCTTGGTCAGACGCGTTCTAGCGCGGCGCCAGTCATGACGTCGTCCGCATTTCACTGAAAGGCGATGAGAGAGCCGAAAGCAGCGACCGATGCTCTAATGAAACGGCGGAGAGAGATTTCGCTGCCTGAGTCCGCTCGGGTTGCTTTGGGACAATGCAAGTCACGTGCTGACAGGGTAGACAAGCGATGCGCGCTCCTAATCATCGGTGCGATGTATGCAACAGCGACCTTCGCACTCGGCAGCGTCGCTGGTCGCTTCAGACCACATCTACAAGTTATCGCGTACTTAGTCTGTTATTTCCATCGTTACGCGCCCTTCACTTTTACAAGAAGATGCGCCTCGAAGAGCACTCCTTTTGTGTTATGGATGGGTAGATATGCGGCACGTTTTGAGGAAGATGATAGCTCGGAGAAAATCCAGTTGTTAGGTGACGTACTGTCACGCGTCCAGCGCCGGTCACGCATCGCCTCAGGGAGTCTGCCGATTCAGCTTCGATTTATCTGAAACCAACGATGAGACCCGAGCTCGGTTGTGTGCAACGCTCTGCCGACGGCGCAGATCCTTGTCTGAAGGGGTGCGGTGAGGTCAGCTGTTTTCCGCATACCGTTTCACTGGCCGGGGGGCAAAACGAGCGTAAATCGAACTCGACTCTCATCACCCGTGCACAGAGCAGTGCACGTGTCGCCTTATGGGTCAGCAGAATGGCTTTGCTCCCTCAAAAACTGGCCGCGAATAGGGGGTGGGGAGGAGGACGCGAGGGGCTGTTGGGTAATCGCCGCGAGCGGGGAACTGGTTTTCACTGGGCCGAACGGTGCCGTAGCGGACGGTCGGCGCGTAACTAAATATAGACTAACCCGTTCGTCTGGTCGAAGGCGTGACCCGAGACGCGTGCCCTGCTGCCACGCTCGCTAGGCGCGGAGTCGCGCATGATGAAGCGCTCTTTGTTCCTCCACTCTGCACCGAGAGGAGTTACGTGCGCTTTTCACCGCCGAGATTAAGCGATCGAGCGCAGCGGCGACTGTGGCCTGCTTTTGTGCGCGCCGAAGCTTTCTGGGGCGTCGCCGTAGTTCGGACTAAGCCGCTGTCTCAGGGCCGTGATCAGTGGGCGTGTCACCGCGCCAGAGTGCGACTACGGGTCGGTGCTTTGGCAGCGCCAGAACAGGTGCAACTGCGGGGGCACCGGCCGAAGCCGACCCTGCACGCTTTGAATAATCTCCTGTGCCCGATATGCACACGTGTTTTATATTACGGCCACCTTCAAAGGCTCTTGCGTAGAGCACTTCGGGAAACTGGCAATTTCGGTGCCTCCAAATGAGCGGCCGGCCACCGAGCTCGTTTCACGGCCGTGAGGCGACCTCGGTGGTTTATGACCCCCCCCCCTCCCCCCCCCCCCACTATGCATCTTCGACTGCTGTTGTGGCCTTTAATTCTGCGGCTCTCCGTTTCTGCTACGAAATCTGTTACAGAGCTCCCATTTAATTTGGAATCCGCTCCTTTTTTTGTAGACAGTGTCTAAATAACTAGCTAGGTTGCTCCAATTTCGTAGCCCATCATTTTTTTTTCTTTCCTCTTTCAGGGCTTTTCAAATGTCACTGTTGCGCTGCGACTTGTCGGTTAACGACCGATGGCGGTGTGTTGCACAGTACATTTGAGCCGCAAGGCCTGCGCAGGGGGCATGACCGCAATACCTCTTGCATAAGCCTAATGACACCCAAGCGGACACAAAAGAACGGGAGCGAGCCACTAGGCTAAGTCGATGATCGCTTGCGGTAGTTTCACGAGCCCATCTCAGATTACTTTCTGCAAAAACGACGCGCCTCCGACACTCGGCGCACACTTTCCTGCCCCCACGCGCTGTCGACGCGTTATTTAGCAAAGCTAATTGCCTCCTCAACGCAAAAGGCCAGTCGTTTGGCATTAGCCCGTCCGTCCGACTAGATGTCAGCGATCAAGACAGCTGGAACGACTGAGCGCGAATCGGTATTCGCCGCTGATCTAGATTAAGGGCACGTCGGACCGAACAGTTAGGTTCTGATATTGTACCCACTATTCTTCTGGCTGCGCTCATTCATACCCCAGGTAAATCACGTGTAGCGCTTGCGGAGATACGTTATAGCAACCACAATGAATTTCCTTATTAAATTCTTGCGCAACGAGCTTTATGTCGAAGTCGTTAACGCGCCAATTAACGAGAGGAACCCAAAAATGAGCAGAATTCAACTTGCAGTGCTTTTGACTAAAGTTTCACAAGACGACCATAAAAATAAATTGCGCAATGCCCCTGCTTACAACGTTACTTATGCAGCTTTTATGCGAGCTGTTTTCCCTTCATTTCATTCAGACCGCGGCAACTCAGCTTGCATGCTTATTTTTACGCAGCGTGGGCTACTCCCAGCTCTAGAACCTCTTGCTAAAACTTGTCCACTTTTATGCTGATATGCGCATCTTCTCCATTCAAATAATTTACGGTATTTTACGAACTTTTTTTCCAACGTAAAGAAAAAGCGCTCTTCTCTACTTCTGCAGCAAATCGTGAGGTGGTTAGTTGCAACAACGCTCGGCGCACACTTAGAGGCCGGGTTAGACTGTCGAGAAAGTAATTAAGCACGAGAATAGTTATCAATACACGGCAGCATTTCCAAATATATGGCAACAAAATGTACTGTACTCACAATCCTAAGAACAGCCGACAAATCTTTAAAAAATTTGGACGTTTTCGACGCAACAAATGTGCAACGCAAGTTGGCGAGCACTGAGTCCGTTTCGAAACTTTGGGATCCACTGATGGGAAAGTAAAAGCGGAAGGTGTCGAACCGACGGAATGGGGGCAGTCTAGGGCTCTTTCGCATGTCCTCAGTGATTAGAAAAATAGCGGTGACGCCTGGCGGCACAGGACGGAACTCAGACACATGCTCGCCAAAGTGCGGCGGTCGGGGCCAGAACAGAATCGGCGTGAAGAATCCTGCTTTGAGACCCTTGCGTCTCTCCGCAGGATGCTTTGCACAAGCAGCTACTTGGACCGACGTTAGCAGACATCGTTCACTGCGGCGGCACGTGGGCGATTAAAAGGGGTTCTCCACAGGGGGTCCTTACCGGACGCGGGGGCTCGGCCGCCGACTGGCAGTAGGCCGCCGGAAGGACGAGCACACAGAGGAGGAGGGCCGCCTTGAAAGCCACCATGTTTGCGCACGCTTAGTCGCTCCGCTGGGCTGATAGTGGAGAGAAGCTGACCGAACACCCGCGGCTACGCCGCTTATATAGGCGCCGCCGCCGCTGGCGCTGGGATCCAGGCTAGCCGGCCGGCCGCCGCTGCCGGCAGGCCATTGGGCTTTCCCCTGCCCTCTCCCGCCACCTCCCTCTCCGGCGGCCTCGCAGCTGCCAGACCCTCTTTCAAGGTCCGTTGGAGTTGTCGCTGATGGTCCACTATTCCTGGAACCGCGCTCTCTTCTTCCGACGGCCGCTTGCGTAACGCCGAGGAAATCAGCACCACCGCGTGCTGAGGTGGCAATCACTCCGTCGGCCTCGCACTTCACCCTTCGTTGTTTTGCTGCTGCTGTCCTCGGGCAGGGGCGTGGACATTGGCCGGCTCATTTGCATGGCGCATATTTCTTGCTTATTCTTCACTCGTGCCACCGCTTACTATACATATCAGCAGATTAGTCGATACGGATGCGCCTCCAAGGATCGCGCGGTGGCGGCATCGTGTCCTTGAGAGACTGGCTCGGGATGCCTGCTCGCTCCTCCATTCTCGCGCCTTCACGTTAGCTTATGAACTGGAGTTTCGTGGCTGTTGCCACTGTGAGCGGCCCTGTCAGCCAGCCAGCAGGATCTCTGTTTTCTTCAGAAGTAGTCTTGGAAAGCCGTTTACAACATTGGCGTCCAACTTAGTTGGAAGAAAACACTAGTTTGGCAGCACCGATGATAGGCGTTAAATTACGTACTATGTTCTCGTCTAGGTTTCTTACCGTGTTTTTGGTCTAGCAGCGGATTTTGCAATACGGCTGTTCTATTGAAAGCCAGGGCGAAATTTTCAGACATGACCTCGGGACGATTGCCGACACGGCTGCAGCCGTCAATAATATTGAAATGCAAAGACCTGTTTTTATTAACCGTGAGAAATTGGCAATGATAAAGTGCTTTGGTGTTTAGAAATGCTTAGAACGACTGCGCTACACCCGCATTGGTAGTCGAGTTGCTCTGCGAAAATTATTTTTTATATTTTTTAATTACTTATATTTAGCCTCACGCAGTGGATACGGTTTCTACCGCTTGCCTTCGCAGAAATCCCTTGAAGGATTGCTGCAAAGCTTTCCTATTCCAGCAATCTCTTGAGAGATTCCTGGAACAAAAGCCCTAGGTGAGTTGTGTTAGGTGCATTGTTTCTCTGCAGGCACAGGTACTTTTTTGCTACCAATAATAAGGAGCAATAACTCCTTACGAGCACGCTCCATTCAGATCTGCACCTTTACAAAAAAGCGTCCCAAAACGCGTTTTCTTGAAGCGTACGCGCAGTGCGAGACGTTCCAACCTCACTTGCTTTTCCGATCGTCACGGTCATCGCCGCACGTAAGGAAGGCTTGTTAACTTACGTAATTAGCCATTGGGGTGGCACTTATGCCCTTTGACATCACCGAAGTAATCAGCGCTCTGTGGGGCAGAGTCACAGCTTAATAAAATACTTACTTTGCGGGCAAAGATTTTGCTACGCACGATGACTGCGGTAGGCACGAGTTGCCACTAAAACGGCAATACGCAACTGCGAGAATTTCATGTAACTGTGTTTAATAATTGCGCAATTATATATATATATATGTATATATATATATATATATATATATATATATATATATATATATATATATATATATATATATATATATATATATATATATATATATATATATATGTATGTATGTATGTATGTATACGTTAATGTACGTAATTAGCCAGTTTCGTCGCGTTATTGCTGCTCTAAAATCAGTGCATTTCTTCTTTTGGGGAACTATCCTGGAAGAAGACGTACAATAGTGGCTGCCAATTCCAGTTCCGTTGATTCCGAGCGTACGCATTTGTTATGAAAATTTAGCCATGTAGTCATCCATATTTATGGGTTCTGTGCACTCTCATAGAAGAAACGTTCAGCGTGCAGTCACGTCTGGACGGATTCCCGCTAATGCAAGAATCGAACACTACGGGAGCTGCCTTCAGGACAGGCCTTCGTGGCTCTAATACCTTGCTGCTGCTTAGAGCAATGCAATGACAGTGCCGTACACGTTCATCTCTGCCCCTGAGGGCTGTTGCTCTGGCCACAAGTGTGTCTGTGGCAGAACTCAGAGCCTGAATCATAAAGAGGGCCGCAGTCGAGCTAATTCCAGCTCTAGAAACAGTTTCGCACAACGCTGCGACAATCGGTTTGTGGAGCGCCCGCCTCACTTCCCATGTTACAGAAGAACACCGGCTTTATATTAAGGTTAGAAACAGTGTGAAGGACATGATGTCCTCATCTCCCAGCTGGGCTGCTTTTGGATGAGTGTCTGTTCGTCTGGGTACATGTTTTCTCAGCCTACGATTGGCTATTATTATTCAGTGCAGTATTAGGTACGATTGCGATATTAGTATATTAATAGTACAGTATAATCAGCCAGCGGCATCAGTAACAGCCTTTCTCGTAACCTACAAAACTCTGAAAAGAGAACTGAACCTACTTGTGCCCATGTTGAGTATCATTGCTGGGCCGACAAATAAGGAGGTTTATCAGCTCTCTATTACGATATTTTGCGGGATCAGATAGAAAAGCTATTTTAGCCGTACAATGTTGTTATTTACAGGCCAGATAAGTAGTATTCCTACACCGCGTATTGCTTTCACAATACTAGAATTGGTGCATGCGTTAACAGCACATTTCGATGCCGTAATAGTGCTAAGTGATATTTTGGCATGCTCACAATCATTAGGACTAGTAGGCGATCCTCAAAAAAAAAAAAAAAAAAAAACGCTTTCTTCTCACTCAATCTACTCCCCGTTTTCATTGCTGTCATGTGTCTACAAATACGTTTTCATTGCTGTCATGTGTCTTTGTCTTTTGCCGAAAACCACGGAATAAATTCATCAGGGCGATCATGAGCAATGAACACACTTTTGTCTTTTCTTTCCGTTCTCTTTTTGATTGAACCAGGCTTCCATCAGGTGGGCTAAGTACACAGTGATTTAGTTCTCAGTATTACGATTTGGTGGACAAAGTTTTAAAAATTTTGCTCAGTAAAATGCGTTAAAAGGATCGTCTAGGACTACTCATTTCGGCTACAATTACAGAAGTTTCGTTGTGGCAACAGCAACATCGGCCCAGTAGAACATGTGCGTCAGTGCGAGCCATCTCAGAGTCGTCTGACATGAACCTACAGTTTCCTCTGCCTGCTCACCGTAATGCCGGGTGCGTAATTTGAGCAGTCATTGTACGACTCGTCTTGCCTCTATTACCAAAGTAAGAGATATAAATAAATTATCGTGGTAATATTTCGCTAAAGGTTACAAAACGATAGCGGCAGGAGAGAACAGCTTGGAAGTGTTGTTGAATGCCGTGAAGCTACATTGTCACAGTGCGAACAGAGAATGCCATAACCTGTTTATTGCGATGCCCGATGAAAAAACGAAGACAAAACGGCATAGATGACTGTTCTTTTTGTTTTTATTTATTACATAACTAACGCTTCTCTAACGAGAAACGTACTTTGATAGGCCTGAGCGTCATCTATGTCATCTGTGAGGTGACAAGAGAAGAAAAGCAAGCCAGTTTTACTTTATGCGGAAAAGTCTGCAATCGAGGCCATAGCTGTAGTACAAGTGTCTTGGATGTACTGAGCTCACTCGTCTTCATCTACGAAGTCGTCTTTTGCGTCGTCCAATTCCTTTCGAGTCTGAAGACGTCCGTGGAGCGAACATGATTCCCGGCTCAATCTCTGCTCGATGGGTACGTTTATATACACAATCCTGTGCCCCCATAAACAGCATGCTTCGGTCTACGCCCTGCGTTTGTGGAGCAAGTGTGTGTCTGACTTCAAATACCGTGACGTGCAGTTTTCGCTCATGGTGGCTGCTTCGAGTATTGTTACGTACGCTATATCGCTGCAGTCCGATCGTAAGAGGCGCATGCTTTCAGGCAGCACTGGAGATATTTTGCCTGCCTAAGCGGCATGCGTACAAGGATGTCAAGAGAAAACACTTTTCCAAACGACGTCGTTTTATTACCATAAAAACGAGAACGTCACTTGATCGCCCACGACGACGTCAAAATCCACATTTACAAATTTACGAGGTAAGAGAGGAGGTGGGGGGGGGGGGGGGGGCTATTCACATGGCTTCTCGTTTGGTCGCAGTGTCTTTTATGGGAGAGTGTGAGCATGAGCTATCGAGGAGCACATTGATGCCACCTGGCTGTTGCCTGATTCTGCGTTACGGCAGACACTGGGCGACGCTGAGGCCATAAAAACGGGTCGCCGCTGACCTTGTCAGCCTGGAACGCGAGGGGAACACAGTCGGCACCCGGTGGCGCTATCCGCCGCGGCGCGTCCACGCCCTTAAAAAACCAAGAGCACTGACCCCAAACTCCGCGAACCGGCACTGCGCTGCTTTGTAGCGGCCGCACAAAGAAGGTGCAACAATGGGTGTGCGGCGGCCGCACAGACGCGTTGCGTGCCTATCCAACGATGGCCAGCAATGCGCGACAAAGGGCGCACTCGAGGCGACAGAGTTTCGCGCATCAAACACGCGTCTCGCGAACCTGTCGAACGCCAGAAGACGGCCTCGAGGGTGTCACGTGCTCCGTGCGTCACGCTTGCGCCTAACAAGTGGGCCTCGGGGGACCCGCTGCAAAGCCATGCCCCGCGGGACCTTCGTCTGCGCTTTTGCTGTTTGAGGGGAAACCGGGGCATTCGAGTTTTCCGAAGAAATCTGCGCTGCTGTGTGCACGACGACAGTGTGCTGAAAACCTGCGAGGATATTGGGCACGAGGACGGGGGAGCCATCTGCCTCGGGACGTGCTGTGACGATATCGCGGCGCCCGATGAAAGCACTAAAACTACTGCCGAGTGCTGTCCTCCAATTTGCTCAGAAACAGTTCCGTTCAAAATCGCTAGAGCAAGCGTGGAAAACGCAAGCGAAACCGTCTGACAGCGCCATGCCAACCTGGAATTAACGGAATGAAAGGATTACGCAACGGAAATGGCAGCCTCGTCTTGTACTCATCTTTTCTTTGTTTTGTGCATTTTGACCGCTCTTAAGATAAACCGATACCAACTCGCCCGGTCGTCAATCTTTTTAGAAATAGAAGAATGCATGCTAAACAATGCTAATGGGACAGAAAAGATGGGAAATTGAAAAAAAAAAACAACTATTGTAAATCGCGCACCCGCAAGCAATGTAATGCAAGGAGCATGACCGCAACGTTTTTCAAATTTGTGAACATTTCCTGGTCTGCTTTGAATTACGTCACAGAGCAACTCGGGCTATGTGAGACGCTGCGAATATTTTCTCAACTGGTAAAATGAAATATTCAAATTAATTACGCAACCCGCTTCTTTATAAGGTGAAGCACCGCAACCACCGCCGCTTCTGGCACAGTAGTTAGTGAAGCAGAAGCTCTAATAAAAAAGCAATCCATCTCTTTACGTCACTCCCGAGTAGAATAAGTTTCAGCACTATGGCCGTACGTTGGCAGCAGACTTTCACAGCCAACAAAGTAATTTCGATTTCACGCGGTCAGAGCAACATTCGTGAGGGCAACGCGATAGCTCCAGGTTAGAGCCCATGTGAACTTTTAGCGCCGCAAAATGTATTTTGTTGTCGTGCCCTGACATCTGTCATTTTCTCGTGAAACTATTTCCAGCGCTACACGATGTTCTCTTCCCTTTCGGCTCACATCCTACGATGCGGCTCAAGATATTTACCGTAAACTATAAGGTCAGATATTTTTAAGATCCTGAAAGCTGAAAATTACTTTATAAAGCGGATGATATAAAACACATGAGTTTTCAGCATGTAAGCATAAGAAATACATCGAGAGAACGGCAGTTTAGAAGATTCAAATAGGCCGTTCACAACAGACCCTGGAGACAACAGACAACAGTGTCTAAAAAATTGTAATTAACAACACTTCAAATTGTCACGCAGCGACCCACAGTGAAAGTATTTAGGATTAGTTAGGGTAAATACGGAGTCAGCCAGTATGTTCCAATGTCACGATGAAGAAATTCCTAGATACCATAGAGGCTTAATTTTGTGGCGCTATATGCAGTGCAGTTATTGTTTCCTATCTGTGCGACATGTTTTGTGCTACACGTTTAATGTTGTCAGTATGTGGCAAGAATTCGGGCATACAGAGTTTGTTATCATTCCGCCACTCTGTTTTATTTATTTCAGATATCCTAAAAGCTCTTGCACAGAAGAGCACAGAACCGGGTTAATTGGAGGAATATGGGAGAGGCCTTCGCCCTGCAGTGGGCATAAGAAGAAGAAAAAGATGATGATTATGATTATGAAGAGCTCTTGAGGGCACTAGGGGCTAATTTATCGAAGAAACAGAATAATCGATTCGCAATAAAACAAAGTTAAATGATAGGAATCAGGAAGCAGAGAAGACGGGTGCGCAGGATTAAATAGCAAATCGGTGAGAAACCGTGAAAGAAATATATGATGAAGATAGGTAACAAGATAAATATAGAATGAAAAGTTTTAGAAGGATAACGAGTATGATAGATATGGAACACAAGAGACATGATGCGATTGTGAACTTTTATAGTACATAAAGGCCGACGCAAAAAAAAAAGTAAAGATGCAAAGAAAGGCATCACTGAACATTGTGAGCTTATAAAGATTATAGCAGAAGGTCTGCTTGTAGATATAACCATGGTAACAGAACAAGAAGCCTTCGTTTTGGCCTTTTTGCGACCATTCTCGAAGAAATCTACGGCGATCTCATATCACTTGCGAAGGCGAATACACAAAAAAGTTTTCCCGTCGTCTTCTATTGCTAGTCCGAAAGAAAAAAAAGTTCCTCTAAATATATTCTCGCCAACTTCATTGCTTTATACTAAAGGGAAAGGGGTACACATCAGCTCGGATAACAAAGTTTATCGCAAGCTTTTCTCTTTAAGGCACAAGTAAAAACCCTCCGATGGTTCGGGGGTTAGGCGCGCCATCGCGCATCTGTTTGTACACCCCCGTCTTCGGCTTGATTTTTTGCGAGCAGTTTGTTTCCGCTGCATGCTGAAGACTGAAGAAGAGGTAGATAGGTATTAACGCAATCTACGGAATAAAGTGACCTCAAAATTACGATGCCTCCTTTTTTATTTTTGGAGAAAGTTCTTATACTACCTAGCGGTTCAAGTTTACGTTTTCGTTGGCCTGTCGAAGGAGACAACCGGCTTCAAATATCCCTAATGCAATGCCACAAGCTTGCAACGTGGGGTGCGTTGGGTTAAAGTGAGCTTTTGTGTCCTGCTGAGGCCGAGTTTAATCTCTCTAAAGAAGATAACTAGCCCAATGTTCAGGTATGTTTTATTTGTGCTTCGTGTCTTCGCGCTGTACCACCCACTATGAAATATCACCAACTCACCCTACAGTCCATCCAACTTCAATGTTATATTTGTGCAAAATGCACTCCAGACATTACTATACCGCGCACACGAAATGTACAATTGCAAAAAAAAAAAAAAAATAACCATTAGCAGTCTGCGAAAAATGATTCCTTCGCGGAGCCTGGGCTAAAAATACCCCCCCCCCCCCCTCTCTTTTCTTTTCTTACATAAATCCCTTAGTAAATTGTACTATACCCTACCTGAGGCGGTTTTAGGCCAGATCTTTCGCCATTCAGTGATTGCAATGCTCCAAAATCAGGTCCTACACATATGCTCAGCGACTGTCCCATGTCAGAAGTGCACTTCACCTAAGCAACACTTTGGAGTGGGAGGCTACGTTGTCTAACTCGCCCCCCCCCCCCCCCCCCCCCCCTCCCCGGCCCAATTGCGGACCGTTGCCTAGGCTTTGGAGGTCACCGAGAGTCAACGACCCTTGTCCACCTCACATGGCCAAGGAGAAGCACCTCAGTGAATTCAATAACTTTTATTTACTAACAAAATATCCTCTCTCTCTCTCTCTGCAGAATCTTCCACGCGGCATGTGTCGTTTTGTGCCATCCTTCTGAGCATCATTGGGCTAGGTGAGGAACTCGGAGCATGACATTTTCGCTTGCCTAAAGAATTAACGGGTCTAAAGACGAATTGTATACCGGGTGTTCTTTTTAGAAGGTGCAAAATGTGTAAAAAAAGCTGTCTGGCTTCAGATTTATTTTAGTGCAGGGGCTGTATTAGGAGCTACGGGAGACACTAGTTAAGAGGCAGAATGCTACGGTAGGTTGGCTAATTAACGAAATGCTTTCAGTAACTTTTTCAAGTTTGGTTTTAGTGGCTACGTTGTGTATTAAATTGGAGCTCGTCCTACAAATAGCATAGCATAGCCGAGATGAAATTTAAAAAAAAGTTCTAGTGCTTGTGAATAGACCCACAATATTGCTCCGATAGGCTGCTTCACATCGCAACACAGCGCGTTTGACGTAGATCGCTCCTCCCACAGATTTCATCACTGCGCTGGCGTCACCTCACAGCCAGACGGGCACGCGGTGCTACGTTGTTAGTTTCGCTTCCATCGCGGTCTGTCTGATAGCCGCCGCGTCGGAACTCAATTCGCCCAGTCATTGTGCTCGTAATCTGGCCTTAAAGAGCCGACAAGGAGCCGAGGCGAAGCCACCTCCGCCAGACACGACCGCTGGCGCTGTGTTTTGATGGGAAACCGCCTATCAGGCTGTGTGTGGGCTTTGTGACGCCCGCTACACTTTGTTTTTAAGAACAAAATTTTGTCGTCTCTGTTGTCTATCCACAGGACGAGCTGCAGTTGTGCAAAATAAAACACACTTCCTAAAACAAAATAATGGAACTAATGTATTTACTTAACTAGAGCAGAAATTAGTCTGCCTCTTACCTCCTGTCCGACCTAGCCTTCAATATAACTGCGGGGATAACTCTAGAGCCAGTTATCTATTTTTTTTTTATATATAATTTGGACCAATAAGGAACACCCAGTATACGCAGGCAATATACATATTCAGGTGGAAACACATAGAATCGAAGCTCACAGATGCACAAGAAAGCTTTGTCGTCTTAAAACGCATTTGTCACGCAAACACTGCTGTCTTGGCAGCGGCTGTGGTACAGCGGACCTAGGCGATGGTCTCGCACCTGCCATGCTCCGAAGGGTGATAAGACTCGATCAACTACGCGAATTTGGCATCGCAAAACCTCAATCAATGACGCTAGCATAGCTAAGCTGCTGAAAGACACATTAATTAATAAGTGGATACTCACCGGCCGTGACTGAAGAAGCAAAGAAATATTATTCATTGGCCACATTTTTTGCTGGGAGATACTTTTGTGTAAGCGACACTACACAATATATCTGCTTGTCTAACAAATAAGAACCAAATAAAAGCAAAATATTTTGTGCAAAAAAGAACCAAAAGTTAATCTTCATAACAGCGCTACTATGTACTACTTGAGATTGGTGTCACGGCTCTGTGGAACAACACACGACTATAATACCGAGTTAATCGAACGATTATATGATGCTCAAGGACCGACCATGAAGGGCGCATAAACGCTTTAGAGCTGTGATGGTTGACTCCAATGTGAAAATAGGAAGTAGAACCAAGTCCTAGAAGAGAAATTGCTACATGTAGTTACGTGATACGAACGAAAGAGAAAAGTTGCGGAAAGAAATTATTAGTGAACGCCAAGTATTTATTTCGTGAACGCAAGACAGAAAATGAACCAAGAAGAGGCAAAAGAGGGATACTCAAGTATGAGTGGACTACATAACATAAATCAAGGTACTCTATATGCATAGTATACATATTTATGAAGTGACCCAGATTAAAAAAAAAAAAAAAAAAAAAAAAGCTCTTTGGAAAACGTGTTACCGGAAAACTAGACTAGCCACTCAAGAATAAACGAGAATATGCAATGGTAGAAGCCGTTACTTGGGAACAAAACCTCTCGGTTAGATACAGGAAGTTATAAATAGCACGGAAGAAAAAAAAATATAGAGGCTGGCTCTTGCGGCACAGAGACCAATGATAATAATCACTGGCCTTTTAACACGCCGGTTGTTTGGCTCCAACAGTTCTTGCGTATTAGTCTGAAGCACCGGCCAGAGGAACGGATCTGTTCACTCCGGCGAAGGATTGAATCCTTCTCCCGCTATGGAAATATATCAAATCTTCTGATGTGTGACACGTCTCAAGAACACAGTGGGTGGAACAGCGCGAAGAGACGAAACGCACAAGAAGAGAAGCATAACAGACGAGCACTATAGTGCTTCTCTTCTTGTGTGTTTCGTCTCTTCGCTCTGTTCCACCCACTATGCAATTGTAACAACTCGCCCAACTGTCCATCCTACATCTCAAGAAGTCTCAGCGGGCTTCATATGCAATTGTGCAATAAATAACGAATTGACGCTAGTGCGAGTTGTCGCAAATAAAGTGAAAATGTCAGAGAAATGGATGGGCCCTAGCACAATTGTCACTCCTTATTAATGTGCGAGATACTGTCCTACATTGGATAAATACAACGTCTACAGGATTGCAGAGGTATTCAGGGACGAATAATTGCTAGCAGGAACGTGGAAAAACAAACTGTTTGCGAGGAGAAGGCTAACTTCTCGCCCCTTTTTGTCAATGGCTGGTCGAGCTTTTGACGTCATAGTTCATAGCCAACACCCGGGTTATTTCTTTTTAGCGTTCCTGAGTACTCTTTGGTTGTCTAATGTGTACAAGCCTTCCGCCAGTATGATACTGAACTGTTCTGGCATCAAAAGCTTGTAAAAGGACCTTTGGTTTATCGTCCTTGACCCCACGTCGGCGGATCGTCGGTCCTCGAGTGATCATAATGTGTCATGTATTGCGTTTAAATTTTTGAATCGTGTTCGCTGTCAATATCTCAAAGAATAAGAACTTGGGCTGGGTATGGCACCAAGGCACGCGCGTTTGAACGTACTGGACTCCATCTTTTGCTTAAGATGTACGCATTGAAGTTCCTTCCCACGTATACCGTATGAGAATTACCTCCTTAAGCTCCGACTCACGCCAAAACACGGGAATTCTGCGGCATGGGCCTTGCACTGAGGCTTCCACAGTAGTGTACTGCTGCTCTGTGACATCCCTTTCCAGACGCTGCCACGCGTCCTCGTTATCTAGGGCCATTGGTCATATGTGACTTCTGGAAAAGTCCCGTGATGACCAAGACGTCGCTAACACGGTGTTGGAGCTGGATCGCTTCCTGGGGTTTATAGCAATGGAAGTTGTGAGGTTGGAGAAGACACTAGCAGTATTATTGAGACCGAGTAATTTCCTCATTGACCCGGTCACAGTACCCTGGCAGCTAGCGTGTTAGAGCGCGTGCAGCACGACTCTTGTCGTATTTACTTCATGGCTATTTTACTAGGATTGCCGAGTTCAGCACCTGTTAAGAAGATCCGCTGCACCACAAAAGGGTAAATTGCACGGGAGTGCCGTTGAAAGGTTACCTGGTCTCGTTTTTGGAGGTCGGCACACTTCAGGTATCCATGACGCGTTCCCGACTAAGAAGAATCGCCCATGTGAATACAGAGATAACGTTGTCAGTACTTCTCTCAGAGCTTTGTCAAACGTCCTACTGCAAGCAGTCCGTGCCTGGGCAGTGAGTGCTAATGCTTGCTGCTAGTCAGGAGTCTTGTATCGAGCGTGAGTATCTGAGCTTTTATTTTTATTGGCCTGAATACCTTCGCAAGCATGTTTGACTAGACAGCCAAGAAGCTCGGCATTGTAGAAATGCGCTTGGAGAGACAGTTTTCTGAAACTATTAAAATTTAAAGCTATTTATATTTAAACTATTTAAAGCTATTTCAATTCGTCATATTTGCCAGGATATTTTTCTGTGGCCGTTTTTGCACCACACGGCAAGCACATCGCATAAAAGCTGGTATATCTCGATGTGTAGCCCTAGTTAGTGTCAGCGTTCTGATTGTCTTAGACGAGATGTGGGCTGTTGAAGGGGGTCAGGTCTGCAGACGGGACAGGGCTGAATCTCTAATAGCTTTGGTGCCCCAGGGTTCAGATCTTCTGAGGGGTTCTGACGTGATTGGGACCAAATAGCCACATAGCTAATTAGGGATTTTTAGGACGGGTGCACCATAGACGAGTGCAATAACACTGCTGAGTCATGATGCGGGTAGTGCCGACGCGCCGTGGGCGCAACCTAAATCGCCAACGCTCCCCGGTAGGTAGCCACTCGTAGTGCAGAAGTGCGGCAGTTAGATGTGCTCCTGTGCTCCCAATGCGGCCCTCTGGCACGCGTTCAACATTGGAACACTTCAAGACCAAATCTTGACTAGTCGAACAAGCTACAACTTGAACGTAAAAGAAATGATGGCAGCTTCCAAGTAGCGGAAACTTGATCAAGCCTCGTCTCCGCGTGTGCTACCTGTACACGTAGGTGCGTACATAAGTAAACGGAGCACGCTTTTCCGTTCAGTTTAAAATCACGTATTCTGCACTGGAAATAAGAAAACAATAATTGTCCAAGTAAAAGAGCACTGGCGTCTACTACCGCTTCGTCCATACCACGACTTCTGGTTTTAAATATGCAACGCATGAAAACTTTTAGAAGCAAATAGCGTGCTCCGTTTACTTTTGTCTGCAGGGGTACATGTGTGGTACACGCACACATGACGGTGTATACGTTTAACGCGATGCTTCTGTATTAGTTGTGATTTGACAGTCAAGTTTTCACAGGCATATTTTATTTTTATTGCGTTGGCAAAAAAAAAAACGCGTCCGGAGAAAAAGCTGGTGTCGGCCTATGCCGTGTTGTGACCGCCCCCTGCCACTGTTAGAAGGTGGAAGAACGGAGAAGGGGAAGTCCCCATCTGCACTTGTAGGGCGCAGGAGAAAGGCCGGAAGATGGCTGCCAGGGGAAGAAACATCGAAAATGATTTTGTAATACTGATAAGAACTAATAACGACTGAGAATGACCCAGCAAACATAAGGATGACTAACGAGAAGCGATATAAATGATAATGGCTACGATTGAGTTGGGAAAAAAATGCAAACTTAGAATGACTCACTAATATAGAAAACGATATGAGTGAAACGTCAAAAATTAAGTAATGACTAACAATTGTTTAGCAAATCGGCCACCAAAGTTGTTCAGAAGAGTTGATCAGCAAATCTATAGAGAGGGAACAAATATATTGCTAAGTTCGTAAGAAATCATTAACGGAATATTAGAATTGCGACATTCTAACACTATTCAGCGCCGACAACTTTGTGCGCGCAGCCAAGACTTGTTTATCTTGAACACCGAACGTGATCACCGAATATTGCCATGCAAATATTGTAACCCTCTCTTATGTCATGTCTGGAATAGAAGTCCTCAGAAAAAAATTAAATAAAATTTCATGTACACGTAGAAAATAAATAATTAAAAGGAAGGAGAGCACGTAGTGGTAGCGCATTTTATCGCACTGCAATAGTTGAGTACCCTCATAGTTTCATTCCTCACAAAATCTGAGAGGCGGAGGTGAAATGAGCTTTACCCGGGCTGCATTGATACTTGCAAGGTAAACTTGTTGAAATATCGCTTACAGCTATATTTGCTTGTACGCGTTTAGATGCGCTCGCTAGGGCGCACGACTCGGAATCTCCCGTGAACACGGCAACGCTACATTATCAAGGTGTTAAAACTTACTTTGCCACCAAAAGGGGCACAGGTAGGGGAGAGGTGGGTTCGTAGCCTTTCCAAGGTTACATTCCTTGGAAAGGAGGGCTCCGGGCCACTTGTACCTATCATTTGCCCGACAGAGGCTTTAAGACCGACCACTTTTCTCAGCCGAGGCTACAGTCTTAGCCCTTAGGCCAGCCGTAGTTCCCCACCCTCTCTTCCAATTTTTCTCTTTCCTCCTCCTGTAACGTGTAGAGGGTGTTTCCGTCTATACACTCTGCCCCCTGCTAGACCAAGCATGCAGGCGCTCTGCGGACGCCGACGGCGTCCGTGCCAAAAGAACAAGCTAAGAGCTATAGCTCTAGTGAGCGGGTTAATTGTTTCAAGCGGTAGTTTCTAGATTTCAAAAGCAAGCAGTTGTTGAGAGTTGGGAACGAAGCGAGGCTCTACATTCTATGGGATGCCGTCAGATCAAAATTCTCATAATTGATGGCCAATACGCAATAAACGTTGGCGCTAGCAGTGCTGGAACATTTAGCGTTCAAGCCCTGTTGGCCCCCTCGGCTATTGAAACTTAACCGCAACCATAGTCTGGCGTCTGTCATAGCTTCAGTCGCGATGGGACGTTAAACCTCCATGAACCACCTGAAGCATTTAACCAGCAACCATAGTCTTTCTATCAGGTGAGGCTGAAAAAAATTAAAAATCCATAGAATTTCACCCCCAAACATTGGAGGTATATTCTTGTCAGTGCTAAAACGCAGCGGTCCTATAAGGTGAAAATAATGTCTCGGAGTATGTGGAATGGAAAGCGACGAGCTGTACTTGTCTGATAATGGAAAACTGTAAAAGCAGTTTTAGGCTCTACTTCGGCATTGTCCAGTACCCAGCCTTCATGGAGTACTTGTAGCGTACGAAAAAAAAATATATATAAAACGAAATAATCGCGTTCAGCTACCTATTACGATGCTTTAAATCCTTATCTGCGTTTGGCAGCACACGGCGCACGAAAATAGGGGTCTGGGGCTTAGGAACGTAATTACACTTGCGAGTCAGATGACTGATTCGGTTCGCTGGCTAGACTGTTCACGCGGTAGGGAAAACAAGAGCAAGGCATTCTCATTTAATGTCGTGCGATTGAAGGCTACTCGTTGGACAGAACACACAATCATGGGTCACATAAGGCGATGTTCTAGCAGGTAAAATTATTTCACTGGTGATCGCTGTTAGCTTGAGAGCAACTTGGTGCACTCGAGTTGCCCCGCGACAAACAACGTCCCGTCTACGCTCTCCCAGGCGGAGCTCCTGATTTCGAGCAGCAAAACCTTCGACGAAAGACGCGATAGTTCGACGACCCAACTTCAGAGCCCAAGGACTGCCTTCGAAGATACGCTGCCCTTGGACGGAGCGATCGGCGACAACTATCGACCGGCTTCAATTTGGGGTCAAGCAATCCTGCACGGATGACGAAGGTCCTTCCGTAGCGGTGTTGAAGACGTGTCGGCAATGTGTTTTTCTTCCAAACTAAAATGCTCCCCACGTCGAACTTCCAAGAAATTTTCCGCTCACAGGACTGCACATTGAGGACATAACAAAAGGAAAAAAAGCTTTCAGTCTGCTACTTACAGAACTAGCTGATTGCTGGTTGTTCAGGTAACTAAAACGATAAGATCGACGCAGTTGCACGTTCTGCGCAGGCGACTGTATCTTATCTTCTCCATTCTACTTTGAATACTGTAAACGTTTCTTAAAAGTGCACGTAACTCACTGATACTGCTTTCTATCGATTAGTTGGCCAGTAGTACATGCAAAAAGTAGCCCACAAAAGGCACGGCGGAAAAGAAGTGGTCTAAAGGGGCTGAATCAAGGCTCTCTGTCAATTCGTCATTCTTTTCTGAAAAATATATGAATTTTGCAATATGTCAACAGCCTAACGACATAATTTTTATCATGAGGAAAAACAATATGAATAACTCATTTTACATTGCACATCAAAGAGCTAACTAAATATGTGTTGTAGCACCTGGGCATTTTTAAGTCGATAGAATAAAAACTCTGATGGCTGCTCAGCAACGCATTGTACGCCGATCAGCATAATAATCATACACCTCTGTTTAGACTTCCAGTTCCGTCCAAGTATTGCCCTGCCGCGGTGGCTCAGTGGTACGGCGCTCGACTGCTGAACACAAGGATTCGAGATCGAATCCCGGCCTCGGCGGCCGCTTTTGGGTGCAGGCGAAAAGCAAGGCACCCGTGCGCTGTGCGATGTGAGTGCACGGTAAAGAACCCCCAGGTGGTCGAAATTTGCAGAGCCCTCCACTACGGTGTCTGTCACAGCCCGATTAGCTTTGTGAAGTTATAAACTTCATAAAGGAAACCATATTACACTGAAGGAGACCGTCCAAGTATTGGATCCATGCAAGCACATAAAAAGTGACGTAATACTTGACACGTTAGTCCAGCTCGTAAAAATATGTTTTTGCGCATCAATCAATATTACGCTGAAGGAACGCGACGCTCGCGAGTATCGCATTCCAAACGCCAAACAATGCAAGTTCTGCTCGTCTCGTACCTAAGGTGACGAAGCGGTAAGTGTGTCGCTAACGCAAGGGGACCCTCACTCCGACACCACACTGTCCAAGAGGTCATCGCGTGGTTTCGATGTGGTGATGTTACCGATGTTTTGTTAAGAAAGACATCGGGGTGCTGCAAGCCGTTTGACCACCAGGAAACGGCAACAGTGAACTACTGAAGCGCAACGTCTGAGCGGCACTAGCACGTGGTAATACGAAGACACCTTCTGCATGGCGTTGCTACTGCTGGTGGCTTGCAGAAGACATTCGGGACCGAAGCATGCGAGGTTGTAACTTTAGAATAACCTGCTCACCATTGTCGTACTTCAAGATAATATTGTGAGCTACCACCTTTCTTATTGGAAACAAAATGAGGCAGTGCGCTTGCACAAGGTGTCTTCTCCGTGCAGCCATATGACTGTGGAAATTGTGACAGGTGTCAGCGCTACTGAGATTTGAGCTGTGCACCTTAGGTCTATTCTTCAAAGCTCTGTCGTCAACGTCTGAAATCTGGGTAAACGACTGACAATAAAAAGCATTCCCTTTGACGTAAAGTGATGAAGGGTAGCATCAAGATCACCTTTTAGGCTCTTTTTAATAGTGTGGCGTTTAGAATGGTTAGTGCGTGGTGATTGTTCTGTTATTTGAATTTGAGTCGTTTTTTTTTTTCAAGGACACAGGATACGAAACTTTCAGGTCTTATTATATTCGAAAATTTATATTCCCTGTCACTTTTTTTTTAGAAAGTTAAAAATTTTAAGACAAAGCTTGTAACTGGCTTAAGGTCTATTTTAGCCGTGGGGGTATATTGGGGGCTACAGCGGAACTCAAACACTTTGTTCACTGAATAACGAAGTAAGTTCATTATTAATTAAAATTTTCGTTACAGAAGTATAGTATCCTTGCAGAATTGTAGCTCCTCCTCAAAATAGTATAGCCGCGAAAAGAAATTCTTTTTGAAAAGAATATAGAGCACGTTACAAGGTTCACAACTATGACCTTGATAGGTCATTTCATACACTGACACAACGCCTGTGACGTAGATCGCTTCACCCAGTTATTTCGTCCCTCTGTTGGCATCACCTGAGAGCCAGGCGGGCGCACGGCTGTTCGTTGTCAATCAGGTTTCAACCGCGGCTTCGCTGATAGCCAAGCGATTTATGACAGAATCTCTACTCGCGCCATGTTACTGTATGCTCAATTTTCCTATAATTTAGCCTTATAATTGACAGACAAGCTGTTCAGACTTCAGCTGGTGCTGGCATAGAAATAAGGCAATCCTAAATGCGAGTAATAAATTTAAATGAGAAATATGGCAAATATTGCTTTTTATATAGCAGCCGTAAATTAAACCATACACTGCTCATATCTCGTCGCCTACGCATCCTTCTTAATGTTTTGTTTTTCAGCGCGAATGCGCTCAAAACACCTACATATGTCAAGAGTTAATTGCTTTTGGAAGGCTGACGAAGGCACAAGTTTAATGAATACTGCCGAACACGTCGAACTGATTTATTGCTTTTTTTTTTAACTATGAATCGCCTGCTTCTGAAATGCAACTGCTTTTTAGGGCAGCAAGGTGAACGTTGCTTATTCCTTCAAGCAGTATGCGCTGATTTTCGTGTAAATGAATCCATAAATCCTCTTTTGATTGCTTTTAGTATTCAGACATTTAAGTGAGATCAGCAGTCATCGCACACGTTTCCCTTAAATTAACACCTCCGATTCGTTTCTTTTTTCAGCACTTCGCCTCGCGTCCTCGCTTACAGAGCTTGTCTGCCGCGCATTCGTCACTTGTATAGTTCTTCCTGTTCATTGTCGATCAGTATTTTTGCGTAAACGTATCTCAAAACCTTTTCCTTAAAGATCTTCATAACTAAAGGCGGATATAGAAAAAAATTGTTTACGTGTCGCTCAAAGCTCTTGCGTCCCCTTGAGTTCATATGTTTCTTAAGTTTCTCAAATCTAGTATTTCGCTGGTTTTCTCCACGGTTGAAGAAAGGCCCAGCGATGTCTGTCTGTAAATTTCCATGCACTCTTGGTGATGAGCTGCTAAGACTATATATACTGACCCTTATAAGTCTGGATTATACTTAAAGTTTCACGCATGAAGCCTCGATGCCTAATGCAGTTAAGTCACCAGAGTATGACGCCTTTCCACACGCTGTATACTAGTGATCTTTTATTTCTGTTCCAAGAAAATACTTAGGGCTGACCAGAAAAGAAAAGTTATAAAAGGCTCCATGACCAATAAATGTCAGCAGTGTCAGACACAAAGCAAGGAGCTAGTGGACTACTGAGCACTTGCCTGCATTGTTTGTTTACGATACTGTTTTACTTGTAGCAGGGCAAGACGATTGGTCAACCACACTGCAGGTGTTTCCATCTACTCTGCAAGTACCTTCACCGCCAGCCCGATCAATACTCCTCGCGAAGAAAGCATGCAATACCCGGGCAACGTGGGCAGAGCCAAACTAAAAAAATTGCGTTACCCTCGCAACTGTCTACCCCTCTCCCAATTCATCTCAGAAAATTCGTCATAATCAAGGTTACCCCCATTCGATTGCACTCCGCAAATCCTGCTTGTCTCCGATTGGAGCACGGACGTGACGGAATACAATCAATCAGACACCAACATGGTGTTGGAGGGCCTAAGGAACCGGCGTCTTTCTAATACCTGTATAGATTGTTTTTTTTTTGCTGGTTTTGTATACAGTCAGAAACACACAACAAAGCATGCATAATCGCGCCCGCATACATACGCTGAACACATCCTCATAATATTTCGTATTACGCCTTTTTTTATTATCTTTGCTTAAATTCTTTCTTTATTTCCGCAAGCAATTTAACCAAATTTCTCGTGTGTTTGTTACTTTGTAGAGTGCTTGAAAATTGCATTTCGTATTCATCTACCTCCCACAAATGTAAAATAATTGGGTTAGGAACAATGTTAACTCCCATTTACGTGAAATAAGTGCGGTCGAAACAAAGTTTTGTTCGGAAAGCTGAGCGTACCTTCGTGGAAAATGTTCAGTAACTTATTTTTATCTTCATAAAGCCGTGTTATCATCACTAAAGGTACTGGGCAGTTTTTGATGCCCACTACTCAAGAAAATTGAAATTCAGTAAAGTTTAGCAAGCAAACTTCAGCATGCATATTTACATCGCAATATTTCATACCAAAGTAACTTTCGAAAACTGCCTCGGTTACTCAAAAAATAGTTTTGTTGCGTTTCTGAACGCCTCAGAATTCATGCGCGTAAACAGACATTGCACTGCTATTAGCATATGCCGAATGTATGAGTGAGAGCACTGCCAGAAAGTGGACGCTACGGCAAACAGTCCCAAGTATTTCCCTCGTGGGCCATCTTTATCATATCAAATGCTTTCCTCGTGCAGCCGCCGGAAGCTCTGATCTCTGGCCTTCATGGTGATAGTAAGAAGCTGATCTTCGTCGCGGGAAACCCGCGGAGTCGGCGATGCGCTGTGACACTCAGAAGCACGATTCGCTCAATTTCGACAATCACGCGTCATAAAAACAACAGCCGCCTAATTTGCTCTGCATGTTTCGCTCTCATATTTCGAAGAGGAAAGTGAAACCCGTACCATTACGGAAAACGAAGTAAATTCTGAAGTAAACTATTTTTACCTGATCTTTCATTGTATTTTTCGCATCCCCCTTGCTTTATTATTTCTTCAAACATCCGTCAAAATATTTGTCCTCAACAAAAATCTTTAGTCTTCTTAAATACCGGGTGATATTCGTGCACTGCGGTAAGAAACCGTCGCAGAGGGGTTCAAGACCTTTCGGCTTTTAATGATGCCGTGACGGCTGCGTTTCGAGGTTGAGGCGAAGATCGCTTCGGCTCGACCGCTTTTCACCACAACGGCAAGCGCCCAATAACCCGGATGTTTCAAATTACGCCACGGTAGCTTCATTTTTACACTGTCGTGAGCGCCATTAATGATCAGAAATGCAGCGTGCTTTATTCTCTGATTTGGCTATTTCGATGCATGTATAAGTGTCGAAACGTTATCTTAACGTTTTTGTTGATTTCTAATTTGTTGTCTTTTCCTACACAAGCCACTTGACTCTATCCTGACCTGCCCATTGAGTTTCATAACTTACATTGCCACACTATACAGCACCAACGATACCTAAATGTGCCTGTATGGTTTAGTATTGACCTAGACTTCATTAGTTGTGTATTAGGTAACTGTGCTACGCTGCTAGCAGGGCAAACTCTTATTCACAAAACGGCCTAGACGAATATGCATTTAATTTTATTTTTTCGGCTATACGTCCTTACCTTCAGGCCTTGGCTCGTTAGCTAGCCTGATGGAAATTTCGTGTTATCCGGTTGCAGCGGAACTGGTCTACTTCCCTTTCCGCATATGTATGTACGTCTCCATTTTTTATATACAGTCCTAGGTATGGCATTGTTACTACTTCAAAACAAATTGACTGCGTTATCGTTAATATCATTTCTCGCGACGGCTTTCTTTAAACTGGTTCCTTGCGCATCTTATTGCTGCATTGTTCATTACTTTTCACGCATCTTTTCTACAATCTCAGATTTTTTGTCGGCGTGCTCTTCGTTGTGACGTGCTCTCCTGACCTCAGAAATAACCGGAAGTTAGGTTTGTACTTCCATTGTTTTTCCACTAAGCGTCTTTTACTACTGCTTCGCGTTGAGAAGGTGAGCGTTTTTTGGCTTGCTCTGTTTTGCGACGCATTGATGCGCTCTTACAAAGTTTCTTTTTTTTTCTGCACTAGGTTAGCGTATTTTCCTATGCTCTCTCACTACACTTTTCGAGTGTAGTGAGTTTGGTCGTGTTGATGCATTAAAACGTGCTATATGTTCAGTCATTTGACATTTTTCCTGTTTCCTCTTGGCTTTTGTATTTATGTTTACTACTCGTTGCTAGCTAAACATTTCTCTTCAAATGTTTCTGCTCTTCTCTTTTTTTTTTCAGTGTTCAAGTGTTTCATATGCATATCAATGCATTTGTGATCGTTGCCTAAGCCATGCAGCCTTCCTTCTTCAAAACGCATTTTCCAGGCTTTTTTCACAACTTTCTTCCGTATCAGTTTGAAAGGACAGGCTTTACTTTGGAAAGTTTACCCTGCGCTCTCAATAACCCCAGCAGTAACATACCGTTTTTGTCAGTCGCCATGAAAAAGTGATTAGTGTGGCATTCTGGACCTTTTAACAATCTCTGTCTTTTATCAAAAACCTCAGTATCTTTATGCCGCCAGTGCAATCGAACTTGATGCTTGAGATTATGTGCCATCCATTGAAACACCTCGCCCTAGAATAGTGTTTCCCCAGTTGATACCGGAAAACGCTGAAAATGGGTGCTTTGCCAATCTGCCTGCTAGTTTATAAGCACACCCTACACTAACTTTTGTCTTCATTTTGTTCCGGCGGAACATTCCTAAACAGTTAACCCATCCGGATGTACACGCAGCAATCTTGTAATTCGTCAGTGGTTCACACCTGTAAACATTTCAACTTCGTGTGCCCTTGTGCACGTTCAAGAAAGTCCTCTGCTTTTCAGTTTTGCTCATTTTTCGGGCCTTATCATATTGCTTGTTTGTAGCGCGGTGGCCGCACTCTCTTGGGACCATCTGTTCCGTGTCCCGCAAAAGCCACGGCCTCCATCAAGTCTCCGTAGCACCAGCTTAGCGCTAAAGTGAATATCTTCTCGAACTAAGACTGCTTTCTTTTCTATTTTTTGAGTCTCTCCGTCGATGTAGGCGGCCTCCAGGTGCATTTCAAGAATTCCCAACCTGCCGCGCCGGCATTATCTCCTGCCCTTTTTTTAGCTTGGCTTCCTGGACTTTAATTGCAGGCACGTGTGTGTGTGTGTGTGTGTGTGTGTGTGTGTGTGTGTGTGTGTGTGTGTGTGTGTGTGTGTGTGTGTGTGTGTGTGTGTGTGTGTGTGTGTGTGTGTGTGTGTGTGTGTGTGTGTGTGTGTGTGTGTGTCGGTGTGTGTCGGTGTGTGCGTGCGTGTGTGAATGACGTTTCGCAATTAAGCCTAGTTCAGCAAATCAAGCGCATAGAAGATTTTCCACTTGGAACACGAAGGCATCTTGATCTGGCAAACTTTCGAATCAAGTTCGCCCTCCCCGTTGGCCAATGAATATGATGTATCGTGCGGGTAGGATGGGTGACCTCGGGAAAATCATAAGAGTGGAGAAAGTTGAGACAGATGAAATTGAATCGGAAAATATAGGAGCTAAGGCGGAGACGCAATTGGGGTTAATTTGCGGTATAGTGCACGCCGCAGTGTGCACGTCAAAAGCTGCCACCGGAAACTGGTACAGATATTTCGCTGTTTCCATGTAAGCGCCACCCCAATTGTGTCGGCCTCCAACACAGCGGCAACTTTCATGTAGCATTTCATCTGCGTGGGCGAGTTTAATGCACCGAACAATTACTGGCCATCTATGCAGTTTTCTGGCAAAGAAACAAGCGTTTATACGGAGTTATTATACTTTTCGTTAACCTTCGGGCTTACCCAGGTTATCAACGATGCTACTAGGAAAGATGCTATTGTAGACTTCGTGTTCTTGTCTTCTGATTTGTTCAGGAAAGGTTACAAATATGATATTATCGACGGAATCTCGGATCATAAAGCCATTCTTGTTTCAATTACGTGTGACGTTAATAAACCGCAGTATCATCTTACATCTTTTCGTTGTTTTAACAACGCAGATGATGTTTCAATTACCGACTATATGGCTGATTGTTTTGATAAATTCTTGACGATGAGTGCTGCAAACGATGTTGATGCCCTTTTCAATTCCTTCGTGAAAATCGTTAAAACATGTAGGTATCGATCGTTCTACCCCCCTTAAAACAAAAAAGAAAAATCCAAAGTTGCCTTGGATAAATCGTGATATTTTACTCTTGTCCCTTCGTGTGAGAAGAATTAGACGTAAAAAATTCGTAAACAATCTAGAAAGTAGGATTCGTTTTAGTAAAGTAAATCTAAAACTTAGTGCCGCAACAAAGTCTGCGAAAGACTTCTTTTTTTAGTGTTGAGCTAAAAAACCTTTTATCTTCTAATCCCCAAAGGTTCTAATCCCAAAGGTCTGCAGTTTTGCCCAAGTCTACTCTATCCAATATATTCCAGAACAATAATGAAGTACTTCAGTGCCCTAACGAAATTAACGCCTTCAACGCCTTTTTTCAGTCAGTGTTTACGAATGATAATCAGATTTTGCCATCGTTTGTTAGCACTTCCTCTCCAATCGCTAATGTCGATGTTTCTATAGAAGGGGTCCAGAATCTTATACTAGGCTGGTCCTGATGACATTCTAAATGTGTTTCTAGTCCGATATTCTCAATGGACAGCTCGCTACTTACATATTATATTCAGTAAATCTCTCAATTCTAGTACTGTTCCTGCCTCTTGGAAGCTGGCGAAAGTGATTCCTTTATTCAAATTGGTGACAAACATCTTCTTTGAAATTACAGGCCCATTTCACTAACGTCATTAGCGTGAAAAATGTTAGAACATATTATTTACAAGCATATCACAGAGTTTCTGGAAACAAATAACATCTTATCTAACGTTCAGCATAGGTTTCGAAGGGGATTTAGCATGTTAACACAATTATCTGAATTTGTGCGTGACATTTCTTCTAGCCTTGATTCTGGTAGCCAAATTGATGCTCTATTTATTGACTTCTGTAAAGCTTTTGACACCGTACAGCATTCAAAGCTCTTGCGCAAACTAAACCTAGTATTAAAAAATACAACCTTGGTTAACTGGATATCTAACTTTCTTTCTGGCCGCTCTCAGTATGTAGTATACAATTCTGGTGAATCCAGTGTCGTCGAAGCTTCTTCTGGTGTGCCACAAGGATCCGTTTTAGGCCCCTCACTTTTCTTGCTTTATAATAACTACCTTCCGAATAACGTCAAATCTAAAATCCGCATGTATGCCAACGAGTGTGTCCTATACAGCCCCATTCATTCCTTTGAGGATCTTTATCGTCTTAACGAATCACTTGTTGCATTTTCTGAATGGTGCGAAAAATGGCAAATGCATATCAATTTTCGTAAGTCCGTATTAAGGTCATTTTATAACAGTTCATCGCCCTCCGTTTTTGCCTACTCAATTAACAGCATATCACTGAAAAGGGTTTCTGAATATAAGTATATGGGTATTACTTTCACTACTAACTTATCTTAGTCAAAACATATTGATTAATTTGCGGTAAAGCCCTTACGAAATAAGGTTATCTGAGACGTAACTTAGCTCAAGCTCCATGTGACGTAAAATTATTAATGTACAAATTGTTAACCCTTCCCATACTTGATTATGCTTGCATTATATGGGATACTCATAAACTAACTAATGTCTACCAAATCTAAAATGTTAAAAAAAAAAGCTGTTCGTTTCATTTGTCACCAGTATCACCGGAATTTTTAGCCCACTTCCGCCCTTATATATGTTATATGTTAAGTGTGTGTCCGATGCGGAGGCGACATAAATTAACTTCAATGATGCGCTTTTGATGACAACATGATTTCCACTCCTCGATGAGTGGTTTGACGAGATGTAGTTTGTTGTTGATTTCATTATTCCATGAAGCCTGCCATATAAATCCTAGTTTTCTCTTAATGGATTTTAAGATATCTCTATGAGGTATGTTAACTTGCTGTATTTTGGCATTACAGGCTGCTGCGGCATATGCATCAGCTCTCTCATTGCCGATGATCCTAACATGGCTTGGTACCCAACATAACTTAATTGATTGTCCATGTGATCGTGCAGCTATCACATCATGTATAATGTTTTCAATTAGAGGTTGTGTAGCATTTCTGTGATGTAGTGCATTAATTACACTGAGAGAATCGGTAAAAATTACGCTGTTTTCAGTTCTTTTCTGTAAAATATTTTCTACTGCCGAGGAAACTGCATAGCATTCAGCTGTGAATATTGAAGGGCATTCGGGCAACCGGGCTATTCTCTTCCATTTTTCTTGTATTACTGCGCTTCCTACGTAAAGTGCTGTTTTTGACCCATCTGTATAGAATTCTGTGTAATCTTTGTATCTTTCACTTAGTGCGAAGAACTCTTGCTGTATGTGTTTGTGTGGTGTTCGTTTCTTACTAAAGTGTGTTAATGTGAAGTCGCACAGAGTGGGGAAATGGTACGAAGGTGCCAGTGAGTTGGGTCTTTGGGCAATGTTTGGAAGTGAGTCGAATGCGTTCAATTTCTGACATATCTGTTCAAAACGAAGACTTATTGGTCTGATTGCTTGGGGTTTTTCCTCAAAGAGTGTTCTCGATGCGCTCTTTGTAACTATAAGGTAACAAAGGTGCTCGGGTATGGACCTTATTTTGAGTACATATGTGCATGTAAGCATTGTCCTTCTGTCTGAGAGAGGCGGTTCATTTGTTTCAACGTACAAACTATTTACAAGGGACGTTCTATAAGCAGCAGTTGAAAGGCGCAACGCCAAATTGTGAACAGGATCCAAGCGTTTCAGATAAGAGGTTCTTGCTGACCCATACACTATGCTGCCGTAATCTAAGGTGGAGCGTATTATAGAACGGTATATGTGTAGAAGACATGTCCTGTCGGACCCCCAGTGTTTCCGTGATTGGGATGCTTTCGTTTTGATGGTATTTATTTGCGGTAGAAATGTTAGGTTTTTATCAAAAATAACGCTCAGGAATTTATGTTCGCTTTTGATAGGTAGCACAAATGCTTTTATGTGTAGGTAAGGGTCGGTATGCAAGCCTCGTTTGAGTGAGAACAGAACAGAAATTGATTTCTGTGGTGAAAACTGGAATCCATTTTTGCCTGCCCATATGGTTAGTCTATTAATTGTCAACTGTATTTGCCGCTCGCATGTTGATATGTTAGATGATGTGCACGCGATCTGGAGATCATCAACATAAAGTGAATATATGATGGATTTCGGGATTATTTTGCATATTGAATTGATTTTTACAGCAAACATAGTAGTGCTTAAAATACATCCTTGTGGTACTCCGTTTTCTTGCGTGAAGGTTCTTGAGAGTGTTGAACCTAAGCGTACATTGAATGAACGATTTGAAAGGAAATCCTTTAGGCAGTTCAACACGCTGCCACGTATACCTAGATCTGCAGGGTCGCGTAGAGTGCCAAACCTCCAAGTAGTGTCATATGCCTTCTCAATGTCGAAGACGGCGGGGCAGTGCTGTTTGTGTATAAATGCTTCTCGTATGGTATTTTCAAGCCTAACATGATGGTTTGTTATTGAACATGCTTTCTTAAACCCAAACTGATGAATATCTAAAAGTTTACGCGATTCTAGAATGAAGGGTAACCTGATGTTCAATATACTTTCAAAAGATTTGGCAAGGCAGCTTGTAAGTGGTATGGGCCTGTAGCTGCTGGGGGAGGTTGGCGGCTTTCCAGGTTTGAGGAATGGTATGATAACAGCTCGTCTCCAAGCCTCAGGTATCTTCCTCAGTTGAATATTTTATTAAAGAATTTCAAAAAGTGCTTCTACAGCGTAATCGAAAAGGTGGGCCAGCATTTCATAGTGTATCCTGTCGAGATCTGGGGCTGTTTGTTTGCCAGAAGACAGTACTCTGTTTATTTTGTATCAAGTAATTTGGCTGTTACAGGGTTCATTTGTGCCACCAGTGGTTGGAAGTCGGTGTTTTTCTGCTATGTTTTTGTATTTTAAGAAAGACTGTGTGTAGTGAGAGGAACTGGACACTGCTTCAAAGTGTTCTCCTAGTATGTTTACCTGTTCTACCAGAGTCGTTTGGTCACCCGGTGCTGTTAAGGTAGGAATTGTGAATGGTGCAAATTTGCCATTTAGTTTTGAAACCTGTTCCCACATTTTTTTTTCATGTAGTTGAGCTGTTTATGGATAAGACATATTTTTCCATCAGTCTTTTTCGGCATTTCGCCGGATGTAGCGTGCCTTTGCTCTTGTTTTCTTAAATTCTATGAGGTTTTCTTGCGTTGGGAACCTACGGAATGTTCCCCAGGCTTTGTTTTGTCTCTTTGTTACCTCGCGACATCCTCGAGTAACCGAAGCCTTATGATTTTGGCTCGCAACTCCCGAGGATTGTGGGATAGCTTTAGTTGCTTAACGTACGTAGTTTTTACGTGTGCAGCTACAAAAAACAGTCGCATAAGGAGCGCTTTCTCTCACGATCAAGAAAAAACACGCGTTCAGAGCTGGCTGTATTCTGTATATTTCTGGCTTGAGCGGGCAGAGCGGCCAGCGTAGACCAAGCGTGGCGTCTCTGTTGAACGAGTGCATGCATGCACCTGATCTCCTGTACCAATCACGCCGTAGACCCCTTTCATGAATGGAGTGAAAGGGAGCACTAAAGCCGAAATATAAAATTAACTTGTCCGTGGCTTCCTACTACGAAAGCGGCAATAGAGACGGGGATGATATTTAGAGACGGAAGGGTACACGACAAGATCGATGCCGCATGCTTTGAACATTTCGCCGGAGGGCAGCCTCAGCGCCTTCGTTTTTAATGCTAAGCTACTGCCGGTTCCCAATGGTGTCCATGATACATGACGAGCCTTTTCACGCTCACGAAGGGGCAGAAAAAGCGCGAGTCGACTAGGAAAGCCTGCAAGAGAGTCACTGCAGCATAGGCACAGCCGCCGTTGTACTATCCAGTCAGGTTTTTTTCCGCTGCCGCGATGCAGCGCCACCCTATTCAACACTCCCAGCGCAAGGTTCCCATAACAAATTCACTCTTGGTGACGTGTAAGCCGTGGTTCGCTAACCAGATACTTGATAAAGCTTTCGTTTCCTCACTTCGCCCGCAGTCCAAATCTTTTTAAGATTACATTGATATGCCGCGCCTGCCCCGCTCCACCCCAGCTCTATCCCTTTGCGATTCTTTACAAATAGATTTCATGACTGCACTTGCACATGCCTGACCCAATGCTCCTCAAGCTATCCTATAAACACATATGTTTCCGGACCTGACTGGATAATCCTGAAACCACAATACGTTACGCAAAATATTTAACTGTCACAGTTTAGCAGAGGTATCAAATATCATGATTAGCAAATGACTTTCTGTAGAAATATGGACCAGGAAAACAGTGCAAGTCGCGGTCGAATGCGCGCCGCAAAATTACAGCATTCGCTTTGTTATTTTACCATTACGCGCAGCCTAGAGGAGAGAGAAATGCGTCATGAAGCCGCCGTTTTGGGGTCACAAAATGTGCGCTTGTAGCCGTTAGGAACCAAGCTCATAGCTCATATTTTTTTTATTATTGCCTATCTTCGACACAATACACGCAACAAAATAGTACTTACAACGATCCTTTTGCATGTGGGGATCAAAGGACCAAGCTCACAAGTCGGCATCATCGTACTCGCTAACACGCGAGGCTCCGTGTGCATTTCAATGCTCGCATGTTCCCTTTTGAGCAACCTTCTTTCTACATTTCAACTGAGCAGCGCAGCTTATGCATTCTGGACAGCGCGAAAAGAGGAAGACGCAGAAAGTCACGACACAAGCGCCGTGTTTTCGTTCTTAGTCTGCTCATCGCTGTGCGCTGCCTCACAAATCTGTGGCCGAAGTGCGTACCAGCAAAGAGAACAATCGCACTGTCCGTACCGCTCGTCATTCTGCTGTGGCAATGGGCATGTGTCGCTGCCAAGTTGGATGAAAAGTTCTCTGTCGCCCATGGGGGATGGTTAGCAGGCTCAGCTCGAAATTGCAAAGCAGTGCTGTGGACCATTATGCACTAGGAGCACTAAAACAGTAAGATGGCAAACGGCTCCCGTGGAGAAATTATTCTTGATAAAACAGACTGAAAAGACAAAGTTACACTATACTTCGCTACGGAGAGATATCAGAAACACCCACATTAATCAGCTTGTTATTTTTTCACCGCAGTATGTTAACACGCGAGGTTATTGTATGCCAAAACGTAATATGTTCAAATGGTGACGTTTGAATAAAGCGTATTACAAGTAGTGGGATTTACTGCAGCTGATCTCCGTGAAGGCTGACGGATTTCAAAACTCTTTTCGAAGTATTATACACGACCAGGACAGGCTTCCAGAATTCCATTCAAACTCCTACAAACTCAATGCAATCCTTGACTACGATCTGTTGGATGGAATTTCCAATAGATACTGTTCTCAATCTGCCTTTCTCCTTCCTTGAACAATTTAAATCTTTCAGTGCTTCTTCTCTCCTTTACAATTTCTTTAATATTTTTTTTTCACTTTCATCGCTGATTTTATTGTTCGCCCTTCTCAAGCACGCCCTCTGTGGACCATGATAAGGCCTCAAACAACCTGATATCACTCTCCCACGTGGAAGGAGAGGCCCGAGCTGAGAGCTCCTGTCAAACGTAATGTCATGCAGTCCTACGTCAAGTGAATGCCCAGCGATGTCAGCTGCGAGATATACAGCCCGCCAGCTCCATGCTCGTGATTTAACACTCACAACGCCAACGCCGGTGGACGGCTGCTGACACCAGATTCCCAGTGAACGGGGGCGTTATCGCGTTAAAACTTTCTCTTCAGTTAGGTGTAAATAGGAGAACATATTTATTAGTTCAATGAGAGAGTTGCAGTGATTCGGTGCAGGTCCCCATGGCAAGCTAATACAGTGTAAACAACACTGAAGGAGCCGCTGTAGCTGAGATATTTCTCTACAGTTGCGTTCATCCTCCCTGTCTAAGACAGCTGTTTACGAAAGACACGTCACTCACAAAGGACTACTTCCATTTTTTGCGGTTCTTCCAAATACTCTATTGAACTCCTTTTAGCGCCTATGAATCGGATCTATAACGGGAATGTTTAGGAATGCCATTAGGGCTTTGATAAGCTTGTCAAATTTTCCTAAATCGATTTCTCAACTGTCTTTACATTAACACTCGTGCAACAATTCATGTTTACGAGAGACTAAATTTTTTTGTTTTTTTATCTGCTGCGTTTCTCAAAATTGGTGTATACTGGCTGCATGTCGTTACTGATCTTGCCAATTGCGCGGGGTGTGCTTTACACTTGACCATACGTGCTATCTATGTAGCCAAATCACGTCATGGGATCAAATGCTTTTTTGTTGCGTTGTTTAGTGCATTCCGTAAATTTATTTTTCTAGACGTGCTAACAAATGTTTCTGCTCTACTCCTAAACCGTCGGAATGCCTTTCGTACAATGCGAGACTATGCACTCCATTCTAACTTCAATGAAATAATTTACCCATCCGCTCGACACTTGCGAGATCGTTCGCGGCCACTTGGGAAAAAAAAACATAGAATGAGGCGTGATGCTTGACAGCCCATAAAAGCAATGCACCGAAGGCTGCGAAGACAGTGGAAGCATGAACGCGTCGGCACAGTGTGCGACAGCAGTAAGCTGGACACGGAACTTCGGATTTACCATTCTGGAGTCTAGATGCGGCCGTTTGCTAGAGCAACGAGTGAGCGGCACCTGTCTTCTATTGTGAGGTCAGCATAACAAAGGAAGCGCATAATCAAAAATATCGAGAACTGTCCCTAGAATGGCTGGTGTTTTGAACGTGTAAAGCTTGTGTCAGAGTGGGTCTCTTCGAAATGTCTGTAACAGTGGCCCCCCACTGAAATATCCTGTATGAATTTCATAACAGATTCTATATGCCGGTTTACTGTACAGGCTGAACCTGCATGAAACCGGGCGGAGCTGTGATTCCGGAATTTCCTGTATATAAGTCGATATATCTCGTTGCTGATTGTAGGTCTACGCCCAGTAACAAAGCATAGATTCAGGGGCAGCTATTTACGCGTGCAAACCGTCTATTACAGTTCCTCCTTAATCATTTAATGTTCGTCGAAGATGGAAGTAGTGTAGCAGTCAATTCCGTCGCCCTCCTTTCTTTAACCTTAAGTGCTCCGGCTGAAAAGAAAAACCCAGATATTAATATGACTCAATGATCAATCTATTTCGGAAACCGCATAGAACAACTAGGCGTTCGCATGACGTCGAAGAAGCGACCATGGCGTAAAAAAATGTTGCTTGGCAATATGTAATCTGAAATGGCAAGTCGACCTGGTTGGTTACAATTACGAGACCCGAGCAGCCTCTGCAAACTTTGCCTTGCGCATGGTCCTCAAGACATCATTTATTTGCCCCTACCTCGGCCTACCTCACATGCCTGCGTTCGTTACAGCCGTGCCTTTGCCTTCGGCTGTCCATGGCAGGCGCCGAGAGTCGTCGGAACAATGTAAAGCATTGGGAGTATTTTTACCAGCACGTAACAATTGCAGGTGATGAGCGCGAATGCAAACAGCAGTTTTACTTGTGATTCCTGCTTAATGCCTTCCACGTATAATGCACGCACACAAAGAAGTGCTTGCCGTAGAGATTAGTGCACACGGGGGCCCAAAGTCCTGCATTAGCATGTGAAGAGTTCATGAAAAGATACGGAAAACACTGAACTGAATCTGGCACCAACTTCGGCCAGTGTGGAGTGCGGAATAAATATCTAAAAAACTTGATCTCGTGCCTCGCTTGCGGCACTAATACGTTTTATTCGAGCGGTTAAATTGTGTAGCACTCCCAGGCTCTGCACCGTGCACTTGGTAAAATACTACAGTGGCCTTTTTTTATTCTCGCTCCTAATTAGCGAGCGTTCTTATGTTTGATTTCAAGAAATATGCTTTATATGGAGGAGTCGTAAAGGGCTGGCTAGCCCCTTCGGAAACATGTCATAGCCGTGGGCGCACTGCCCATGGCGGAGGAAAACAGAATAACATACAGCTCTAAGCTGTACCAATTGATTCAATCATTTGCTGTGCTTTTTGTGTCTTGCTCTGTAGGCTAAAATGAGCTCTAAACCAGTAATGGGGAACTTTCATGTCCATGTAAATAAATTTAAAACCTTGAAGAAAAAAAAAACAGTATTTTCTAGATAAATAGCATAATTATAGATTCTTGGAATAATCTACCCAGGCAAATTAGGCAAATATTAGACTGGACCGGCAAAATTATGATGATCCATTAGGGACATCTATTGATAGGGAATTCAAAGGACGAAACATGTAAAAAATGCTAGCAGTCGCATTAAACGCGATACGTATCTTTCGGTGCAGATTTCAATGTATCCGATGTCTATCATTATGACTGATCGAGTACAGAAGAACACTGCATATGGCTGTAGTTACAGAATATGGTGGCTAACTTGCGCATCAACTCGCCATTACTACGCAGTCATTTACCAGCATGTTCGTGTCGTACACTCTGGAAGAGCATCCCGCGCTGGCGAGCCCAGTTCAACACAAATTCCGCTTTTATGGACATCGGTTCCCATTTTGTAGCAGCTGGTGATTATTTTCAGATACTGTTACTAATATTGAAGGCGGTGAACGCATCTTCTAAAGTGCGGCAAAATATACCGTTCAAAGTTTACCCTTATCTTGCGTCGAGTGCCATATGAAACCGCTGCCGTGTAAAACCAGTGCGGAACGTTTCTGATAATAGAACTACGAGCATTTTGAAAGGTCTGCGCATATATTGATTGTTACAGTGAAATGTGCCTTGAGAGAAAAAACTGCGTTTGTAACTAACTGCCCGTTGAAGAATGCGCTAGTGGAGACTGTCTTGGTATGTTTTCAGCTGGCGCATACGTTCCAATGCATGCAGCGATGCCGCCACTCTTTTCTTTCACGTTATTGCGCCGGACGTAAGAACTCCAACATGAAATTGCGCCTTGAAACGCGCTCTGTGCCCTATGCGAAAGTCTTCCGGATGTTTCGCGTCCGTCATTATTCGATCTTCTTCTCGATGCGAAAGAAGCGCAGAGTAACGGGTGCATTGCACTGCGCACATGGCGGCAGCGCTGACGTGGCGCATTCAGGCCGGGGCTTCCACGTCACTTGTTTTTATTCCGGCAGCAGCAGCCAGGCGGATCACCTTGAGGCGGCGCAGATCATCGCTCCAGCGACTGCTGCTTAGCATGTTAATGACGCCGGCCGATTCCGCTGGAAATTTCTCGATGAACAAGGAGGGGCCGTGGCGGCTTATCGCCCGCTGCTGCTCCGGTGCCTATTTCTGTTCGTGCGAGGTCGAGCCACTCGGGCGGAAGCGGCGAGCACGTTGCAACGGAAACGTGTCAGGGGGCCGCCTAAGCGAAACTTATTGGACGCGATGAGCGCGTTCTTGTACTGCCCCTGAGCCGTTCAGCGTTAGGCAGCGCGTGCTAGCTTCGGTACGACCAACACGGAAGCGCAATATCCCCATAAGCGCGAGCAGCGTTCTGCACTAAAGACTGACTGACTGTCTATACAGAAGATTTATATACTGGTAATGTATGACTCTCGATTTGATAGTAAAAGTATCCCCACTGTGTTTAATGGAGTCTGCTCTACAAAAAAATAAGGACAGGCTCTTAAAAACCTGCTGAGCATCACCGCGCGTCATTCGAAAAAGCCCTCTGAACGATGATGTGGCATCGGCCAAGACAGCCTTTGCTCTACATGCAATTTTGTGAGCGTCGCACTTCGCCGCAAAGCCTATAAAACCATAACGGGAGCATGAGCTTTCCACGTGTACGCCTGTGCCTCCAGCTTGCGTGCGTGCAGTAATTTTCCAGTCGGTCGAAAGGCAGCAGCTGTGCGGTTTTTTCAAGGCTATTTCAGGCGGGCGTTTGGCAAAACTAATTAAAATCGGCCGGCCCACTTTTTTCATATTTGGCACAGACCGTGTCGCACGTAATTAGCGCATCAGCTGAGGCCTACACCCCTTTTTTTAAAGGTTGTGTCATAGGGTAGCCACCTGGTGATTTCAGCACTTCTGAAACACCGACCACCTGCGCTGTGGTCTACGAACCACGCCGGACACTGCTCTTTCCTTGGAAACCCGCCATTCCGTGGCTAAAACTGCGGTGTAGCGACAGAGCGACACTAGCAGCTGTGCGGTTTTTTCAAGGCTATTTCAGGCGGGCGTTTGGCAAAACTATTTGAAATCGGCCGGCCCGCTTTCTTCATATTTGGCACAGATCGTGTCGCAATTAGCGCATCAGCTGAGTCCTACACCCCTTCTTTTAAAGGTTGTGTCATAGGGTAGCCGCCTGGTGATTTCAGCACTTCTGAAACACCGACCACCTGCGCTGTGGTCTACGAACCACGCCGGACACTGCTCTTTCCTTGGAAACCCGCCCTTCCGCGGCTAAAGCTGCGGTTTAGCGACAGAGCGACACTAGCACAGCGCACCCATGCCTCGGGCTTTGGGAAGTGCTCCACGCGTCGTGGGTCTCGGCGTCAATCCTTTCCCTCGTGCATGAGTCAGTCCGCCTTTCCGCCCGCGGCGTATTAGTGGGGCGACATGCCATTTGATATGCAGCACATCAGGTGGCCGCACTTTAACGTACGCATGCTGTGGGGTATTAGTTGCTGGTTGTCCTTGGAGTCGGTCTCAGCCGGCCGTGGCAGCCAAGTACGAAGAACGCGGGCGGTGCGAGTGCGGCGTTGCCAACGTAAGAGGCCACTTGATCAGCGCAGACGTGGGAGTTATGCTTTCTCTCAATAAATGATGGACGATCGGTATCTGGAGCTGCAGCAAATTGCGCGCACCCTGGCATTTCTGGGCGACGCGATCGCTTCCGAAAAAGAAGCCGCCATACAGGACTGGGGTATGCCCAAACTATGCCGAACAGACGCAGGACAGACTCCGTGGTAGCCTTTTAAAGCTTATGCTGCATATTTGATTACGGAGGCTTAAAAATGAAAGAAAGGTGTTTTTTCGCGGGAGTATGGCTGGATAGTGTGCTCCGATTTCTCCAATTTAACCCGGAAAAACCATGTCCGTGAGCAGCAAAGGATGCGAACAGAACTTTAAAATCTGGAAATTATGTGACTTCATCTTCATCGTCATCATTATCATCAGCCTGACTATACCCACTGCAGGGCGAAGGTCTCTCTCGTATTACTGCAACTCCATCCTGTGCTAGCTGCATCTACTTGACCTTTGCGAACTTCTTAACCTCATCCGTCCACCTAACTTTCTGCCGCCCGCTGCTACGCTTTCCGTCCCTTGGAATCCAATTTGTTACCCTAAGCGACCATCGGTTATCCTCTCTTCGTATTACATATCCTGACCATGCCCATTTCTTCTTGATTTCGACTAGAATGTCACTAAATTGAGTTATTCCTCTGACCCACTCGGCGCCCTTCCTATCTCTTAATGTAACACCTACAATTTTCCGTTCCATAGCTCTCTGCGTGGTCTTCGACTTAAGTAGAACCCTTTTCGTTAACCTAAAGCTTCCAGCCTCATAGGTGAGTACAGGTAAGATGCAACCGTTATATACTTTCCTCTTGAACTTTGCCGGTAAGCTGCTAGTAATAGTCTGCGAGTATTTGCCAAATGCACTCCATCCTAACCTTACTCTCCTAGCTACTTCTCTTTCATGGTGCAGATCTGCGGTTACTACCTGTCTTAAGTAGACATACTCGCCTAGCACTTCCAACACTTCGCTATCTATTTTAAACTGCTGTTCCTTTCCCAGGCTGTTCAGTATTACTTTAACCTTCTGCATATTAATATTTAGGCCTACCTTTCTGCTTCTCCTGGCTAGATCATGAATCATTCTTTGCATTTGGTCCCCTGAGTTACTTAATAAGGCAATCTCCTCAGCGAATCGCATATTCCTGAAATAATCTCCATCAACCCTGATGCCTAACTGCTCCCATTCCATGTATTTGAATACGCCCTCCAAGCAAGCTGTGAATAATACTAGGGAGATCGTCTCCTTGTCTAACGCCCTTCTTATGGGAATTTTATTACTTTTTTTTATGCTGAACTACGATTGCTGTGCAGTCACAATAGAAATCTTCCAGTACTTTCACGTACGGCTCGTCTACACCCTGATTTCCCAATGCCTGCATGACAACCATGGTTTTACCGAGTCAAATACTTTTTCGTAAACATGAATGCTATGTATAGAGGCCTGTTATATTCCGAGCATTTTTCTATCGCGTGGTTGATAGTATGGATATGATGGAGGGTAGAGTACCCTTTCCAAGACCCTGCTTCATTCTTTTGTTGATTGAGGCGTAAGGTTGCTCTGATTCTATTAGCGATTACCTTAGTAAATACCATTTTATCCAGGTCTGAAAAACTCGCGGACTCAGCGGTAAATCAGGCACCGGGCAGAAGAATTTCACCGTTGAGCGAGGGCATGCTGCTTTAGCGCATCGGCCTGGTTTCAGTGGTAGCTGGGGTGGTGGAATGTAATGTTACAAGGACCAAGTTTGCATTTACCTTTTCATCAAATGTTTCAAAGGTACATGGGTATATTTCGGTCAAAACCTGCAAAGAGGAAACCGTTCCAGTGTAATGCGTATTTTACCAGCATAGGCCCACAGCTGGCACAAAATAATCCGCTTACTCCATGGAGGATGCATTCAGTATCTGCCAATAGTAGCTTTACACTTACTACACCTACACTTTATGGAAGTAATGATATAATTGAAAGCTTGAGTAGCACCAAAGCTCCATGGCCACACGGGATACCTGTAAGACTTGTGAGCGCGAATGATGAAATTATTGCACCCATTTTGCTCCATATATTTAATCACGCAGTAGAGAAAAGTATTTACCGTGACATTCTGAATATAGCAAAAGTTATCCCTGTATATAAAACGATGATGGTAATAATGCAGGCAACTATCGGCCGATATCTGTGCTTAGTGTAATAAATACTATTTCTGAAAAAGCGACAGCATTAGAAGTGCGCCATTATTTGAACGAAAAAAATAGTTTTTCAGTGTCAGCATGACTTCCGATCAAACAAATCTACATCCACAGCTGTTCTCGTACTTACACAGTCTCTATATACTTGTCTACACAATAATGGTCTTCCGATAGTACAGTTTATTGATTAAAAAAGCTTTCGATACTGTTACTTACTCTATTCTGTTGAAAAAGCTTGAACACTACGGATTCCGCGAGTCTAGAGTCACCATTTTTTTGCTAGCTATTTTACAAACAGGAAGCAATATACCTGTCTCTTGATGGTTTTTCCTCCCCAGATAAACCACTTGAAACAGGAATTCCCCAAGCTCTGTCCTAGGCCCCATTTTGTTCTCTTTATATATTAAGGATTTGCCACACATTTTATCTTCATCTAAGGCTCTTCTACACATTGAAGACACAGCAATAATATATTTAGGTATGCCATTATTATAATTGTAAGCAGTAATAATTATGTAGCATGTCGAATAAATGGCTGGTTCAAGTGCAATAAACTCACGCTAAACAAATCAAAACAAAATTTATTTTATTTCGTCCCAGAAATAAGTTCGTTAACTCTTCTAGTCTCAATATTTTAAGTAATGGAACAGCCTTGCAGGAGAGAGAATTGATAAAATATTTAGGTGTTATAATTGACAACCAGTTAAACATTGAAGAATACATTAGAAACGAGTGTTCGAAACTTGCTTCAGCTTGCTATATTTTGAACGCGAATATATTCTAGTACACCTATATTAAAAATGGTTTACTTTGCCATATTTCATTCCCACCTTATATATTGCACCAAGTCATGGGCATTCACATCCAAAACATAGTTTTTTCCCATCATTCGTCTTCAAAATGAGCTGTATGCATAACGACCTTTTTGCACTGGCACTCGCCAACAGCTTTATTACTCTCAGAGCTCCATATACTCCCTTTTACTCTCGCGTCAGAAATGAAAGTGTGCCGGGCAGTAAATGCCAATCTTCTGTATGCTCACCCCTTACTAATTACAATATTTGTTACACCCAACAGGAGCACCAGAAATTCAAACAACAAACTTTAAACTTCCTATCACCATCTAAGCTGGTCGTAATAACGACCAGCTTAGATTGCATTCTCGAGGCGGTGCAGATGAAGTTATGTGATGTTAGGAAGATAGTGAGAGACCGGAAAGCGTGGTGTGATATGGTCCATAGGGTCACGAAGAATCGGACACGACGGAACGACTGAACTGAACTGATTACGACCAGCGCTTAACACAGTATTGTCGGTGTAAAGATTTCCACTTGAAACTAAAAAAGCAAATAACTTTTTTTTTTCTACCAAAAATCTTTATTATTACAGAATTCTATCATTGCAAACCTATAAACAACAGATAATAATGCTTCTAATTCTGGCGCTGGCAAATGTGTATGTTTTCGCTTTATTCATTTCCTCAGTTCGGGAATTGCATTTTTGCGGTCTCTCAATTATGCTACTTGCATAAAATAAGAATTCGTCTATATGAATGCCGGCTTTCCATGCCTACGCTGTCATGTTCTTTTTTTCTTTTTCTGCCCATTGATTGTTACGCTTTGCCGTGTGTACCGTAACCCTGAAAACAGTTTTTGTTGCATGTCGCTTAGTGTGTCTCCACTGCTGTATGTATGTATGTATGTATGTATGTATGTATGTATGTATGTATGTATGTATGTATGTATGTATGTATGTATGTATGTATGTATGTATGTATGTATGTATGTATGTATGTATGTATGTATGTATGTATGTATGTATGTATGTATGTATGTATGTATGTATGTATGTTGGTTGGTTGGTTGGTTTGTGGGGTTTAACGTCCCAAAGCGACTCAGGCTATGAGAGACGCCGTAGTGGAGGACACCGGAAATTTCGACCACCTGGGGTTCTTTAACGTGCACTGACATCGCACAGCACACGGGCGCCTTGCTTTTCGCCTCCACCGAAAAGCGGCCGCCGAGGCCGGGAATCGATCCCGCATCCTTGGGAACAGTAGTCGAGCGCCGTAACCACTGCGCCACCCCGGCGGGGTATGTATGTATGTATGTATGTATGTATGTATGTATGTATGTATGTATGTATGTATGTATGTATGTATGTATGTATGTATGTATGTATGTATGTATGTATGTATGTATGTATGTATGTATGTATGTATGTATGTATGTATGTATGTATGTATGTATGTATGTATGTATGTATGTATGTATGTATGTATGTATGTATGTATGTATGTATGTATGTACAGGCCTAAACTAGCTTCGCTAATGGCTCAACGTTTGTCTAATTTGTGCATTTTATTGAAATAAATAACTGATTGATTGATTGAGTGATTGATATATGGGAAATAATTATCAGTTCCATGCATAGATCCAGGTCCTGGTCACGCCACTTTTACCTGGCCATGAAGCCCTGTTTCCGTACGCGGGAAATTCATTCCCGGTCCCTATTTCTGTCTGCAGAACTCAAATGCTTATTCGCGATATGTGTGGTGAGTGCTGTGTGCTGAGGTTCAGGGCAAAAGGGTGCTAGAGAAAAATAAAGGGGAAGCGATGTCGGAGGCTAGCACAAAATATCTGAGAAAGGAAGCAATTTAGCACACGCAACTCCTCAGCCACGTGTCGAGCTCTATACGTAGACAGTCTTCGTCAAGCTGTCGTTGTCATTTGTTTTTGTCTCAGATACTCTGCCTGCCGTTTGGTATTTTATTCTTCAAAAAGTGGATGCCACTGGGAATTTAATGCAGACGTTTTAAGATGAACAGTATCGGAAGAATGCGGCTTTTCTTCGAAGAGCACTTGTGTTCGGTGCTTATCATTGAGACAGCAGTGTGTGATAGCGGATTTTGCATGACTGCACTGTGTGAGAGAGCAAATTCAAGACAGATGACAAGAGGAGAGCACGTGTTGGTCTGGCCGTTGCAGCCCTCGTTATCCTGGCTTTGTCATTAGTGAGATCTGTGCAACCCTTGGCTCAGCGAGCTCAGCGTCACCTCAGTGACGCTGGCTCGAATCCCGATGAAAGAATTTTATGGAGTCGAATAAAAGACTGGCAGGATGTTACGGCGGCGATGTCCGCAGAGTCTCGCTGGTCGCAGACGACGTCTATTTTCGACCGAGTCATGAGAGACGTGATCTCGCGTTAGTACCTGCCGAAGGCGGCGAGAAACCAGCCCCGAGGATCGAGAGATAGGCCTTTGCCGCGCGGGCATTTCGCGCACGTGCTCCCGGCAGAAGAGGGAGTCTGCCAGGAGACGCTGCGCCGCGCGACTCGCAATCAGGGCTGTCTGCGCCGGCTGAACTAGTCTGATCGCTGCACTCGACTCTTCTTTTGTCTATTTTTTGTGCGTGCCGTTTCTCGAAGCTTCGGCATTCGGCGCAGTCTCCGCTTGCTTGGATGGCCTGACGACCAGCAATGAGATGCGCGACGTCAGCATGAGCGCTCTCCCAGGATGCCCGCGAGAACGCGCTGGCTTTTAGGATCCGGCATGCCGATTTTCTTGGAGAGCAGCGTCTCCTTTCTGATGCGTAATTCTGTCGTATCGAGGAGATATTACGCATTGCTTCAGCCATACTGATACAAAATTAGGCATTGTTATGCAAGAAAGAAGCTGCCCAACTGGTTTTTAAATTGGCAACAGCGCAAATATAGTGCTCATTTTTTTTGCTTTATTGGGCTATCGAAGATGAAGTGCGACAAACTCGGCAAGAAAAACAAAAGAAGCTAGCACAAGTTGTGACTAAACTGTGAGCTGCGGCATGGAGAACTGGGGCAGTCAACCGGCATCAAGTTATGCTCGGAAAGCGGTGACGCAACCGTAGTTCGTCTTCCGCGTGCTGTCACGGTAAAAGGAAACTTACTGCGCATACAGCTCAGAGGCTCTTCAGGTCTGCAGGAAAACTAATATGCAAATCATACGGATTAAAACAAACCTGCTGCTTGCACCGAGGCTCCTCTTTGTAACATAAGAGACAAAGAAAGCTTGCAATATGAGGAACTCGTTGATTTACCGGCTTCACGATGGTATATACTCGTGATTCCCGTGGCTGATGACGGCTAGGTTGCTTTTTGACTTTTCTTAGTTTCGTAGCGCTAACTGTGGTGAGTTTTCTGCAAATTTATATTATACGCTGCTTGAAAACCAAGCGGCGCACCGCTCAGCATCTGCCTTACTGAGTGTTGCAAGCCCCGTACGGAAGCGAGGAAGAAACAGACGCAAGGAACTGTCCGCGTTGTAATTCGCGATCGCACATAATACCCTTAAGCGAAGACATCAGAAATCGAGAAGAAAAAAATTCAGGAACACCTAAACACGTATCAAGCAAACTTAGAAACCCTTCCCACCCCGCGTGTTCCGTACTTTTCCGTTGGAATACGTTCCGATATACCAAATTTGCCATCGTGCCCTATGATAAAAGCCGAAATTATTAACTGGGAAAGACTATGCAAGTGACCACACACACAAAACGTTGTAGACTTCTACTGTACGCGGTAAGAAGGTCAGTTTACAGAAACGAACGGTATCTGATGCAGCTTTTCAACATTAAAAGCAAAGGCTCTGCTCATGCCTTGCATAGTTAAATACAGTCATGCAGTGCACCGGGAATCTCATCTATCGGTCTACACTTTCTATGGTCGGGAATGGTTCAATTTAACGCTTTAAACGTTTTTGTAAGGAGAAGTGCTATTAGTTATTATTACAATTACTTCCCAGGTTTTCTGACAGAAATTGCGAAAAGCGGGTTGATATTAATATGTATGTGTAAAGTAGGTCAAAAAATAAAAAGGTTTGGTTTGTTTAACATCCCAAAGCGACTCAGGCTATGACGAGAGACGCCGTAGTGGAGGGCTCCGGATGTTTCGACTACCTGGGGATCTCTACCGTGCACTGACATCGCACAGCTTGCGCCTTGCTTTTCGGCTCGACCGAAAGCAGCCACCGAGGCTGGAATTCTACACCGCATCCTCGGGCACAGTAGTCACGCGCCCTAACCACTGCACCACTCCGGCGGTGCAATCAAAAATGTCACTAAACAAAATTTTAAATACAGCAGTATAGTGAATAATAGGTACAAACAACAAATTAATAATTAAAACTATAGGCCCACATCATTGCGTCATATAGTGCTTTACGACAACGGTATACTAGTAGCCTACAACAATTCTATAAGCATTGTAGAGGGCTAGACACCGTTGACGCTCTGCTGACCTCGAACAAGTTCTGGAAAACAATACGATGAAGTGGCTATTTGTCGTGGCGCATTTACTAGATTCTCACGCTTTGCCTCGTTTTCTGTCTAAGACATGAAAACTGTTTTTTCAACAACCGCGCACTTTAGGAAGCTAATTATATCCAGAAAATGTTGTACGCCTAGTGCGCAGAGAAGGAGGAGGAGGGAAAAACTTTATTAAAAAAAAAAGTAAACACTCCCAGGAGGACCTCTTATTCCAAGAGCCCTCTGGTTGTTCCTTCTAGCTTAGCCCGCTCGACCAGCTGCAACTGACCTGCAGGTTGCGTGGCTAGAAGGGCAGCCTCCCAGCAGGAGGGCCTAGTGCGCAGACTCGTCGCAATAAAGACAGAGTTTAACCATAGAGATAATAACTAGCCGGAAGAGGTACTGTCATTGCCAATAATCGGCTTAACAGCAGATTATAACAATTTCTTCTCGTCAGGATGAACCGAATTGATAAGCTTAGGAAAATACCCGTACCTAAAAATTCAGACGACCAGAATACAGCTAAGAGCTGACTTTTACTTATAGGATTTCAAAGGCTGTCACAGTTAAAACTACAACATTATTCGTTCCAACAATGCTCTACTACATGACCTCTATGGGATCTACAATAAAATACCTCTTCACTTTTCTAGCTATATATAGACTCTGCAGGTACTACTTTATAATAACTCCCCATGATATATCAGTGCACCCAAGACACTGCATCCCTCATACAATATTCACGTATCGACGCTCCATAAAGGTTTCAAAAACACTCAGGTAAATTTTGTGGCAGATAGCTTAATATAACTGGGTATATATCTATACAGAACAAAGCGTATATCCGTCAGAAGGTCTCACAGACAGTGGCAAAATATTAAAAAGCTGTAGTTGCACTCAAAGAATTTCAAAAGCTGTGAGGCTTGCCTGAAAAAATCTATTCCTTTTGAAACCGGTCTGTTTGGACGTGCACAAATTTAGTATTTGGGACGTGCATATTACAGGCAACTGTAAAGAGCTGCCAACAGTGGCATGACGATTGCTTGCCGAATCGAAGGACGCTGCATATGAATGAAGGCGAACTGTTGCAGGCGATATCAGAACCTACCAACGAACTCTATATAGTTCATCTGGAGCCTTATACTTATAAATTACCGTTAAATGACTAGGGTTGTTCGAAGTTCGAAAATTTGGACTAGCACATCAAATGTAGTTCAAATCGATGTGTCGTACGAATCAAATGGTTTATGCTCAAAAATATTTGAAACTAATTGATCAGCTTTTTAAGCTCCCGAATGCTTTCCCAATAACTGCGAAGTTCGAATAGTGGCAAATGCCTCTTTCTTCCCCGACTGTTACGCAGACATGGACACACAAATGCCGCATACCATGCTGGGATCGTTAAGCACGGGATGGAGGCTCCGGCTTATTGGCGCGGTTCGTTCGAGTTGCAGAGATCATAATTCGCGCGCATGCCCTCGAAGATTGAACGACGCGGAATGGCAGGCTCAGCAAACTCAGCCTTGATGACTGATGTCTGAGGCCCATGCGTAACCCTCGCAGGTCTCAAGCACTGAGACTGGAGCTAGATTGGGGTCACCGCACTCAGACTGGGGCTAGATTGCGGTCACCAAAAAGAAAATGCACTGGACCTAAGAGTATAACTTGGTGATGACAGATTTAATCGCTCACTGTGATCAGCGTTTTGTCCTTTCAAAAGATTTGAGTAAAAGCGCAGCCTTGTAGCGCCAGCGCTAGCTGTATTTGCAGGGCTATTTGCAGATGCCTGCTTAAAATTTTACATGCTTTTGTTAGCGCCTTTAAAGAAACCAGATGGTCGCAAATACCTGCGCCCTCCTCCTCTATGGCGTCCCTCATATCCCACCTAAATTACAATGCAATATATTATATGCAAAACAAACAGAACAGTCATGGACTCTTAATTATCAGTCGCCTTCGTAACAGTACTAAGCAGTAATAACAAAAAAGCATTTCTGAAGCAATAAAAATTTAATTCTTTCTATTTCTTTGTTTCTTTTGTTTTAGTCATGTCTTCATTCCACTTTTTTGATTTCTCCTTAAAGACAGTTCAGGTTTGCAAGCAATCTTGACTTATCTTTACAAGCTTTCTCACTTTAAAATAGTGCTTGATATCGGTACTGTTACTTCATGCCACTGCGTACTCGGATAGGAAAGCTGACAAAAAGAACACAAGGAATACATGTGGGAACCGACGGGGTTAAAGAAACGAGGTAACACTGTGCCTCTCTTATTTTTGTTTCGTTTCCGCTATGCACGATAGGACATTTGTGCAAAAATAAAAACGAAAACGAAACGAGTGTAAATGTACGTGCACGTCCTCGTAGGCGTAATCTATCCTACGCGACGGTTGGTAGGGATCGGCGGCAAGTTGGCGGGATAGCTTGTGTAGCCCTTTGTAGGGCGACTGCACTGTAACCAGAGCACTGGTGAGCGAAGCTAAGCGAGGACTAACGGCGCGTGCGTTGAAAGACCTGTCGCCTTTACACATTCAGGGTTTTTGCCCCGCCGAGGCTGCTTAGCGTTTAGGGCGGCACAGTTAGAAGGCGCGGGTTCGATCCTCGCAGCAGCGGTCGCGTTTCGATGAAGACAACGCAAGGCGGCCTCGTAGTGTGCGATGTCAGAGCAATGTTGAAGGACGGCAGGGTGGTCGAAACTACAGGAGTCATACACTACAGCTGACATGTTGGTCTATGTAGCTTTGGGAATTTAAGTCCTACATGTGATACGCGTATTTTTTTTTTGTGTCTCCTAACCGGCGTGCCAACTCAAAGGAGCTATCCTCAACATATTCTTCTTTTCAGGTAACATAAAAGTGTTCTAATTAATCTTCTTTTTTTCAACTAAAAGTCCAGATTTTAAATAACTCGGATGTTAAATAATAACTCGGGAGAATAACTCGGAAGAGTGCGTAGCGTACTTGCCTAACTATGCCATGCGATCCCCCCCCCTCCCCTCTTCTATCTTTTTTAATGCTTCTGCAGTTGCTTAGATAACTTAATGTGCACTAGATACCGTACCCACTCCTACTATGTCCTTCGTATGAAGGCGTACTATTTTGCAATAATTTATAAATGAATAAATAAAGCACACGAAACAGCGGCCATGCATGTTCTCGGTAGCTATAGACCAACACCATATCTTGCAGCCAAATTAGAAGGCTCTGCCGGACGCGGCAGCAGAAAAGTAGAAATGTAGGTTGAATGCCTACTAGAATACTCTAAAACAAAATTTTTCAAAGGAGTCTTCCTATTTATCATTGCACCGGCGACGTTGTCATTTGGTGAAGAGCAGGCATGAACGTCCTAGGACAATTGTGAAAATGCGAAACTTCGCTTCAGAGGCGGTGTAGTTTCAAAACAACGCGAAACGCCCTGCTGCGCAAGCCGGGATCGTGACCGACGGAAACGATGTAGTCAAGATTTACAGAAACGGTTTTCTTATTTCACAGAACACCAAATGCAACTGGCCAGTCGGTCACTTTTGGCTAGTGCTTTGAAGAAGAGCGTGGCAGAGTATGCTATGCCATATAGCAGGATACTTATTCTCAGAACACCCGAATATCTGTGCTTTGCGAAACTAGATATATTTACTAACCAAGGATTCATTATCTTCTGACGGCTTCTCCAAATCGCACAACCTTCTCGCGTATACTGACATCCTGCCGCATGAGCTGAATATACTTACTGATACTTTTCTTGAAGCTGTAAAACCGAGACAGCATTGTATTCAAAAAGGTGATTTTAAATGCGATGCAAAGGTGACGGTAGAAACTCTGCTCTGTAGCAGACAATGCCCACGGTTGCCTCTGGCTCCTTCGTGCACGAGCGCTACTTGCTTGTGTTAGTCATGACAGTGCGGACCATCTGCTACTATGTGCAGCTTCTCTGCGCGTTATCATCATGTCAGAGGACTGACTTCAATGCAAAAATTTGATGGAATGATAGTATTGCAAGGACATTTCGTGTGCGCGGCTGTATGACGAATTACACGGAAAGTTCGCGCGATTATCAGAAGCACACAGCTCGTAGCGAATCTTTGTAACTATATTTGGCTTCACAAAACACAATTTTTGAGATGTCTTGAGAATATAAATGACGTATCATACTTTGCCGAGACCCATTGTTATGATGGAGGACATCGGCCCTCAATAAGCATAGAACAAAAATATTTATTTCTGCTTTCTTTGACATCAGTGGTTAGCGGCTCTTATGACCCCTACCTTGACCAATGTCACCTGGGCTTTCCGCTAGCTATCGACCTCGGCTGGCCGGTGTGTTGGGCTCGTTCGTTATCCGGTGACATCGTAGCGTGCTTCTGCTTACATTTTATCAGCGTCATCCTCAGGTGATCGGTCGTTTATATTTTTTTGCCTCATGCAGTTTTTTTATTCTACTTGCATGCGTTTGTTTTTCTTTAGTTCAAGACAGTTTCATCCTCGAATTTTTGAGAAGCTGGCCTCGGAAAGACGGCGCGGTTCGTGACAAAGAGCGCAAGCATGCTAAAATTTAGTGCTTCGTTGATAATCGTTACAGTTACAAATGCTTCGTTAGCGGGACGCTGCAACGATGATCTGTTATAGTCATTTTGCTGTAGGTTTGTCATTGGGCGCCTATGGTGACAAAAAAGGTGTAAACCCAACCCAACACAAAGAGGTGTCCTGTAATCGTTCTGTGGGAGGTGTGAGGGGTGACGGTCGGATAATCTCGTGGTATGTTTCAGGGAAGAGAATGCTCTACTGTGAATTACGTTCATTAACTGGAATTGGCAGCAGGATTTATGATGTTGTGTTGCGTCGACTGTATCTTGTAAAATAACTAATGAGAAATAATTGAGCTCATGGTGAGGCAATTCCACAATATATATGAACTGGTCAGTGCTTTCTTGCTTGAAATATCGCGTCGATTACCTGAAGTTTTTGCATTATAATAATGTGATGTGTACGTATACTTTATAGCTTTCTAAATGTTGGGGAAACGTTTTGTAAACGTCTGCACATTGATCTTCCGCAAAGTCAGCGTTGCCATGATTGTTTACGCTCCTTACATTGTTCTGATAACTGAAAACTGCAGCTGGAACGGTTTTTCGTTCGCAGTTAAGTCGTAGATATCTTATTGGTATACTGCTCTTTCATTCTGCCTTATCGTAGACCAGAGAAAAGGTTAGTGAGACCTGTGTCATCTCCTCTCACTGAAAAGCTGTCCTGTTCGGATGCTATTCCTCTGTGCGCGCTGGGCACACATGAATTAATGTGGCTAGCTGTTTCATTAAAAGCATCTATTTCTTGGAGAAAGTGTTTGCTGTACGCTCATATCACTACGAGCTCCCTCTTCCTACTTCCTCATTCACCGATAATTTCTTTTTCTTAATCATTGTGTGAGCATTTGATTTTGTTCTGTCTGGTATGCGTTGCTTTTACTGCATTAATGAATATGTATTTCGTCCATGTGTTCTAAAAGGAAGCCTTTATAGCACTTTAAATATGCACAGCTACGTACTGCTTTATTAGGCGATTTATGTAAAACAGGCGACCAGCTTATCATGCTCGGCGTGTGTAGATTACGAAATTTTCTAGTGTGTCAGTCCGACAGCTTCTTCTTGCGTCAGTTTTTGCTGTGCCAATTTGGTGTTGTAGTTGTCAAAAAAAAGTGCTTTGTTACAAAACTCGGCACCCTTTCTCATTTTCATGTTGGTAAAGCTCAATGAACTGAGCATTGTTCTGCCCACTGCTCGGGAATAGCTTCAGAGCGGGCAGTCTCTCTATCTACACTATTCAAGCATTGAAACAAGTAGCTGAGCATGTTGCCACATTAGGATAATAAAATGTAGCATGGGACATGCGAGGCGAGGATGTTCGATGAAGACAAAACAAGTATTGAATATCGCAAATCTGTTAGCGCTACTACCTAAAGCTTGTTAGAACTCAGAACTCAGTACTCGTCATGTCTTCTTGTTTCGTCCTTATCTCGTGTGTCTCGTGGACAGCGAATGGGTCTGCAATATACCGGTGCTGCGGCCTAGTCACACAGAAAATAACTGCTTTTTGCCGCAACTTGCGCGACGGCTTTAAGAGTGAAATTAAAGTTAGCGGATCAGCGTGGTTGGCACAGCATGTTTTGAACTACGCAAATTGCATAAGCATAACAACTATGCGAGTGCCATTAGCAGTAAGTACCGTGTATACGTACTGCCTACCTTCCCTGACACTCTCAAAAGAGGAAGTTGTCATATATCGGCAGCGTACAGACAAGCACCTTCTTCGCTCCTGAAATGCGACGGTCCCATCACTCCACTGATTCCCTGCCAGCGTGCAGCTCCTGTACAGAACTCCTGACACTCCTCCACATGACGTAGGAATGGATAACCCCCCCCCCCCCCTCCTCAACTCCAAATGACCATCTGGAACTGCCAAACTGCCTCATGGGAACGATGACACTCCCTCCTCTTGCTTAGATACGAGTTTTCGCTCGTGCACCGCGAGCGGTAAATAGCAGTTCGAGTTGATATTTTTATCAAGAAGGCACACTCGCAACAAAACATTTTGTTTACTTTTAACTTCATTATTAAGTTTCCTCTGTCTGTCTCTTCCTTTTGCGCCCAAAGTCAAGTCGTTCCAGCATTTTCTGCCAACTACTACGCATGCTATGACGTCCAATTTTTTTAAATTTACGATGTCATTGTTTAGTAGTCCACACACACCAAATGCCGCGTAGGCTCCGCATCACAAATCACGATGTCTTGAACGTGTGGCCTTATATGCAGCCTGCTCAGCTTTTCAACATCTATAATATCGTGATTGTTTTGACTGCAAGAAGTGAAAACTAATCAATGAAAAGAGATAAGGAGAAGGTAAACATAACTATCTGCAGCGGCTTAAATGAACATCAAAAACTTGCAACCTTCACATGACGCCTTATGCCCCTAAATGTAGTGAGATCAATGAAGAGTGCTCAAAATATACTAACCTAGAGAATAGAGACGTTAGAGCTTATTCTCTGCAATTCCCAAAACTTCGACTTAATATTACATTTGGCATGGTGAGAAAAACCTTAATCTTTATTAAACCAAGAGTATAGACTGGGTATCGGTAAGGGTTCTTGGCAGAGGACCGTAATGACCAAATCATTCAGGTTAAAGATGGATTGACCAATTAGGGACATCACACCTTCAGGGGATACGCTAAATCTTTCGATGAAGTAACAACCACAGCTGTGATGCAGACACTGTGAAAACCGGAGGTCGAAGAGGCATCCCTAAAGGGGCAACAGTCCTGAACCGGCAAGGCTCCAGAATACCAAACGAAAATGATAATCTGCACAGAAACGTACAGGAAATTAGTTGCTCGTCATGAAATACGTACAATAAGAGTTAATAGTCAATAACACCAAAAATCTAAGGGAATTTTTTTTTTGTTGCTGATCGGTGGGAAATGACAATGTAATTATGGTGATAATTTATTTGAAAGTAGAAGAAAATGGACCACACGCCATGGATGGGCTGCGAAAATACTTCTGAATTTCGCGTCCGGGGCTCTACGCACTAAGTTACTTCCGACGGCTGCTCAATCTTCTACTTCAATATGAATTTGCGTTATGTGTAGCCTATTCTTCCATCAGCGCCACCCTCATCCATAGTGGTGCACGAGGAAAGTCCTGTGTTACCGCGATTGTCACGTAGAACGTGATGTAATGGAGAAGATGGGAGTAGTGTGATAGGCCTTTTACGGTACCTATGACATCATATAACCATAAACCCTGACTGCTCATTGGAGGGTCAAATTCTAAAGTTAAAGCTATGCTACTTTGGTCATCTGATGAGAAGAGAGGAGTCGCTGGAGAAAGATTTGATGTTGGGAAAGGTTGAGGGTCACAGGAGAAGGGGAAGGCAGCGAACGCGATGGTTAGATGGCATCCTCGAGGTACTGCAGATGAAGTTATGTGATGTTAGGAAGATAGTGAGAGACCGGAAAACGTGGCGTGACATGGTCCATAGGGTCACGAAGAGTCGGACACGACTGAACGACTGAACTGAACTAATGACATCACTGCAACCAGATTAGTTGCCTTCGTTAGACAATTTAGCAAAAAACGTGGAGAAAATGAAGGGCTCTTTATGACGTACATACAAAGGAAGCCACCCCCCCAGGACACCAAGGAAAGCATAGAGGAGGTTTTTTTTTACTTGTATCTTCAGAGGAAGGTCCGATAAACGTTTGATCGGGAAGAAGGGTCCTGGAGTCTGATGATGCCAACTAAGAAATGAAAAAAAAAAACGCAACAGGAACCTTCCAAACCCACTAGACACCGCGAAATTTATTGGAATCAAAAACGTAACTTGCACAAATTCCATTGTGTTATTTGTTTCGTAACAATATAATCGATTTTATAAATGTAATAAAAAGCTTTTCCTCCATCTTAACCAGAAATCTTTGACGGCGAATGAGTTAATTCTCAGGAATGTTCTGCCTGCATTCTGCACGTTTATATTAAAGTTGCAAGATCCCTACATTCCTTCCTGACTACAAATGCTGACTGCAGGCGCTTTCACTCTCAAAAAGACGTCATCAGATATATCGTCTTTTGGCGAGCACTCTGCCGGCAAGTGCGCGCTCGCAACGCCGGTTCTACGAGGTATTTCATTCCAATCGTATCGTGTTGATCTTTTGGATTACATTTGCGAGCGATTCATATTTTCAGCAGCGTTTGCTCGGCATTAAGTGCCAGGTTCGAATAATTGAGAAGGGATGTGTCAACTCTTGTCCACATCAGGTTCCCTCTTTACATTCGATGACGTTTAGTTGGCTGAGCATGCGTCCGACCTTTGCGTTCTACCAGAGCACCATCACCATGAAGACTGGAAACGCGGCCAGCTCGATGAAGAGATTTGTTTTTTAACTACCCCGGTGTTTGTTCAATATCTCTTAGAATCGTCATCACAAATATGCTCTGAAAACGAGAATGCGCTTTTTGCCAAACTGTAACCCCGTGCTATAACGCCGTCGGGCCATGCGGGGTATTTCTTGAATAAAGAAGTTGAAAAAAAGAATGCAGCCATGCTGCCGCAAGAGAGTGGGCTTCCGTCTTCGTTGTTCAATGCAGCTATTATTTATCGCTGCACTGATGAATTCTATAAGGAGTACCGACGAGCCTAACTACACAAGGAGCATTCATTCGCGTTTCCAGCTTCCAGTACACAGTCTCGGATCTTAGGGTCTTGCGCCCACTTTTCCCTTAACTCCTTCACATTATTAACAAGTGCCAATCCACCGGAGGGGATGCCTAGAAATTTCAGACTCGACGATTGTATTAATAAATGCTGCATAAATCAATTAAAGTCATACTGGTCGTTTTCCAATACACACCACCTTGACATCTCACTGACGACTTTATTTGAAAAGACTTGGCCAATTTTTACAAAATATGTCCGGTCCTCGCGAAACCTCAGAAAAAAAAAAGCCAGCAGGACCTAAAAAGCGCGCAATACCCCAAGTAAGGTAAAACAACAATTTTTTCCCGCTGAACAGTGCGAAAACACACTACATTTAGCGGGAAAGCCGCGAGCGTGGAAACAGTCCAGCCCGTCGCCGGCAAACACGGGCTGGCACTGGCTCACAGGTATACACACACACGCGCGCGCGCGCGCGCACGCACGCACACACACACACACACACACACACACACACACACACACACACACACACACACACACACACACACACACACACACACACACACACACACACACACACACACACACACACACACACACACACACACACACACACACACACACACACACACACACACACACACACACACACACACACACGCACGCACGCACGCACGCACGCACACACACACACACACACACACACACACACACACACACACACACACACACACACACACACACACACACACACACACACACACACACACACACACACACACACACACACACACACACACACACACACACACACACACACACACACACACACACACACACACACACACACACACACACACACACACACTTTGTCGATGTTAGCAGGTGTATTAGTAGTAGTATGTTATTTATTATTAATGTCAAAAAGGAAGGAAAAGCTGTTTTCCAGCCCCGATACCTGCTATCTGATATCTGAAGAACCTGAACTCGGGGGGGGGGGGGGGGGAGCGGGGAAATAAAGGTATAGTGAGGAAGCGGGAGTGGAAATAATAGAGGTGTGAGACAGAAATAAAGGACACGGTAGGTAAAAATAAAAATAAAGAGAGATATATACAGTATGGATACAAATTCGCCAGGTTTTCAGAGGGCAATCTGGCGGGATATAATATTGTTGATCAAGGATGTCACGCGCCGTGACCGCAACTCTTCACTTCTATTCATTGTGTATCAATATTAGAGAAACTGAGGACAACGGATTGGCAACAGCCGGAAATGAGAGTTAATATGGGATACAGCATAGATTTGCTGCGGCCATTTCGGAGATATCTTACCTGAAGGGAAAAATGCAGGCTATGATCGAGCTCCTGAACATTGAATTTAAAAGTGTCTGGCTAAAGAAAAAAAAAAAACTGAAATATTGGTAATTATCCAAACTTTACGAATGAAACGGGAGTTAAGGCAGGCAGCGAGGAATACAGCTCACGTGTAGCAGATCGTGACTGGTCATGAAGTTATAGCAGCTTACAGATGTCGTTCAGTAGAAAGTATGTGACAGTTGTCTGCACCGAGAATTCGCCTTTGCAGTACAAACTCGGAGGCTGACAAAAATGCCTCAATTATGAGGAGATGATAGCGAGGTATAAAAACGAAAATGATGAAGGCGAAGCACATAAGAAAAAGAGAAGAATTTATTTTGATGAAATATAAGGTATTGAGATCCTAGCTGACATCATCAAAAAAAAAAAATCCTCAATCGACAAAGAAAAACAGATATGGGCAGGATATGTAACGCAGGGAAATAATACTGAAGTATAGATTTCAAGAATGCATGTGTGTGTGTGTGTGTGTGGGGGGGGGGGGGGGTTGGAGTCATGCCGGTATATTAGAATAAAAAGTAGGGTGGTTGATTTCATTGCCCTGGATCATACGTAAACAGGTTGATGAAAATGATAATGGGATAAATTTTGATACTCTACAAAATCGTATCAACTTCCTTCCTATCGTATCTATCGTATCCAGATGTTAATGCCCCTTTTTTATGTGCAGCTAATATTCGCCGTTAATAATTTTCTGAGTCGGTTATTTTGAAAGAGATGATAAGGGTGTATCGCCGCATCTTCGTGTATAGGAATAAGAAAGGAAACCTGTGAGATTATGGCGTTATAATAAGAATATTTGAATAGATAGACAGAGAGAGAGAGTTATTCGGGCCTCGGAATCAGCGTTTGTGCAGTATCATACCTGATACACAGTGCACAAAGTTGTGCGCAGCCTTCCTTCGCGGTACTCACAGTTGAAAGACGATACTGCTGAAGTAATGAACACAAAAAAAAAAAAAACCAAATCTCGCTTTCAAAGTCATCCATGGCATCATCCGCGGCTAATGAAGTAGGATGCTGTAAAATTAATGAGGCTGATGATGCTGTTGTTATAAATTCTGTCTTTGTCTTCCTTTGTGCTAGGCAAGCAGGTAATACGCTTTGTGTCCCCACTACACAGGAAGTTACATTCTGCCCGTTACTAATTAAATTCAGTACTAAGACAGGCCTTAATTCGCAATTGTCGCCGACACACTAAGAGTGAAATTCAGTGTGCGCTATTAAATTTCAGCAGGCCTAATTTTCCTACTTTGAGAAAATATTCGTTACCGTCTTGTATAGCGATCTTGAGAAGCTTAAAGTCTTTTCGCTGGCTGTGACGGTTCATATCGTTTCAAGGCGAATTGTGGCTGCTGTGTTGAAAACATGTCTCGCTACTAGGCGGTGTGTACGTTGAAAACTACACCAGCATCTTGACACCGCCTTGTATTGCACTTAGGCCTGGAAGCCGTATGTTCACTCTTAACTTCCTCGAACTCTGTATAGTTATGTCCAAAAATAATTGTGCTTTTCCCTGACCGGGGCACCGTGCAAGCAGTAAACGACGGATTGGACGAGCACAAGAAGAAAGAGACGCTTTGTGTTTTTTTTTTTTACGAGTCTAGAACTTTTGGTTCAGGGAGTATTTATATCCAAGGTTGCAGAATGGGCATCAACGACGTTTTGGTCCTTTCCAATGTAATTTATGCGACTCTCAACACGTCATAATTCAAACGCAACACTAGGCAAAATTGCTAGAGATACAGCAGTAATCCAAAAACTGCAGAGCGATCGGGAGGCTTTACTGTTACCACTGCATTTATTTGCCTATCGAGTTAAATATCTCTAAAACTATACGTACAATGTCTAATTTTTTAATTCGCTGATGACAATTTGTTAGTACTAAGTCATCTGGATTAAAACAAGTGCTTATTAATCTTTATGAAGACTCCAGCTGTTAATTGAAATAGTTTGTAACTCACTATATGCGCTACAGTGGGTATAGTGAGGATAATTATGATCATGATTCATCATTTTTACTATAATTGGAGTTGTTTGCCTGTTGATTATGTTTTGATCACGAAGCCTTTAAATACGAAATCAGACTCTGATTGGGATGGCCTTTGGAACTACACCTTTCTCTTCTTCGTACAAACCTTCGTAAAATTGCAGGTTTAATACGGCTATGAAGTACGGAAGCAAATAGTATGCAGTCGAGTCAACTTACAACTGCATTTACAATGAACGCTTGCCTCATACGAATAACCTACGAGCTATGGTAAAAATATGCTTTTGGGCAAAGGGCAGTGCATCTCAATACAGCTTACAAACATGCCCGCACAGCTCATTTATAAAAACAGGAGGTGCCGTAAACGCGTCTAGAAAGCCTAAAAATGCGCGCTTCGCTCCAGCAGGGCGATCGGAGAAGCATCCTTCAGCTTCCGTGGTGCACCAGAAAGGAAGCTTCAGCCCCGGACAAAAATAGACAATAAAAAAGAGACACTGAAACTGCAATATACATGCCGACATGCCGCAAGATAAATCGGTTACTGAGCGCGTGTCGGCTTTACAAAACACTATAATGGGAGTAGAAGCGCGGCAGGCGAGAGACAGACGCAGCTCTGAACGCGAAGCCCCTTCAACGTGGCCAGGTATTAGACGATCACTGTGATATGAGATGTTTGAATACCAGTCACGAGGCATGCCTTGCTGACTCGATATATATATATATATATATATATATATATATTGCGTGTAAATGTGCTGCGGTAGCTTCTACGCCGCGTCATACAATTTTCGTTGAAGGTAGATGAGGATACTGATCTAACACCTGTTCTCGCGAGCACCTCAAGCGTTGTCAGTATCAACACGTTCCTGCAGAGGCTCGTCAGCAGTAAGTGTCTCGGCAAGGCGCATGAGACTGCGTTGTCAAGGTTACAAAGCGGCTTGGTAAGGTCCTCTTTGAAGAAGCAAACTTCCACAGCTGATCTTTCAACGATAGCTGGATGGATGAAAGACAGGAACTTCCCTTTAAAGTGGGGTCGTGGCAGCTGCCATCATGCTCGCGCTTTAGAACAGAATATCTAAACTCCGTGCCGTGCTCCAACTCCTGAGTTCAACGGTTTTCGGCAAATGACCTTCAAGGCTTCGCAAGGTCAAACTTTGAATTAGTCGTTTCGGTATTCGGGTTCAGAAGCTGAGCTCCTTAACCACTAAGCGACCGCGGCGGGTGCTTTCACTCGATATACCTAACCATGTTTATGTAGGGTTTTACATCCGCCATTTCTTCTTCATGTTTCCTTGATAATGCTCTCAATTGATCCATAAATTCACCATTTTCTTTAATGGGGTTTTAATCCTAGCCTTCTGACCTCATCTCGCCTGTTTCTGAGCCACCAATCTATCAGTAGTTGTTTGCTAGCTTATATCGCAGGTTAATTCCCATGTCCACTGTTAATAAAGAAATAAAAGGAATAAGCGGCACATTTGTCTCGCTCTATTGTTGATGCGTAAGCGTTACTCTTCTCCTTAGGAGAAAAACCGGCGGCGTCGCTCGCTAGTGGCGGCAAGGTGGTCATATATATCTCAGCGATGCTAAGGAAATAGGGCGATGGCATCAAACAACCGTACTATGCACGTACCAAGTTGGGCATCCGACGCCTATCTGGAAACCTTCAGACTATTAGAGAAAGCGGTAACCACCAATTGAGGCGATCCTACACATGCGATTATCCATATTATACTCGCCACTGCCCCGCTTCCATGTGGCTCCCGTTTTTCCGGAATTCGCGTCAAAACTGCGACGCAACCCATTTTTACACAGCGTTCCGGTTGGTGTCATACGATTTCTCGTTGCATATAGCGTGCATTCGCTGGTCAAGTTCGAGCCTACAGCTTGCAACAGGTATAGAAGCCAACCAAATTTGTTCGTTAAATTGCATGCTTTCAAACCGAGGGTATGGCGATTAAGGCTCCTAGGCCTCGCGCTGAGCATGACAGTTTATGAGCGTGCCTGTGAGCACACACACAGGATGCAATGCCAGCAAAAGTAACTTTTAATACATGTAGAAAACCTCAATCTAAAGCGTATTCACGCACGGAATTGAACGCTTTCATATGCTTAAACGGAAGCTCTCGTTACAGGCACCGTTCAGCAGAAAATCCGACGTCGGCTTTATCGGAGTCGTCGTCTGCGTCGTGAGCGAACAATCATGGCCATGACGCTGGCAGGAGGCAGCTGACATGTGCGAAAAATGCTTCTTCGATGGTTTTTGCGTCTTAACGAGTCCACATATCTGAAAGTTGGGAAGAGCTGCAAACGCGGCTTGCTCATTTGAAGCGGGAAGGTGGAATAAGAATCGACATTCCATTTCTGTTGAATGCCGAGTCATGAATGCTACACTGAGGCCATCTTGGCACCTTCATTGGACTTGATTGAAGGGGGGTTTTATATCTGGGCTTGTGGCCTACCCTCTTGTGCCTTACATCTGATGGCCGAGCTTCTGTGTCCCCCATAATTTTGCCCTCTGTCGAATGTTTGACGGTAAGAGGAAGTAGACGTACAACGAACTTCTGGTACAACGAACACAATCCGCACGAAGTGAGTTTGACTGCACATCCTTGTCTCTGGGGTTCTATCGTATTGCATACATTGTTTACTTTGCTTACCTATTTCAGGAGATAAAACACGCTGACATAACATTTATAGAAAAGAATATAATATTGCTCGCGCTTGAAGAAGCCGCTGTGAAAAAAAAAAAAAACCTGGAAGAGGAATAAAGTTTTCATTTTTGAGGTGTTTTTTCTGGGTACTCTACGACCTTTGAGTATTCATAAACACTTAAACATACTTGCAAGCACTGTTGCTGCAGCAGCTAGAGCGCAACAAAAGAAACCTTTCTACGGCCCGACTCATCTTTTTAGTGTTCGCTAACTCGGTTTTTTGCAGCATTGTATTAAACACGGACAATCATTTTTGTTGCGTTGCTTTGCGCTCTGTGGAACAGAGCAAATCTATGTGAAATCTGGAAGAATATCACTCACCGCGGGGCAAGGAACTTATGTACAAATTAAGAGCGCACCTTACATATGAGGGCGTTCACACCTCTACCGCGCCAAAGCGTTTCTTTGCGTATTTTGTCGTGACGGTGTTCACCTGGCACAGAACGTGTCGCCATCTAATGCGCACGCGGCCACTTCCTTTATGAGCAACACCGGATACGCCGAGCTGCGACTGCCACAACAAACCTCTCCTAATATAAATTGCTGCCGCTGCCGCTGCCGCTTGTTGCCTCTGAGGAACTGAAGGTGGTGGTGAAAACGTTTAATAAAATATGGAGGCGATACACACACGAGAGCATAGCAGACTGCACACTAGATGTCCTCGGTCTGAAGCTGCATGTTTCGCTTTTAATCAAGTACCTGGAGGGTGACGCTTAGATGCGTGGCCTTTTTTACTGCCGCGTTGACAACTCTGAAGGTGCCAATGTTCCCTCTCAGCCCCAATGAATCTTTCCTGCACGGCTGCTGCCGGTGCACGCCTCAGCTGCCAAGTCGAGCTGTTCAAGAATCGGCTCGACACCCGCACCCCTGTCAATAATTTTCACTGATTTTACGTTTCGGCATCATCAGACGCGATTTAATTGCGATTCCTGTTATGGCTCTTTGATTTTACGAAGTAAGAGAAAGAAAAAGGAAGCGGATATGTGACAGCATGACGACGCTGCTCCATATGGATCTTATTCAATGCCATCTTTATTAACTTCAATGATGTATACCCGCTTTACTGACTCAGAAAGAGCGTGTTCTTTGCCAACTGTGCACGTAAAGAACATGATGACGTTCGAGGACTCGTCTAGCACTGTGCATGAAACCTGAGATGACTCCTAGAAAACCAGGCGGGAAGCACCTGAAGAAGGAAGTCAACAGCTGCCTTTTTGTCGATGGCGGTCGGCTCCCTTCTTATTTTTCTCCTAAAGATGCCTCTCACCATTTGATTTTTGAATGCTGGAACGCAAACGTATTCCATGGTTTTATCGGTATCAAAGGAAGCGCGAATATCGCATATTCCCTGGAAAAATTATGGCTTACTTCCGCGAAATAAAAAGCCACAAGAGCCCTGTTTGACTGCGCGCGTGTGCTTTTCGTATTCAGTTTTAGCACGCGTGTCCTCTGCTGAGTTCATCAACAGCATACATTTCTCATATTTAGGCTTCACATTTCAAGGAAACTTTTATATCGAGGGGGCAGACAAAAGCGAGTTAAAACACACAGATGAGCGCGAACTTGAAAATGTGCTAAAGGAAAAGCGAATCTCCCCAAAGAACAAAAAGGCGCAACAGCAACGTTTTCGATAAACCATGCGTGTAAAAACAATCAAGGTCTACGTCACTATCATTACTACAAAAATTGCGAAAAACCAAAGATTGAGGCCATTACACATCATTTCTAAGCATCAAAGCCAACATTTAAGCAAAGAACAAACAACTTAATCGTAGCAAGAGCAACTACACCAATTGTGTCATTCTAAAAAGAAATTGGCATCTCTTTTCGGTCCGGAAACTGACACCTTACTACTCAGTAATAAATTGAACCAGTCGTTTATACCTGCGAGCTTCCATAAATGCTCGGGCCAGCCAGTCAGAAGCTCTCAAATACCGCTGTAGAACCAAGTAAACGGATGAAGCAATGAGTCCTCGTTGACAACTGATATCTAGGTACTTGACCAGACATCGCGGTGTCGTCCTTTTCTCCTACCTAGTTGAATCTGTAGGCGTGAAAAAGTGTCGACTAATCGACAGTAGGTTCCTGGAATTCGAAGGGAATTCAAGGAACAGAAAATCCCGGAAGGACAACAAAGGTGGGCGCTTAACTCTGACAGCCGTGTTGCACCGCCAGCCCCTGTCCTGCTCCATATGCATGCACCTGATCCCTGAAAAACTATCTGGTCTCACACACGTACCTGGCTCTCTGCAGCCCCACGTTACAGATGTCCCATTTTGAAGCCAAGACAATTCCAATTCATTATCTTGCCTCGGCATTTCACGCCTGCACATGCCCATTTCTTCATAGCGATTTGTGCTTCAATAAAGTTACTCGTGTTTTTCCCTAACTTAAGCTGTTCTCTTCCTGTCTCCTGAAGGTACACCCATAAGTTCCCTTTTAATATGTTGTGGCGTTATCCTTAATTTAGGTTAAACCCTTTCTGTCATCCTCCCCGTTCCTACCCTATGGGTGATATACCTGTAAGATACAGCTGTTTATGAATGTACACTTTCCCTTTCATAACTGCTCCTGTTCGAACCGAGTGAAATACTTTCGCAAATCTATGATGGCTGGTTATGTTACATGAAAGGGTTCGTCATATTCTATGCCGTTTCTCCCCAGGCCTGATCTTGACTGACGGATGGAGTGAATATGCTCACTTTTCGAGTAGCCTTTACGGAATCCAGTCTGGATCTTTCGTTGTCGTTTCGTTGACATGCCCAGGAGCACAAATTTCAGACATGAAACTTTGGAGAGTAGTGATAAATTGATAATTGAAGCGAATGGAGATATAGTGTAGATCTGACCCGAGGTGTATCCTTGCTATGTCGCCTTTTGCGACAGGTTCACTTGAAGTGCGTGGATTATGCAGTGATTCACTCGAATTCCAGATTTTGCGTGCTCGAGCTCCTCGGTTGTCCGGCGAGATTAGCTCGAGCCCGAAAAAAGCATAGGGTTCGCGCCAGCTGGGGCATCATCCACGCACCTGAATCGCACAGGTCGCGAAAGGCGACATCGGGAGAATAGGCCGCCTGATTCTACTAGCAGCCATCTTAACAAATATTTTGTGCGCTTACTTCCCGTTTTGTACAAGGTATTTGCTTACACATGCGCGGCAGGACAAATCTCAGACAGGAGCCTTTGGAGAGCAATGATAAGATGACCGAATGGAGGTGTAGATAAAATGACATTTGTTAGCATTGCAACGGCCGCTGTTTAGACTGGTCACAAGGTCGTGTACTGCGCACCTTTAATTCACCTAAGTACGGTTGGAAGGTAACGGGATCTGAAGCTTCCCTCAAGAAAACGTTCTTTGTTTAAGGACATACTTTCTTCTAATGACCTACACCAAAGTAACACAAACATGTCTGCCCACTTGTTCGAGCATGGAGGCAACGTGTTTTTAGGGAATAAGCCTTGTGTTTATTCAGACAATCCTGAGACGCGATGCCGCGATATATTATGATACCCGTCGCATCTAATAATGCCTGCCAGCGCACATTTATTCTCTCTCGCGGTTTGTCGCGCTAGGCAGTGTATGCTAGCTCGGGCGGATGAAGAAGGCATTGGCCTTCGGCGCACTGGCGTCGGCGGCTCCAAGGACGCTAAATCTTCGACCGCCTCACGACACCGTTACGCCACAACATCCTGTTCTTTTTTTTTTCTCCGTGCGTAATCGACGGTACATTAATCGTTTCTCTACCAAATGTACATTGAGTTGGCGACAGTATTCCGCATCAAGCTGGGAAATTCGCGCTCTTTCTCTGGCCCTTTACGGACGGGAAGGCAATTTGCGGGCTTTTCTTCACTCAAATGGTTCCTGCGAGCCTTTGAGAGAAGTCAGCAATGTGCTTTGTTAGAAAAGAAAGAGTAAGTGAACGCGCATTTTTCACTTCTCTCGAAAATAGCAAAAAATAAACGATAAACAAGACTGTGAGCCGAATGGTCACACATGTGACGTACCCCAACTAAGGCATCGACTGTTCTTCAAGAACTTGTAGCAAATCCAAGGTTCCTGCAATATCACTCTTCACCGGCTGATAGTTTAGAACGCCCCGAGAGCTTTTGACACGGTTAGCGCCAAGCCAGTCAGGGACCCGCAGCGCCGATCAAAGCAAGCGTCACGGCTGACCGCGGCGTTCGTCACGACACCGTTGTTGACATCACATACAGGACATCGCCGTGACACATACTGCAGATGACGTGGGGTAATCCCTCTTCGGCCTCTTCCTTGACACCTGCACTGGTGTAGCCATCACGCCTTTCACGACGCCCTTATAAAATCTTTCTTTCCTTTAAAATTTCCGCGGCGCGCCACGCGTAAAGTTGCCTACGTGTCGAACAACGTACTGCAGGGTACTGCAGCCAGAACCAGCTCCAGGCTGCCACATCTGCGACAGTGCAAGCTGATGATATGATGATAATATGAACATTAAACTAGAGTAGAATTTGGCTGCTTCTTTGGACGCAAAGGAGCAACGTACGAGTTAAAAGCTGCCTTAATTTACATGCTAAAGAGGATATCGATTTGAGCAAGGCTTCTTATTTTGAAGGCGAAGAATTAAACTGAAGATAGCACTATTTTTGGTACTACACAAGTAACCAGAATTTAATTTTAAAAAGGAGTGAACTCGAAGTATGAGAAATACAGCCTGGAGCTACAGCAGCGCTAATTGTACGCGTAAATGTGCCTCTGTGTGAAAAGTAGAATTGCCTTTGCAACAAGCAACCTAATTAATGCGACGCAAAAAACTCCGGTTTGGTTTCGTTTATGATTTTTAACGACCCAAAGCGAGTGAGGCTATTAGGGTCGTCGTAGGTTAGAGCTGCTGATACATTTCAACCATTTTAGGTTCTTCAATATTCACTCACATCGCACGGCACACGGGTCCCTTGGCTCTACCGCTAGCTTAACATGGAACCGTGGCTGGGATGGAACCCTGTTCTTTAGCCTCACTTGTATAGCCGGCGAACCAGCGAGCCACCACTGGGTTACCAGTACCCTTTGTATCGTTGTACATTCCCTCACAATGTGTTCAGATATATTTTCAGCTTATTAACGCAGCAGTTGATTGCTACAATGTTTGACACTAGCGCAGAAGTGTAGGCGTTTACAGGCTTGGTGCATTCACTGAGCAGCTGACGGCTAAATGCTACACCAAGAAGAGGAAAGGATGCCACAGCATTGCCCCGGAGAAGGCTGATGGTTCTCAGATTTTCACTCGTGCCATCAGGGGACGAGGGCGGTGCTTTGCTTAATCTGATAGCGTGCTCCAGTAGGGTTCAAGATTTTTACACGATTATCGCGAACAGTCTGCAGCAGCTGTGGGAGCGAAAAAAAAATTACAGACCCCCGCAGTGCAGGAGCAACGTACGAAAAAGCACGCTAAAGGGCGCAGCTAATCGTCTTCCTTGTGCTGCTTGAGCGGATAGTCATGGCGCGCTGCAGGTTCACACAGTGGCGGCATGTTTTCCTTAAACAGCGCTCAAAGTGGTGGCTTGATAAGCCTCCACGAACACAGGTGAGGCGCATATATAGAGCAAAAGCGGTTTATTCGCTGTAACGATTATTAAAATAAACGAGCGGAGGCCCTGTCCACGTTCGATGCCTGAGACTCTTCGCTATCTTGTGCACCAATAACTCCTGCCTTAAGCGGAGAAAGCCTCTCATCCCGCAATTAACGAAGCCTCCGCCACGGGGTATGCCGCAAGCGCAGGTCTGTTGCGGGGGGTTCTGACGTGCTGCCAAGCCGTCTGCTTTTTCATTAAGGCGTGATACTTTTTTCCCACTCCTGCTACTACACGTGCGCCAATGCGTCATTGTCATGACGTCAGAAAATGTGACACAGCTAGAGCAGGCACACGCCCGGTGGCAACTCACCGCTTTCTCCTGGCCTTGCTAGGCGGAGAGAAAGCGAACGAGTTTTGTGGCTTCGTCGAACCCAAGCCCGCTTCCGGCTTATCTCGTTAGCCCGAAGCGTTGCAAACTAGCAATGCTGGGCCACCGCAGACTAGCAAATAAGACCGCTCCCGCCCTCCTTTGTATGCCGGTGGGCAGTGCGGCTTGCGCTGGTCCAAAGGGCACAGAACGGTTGTTAATGTCTAACGAGAGAATCAGTGACAGCTCTTAGCGTAGGAAAACATACTATTTGTTCACATCCTCATCTCCGGTAGAAGGCACAAAACATCATTATATTGTCACTCGGAAAGTTGCTGTGTTCGGACCACTTATTCTACGTTTTCCCACCAACGCCATATGGCGTTACGCCAACTGCACCGAACCTTAAAATTGCTTTACCATCTGTAATGCCATTTTCCAAACCCACAGGCAGTCGCTGTGCTACCACACTGCCACCAACAATCCGCGTCCGCCTTGGGCGTTCGGAGCCTGCTCTACAAGACCTAAATGCATTGCAGTTCGCGAGCCCGACGCCCACGCCTTACGCCTTGCATATATGCCATGCCGCTCGTGCCAGACGGCGGCTGTTCTAGTCACGCGATGCGTGGGAGAGCAAAGCTGCTGTGGTTAATTTCTTGTCGACCCCGCAGCGACAGAATTCATTATTTGCTGCACGCCCTCAATCGCTGCCATAAGGCCTTTAGGCAGCGCTAGTTATTTCCATCGCAAACAAATTTCTTTACGCCTGTATCATACTGTCTGAAAATTGGAGCATCAAAATGTGTACATTTCAGTAATAGGTTCTCTACGGCACGCTGTGATTTGTAGACTGATCACCGTTGTGTGTTCATTTTCGTTCTGTCTTACAGGCGCCCATCAATAGAGCAATTGAAAAAAAGAAAAGCCCATTATTGGTAGTGAAAAACTGATTTTGATGAACATTGCGGATAAAGTGCTATCATTACGCTGGTTGTTATAACTTTAGCGCCCGCCTCACAGGAGGTAGGTTCACGGTTCGTTCCGCTGTACCGCTGGGCACCCAGAGGGGGTACATTGGGCATACAGCATTAAAGGTAACAAAAAACAGCCTCGGTGGCCTAGGGCTAGGGTCTACGCATACCAATCCAAGAATCGGAGGTTCAGATCCACCCCATGAGCAGCCAATATTCTTCGATGCATAATAAATTAAAGTGCAATGTTATGTGCTATAGGGACGCTTAGAAATATTGCTACCTCATAAATGGGAGTCATCAAAAGTTCTAATAATTCGGCTTAATGATGCGCTGAGGGCCGCTGCGTGCTAAGGGGTAAGAATTGGCTGTGGAAATAAGGTTTGCAACCTTTGTAACAAAGCATTTTGCAAAAGCAGAAAAATCAAATAAATAATGGCATTTAAAGAAACTGGCACATTAGTGACCGCTGAAACAGTAGAAATCGTCTGCATCAGTGTTTAAAAGGAGGGGAGAGGAAAACCAAACACGATTCGAAGGAAATGAAAGACAATGACTATTTAAATGAACACCTTTACGGCAGAAAGAGCTGTCAGATCGATCAAAGCCTACGGCACTCGCTGCTGGAGCCCTGGATTGAGGGCCCCTTCCGAACAGCCTAAATATTTTGCCGCACGAAATAAATCATTTACACCATCATCTGGGAAGGGACTGTGGCAGCTATGTGCCGCGGGGGACACGAAGGGTTTACCTGCCTTATTTCTGTTTCCGTTCCTGCAATCACAATTGCAAGAAGAGGAGGGACAGCCTCTAGCTCTTTCACTGGGCGCGCGCGTCATCCAAGGATAAAGCGATCGGCGCCAATCGCAATTTTTTTTCGTTTTCAGGCACACCTGGGCGCGAGAGGAAGCGAAGCCAAATTGCTTATCGAAGCGTGCCGCCTGACAATAAAAGCTGACAACGGCTCCTGGAGCTCTATCCTACGTGGGAAACATTGCAGGAAGAGGCTCACGCTAATATACACTTAAGGAGCCCGGAATTGCTCGAACAGCCACAAATAGTCTTTTTTTAATTCCTAATTGTGCAGAAGAGTTTCAACTTGCACTGCATTAATTATTGTTTATCTTTGCCTGTTTTGTTAAACTGCTTAGTTTGTATTCGCACCCTGCTAAAATCACAACACTGGGATCGCAGTATCAATAAATAAATAAATAATGTTTTCATATATGCAAATTAGGCCCTGAGCTCCGATTGGATGCTTTTCCCGTCCATTTGTGGTGCACGTGTTGAACGTCATTCCTTCCCGCAAATTTGCCGGATAGCCCGCCAGTCGCTGCGTCATAACGGCCGCCAGGAAGGCCACACAGTGCGACTAGAGTTAAGTCGTAGTTAAGTTAAGGAGCGCGCAGGCTGCGGATGAGTGAAACCAGTGCGGCAGGCTGTGTAACCGCACTAAAGGATCGGTCGGTCTACCAGTGGTGTGGAGATTGTCCTTTATACCCATTACAAGTCCTACTCTTTATTGAAAATGAGATGGCTGCACACTACGCTTCAGTCAAGTATTGACGAAAGTACTGAGCAGCAACTAAGTTTGTGCGTCTTGTCTGGCGTATAATACACTAACAGCTTGTGCGGCAGTGACCGCCGTCTCAACATATCCAAAGAACAGCATCGTCTTTACTCAAGGCTCGTGTGCAGCCTCTACCCTATGTTGCATTCTTTATGTCTCAATCGGCCTTCTTCGTGTAAACGTTTAATATCTGTAGACAGCTGCTTGGGCTCGAAGTAAATTACTCCGATGTGCCGGCGTTCCCTTCTCTTGATTGTGTTGGATTTTCCCTTCTCCTAGTTGGTTTCGTTCTATTACCAGATGCTTGTCTACAGTCAGGCGACTTCATATATCGATAAGCAAATTGAACGGCAGTAATTCCGGTTCTGGCATTATATCTACCTATTTCGCTTGAGCAAGGCCATGAGGCCGTTTACTTCGAACGTGTTCAAAACGCCTGCATTCATGAGCAGACTCTGTTTCTCTCTCTGGCCACCTTGTTAGTAGGTTTGCTCGCATATCATTTTTATAACACTGTCTACTGCCTCAGGGCATAACGGAATCGATTCAGTGCTGTAGCGACTCTCAGTGCCAGGCCAATTTATATTCTTTCTCTCCAAACGCCTCGCGCACTTCAGTCGGTGGAATAACTTTCTCATCTGTTCCGAGTTGGACATCTACAGGTGCCCTCATTAAACCAAATGAGGTCAACTTGACAGTTGCATGGTGTTCATGTGACACCGTTTTCAGAACCGCCTCTGTAACGAATAGCGGATATCTAAAATCACCACATTCTAGCACATACCTGCACGATCCTATTGCAGTGTTTGGGAAATCGGCCTTCCCACTCAACAGCATAAAAGAAGGCTGCCTTTTGCTCTCTTGCTGCAGAGGGAAATATTATTTAGTTCAGTGAACACTTAAAACGGCAAATCTGTAATAAACCTAACTCGTGACGTTTCTTTCCCTTCTAAAGACAGCGCTTTGCGTTGCTTTGAGGTCATTGTGTCGCACTTTCCTTCAATAGTGAACTCCGAGCAACTTCCCTCAAAAATCGCCGAGGAAAATATGGAGAGCGATTTGCAGCTGAGGGGAACGGATAAAGTGGCGCCCTAAGTAAATTCTCAGAGCACAGTGCCCGGAGGGGAACGCAGCTCTGCGTGTCGAGGGAGTATTAAGACAATCATTGTTTTCTGGCAGTTTTGTTGGCGGCGCGCTATGCAGTCAGGTGCCACAGAGACTAATGAACTTTTCCTTGTTCTGGATTCTCGCAAAGGATTGCATTAATGCAGTGCTTCTCGAGGACATGTAAATGATGTTCTCTGGTGAAAAATTCTTGCGTATTTTAAATAGGCCGCACCATGTCGCCCTTGTGGAAACGCGAGGATGAGGTGTATTGCTTTACAGTTAGCTAAATGTTTTCCCTACAAGACGCCGCTTAGAAGCGTATTTTAGCAGAAGTCCGTGGTCATGTAGGCGGCCTGTGCACGCTTGCGCTTGCAGTTTGTCTATGCTCCGAGCGCTGCTGACGCTTTTGAGTTGTGCTATGTTGCTTAAGGAGCCAGTTAATGTGTCGTATATACAAGCCATGACACTAAAGCAGGCTTACGGCTGCACTTTTATGCACGTCTTGAATAGATACAATGCCTATGGTTGTGGCTTTCGCTTCTTCCGATATTACTTGAATGATCGGGCGCATTTCTTAGGTGTCATATCTTCTCGAAACAGCGGCATCAGCAAAATATGGCTTGGCAGTAGTAGTCCCCACGGATGTAGGAAGTGACGGCTACACAGCAGATGTTATCGTTTGCTAACAATATAGCTTTATTGTCCAAACCAACGCAGCTGTGATACTTCTTGCGGTAAACATAGTCGTCCAAATTGAATCACGGTAAGTGATTGCGCTGAAGCTGGGTTGTATAAAAGGGGCCCTTACACGATGCGATGGGCAGTTGGTTGCAAAGTAGTCCTGCCACAATATAGAGCGTCTCTTTTGCGCATGTCTCAATAGCGCTCGGAAACAGGCATTTTTCGTACGTCAGCTGAAGTCAGTGTAGCCCGTCACCATATGACACATCTTCATTTTCATTCATCGTGGTCTTTATTTTGGTTTTGAGATGGGTACACAAAAGTGCCGTCTTAGACTCCAACGCACTGCTTTAAGGCACCACCACACAGAGTGTGTGGCAGTAATCTGTCGTTACGGGACTTCTACAGCGGCAACAATTGCCTTTGGCTGGGTGTACATCATTTTTGTTTGGCAAATTATTTTTTCTTTACCATTTTACACGGAGTCTATTTTGTCAGCGTACGGCCTGCACCATATTGGCCGTTTATCTTGGCTGTAGCTTTCACAACTGCAGGCGTTGCCTCTTCCTTCTTTGCAGCAGTGCACTCTGACGGTCCTCCCTGCATCGTCTTGTCAGAGCACGTAATGTGACACAGTGCGCCTGGTTCAAAACCCAAAAGGCGTGTCATGTTATTCCTTGACCGTTCTCGACTTAAGGTTTGCATGGACGCAGGGTTATCGCTTGGCCGTCATTACGCGCCGTCGTCGCGGTGGCCTGTTTCCAATTGCCCGTGAGGACGAGTCTCGGGTCATACGCAGCGGGCGAGACGACTGCAGTGCACCGCGCCGGCAGGCAGGAGCAGTCTGCGATCGAGAGAGTCGGAGCGCGATCTAGGTCAAGGATCAGCCTTTGGCAATCGCCCAAGTCAGGCCGCTGCGCCGTGCTCCCCAGCCATTGTCTCTGGCGATCTCCCTCTCTCTGCCTTGCGATAGGGCTTGCGTGCATTTCAATGAACCAGTTGCCGGCACGACAGCATGCAGTGCTGCCGGCGTGGCCGGCCGATATCACGAGCTGCAATGGCTGCCGCTGATCCTGCCGCCCCGTTGCGGGACGCTTTGTTCTTCGCGTCAGTTTATATCCAAACATGAAGCTCAGGGGACCGATCAGGGCATATGTACACTGGTAGCGAATGCTCCATAGACGCCCATAAGTTCTGAACATAATGGCTGGTGACCACTCCAGCGCTGGCTGCACTGGGTGGCCAACTAATGTTAGCGACGTTGAATGACATCAGGGCTACGCATAACATTGGCGCAAATCAAAGTGTCATATTTGAGGATACACCCTGCCGTATTTTCGAGGCCGTCCGTTTGAAGGGCGCCTTTCAGCGTTTGCCAACCTTTGTCATTCTATAGGGCTAAAATCCTGCATTCATTCTCAGTGTATTACACTGTCAAACCGAACCGTTACACGACAACACAGGAAGAGATGAAACCAGCACCTCTCCTATAGTCACAGGATCAGCATACTGTACAAGTTGACTTCTAAAGCGCTGGACTTACCGTACAATTCGCTACAGTGTCGCACAAGTACACCTCGAAAATAATCGTGTTTTATTATATCAAGGCTCCAAATACAGTGATGAAGCATACCAGCCAAACGCACAACAAAGCCAGTACTGACCAACATATGTAAGTTACTAATGCAGACACGTAAGGCAGAATACACAAGTAGATGGGAGCTCACGTGTCGATTTTCTGCGGGAAGCATTGTAGTGTTACGTTGACGGCATAGAGTCCTCGCTACTGTACGGTGCGTCAGTCTTTAGCATGCCGCAAGCCGTCTTATAGACAATATTTTTTAGCCATGCTCGGGCGCGGCCATTTTAGGCCGACTGGCACGCCCCCGCGCAGCCCTTTCCTTGGGGTCTGCAGGGCCAAGGCATAGTGTTCCAGAACAATATAGCCATGGTATCGCCGCGGCCGCGCTCGCACGGCAGCCACGATTAGCTAGCCTTGGGGCGCTAGATAATATTGCCAAAAATATTTTCTTCCCACGGTTGTGTTGGAGCAAGTTTTTTTCATTGTCGCAGAGTTAAAAGAGTCTCTTTATTTGCGGGATTTGTGTTGTGTTGTGTTGTGTTTAATGGCGCATAAGCAGCTCAGGCTATCATGCGCCAAGCACAAGGTTGTAAATGGCGTACACTATTTATTCTACAGTTTCCGTAAAACATTTGCTTCCTTTAAAAAGCTAAAAACACATGATAGATCGACAAGTCCGCTTTCACCTAAAATCAAAGCTGGATGGAAAGGAATGTGTTCATCATAAAATCGAGTAAAATACTTTTTCCTTAGCATTTCAAATCTTGTGCATGAAAGTAAAACGTGGTTTATGGTGAGTTGCTGTCCGCATTCTTCACACAAAGGTTTGTTTTCTTTTCTCAACAAAAAATTGTGCGTCATATGCGTGTGGCCAATGCGGAGACGGCATAAAATCACTTCTATAAAACGTTCTTGATTGCGACATGATTTCCATTCCCCTAAAGTGGGCTTCACCAACTGCAGTTTATTATTTACCTCCTTACTCCATGATGACTGCCATTCGTCCTTTAGCTTGTTGTGCACCAGCATCATACAGTCTCTGTATGGCATGTCTATGTTCTTTATTCGTTTTCCATGGGCCTGGGCAGCGCAAAAGTCTGCTCTCTCATTGCCTCCAATGCCGACATGACTCGGGACCCAACAAAACGTTATTTTATGTCCTCGAGCAGAGGCTGTTGATATGTTGTGTATGATTTCTCCGAGTAGTGGTACAACTGCATTTTTGTGGTGAAGGGCTGTGAGAACACTTAAGGAGTCTGTGTATATAATACTGTTTGTAATGTTCTCGTTTACTATTTTGCTTACAGCCACTGCCAGAGCATAACATTCAGCTGTAAAAATACTTGCACACTGAGGTAATCTCACAGTTTTTTCCCATTTTCCATGCACTATTGCACTTCCTACGTGTTTTGTTGTCTTGGATCCATCCGTGTAAAATTGTGTGCAATTGTCATACTTTCCTTTAAGAGCTAGAAATTCTTGCAGGATGTGTTCAGGTGGTGTTTTATGTTTAGAAAACTGAGTTAGTGTGAAATCGCACACAACAGGAAGGCTGTACCATGGTGGCAGTGAATTTTGCCTTGATGCAATATTGGGGAGGGCGTTTAGTATTCCTAATTCTTTGCATTTATCCTCAAATCGAAGTAACAAGGGTTTGATTGACTGAGGCCTATTTTTGGGCAATATTCTGGAGGCACATTTAGTGACAATGGGGTAGCATATATGTTTTGGTAGGGAGCGTATTTTCAGGATATATGAAAATGTGAGCATGGTCCTTCTAAGTTCTAGGGATGGTTCGTTGGTGTCTACATAAAGGCTTGCGATAGGTGATGTCCTATAAGCACCAGTAGAAAGACGCAAGCCTGAATTATGTACAGGGTCCAAGCGCTTCAAATATGAAGGTCTTGCTGATCCGTATACAATGCAGCCATAGTCTAGGCAAGAGCGAATGACTGTGCGGTAGATGTGTAAAAGGCACGTCCGGTCAGACCCCCAGTGTTTGCGTGAGAGGACTTTGAGTATATTCAGAGATTTGGAAGCTTTCTTTTTCAGGACGTTTATGTGAGGAAGAAAAGAGAGCTTCCTATCAAATGTTAAACCTAGAAATTTGTGTTCGTGTTTTACTGGTAGTGTGATTTCATTTAGGTAGATGGTGGGGTCAGTGTGCAGTCCTCGTCTAAGAGAAAAGAGAACAGCCACAGACTTTTGCGTGGAAAACTTGAAACCATTTTTATCTGCCCATGATGCCAGCTTATTTACAGTTAGCTGAATCTGCCTCTCACATGTAGTTACGTTTGATGATGTGCACGCAATTTGCAAATCGTCTACGTAAACTGAATACATAATGGATTTCGGTATTACTTTAGCTATAGAGTTCATTTTTACTATGAAAAGCGTGGTACTTAAAATGCACCCTTGGGGCACTCCAGTTTCTTGTGTGAAGTTTTTAGAAAGTACGGAACCAAGACGTACTTGGAAGGATCGATTATGTAGAAAGTCAGCTAGACATTTTAGCATCCTGCCGCGAATTCCAAGCTCTCCCAAATCTCGCAGGATCCCAAACCTCCATGTGGTGTCGTAGGCTTTTTCAAGGTCAAAAAAGACGGCAAGGTAGTGTTGCTTATGTAGAAACGCTTCTCGAACTGTATTTTCGAGGCGGACAAGGTGGTCAGTAGTGGAACATGTTTTCCTGAAGCCACACTGGTGAGTGTCAAGCAGTTTTTGGGATTCGAGGACAAACATCAATCTTATATTTAGAATACTTTCAAAGCACTTTGCAAGACAGCTCGTCAGGGCTATTGGCCTGTAACTACCTGGAGAATTTGGAGACTTTCCAGGCTTCAAAAGTGGCACTACAATGGCCTTCTTCCAGGACTCAGGAATTTTTCCGGATATCCAGATTTTGTTAAACAGTTTTAACAATGCTTCTACAGAGGTTTCTGATAAATGGGCTAACATTTCGTAGTGCACATCATCAGGTCCTGGTGCAGTGTGTTTGCCAGCTGACAGTACTCTATGTATTTCTTCTAGTGTAATTAAAGCATTAAAAGGTTCATTCATGCTACCAGTCATTGGGAGTTTTTGTTTTTCAACTGTTGATTTATACTTTAAAAAAGATTGTGTATAGTGCGTAGAGCTTGAAACTGCCGCAAAATATTCTCCCAATATGTCTGCTTGTTCTTCTATACTGGTTTGTGCACCAGAGGTTGTGAAAAATGGAACTGTGAAGGGGGAGTACTTTCCATCTAGTTTATGTACTTTTTCCCACATGTCCTTGGATGTAACTGAGCTGTTGATAGAAGATACATACCTCTGCCATGATTGCTTTTCAGCTGTGCGGCGGATATACCGAGCTTTAGATTTTGCCTTCTTGAAATTTATCAGGTTTTCATGTGTTGGGTAGCGGCGTAAAATTCCCCATGCTTTATTTTGTTCCTTTTTTGCTTTTCTACATTCTTGCGTATACCATGCTTTACGATTTTGTCGCACCACACCGGAAGTCCGTGGAATGGCTAGGTAAGCGGCGGCAATAATACGTGCTGTGAAAGTTTCATTTAATTTATCCACATCAGAACTGTCCGAAAAGATTTCTTCTAGGGCAGCTTCCTCGCGGAAGAGCGCCCAGTCGGCCAAATTTAGCTTCCAGCGCCGTGGTTTTGTTAGGGTGATTGATGGTGATGATGCTAGGCTGATAATGACTGGAAGATGATCGCTTCCATAGGGGTTGTCAAGGACGTCCCATTTAAAATCGGTAAAAACACTTGTTGAACAAAAAGACAAATCTAGGCAGCTGAATTTGCCAGTGCTTGGAGAGCAGTATGTGTGTTTCCCCGTATTTAACAAACAGACATTGTTGCACAGAATAAAACTTTCTAAAACCTGACCTCTGACGTCGGTTCGTCTGCTTCCCCAAAAATAGGAGTGAGCATTAAAATCCCCAACTAAAAGATATGGCTCTGGTAGTTGTATTAAAAGAGTTTCTAAGTCATGAAGTGTAACGGTTAGATGAGGGTCAATGTAAATGGAGCATATTGTTATGGCTTTAAAATGGAGCACTGTGACTGCAACTGCTTCGTATGTGGTTTTAAGGTCGATTTTTCGGGTTGGAAAACAACCTTGGACCACAATAGCAGTGCCGCCTGAGAGTCTGCTTGGGTTCTGTCGATCGCAACGAAAGACTTGATGCTTTTTAAGGATGTTTTTATTCTGTGGTCCAAGGTTTGTCTCCTGGAGACACAATGCGACTGGGGAAAAAGAACCTAATATATCTGTTATGTCAGTGTAATTGTTTAAAAGTCCACGACAGTTCCAGTGAACTAAAAATGCCATAGTAAAATATTAGTTGAGGATGGTTTAAAAACCTAGGCAGTTGGGTCCTTTGGACCTGTTATTGGGACTCTGTCGCTTCGTTTTCGCTCGAGAGAGCTTTGCCGCCGCTGACGCGGCGGCGAGGAGGGAGATGTGTCCATCACATCCTCAGATGTGTTGGACGTTCGTGCAGAAGGCACGGGTGCACTTGTTTTAGGCCTTGCCCCTTGGGACAAGGCCTTCGGGCCCGCTGACCTGGGGGTCAGCGCAGCCTGTTTTGGGGGTAGTGGAGCAGCACCAGCTACTTCCACCAGGGGCGCGGATGGCACCACCCCAGACTCATTTTTCGTTGCCTGGGTAGGTGCTGAAGACTCCTGTGGTGCCGCGCCCTGCTGCGCCACAGAGGAATAGGAAGGGTGTTGGATTGAATATCGTTTGCGTGCTTCGGTGAACGTGATGTTTTCTGTTACCTTTAGAGTGATTATGTCCTTTTCAGTCTTCCACACCGGACAGCTACGCGAATAAGCAGGATGGTTGCCCTGACAGTTTGCACAGAGATGGGGTTGAGCTTGACAGTCATCGGTTTGGTGCTCATGTGCAGCACACTTTGCACAAGTGAGTCGGCCTCGGCAGCTCTGAGCACCGTGACCGTACTTCTGGCAGTTAAAGCAACGTCGTGGGTTCGGAATGTATGGTCTCAGGTTGAGTTTTGTGTACCCCACCTCCACAGACTCGGGGAGTACGCTCAGTGCAAAGGTAAGGACAAAGTGTTTAGTCTCGATTTCTTTGTTGTCACGTCTTATTTTTATTCGGTATACATTTGTCACGTGTTGCTCTTTCAGCCCTTCCAGCAACTCCTCCTCTGTCATGTACTTTAAATCTTGGTCAGAAAGAACACCGCGAACAGTATTCAAAGAACGATGTGGGCTAATCACAACAGGAATGTCACCAAAAGCGCTGACTCCTGAGAGTTTCTCATACTGATGATGATATAAAAGTTCCAACAGCAGGTCTCCATTTGCAAGCTTCTTGATTTTGTAACCCTTGCCTATAGCTTCAGTCAGTGTCTTTGCAACAATGAACGGTGAGGCTTGTCTTGCTGTCTTTTCTGAGTGCTCACTATGAACTACATGAAAGTGTGGGAAGGTGCTCTTCGTTTTCAAAAAGAACTGGGCAGTTTGGTCGGTGCGCCCTCGTTTCGAAGGAGGGCGATCAGTTGAAGAAGAAGAGGAAGCCATAAAAAAAGTATATTGTTCGGCTGCGGTGCCAGCCACCCACCATGGAGCCCAACGAGGGGACGGGACAGGAATTGGCAATCAAGTCCTGCCCACGCCAGCTGTACACCGTAACTATAACCCAATATGGCGTAACTCAGGGTGGTTAGCCACACAAGGTTAACCCTCGCCGCCTGGAAGTAGGAAGAAACGAAGAAAGGTAAGAGAAGACAGGAAAGTTGTAAGAGAGGGGATAGGAAAGTGAAAGATGGAGGGGAGGACAGGAAAAGGCGACTGCCGATTTCCCCCGGGTGGGTCAGCCCGGAGGTGCCGTCTGTGGGAAGCGTGGGCCAAAGTGGTGTGTTGCCTCCGCCGAGGGGCCTTAAAGGTCCAAAACACTCGGCATCGGCTCAACCACCAGGATCCCCTTTTCCCCAGACATGGCGATGCCACGCACGGCTAAGCGTGGGTGCTCGGGGTCCGTGGTGTCGCACAGCACACGCAAACATCTGCTTTAACAGATGCCCCCTGCGGGGATTTGCGGGATTTAGTCGACGTTCACATTAACTGTGTTGGTGCACAGCACGCAGCCGCGCTAATGCTGCCATTTCGGTGCCTTACAGCCGAGAAAAGGTCTGTGAAAAATTGCAAGCATTACTCTTGCGCACGGCTCACATATAATTACATTTCCAGTCCGGTCGTGTTCCTTGCTCCAAGCCATAATGAACCTCACCAATTAGGCTGCGTTGTCATTTGCGTGGAGTGTGTCAGTCACATCAACAAATTATCGCTGTGTGCCCATCTGAGCTTCAAGCTATCAGCCGGCAATTTTTTTGCGGTTTATTTATAAACACCGCAGCATTAGGATTGTCTCTTTTTATCCCTCAAAAATATATATGCTCCTGCCCTATCAAACTGTTGTGCCCGCATGTCACGCATAATAACTCTTTCTAAATCCTGCACGTACATTCTCGTACATGCCAAGCGAAGAAACAGCAGAAAAAAAATCCTATCTGGAGCCTAACAACTCAGTTTTTTTATGGTATGTAGAGTACAGCGTTCAGAAAAGTGGCATCGGCTACGAGGTATGCCGGGGGACTGCTCCGGAAATTTATCGACTACCATGGTTTCCTTAAAGTGCGGGGACATCGCACACTACACGGGCCCTTCAGCTTCGTCCTCATCGAACCGCAGCCGTCGCTGCCGTGATCGAATCATGTCTTCGGGCTCAGCAGTCAAGAGGCCTATAACCACTGAGACACCCCTGTAGGATACCTGTTTCGCTATTTGTATTAACGCTTGAATAAATATTAACACATCAGCCAGGGGCTCTCGCGACGTCTGCAGACAGAAGACGAGTATATTTTATTTTGAAGCTATCAGTGTGTGTGAAAGCTATCTGTAGCCGTTTGGGCAGCGTGATAGCTTGTAATGAAATCGTGTTCACGTTTTGCCTCTCAGTTCAGTTCAGGCGTTCAGTCGTGTCCGACTCTTCGTGACCCTATGGACCATGTCACGCCACGCTTTCCGTTCTCTCACTATCTTCTTAACATCACATAGCTTCATCTGCAATGCCTCGAGAATGCCATCTAACCATCGCGTTCGCTGCCTACCCCTTCTCCGGCGACCCTCAACCTTTCCCAACATCAAATCTTTCTCCAGCGACTCCTCTCTTCTCATCAGATGACCAAAGTAGCTGAGCTTTAACTTTAGAATTTGACCCTCCAATGAGCAGTCAGGGTTTATGGTCGACAATATCGACTGATTTGATCTTCTGGCAGTCCAAGGAACTCTTAAGAGTCTTCGCCAGCACCACAATTCAAACGCGTCAATTCTTCGTCGGTCAGCCTTTTTCACAGTCCAACTCTCGCATCCATACATCACAACTGGAAAGACCATAGCACGGGTTATACGGATCTTGGTTGGCAGACTAATGTCTCTGCTCTATACTAGGCGGTCAAGGCTAACCATTGCTCTCTTTCCCAGAAGCAGGCGTCTCCTAATTTCATGGCTGCAGTCTCCTTCCGAGGTAATCTTGGCGCCCAAGAACAGAAAACCTGTCACAGCTTCCACTTCTTGTCCATTGATGCTCCAGGACTTGATAGGGCAAGACGCCATGATCTTCGTCTTTTTAATGTTCAGTTTAAGCCCAAACTTCTCACTCTCTTCTTGTACGCACATCAGAAGTCTCTTGAGTTCCACTTCACTTTCTGCCATTAAAGGGGTATCATCCGCATATCTAAGGTTGTTGATACGTTTTCCAGCGATCTTCACTCCAGCTGAAGACTCGTCCAGACCGGCCTTCCTCATGATGCACTCTGCATATAGGTTAAATAGGCAGGGCGACAGTATGCAGCCTTGCCTCACCCCTTTCTCAATCGGAAACCAATCAGTAAGACCATGCTCAGTTCTGACTGTGGCCTCTTGCCCTTCATAAAGGTTCCTGAGGAGACAGATGAGGTGAATTGGAACTCCCATCTCTTGGAGAGCTTGCCACAATCTGCTGTGATCTACGCAGTCAAACGCTTTCGCATAATCAATAAAGCAGAAGTAAATGGGTTTCTGGAACTCTCTTGCTTTTTCCATGATCCAGCGAAGGTTGGCAATTTGGTCTCTAGTTCCTCTGCCCTTGCGAAACCCAGCTTGCACGTCCGGAAGCTCCCGATCCACATACTGCTGCAGCCTACCTTGCAGGATTTTTAACATCACCTTGCTAGCATGCGAAATAAGCGCGATCGTGCGGTAGTTGGAACAATCTTTGGCACTGCCTTTCTTTGGAATGGGGATGTAAACTGACCTCCTCCAATCCTGTGGCCACTGCAGGGTTGTCCAAATCTTTTGACATAATGTATGCAGTTTGTTAACAGCGTCATGGTTGAGGTTTTGAAGCAACTCAGCTTTGAACCAACTTCCCGACACATCCACGTTTTGGCTTTAGCCCAGCCGCTTCATTCGTCCTGGAGCTACTAGGAATCGCCCTTTGTTCATCCCCAGTAACATGTGGGACGCCTTCCAACCTGGGGGACTCATCTTCCGGCGCTATATCGATAATGGTATTGTGACTGGCCATAGGGTTATCTTGGCAGGAAATACTGGAGTGGGTTGCCATTACCTTCTCCAGTGAATCACATGTTGTCAGAACTCTCTGCCGTGACCTGTCTATCTTGGGTGGCCCTACACAGCAGAGCTCACTACTTCATCGAGTTTCGCAAGCCCCTCCGCCACGACAAGGCAGTGATCCATGAAGGGGAAAAATGTGGAACTTTTGTGTTAGTATCTGCCTCTAGGCAGATACTAACACAAAGGATGTTAGTATCTGCCTCTAGGCAGATACTAACATCAAAAAGCTACTACGTTCTACCGTATTGTACCCCGCCCTCTCTCTGAAATAAGAAAATAACAATTTCTATTGCTCATAGTCGTACATACACTCCCGTAAAAGAACGGTAAAAGAAAACCAAAGACGAACGACTAGGGGTCGAGAACACGTGTTTTAAGCAAAAGTTCAGAGCCATGCTCGCCGATCCGGTTACATCTCATAACGTGCAGTCATAAAAAAAATATTCATCCGCATGCACAAAAAAGAACAAATTACAGGGTGCCTTTAGATACCTCTTAAGAGGTGAACTGCGAAATCAGTAGTGATTAGTAGCCATTTTAGTCACAACTAGTCATTACTAAGATTTTTAGTCATTTCTAATCAATTGCTGTCGTTACAAGTCGTCGTTAGACATATTGGTCATTACAAGTCATTAGTAGTCATTTTAGTCATTTTAGCTTATTGCTAAGCATTTTAGCCATTTCTAATCAATTGTAGTCGTTACTTATACATATTGGTCATTACAAGTCATCAGTAGTCATTTTAGGCATTTTTAGTCATATGTAATAAATTGTCTTCACAAGTCGTTGTTAGACATATCGGTCATTAGAAGTCATTAGTAGGTCATTTGAATCGTCAGTGCTCATTTCTAAGCATTTTTGATCATTTCTAATCAATTGCGTTCCGTTGAACACTTTAAAATTCCTTGGCTTCTATAATTGGTTTACAGGAAAAGAAAGGCGCAGTATCTGTGACTTGTGGAATTTTGCTAACGCATCTCGCGGACAAATCTTGCCAAAAGGAGATTTTCACCATGAGCCTAGAATGGTAGCCCCAAGAAAATCTGCGTAAAAACGATTATTTACAGTTTACACAGGGAGCATGCATGGATACTGGAGCATGCATGGACTACCCTCTGATATTGCGTCAACCAGGGAGCTGTGCGGTTCTAAATGCTGCAGTACTTTTTGGAACAGGGACAAATGTGAGTAGCGAGGCACAGTACGCAGCTACATGCATAGGTGGTAGAACGCATTAACGGCATTATTGAAGAATACTCGCTCAGAAAGACGAATTCTACGCGAGACACCTGCGCGGCCCGCAGTCTCCGGGCCGCGCACGCCCGACAAATGGCGCCTGGTGTCGAGAGTAGGAACGCACTAGCAGCCTGCGTGCGAGGGTAAAAAAAAATTGTTCTATAGGCGCCAAGTGCTTTGAAAGACACGAAAACGTACGACTTTGGAAGAAGCGAAAAGCACGCGACAATAGCGCAGCAAGACTTCGCGCTAGCCGCGCGTAGAGCTAGAGAACAACGCACTTAAGAAACTGGAAAGCATTATACGTAATAGGAATTATTGAGAAACAACCTGCGTGCAAGACGAAAACTTCGCAACCGGCACTTAGACAAGCGAGCTGAATTCGTACCATTCCCGCTAGCATTATAGCCGACAGCGTAACGGCAGCGATAAGAAACTGTTTCGTTGCCTCGTTCTCAAGCACCCAGCAAGGCCTCCAAAGTATCACTAATGCCGTCGGAACGTTAAAGGGGACTCAACAAGAGTATTGAAAAATTAAAAATAAATGAAGTAGTTTAATAAAATACCTTACACCTTTGAGAAAACAAAGTAAAAGCATTTGTTATTCTTGTGTTAGTACCCCCTATACCGCTTTAAGTGTAATTTTATAAATTTTTGTGATTGTTTGCCCCCCCCCCCCCCCTCCCCCGCCTTGTGACTGTGCTCCAGTCGCGCTAAACCACTTCTGGGGCAAGCCTTCAGCTCCAGTTTATTTCCACTATGGACAGCATGTGAAAGCCCAGTAGCCAGTTAAAGCTACTGCGATGGCAGGAAATCAGTCTATGAGCGGCCCTACGAGTCAAAGAAGCGCTTGTTTCATGTGAAAGATGCAGTAGCGAAATAGGTTCTCGCATTCAGCACCAGCCCGGTGAGCGTTCATATATGCGAAAGCAATATCTTATTGCGTTCAGGTGCTCTGTTAGAAAGCAAAAAAAAAAAAAAACAGTAAATAGTCCGCGCTGGCTCGCCAGTATGCCGAGCAGTGCCGGATTAGGCAATTTAATTCGTTCGGCATTTGAATGTAACTACGATATGCCTCTGTACTCACCTATGGGGCTGAAACGTGGAGGCTAACCAAGAGAGTTCTACTTAAGTTGAGGACAACCCAGAGGGCTATGGAACGAAAAATGATAGGGGTAACATTAAGAGATAGAAAGCGTGCAGAGTGGGTCAGAGAAATAACTCAAGTTACCGACATTCTAGTAGAAATTAAGAAGAAGAAATGGACATGGGCAGGACATGTAGTGCGAAGAGAGGATAACTGATGGTCGCTAAGGGTAACAAACTGGATTCCAAGGGAAGGAAAGCGTAGCAGGGGGCGGCAGAAAGTTAGGTGGGCGGATGAGATTAAGAAGTTCGCAGGGGTCAAGTGGATGCAGCTAGCACAGAACCGGGTTAAGTGGAGAAATATGGGAGAGGCCTTCGCCCTGCAGTGGGTATAATCAGGCTGATGATGATGATGATGAAGATATGCCTCGGATGAGGTTAAGGAGTTCGCAGGGGTCAAGTGGATGCAGCTGGCACAGGACCGGGGAAATTGTAGGAATATGGGAGATGCCTTCGCCCTGCAGTGGGTATAGTTATACAAGTATAACTGACGGGCATGTTGGTCAGACAGTTTTCGAGTGCAACAGCGCAACGGCACGAGGCCAGAGTACAAGAAGGGACTAGACACAACACTAACAACAAAAGTTTATTCAGGGTGCCAGTGCTTATATAGGCCCCAGCAACGCTGAAAAAATAGAAAAATACAACGAACCGGGACAGATATACCTACGCATGACAAACTACTAAAGTGCATCACTGAAGTATTTGACATGCAGGGAGCAGTTACTTTTCAGAATGCTGCCGGCAACTTCGTACAAAACGTTTTGGACCTCATACAAACCTACCTTGCGTTCTCTTACGCTGAATGGAATGGCCGCGTTTTTATTAAAAAAACAAAAAAACAAAATATGTATAGGAGCGTGCATTGCTCCATTACTCAGCGATTTTTATTTAGCTATGCTTGACAGGACTCTTGAAAATCGTCTCATAACCCCAAATGCTGAAAGATTTTTCCGCTTTGTAGTTGAATACCTGGTACTAAATCAATCTGATTCGGTGAATTTTAATGAAGAAGTTGTTGCTGTTCTTTGTTTTTTTCTGAAGTCCTTGCACCCCTTGAAGTGAGACATGAAGGGCCTGTTGATGACTGCATCAAATTTCTTGACCTGACCCGTAACTTCACTGTTGCACATATGTGCTGGTCTTTTGAACCGAAGAGGAAAACACCGTTGCTTCCTTACAGTTCCTCACATACTAAACTTGTAAAAAGGGGCACTGTCGCGTCTTGCTACAGTAATGCGATAAAGAAATCATGCACCCACAGGACTGTCAATAGCTTTTACGGTCAAGTTGAGAGGCTCGTTACTGCAGGATATCCTCTAAACATTTTAGCAGCAGTAGGGGAGGGTTTTTTGAGAAAGTTGAAACTTGGCACCGCAGTAGACCACAGCACCAAAAGAAAAAATGTGTCTATCATACCCTACGTTCATGTTGTCTCGCATAATTTGAAAAGAATTGGAAAGAGAGCAGGAGTAGATGTGTTTTCAGCTCCTGTGAAATTGAGATGTGCGCGCGTGTAAACGGCCCCAAAAAGTCAACTGAAGCTGAATCTATCTGTACAAAAAAACATGATGTTAAATTTGTGAAGTGCGCAGACAATCTCGTGCATTCGATCCCTTTAAGTTGTGGTGGTTCTTACGTTGGCCAAACTGGTCGTTGTGTAAACGACAGGATCAGGGAGCGCGAAAACGATGTCAAGAATGCCACACGGCACATTGAAGTTCACCGCCGTGATTGTTCTCTCCAACTATTGTACAAGAAAAGCAGAATTTTAGATAAGCACAAAGATCAGCTGACTAAAGAACTTATCGAAGTGTCTGAGAGCATGAAGTTGGGTCAGAGATGTGTAAGCACTCCATTTGTGGCTATCTTGCAGAATGAACATGAATTTTTGCATACCTAGTTAATCTCATGGTATAAAAAAGTGTGCCTGGTAGGAGTGATATCTGTCATGGTTGTTTGTACTTTTCTGTTTTTCTTTTCAGTGTTGCTGGCGCTTTTATATGCAATGGCTTCCTGAATAAACCTTTGTTGTTAGTCAGCGCTGTGCTAGTGCCTTCTTGTACTCTAGCCTCATGCCGTTGCGCTGTTGCATTTGGGTATAGTCAGGCTGATGATGATGATGATGATGATGATGATGATGACGATATCCCTCATTTGTCCTTTGGGCTAGTTACTCCTATAGAAAACTAATCAGAAACTGGAAAGCATATCCGGACAGTTTCGAATAGTTTTGAATATCTATTTTCGAAGAAGAATGAGCGTTTTACGCACGTTTGAAAGCAAACTAAACAATTTACCAAACGCATGTTAATCTTGGTCGCTGCTAATACAAAAACACAGCAACAAACCTTTCGGCATATCCTGCGCAGTCCACAGGAGCAAATTTACCTGCCAAGAACCTAGAGAGAGAGAGAACTCGGAAAAAAAAGAGACATATTTCTCAAGCAATGATTTGCGAGATACATTATTCTGGATAGGCGCAGCCACAAAAAAAGATGGTACTGATATGTAAACTAGATAAAACTTGTTAACGAAACAGAAAAAGGCAGTGAGACTGCAGTTTTTTCAACCATGATTTTTCTGTTTCTTCAATGGTACTCCGCTCTCTTCTAAAGTGTGTACTCTATTTTTATGTAATTTCGTTATAATGCATAGGTTGTAATCATTTATGACATTCGTTAATGAAAGTGCATCCGGTGTAATACTGGTACTATGTAGTTACCGAAAATCGACTCGAATAAAAAATAATGGCTAAAAAGTAGGACGCAGTTATCTGCGAAAAGCCAAAAATTTCCGGTCTACTTCACATGCGTAAACTCGGAACGGAGCACCAAACCTGCCCAGGACGAGCTTGATCGTTCCCACGGCAGTCTCGAAGCAATATCCTCTACCCTCTAGATACGTATAGTCAAGCCACCGAGAGAGAAAAACCTCCTAGTGATGGCCCTGCATGGACTGTGTTAGAGGTAGGGCTGACGCAAGGGCACACCAACTGTCAGTCATGTACCCAATGTACGCCATAAATTACATGTGCTTTCGAGCAAGCATCGGTTGCTATGCAAAGTTTATGAGTTTGTGCAACGTTAGAAAGAACAAACCCGCTCAAATGTCTCAACAATGCACGGCTAACCGGCATGGCACTGCTGTATGTGAAGCGTGTATATTGCACAAAGGCTTGCACGTCTTACATTCATCCTGGAAAGCGCTCGGCAAGGGTGTGCACTAGACATGACGTTTGAAGAGGAAACGTTCCCACATTTCGTATTTCATATTAAGTTCCCCGCGACCATCGCTACCTTACAGATTATGGTTGAAGCGCATTAATGTAACGCGAAGGAGCGCTCTAGACCAGAAAATAAAGATGAAAGATAGTATATTTCCTTCCTAGGAGAAGTAGAGCCCTCATTCCGTGAACAAAAACGAATACAAATCAGCTATTCCACGTTCCAGTGAACCATTTATTCAAAGGCGGAGTGTCAGTGATGTCTAGCTCTTGCTTTCAGCCACCTTGCGCTAACGCAAAATTGCATGCACTGTAATGCATCATGCGCACTGATGTTTATGAGCACTTGCTTTCTCAGGAGATTTTTTTTTCAGTTTGGGTAGGTGCATAAGTAAAAAAAAAAAGGGCTTGAACAAAGTATTGTAATTATTGCAGGAAGCAAAGATGATTCAGACGTAAAGTTGCATTTTGCGACATAGATGGCATAGACATTTAATAATTCAGTCGGTGTGTCATCAATAGAAGCTTCTGCATTTCCTCGTAATATTAATTCTGATTGAACTCCTCTTCATCAATAAAATTTTAGTGGCTTTGAGCACGTAGCGCTTTCACTGGGCTTTGCAGTCTCCACCATGACGTGCAACTGAAGGCTGTTCTGCCTAAGTAGCGCCCACCTTTGAAAGACTGCAACGTGCTATACGAAGATCCGACTAGATAAAAACTGGGGCTGCCATCTGGGGCTCTCAGAGCGGAACAAAAAAAAAATCAGTTTGTGATGAAGATGGTGTGGAGTATGCGCAACCAAAGGGAATGTTCCCATTATCATAATGAAAAAGAAATTGATGATCGAAAACTCATGATTGATGACAGGTTTTGGTCCTGATCGCAGAACTATGTTTCAGATGTGTGATAATTGAAAAAATAAGAAATATAGAATAAAGAGAAGGGAATGAATGCCGTCGTAGGTTTTGGGCAAATTTTTGGGCCGAAATAAAAAGCTGGAAGAGATTTGTTACTTTATTTCAATCAAAGGGCTACCCTGGGACTTTCTCAACCTTTTTGACTAACGGCTGACTTTTAGTTCCAGAAGTACCCTTTAACGTGTGCACACAATCTTTTTTTTTTTCGAAAACAACCAGAAATAACATTAAAACAACTTAAAACCTGAGACCAAAACGACAGAGAGACCTTGGTGTGACATGAGATGCGGTGTTTTCGGTTGTCTCGCCAACCTGCGCACCATCCCTAGGGCTACCTGAGATGTTAGAGCTATCCAGAACTGCCCTATACGCTTTTGTCTACATTCCTTAGTGGGGAGCAAGCGTTTATCCAGTGAAGCATCAGAAAGCAGTTCAGTGAATTGTTTTGATCATCCTTCGTGATCATCCCACAGCCACGGGAACTAGCATTCTGAAATATAGAGGCGGCCATTTAATCTCAGAGTAGCATGCATTCAAGTGCATTTATTTCTCACACGACCGTAGGAGCGAAAGTTGTGGCGCTCCCGCTTAGAGCGGTTAAATCGCGCAGCTGGTTTTCTCTGGGAGCTTACTAGAATAGGGCTTTTTTTAGAAACAGAGGGCAGAGAGAGCACGAAGAGTGCTTAAAATAAAGCAGCAAGCATTTATTTGTATTGACAAACACTGCATAGATCAAATGGAACTGGATTTCAATAAACGCCAACGTCTTAAATCAAACATAGATCATTTGCACCTGCTCTTTTTTTTTTGACGAATATTTGCTCACATAACAGAACAGGCCCAACAAAGAAAAAGAGATCCAACGCTTGAGCAGGCACAGGGAAGAATTAAATTTAATTATGGATGTTTCATAAATCGCAATCGTACAAACCTTGACAGCGTGCAGATGTCCAGCGAGAAGATGCATTTTTTTCTACTTCTAACGCGAACACGCTATGATATGATTTCGCAGCTTCTAAAGGAATGACTATTGTACTCGCAGCGTATCGATGCCATATGGCCACTATTGAATGAAATTCTATTGTATTCAAGCCTTTTTTCTCAGTGTACCACAGCTTACTTCTTTCTAATAGGTTGCGTCTCGTTCAGCTGGCTGCGCCAATAGGCATTGAGCTCGAAAAACGTTGCCACAAGCGCCTGCTGAACGCAGGCTTAGCCTATCCAAAAGCTTGTTTAAGGTACACGCAGTCTTTATAACACTTCGGTGTCAGATGTTCCGAGCACACGCGCTCGTCTTGCATGTTGTTGGCACGGCAGACCTACCTGTCACGAAGGTTCTTTTAGCTATAAAATTTATGGTAGATCAAGCCCGTTGCCGCCTTTGAGGAATCTGTGCAACCCGAAGTGCAGTAAAATCTCCCGTGACCCATCCTTCAAACGTACATATTACATCAAGCAGAGAGCAGGAAACTAAGCCTATGCGAGCATGCTCAGGTGCCGTGAAACCCCTTGCCAATGCCGTTTTCCAAGCACGCCCGAACGAACCGTGTCATAATCATTACTTGGTGTCCCGTAGAAATAGCTCGATTACGCGTATGCCTTGTGTCGAATGCCTTTTATTATGAAAATTCCGCAAAAGAATGTTACCCTTAATTATGTCAGGAAATTTCTAGTGAGAAATCAGCGCCATATTGAATATAGACTCCAAATGTTTTTCGATCTACGAACGCGAATATAATCGCTGGAGTTGCCCTTCAACTGGCTATTTCAAAATTAAGATGACTTTTTTTTTTCGTGTCAGCAGTTGCATTAAGGACGCACTAAATTTGCCTGCGTTGCTAACACCGCCACGTCAGATGCGTCAGCAAGTCGAAGCACGTAATAGCCGATGCCCTTGATTACTTTTTTCTACCAATTACTGTTCTTAGCCTGGTTTATTGAGAGGGCATTGAAAAAAGAAAACGTAATGCTATACCACGCCGTACTTTAATTTTAATAAAACGAAGTGCACGTCCTCAATCTCGGAACAGTCACAGTCGCTGTTGCTGTCGGCTAGCATACTCATTGCAGCTTTTAGTAAGCTCAAACCGGAAGAGCCAAGTCAGACACATTTTTATGTGGAGCGAAATTCATATAAGGCTGAAAATGAGAGGAACCCTACTAGAGGTACTTGTAGAACATTTAAGTTGCAATTGCTTCTGCCCATATTCTACAAAATTTACGTCACGTATTTGGTCCTAAAGTAAAAAATGCAAATATCAGCTCCTTTATTTTTTATAAGCAAATCAGGCGCGTTGAAGAAACGTGGCACTCTGGTACAACACCAGTGCCTACCGCGCCCCTTTGCTATCTGGTCGCACCTCCATAAAAAATCAATGTTGTTTTTTGAAGTTTTCAATTACTCAGGTGAAACAACCTGTGCAAGTGCATTCCAGGGAACTAAAATTCAATTGCTAGTTTCTGTACAGGTATTCTGTGTCGTTTAGGCAGATATGTTTTGTCCAGATGTAGGAGATGTAGAATCGGCAATGCGAAAAGTAAAGACGCAGTATACTGTACTAATGGGCGACTTCAATGCCAAAGTAGGGAAAAAGCAGGCAGGAGACCAGGCAGTAGGTGACTATGTCATTGGTTCAAGGAATAGCAGGGGGGAGTTACTAGTTGAGTTTGCAGAGCACAATAACTTAAGAATCATGAATACCTTCGTCAGCAAACGGAAGAACCAGAAATGGACGTGGAAAAGTCCTAACGGGGAGACTAAAAATGAAATTCCCTTCATAATGTGTTCAACCCCCGCCATAATGCAAGATGTAGAGGTAATCGGGAAAGTGCGATGCAGTGACCAAAGGATGGTGAGGTCCCGAATTAGCCTAAATCTGAAGAAGAAACGCAACAGATTAGTAAGAAAGAAACCCATCAACGAATTAGCGGTGACGGGGAGGGTAGAAGAGTTCAGGATCTCGCTACAGAATAGATATTCAGCTCTAACCGAGGATGGCGACATTACCCTAGAAGCAATGAACAATAATTTCAGAGATATCATTACTGAGTGCGCGGTAAAAGTAGGCGGTAGGATAGTTAGAGAGGATACCGGTAAGCTGTCTAAGGAGACGAAAGATTTGATTAAGAAACGCCAGATTATGAAAGCTCCCAATTCAACAGACCAGATCGAATTGGCCAAGATATCAAAGCTAATCAATAAGCGCAAGGTGGCCGATGTAAGGAAGTACAACATCAAGAAAATTGAGCATGTTGTAAAGAACGGGGGAAGCCTTAAAGGTCCACGGAAGCGGCCCCCAAGAAGCCACTGATAAACGTGTTCAGCGTTTAGAACACATCCTTATAAGCATTAACGCAAAGTATAACTCCTTGGAACAAAGCCAGCGATTTATTATTAATTTTTAAAAACAGCGTTTCTTGAAATACGCGGGCAGAGAGAATGTCGCTTGGCGGTGTCGCGTGGAACTATTTCCTTAAACCGTGACGTCACGGGTGAGTTGACTGGCAAGGCTTGCTAGAAGCTGCCATTCGCTGCGGCCACTGCAGCCATGACGTCACGGACACACTTCCGGTAGCTGCGAAAGTCGTCTGCTCGTGCGCTGCTCGAACTCTGTGCGGGCTGTTACACAGCTCGCCGCCCTTATCGGTTAGGTGGCCATTGCCCATTAAGTACAACAACCGAAGCGACGCAGGGATCGGCAGAACGAAGCTGCATTTACAAATATCTTATTTATATAACGTGGTTTCAGGGGTACCGGAGTTATGCCGGAGTGTCGTCCGACGAGGCGTCAACAGCACGGTCAAGCACCGCACAATGGCAGCACCTCATCGACAGCCGTAAACACCGCCGCTGTGGCCCCTCCTCCCGCATACCGTTCGCGAACGGCACGGCGGATCGTTAGCACCGATGTCCGAAATAAAGTGTGCCAAAATTTGTTGCCGTCTGGAATACTGAGCCGAATATCAAGTATGAAGCACTCGCGAGGATCGCTGACCAGCAGAAAATTGCTGGTAAGAGCAATAGCCGTGATATAAGCTAGTTTCTGCTCAAGCCAGCTGCCGCTGGTGCATTTCGGCTGATCCGATCTGCTCGTACTAGCTCTGCGATTAATGCGTCGGCAGAGTTGATCCTATAATTATTTTATTATGGCAGGATAAAGTTCACTATAAGGCAGTTTCATAAGTAGACGATTTACGACAGCGTTGATCATGTTCCAAAGCGTCGACTTCCGCGGCTTCGAAGCGAAACAATTTAGGCCTAGCGACGACTAGGGACGGTCACGCACGGCGCCCTCGTTCGCCGCGCTCGCGCGCCCCACCCCCGCGGTAATTTTGTAACGTACCTCAGCCTGCTAGTGGCATCCCGTGCTGCAAGTGTTGCAAACTCGTGTACTTTCATAGCTAAGGCCGCGCATTTTTTGTGGACGTTCCGTTCAGCAACAAGCCGTTCAAACGATACTGCAGGCAAGACAAGGCTTCAGTACGCAGTCGCTGCGCTGTCGGCCGTAATCGAAGACGTCGGGCGGCACCATATTCTATACATCGATCTTTAAACTTGATGCAGTGGGCAAATGAATAACTTTGTGAAGCAGACCCGCTCGTACGGTTCGCGCACTCGGGCGCCGACGAGTAGCTTCCGTCAACAGACGCCGTCATAACTTCGGTTAAATGACGCAAACTGAGGTCGTCAAGCTTGGTTTGCGATAACCGCGGTTAGTGGAGTAACCATGGTTTGGTCCGCCGTGTAACATAGGGTAACCACGGGTTCGCGGTTACACTAACCGTCGCTGCGCGAACTGGCGAACTCCTAAGGCGTGTGCGAGCGAGGACGGGTTGACGCGATTTACAGCAGCGAGCGAGCGCGCGGCAACCGGAAGTTCGTCGAAGTGGCGTATGTCTGGGCGGAGCTTTGGACTTGCTTGTATTCCTTATTTTTTTATGGCTTCCTTCGGCGTACGAGTTGAGAGGGAAAATTGGAAGGGGTATATTTAATCGCCGATATTTCTGGTGTTGCAGAAGCTAGAGCGATAATTTTTGCGGGAGAATGATGGGCGGTTCAATAACTATCAGTGTTATGGCGCTGTTTACCCTTCTTGGTGACCCCTTTCAGGGGACCTTTAAAGCGATAAAGAAGACATTGGGCATAGGCAAAAACCAGATGTATGCGATAAGGGCAAGGCGGGCAACGTCATCACGAATATGGACAAGATAGTCAAAGCAGCCGAGGAGTTCTATACAGATCTCTACAGTAGCCAAAGTAGTTAGGACCATAATGAGATTGGTGGTAGAGAAAAACAGTCAGACATTCCACCAGTGACGAAGGACGAGGTCAAGAAAGCATTAGAAACTATGAAAAGGAGAAAATCAGCTGGAGAGGATCAGATAACTACAGATTTGCTGAAGGACGGGGGGATATCGTACTAGAAAAACTGGCCAATCTGCATACGCAGTGCCTGGCGTCATCGACGGTACCGGAACCATGTAAGAATGCAAACATTATCCTCATTCATAAGAAAGGGGAGTCTAAGGACCTTAAAAATTACAGACCAATCAGCTTACAGTCTGTTACGTATAGGGTATTTACTAAGGTAATCTCTAATAGAATCAGGACAACCTTAGACTGCAATCAAGCAAAGGATCAAGCAAGTTTTCGGAAACGGTACTCGACTATCGATCACATCCATACCATCATTCAGGTGATAGAAAAATGCTCGGAATATAACCAGCCCTTATACATAGCATTCATTGATTACCAAAAAGCATTCGACTCAGTTGAAACCTCGGCGGTGATGCAGGCATTGCGAAATCAGGGGATAGACGAGCCGTATGCGAAAGGGCTGGAAGATATATATAGTGGCTGCACAGCAACCATAGTTCTGCATAAAGAAAGTAACAAAATTCCCATAAAGAAAGGTGTTAGGCAAGGAGATACAATCTCTCCAGTAGTATTCACAGCTTGCTTAGTGGAAGTATTCAGAGGCTTGAAATGAGAACAGTTAGGGAAAAGGGTAGACGGAGAATACTTCAGTAATCTGCGATTTGCTGATGACATGGCCTTGCTAAGTAACTCGGGGGATGAACTGTAAATAATGATTGATAACCTAGACAGGAAAAGTGGAAAGGTAGGCTTAAAAATCAATATGCAGAAGACTAAGGTAATGCTCAACAGCCTCGGGAAGGAACAGCAATTTACATTAGGTAGCGAAGTATTGGAAGTAGTAGGCGAATATGTGTACTTAGGAGAGGTAGTAACCGCAGATCCGCACCATGAAAAGGAAATAGCAAGAAGAATAAGATTGGGATGGAGCGCATTTGGCAAGCACTCGCAGATTATGACTAGCAGCTTACCGGTATCGCTCAAGAGGAAAGTATACAACAGGTGCATCTTACCTGTACTCACCTATGGGGCTGAAGCGTGGAGGCTAACCAAGAGCGTTCTAGTAAGTTGAGGACAACCCAGAGTGCTATGGAACGAAAAATGGTAGGGGTAACATTAAGAGATAGGAAGAGTGCAGAGTGGGTCAGAGAAATAACTCAAGTTGCCGACATTCTAGTGAAAATTAAGAAGAAGAAATGAGCATGGGCAGGATATGTAGTGCGAAGAAAGGATAACCGATGGTCGCTTAGGGTACCAAACTGGATTCCAAGGGAAGGAAAGCGTAGCAGGGAGCGGCAGAAAGTTAGGTGGGCGGATGAGGTTAAGAAGTTCGCAGGGGTCAAGTGGATTTAGCTAGCACAGAACCGATTTAAGTGTAGAAATATAGTGAGAGGGCTTCGCTCTGCAGTGGGTATAGTCAGGCTGACGATAAGGATGACGTTTTGTCGAGGTTTTGCGAAAACCCCACAAGTGCTAGAACCTCTGAAAAGCTTACCAGTTTGAAACCAGCTTGAAACTCCGTTCAATTTTTAAGATGCTTAAAATGGCAGTGTCCTAGACCGTATTGACCAGTACAGAGTTCTGAAATTCCGGCAGCTGTCAACGTGCTTTCGGCTTGACTAGCCGCCGGGCATTCGTTCACAGAAGGTTTCAGTGAATATTCAGATTAAAAGTGATCCGCATGGGCGGCGACAAGGCAAATGTAAATTAAGCGTTCTTTTTTTTTTTCGAAGGGACATTTTAGGTTTGTGTTATTAAACATAGCTTACAGTTTGGCTGCCTGAACAAAAGTTGCCATATAATAAGACAGCGTATGATGGAAACTAATACAAAGAAAACTACCTTACTTTTCAACCTTCTGTAAACGGAGTAACAGTTCGGCAAGGCACCGAAGCATTGCAAATGGTAAAGAGAAACTACTGCTTAGGGCACATAGTTCCCTCAGATGTTAACTATGAGGTTAAAATACTAAAACAATAAGAATGTGGTGATTGAACTAGGCACGTGCCGGTAAGATACAACTCCTTCTTGATTAATACCACGTGCCTCGATGTTACAAAGAAGGAAGGCCTCTTCAACTGAAACGAAGCCCTGTGGCGCACAGGTCTGATTTTGCTCCATCTCAGGTGAGCAATGGTTAAGTGGTAGTAGCATAAAATAATTATTTCATAAATTGGTTTAGGGGTTAGGGGAGAGGTTGGTCGGGTCCTCAGTACAGGACATCGTTGGCTGAAGCCAGTTCACGAACTCGCATCGAGGGCTTTTGTGCCGCGAGGCTGGAGCTGAACAGGGGCACCTCCTACTCCATTCACTTTGGTTTTTTTTTGATGAGGAATGGCTTGGTTTTCTTGGCAAGCACATAATATATAGTAAAGGGCTGCATTCTGGCCGGAAAACATGCATTCGGCTAAAAAATGTTTTAAGCTAATTACGTGCATTCTAGTGGGCTGTCGCAGGGTAGCGTTAGCAAATGCCAGAGGTGACATTCCTCTTATTTATCCAGTCATTTAGCGTGTCGAGCGAATTGTGAACGAGGAAACTTTTATTACCAGATCTATATCACGCTCGGCGACGTGCACTGCTCTTTTGGAACAATCGTTGGAACAATTTATGGGGACGGGACGTATTGGGAAAAAAGCATGTACTATCTTGGTTGCTACATTCTTTTGGTGCGGATGCGGTCCCTATCGGTATTTCGCTTGTGAATGTAGTATAAAAAGGAAATAAGACCTCCTGAGCAATCTCGAACTGGGCCATGTACCGTGAATACCAAAGCAAAGTTTGAGAAAAAATGAACATCTTTCGAATTTGGAGTATGCCCATACGGTTCCTCCTACTTATTGCAGCAAACCTCACAGGTTTTCGTCATCCGACAACACCTTCTGCGAACATTTCGTGATGTTTTCTTTCTCAGTGTTGCATTATAGTACTGCCATTTCCCGAGGATGAGCGCCTACCAAATGGCTCAACATTCAGCCTTGTTATAAGTATTCCGCAGGTTTAACTCCTTGTTTGGACCACTGAAATAGGTAGCAGGATAGGCAGGATAGTTTAAGTTTCACTGTGATGAAGATAATCCCACGCGACCTTACACGGAAAGTTAAAAAAAAGCAGTTAGAAGAGCACTTGTAGGCTCATCAGTGGGCATTTTCACCGTAGACACCTTCTTGGCGGCTGTAAAGAATAGTCGTGGTCATACCTAATCGCAATGCCGTAAAATTCACCCGGTGGTGGTAATCTTGTTACGGGCGTCTTCAGGCGCTATAGTGTGCTCACTACGCTCGACAGACTGCAATCTTGAGGCTAGTATTCCCTTCTAAGAAAGCTTTTCTCTATTGCGTATTGATGTTATGGATGACAGCTTTATCGCCCGAACACATTACTTAGCGCGACACCGGTCGTCTCGTTTGAGGCAGCTATAGTGACGCGCTGTCCTTTGGCCGGATATCTTTATTGGAAAGAAGCTGTCAAGGGCATAACAAGAGACATTTGGAGCGTTTCAGAAGCTCTGCGGCTGGTGCGCGGGTTCGTGCTTTTCGAAGTTGTTCAGTTTGTTCAATTTATAGACTTAGTGATTTTCAATGTATCAGGTCTCAACTTCTTTAATTATTCTGCCATTTCAGCAGGGCTTGTGACACGTTCCTGCAGCAGGGAACGGCTTCTTTTCCAGCCACCTCCAAAATAGGCCACGCTGCTGCTGAGAACCCGAGAGCTGAAAACCTAATAGCCTTTACGCTTTCAAAGGCAAATTGCAGGCGTGTCCGACGCATTTCCAAGCGAGATAGATGGGTATCATTCTTCTCGTCCGTTAACTCTTATTTCGATACACGCAAGGTTTACAATAGAATAGGAGCCCTCAAAGTACATAGTACCCACCCAACACCACTTATCAGCAGTAGTGATGACTCTCTCGAACATCAGCAGGCACACTAGGGCAACACGTTGAATGCATACTTAGCTGAGCCCACTACCAAGATTCCTTCTTTCGGCCTAAGAAATCCGAGTAGAGAAAGCCCATACATAATGAAAGAGTGCACAAAAGGTTAGAATAGCCCGTTATTCCTGCAAGAGCTGGAGATTGCACAAAGTACGTGTGGGAACACAGCAGATCCTGAGCGGATCACGTACGGAATACTTACGAACCTTCATGTGGACGGTCTTGAAACTGCACTTTGTTTAATAAGATATGGGCCACAGAGCGCTTACCTAAAGCATGGAAGGAAGCCATCATTATCCCGATATTAACCCACACTGGCAGCCAGTTATCGGCCTATTATTCTAACCAGCTGCCTATGCAAGCTCGTCGAAAAAAAAAGAGAAAAATAATCGCCATCTTCATTATCTTGAATACAGTGGTCTTTATTGACTAAGCTGGAGTTCGGGCTGCACGATCAACAACTGATCAGCTCATTGCATTTGAATCAATGCAGTTAGGCAAGGGATGTACTTGTGCACAAGCAGGATTACCTACCTGTGTTTTTTTTTTCGATACTGAAAAAACATATGATAACACTTAGCGCTATGGTATTATCCGAGACCTCTTTCGCCATCAAAGGAAACATGCTGAAAACCATACGAAGATACCTGTCTGATCGTGCCTTAGAAGAACATGTTGGCAATTGATACACAAAGCAGTATTGGGCGCCAGCGCCACCACTGGAGCGAACAGCGCTAGCGTCGACTAAGGGAAGGAAGTGGGATCACGTGACTCCTCTTACTGCTGCTGAAGCAGGCGCTCGATTGAATTTGTGCGCTTTAAAAGCTAATATTCGCATTTATTTTCGCCGTTTGGGTTGATATAGAGTACCAGCCTTACACGTTTTTATCTTGCATCGTGACTGAGGCTGCTGAAATTTATTTAAGCTGTTGCTACGGTCCGTTACTGCCCTGTACCCGGACGTAAGCGAGGGAACCCGGCGCAAGCTCTCATTGCTACCCTAAACATAAGATCACAAAGCCTTCCGTACTTAAACTTTGAATGGGCAAATTAGCGAGTTATCATTCTCGTGATGTGCGCAGTCGACATTTCAGCGAGCGAGATTTCGTCGATACAGTTGGCGCTAAGAGTTCGGTGAGTTAGTTTGCGCTTATCACTTGTGAAGCTAACGATACTATTACTGGAAGGATGGAAAAGATGCTGGCTTCTGCATAAAGCAGTACCCCCCCCCCCTCAAACAAAGAAGGGATAGTGCGAAGGCCAGATGGTTTCAAATTGTACCAAAGGAACGCGTTGCCATGGATGTCTCACTGAAGGGAATTAGATTCTGCCGCCTCGGGCAGCGGTATGCATGGTTAGTTGTCTCAGGCAGCTTCTCCACTACTGTAGTGATTTCTAACGATAGAGTCCGTGAATAAACGAAATATAGAGCATTGTTTGTATGTTGTGATGTGCTGACCTGGATGTGTGTAAAAAAAAACTGTGCGTGCATGGGGAAAACAAATATCCGCTCTAACCAAGAGTGCCAATGGCGGTAGCCAGTGCACGAGAATTCGCCACGCGGAACGCACGTCTTAACACTTGCTAATAAAATAATCCATGTCATTCCCATATTCAAACTTGTTTGCTCTACTACATTCAAGGGAGCAGGGGAACGCTGCCGCTTCCGCCGGCGCTATGCGAAGGAGCTCAGCATCTCTCAGGCTCGTGACAGTCATCAGCTCTTGAAGAGGAATTCCATTGCCTGTGCACTGACTGCTTACATCTGACTGGTTGTGTCGTAGCTTCAGTTGTTTCTCTTTTTTTATAGCAGCAGAAATGCTTCAGCCGGTGCGTGCCGTCGTAGCAGTAAAGCTCGCCAACTCGATAACACTAATTCGGTGATGTGCCTTTTTGCCGAATGAGTGGGTCTCATACCTAAAAATAGGCTTATACAGGGACAGACGGAGGTTTATATTAAATAAATAAATGAGCGTTACTCCTCTGCCTCCATCTTTCATTTTCTATCCTCTTTCTCACAACTGTCCTGTCTTCTCCTCTCTTATTGGTTTTCCTAGTTTTCCTGGCGGCTAGAATTAACCTTGTATGGCTAACCACCCTGTGTTACGACATATTCGGTCATAGTCAGGGTGTACGGCTGGCGTGGGCAGGATGGATTTGCAAGTTCCTGTCCCGCCCCCTCATTGAGCTCCATGGTGGGAAGCCATTACCTTGGCCGGATCATAAACTTATTTATCGTTTTCTCGTTTCTCACAAATGATCTCTTCCGTAAAAGGGGGTGCACCGATGAAACTTCGAAGTTTTTCCTAAAAAATGGAAACAAAGTACCTCGATTCCATGTGGTGCACAGCGAAGACACTAAAAAAAACAACTAAGCTGATCTCGCCTTTCATTATCACTGACATTTACATAAAAATTAGGCCCTGGCTATAAAATCAAGAAACTCACTAATGATGGCTCCCTGGAAATTTTGTATCATCACCAGTACGAAAAACTGTCAACAGTGACCAGCTTTGCATATTGCCCAGTAACATCAAACAGTTGTCCCTGAACATGCTAAAAACAGTCCTTTCATATGATGAACTTACATACTTAAGTGAACAACTCATCGAAGGGCTGAACGAACAGAAAGCCATCCATGTCTATAAAATTAGGAACGGGAGGGAAAACAAGGAAACTCCAACTAAGCACATCGTCCTCATATTCGAGTTCAGCACACTGCCTGAAGCTGTACAGGTGTGCTGCACAAAGATTACCCAAGCCACTTCGCTGCTTTATGTATAAAGATATGGTCATGGCTTAAAGACGTGCCGAGGCCAGCTTGCATGTGCAAAGTGCGCTGCCCATGAACATGTTGCTGAATACTTTTAAAATGAAACTCACCATTGCATCAACTGGGAGGGCAGCCATCCTGCGTATTCACGCACCTGTCCTGCACGTTTGGAAAAAGAAAGAGGTCATTGCACTGAAAGTAAAAGAAAATTTAACCTTTGGCGAGGCGCGCAAGGGGCTCTCAATACACAAACCTGCCTACTCCTCTGTGGCGGAGAGGTGCAGCACCACAACAGTCCTTGGTGCCCTATATTAAAGCGGTAGCAGCAATCATAGTTACATCGAAATTAAGACGATGTGCATTATGTATCTAACACATTTTAGTCATCATCCATAATCTAGCAGAGCTTTTAAATGAACTACTATAGTCATTCTTGGCTTTAGATTTTAATGCGCAATCTCATTTATTTGGGAAAGTGAGAAAACTGACAGTAGAGGGCAAGTCATTGAGGATGTTATATTAGTAATAATCTTTTTTTACTGAACGCAGGTAAGCATACCTGCTGCTCCCCGAGCTTACGAAAACTGAGTTGTTTACACTCATCTTTAAGTTAACCCTCAATTTTTACTACTTTTAAATGGGATGTTTTAGATACCCCTTACGGCAGCGAGCACCTACCCGTACTAATGAGCTCAACATCTTCACCAAAAGTCATCCCCACAAAAACCACACCATTGGAAACTGCATTTAGCGTAGTGGCCTGTTTTTCGAGAAAACGCTAGTCTCGAAGAAGTTTTTTCTTAGGACCGTAGTCAATAATTTGTACGAAATAAATACAAACTGCATCATTACTGCTGCACACTTGGCCATACCTCAGTCACCTGGTTTTGTACCACAAAGCAGAGAAATTTGATATACGCAAGAATGTATACAAGCAAAAAAAGACACAAAATAAGGCCTGGAAAATTTCTCGTAGATACCTTACGCAGGAGAATCTGATAAACTTTAAAAAGGCTACACCTTAAAAACGACGCATCCGTCGCGATGCTGAAAAAGCTTCCTGGCAGAGCTATGTATCCTCCATAAAGAGTTCAGTTACATCAAAACAAATCTGGGGGCAAGTACGCAAGGTAAACGGCAGGTTCTCTCCATTAAAAATTCCTGTCCTGACAGCCCCTAGTAGACAGACAAGTATTGAAAAACAGGCAGACATATTCGGATAAAATTTTCCGGAGTTTCTAGTTCATTGCACTACACAGACTTTTCTTGAAGCACAAAAACACTGCTGAAAAATATAGACTCTCCACAAGGAGTAGTGCCAAGGAGGCTTATATTTATTTAGCTACTCTACAAGAACTCCACAGCGTACTGTCTACCGGTAAATAGACTGCACTTGGCCCAGATGAAATCTATTAGCAGATGATAGCACACCTTTCTGAAACTGATGTGGCTCTTTTAGAATTATTTAATAAAATATGGCTCACAGTAAAAATACCAGAGACTTGGAAAAGGGCTAGAATTGTACCGTTCATCAAAAATGGAAAGTCGGCAACTTCCCGTAACAGTTAAGAATCAACAGCACTCACAAGCTGCCTCTGTAAATCCTTCGAAAGTATCCTGAATATTCGAATAACGTTTACGCTCTAATCCCCTAAACCTCTTGATGATTACCAGTGCGGTTTCAAGAAGGAATGCTTTACAGTTGGCTACTTTGTCCGACTAGAAAACACGATCCGTGAAGTTTTGTACTCAAACAGCATTGTTTGGCAGTCTTTGTTCATATGGAAAAAGCCTATTATACTGCTGGAGAATCCGGATTATCGAAGACTTAGCAGATTTAGGTGCGCATGCCAGGATAGTTAACTGCCCGAAGGATTCCTCCTCTGATCGCCCATTTCAAAATCGCCTGCATTCAACCCCCCCCCCCCCCCCCCTAAGAAACTTCCCTCAGTAGAAAGGTGTGCTTGAGGCGCGTATTTTAGGCACCACTATCTTCATATAAAAATGAATTCAATACCGAAAACAATCCCTCAGTTCATTATGTATGCGGTTTATATGAATGGCTTGCAAATAGCCTGCACAGCCTCCACATACCAGCATGTCAGAGGCAAATACAGATAACATTAAATAAAACTCCTGTCTGGGCGGACAAAAGTGAATTTAGATTATCCACGTAAAAACCTGTAGCTTTCTTTCCCTTAAGAGATTTTTACAGATTGATCCCACCTAATTTGTAAAGGAAGTAGAAATCCAAATGAGAAAAGACCACAAATTCCTAGCCTGACTTCTGATAATTCAATTTAATTCAAAGTTCATTTTCAACATCACCAATGTTGATGGATGCCTTGGCAAAAAGCGGTATGAGCAGCTTGACGAGGCCAGGACACCAGCCATAAGCAGAAAAGCTGTGCCCAAGGAAATTTCAGTGATCAAAAATATAACATCCTATGCAACAGCATATATGTATAAAACGCGGAACAAAATTTTTGTAGTTTGGTTTGCATGGAATTGTCCAGTACAAAATAATGCGCAAACAAAATTACGACAGTTGAGATGGTAGGCTCCATGTAGAAGAATACATAATATCAACGAGTAGTCCACACTTGAATAAAGCTGCTCAACTGTTCGCTACTCAGCATGTCGGTATAAACAGGTTAAAAACAATGTTAAACCAAAGGAACAAGGTAATGTAGCAACATGAAATTTGTGGCGCGAGATCAAACAAGAGTAACTTTTATTTTTTTTTTTTAGTTTTAAGTAGTTAAGTTTATTAGGCGACCCTGAAAAGATTATTGATGAACATTTTACGTTACTTTGCGCTACAAAATACTGTAATCCAGGCAGCACCTATCTATACTGTATAATATATTCGGGACGTTTTGCGCGAGTGATTGATGAAAGTAATTCGTGCGATAACGTTGCGTCAGCCATTTGTCGGAGCCGCGCGTTTGGCGTGCATTATTTCGCCATGCTAGACCTGACAGAAGACGGAGAAATTTGATGTACTTATAATTCGAACAGTGTAGCTGGTACAGCAAACGGTATTCATAAAGGTGTTCGATATTAATTATCCTCTGAAGAAGAGTTTCTTAGTGGGGTTAAGGTAGGCCACGTTGTAAACACAACGAATGGCTTTCTTTTCTAATACTAGCAATCTGTTAATATTTTTAGTGGTTGTTCCCCAGACTAGCACGCAGTAGTTCCTTTGTGACCGGAAATGTGCATGATAGATTTTAAGTTTGATACTGGAAGAGAAATATTCGCGGCCTGGGTAAAGAGCGTCCACGGCACAAAACAGTTTCTTACTCAGAAAATCAATGTGACTATCTGAGGTTATGAGGTTTGAGAACATTAGTCCGAAAACTTTATGTTCCTTCACAATATCAAGGTTCTGCCTATCTAATTTTAAATTATAATCTGATGCAAGATATTTGCTGTTTGGTGCGAATAACAAGCCTTTAGACTGCTTATCATTGATGGTAAGACCGTTTACGCGTGACCACTCAAGTAGTTACGCGGGACCATTCAACAAGCTCACAGTCGTACCACACATAACAGTCTAAATAAGAAAGCTTCTCCAAGCCCTTAATGTGCTAATGGTCATATCGCGAAAGCGCCGGGGCTCTGATAGGACATGTCTCATGCAGGTTTATAGATCAATAGTACGCTCCTGTTTAGATTACGGACGCATAGTTTCCGGTTCTGACAGGCAATCGTATTTAAAACGGCTAGATCTAGTGCGCAAGTTAGGCCTTCGTCTCCCAACCGGTGTATACAAAACGTCTCCCGTAATTAACCTCCATGTGAAAGCAATTAGCCACCCCTTGCAGACAATGGACCTATGCTTGCATGCGCGTACATTTGTAAATAAGGTCCCTGCCGAAACACCTCTGTCACTCCATCGCTACCGCAGCACCAACCAGAACACTATTCAACAATAGACCCCACGTCAGACTTTTGCTACTCCGTTTTGAAGAAAAATGTAGAAAATGAGACTTACTCGATATCCTTCCAGTGTTGCTCCATCACAAAACTCACTTCCGCCATGGTATAGCTTTCCCGATCTGTGTGACCTCACTCTAACGCGATTGGGACAAGACGAAATCTTCACTTGAATACATATTGCAAGAGTGTGTATGTTTAGATGAGAACTACAAGAAATACACGCGCTTATATACACATGGCTCAAAAACGATGCAGTATGTTGGGAGTGCAGCAATTCAGGACAACTGGGAGACAACAGTGCGACTACTTCAATACTCCTCAATTTTCACCGCTGAATTTTATGCTGGCTCAGTTGCTCTAAAAGCAATATTAAGAAAAATATAAAAATATGCGATTTACTCTGACTCTTTGAGGGTAATAACAGCACTGCATCCCCAAAACTATATGAAACATTTAATTTTAGATGTCATTAAGAGTGTAGAGAAGACTGATAAGCGAGGACATGTAATTAATTTTTGCTTTGCTTAGTCCCTAGTCACACGGTAATCAGTGCAAATGAGAAAGCAGACGATTGTGCTGCACTGGCTCGTAATGCTGAAATAAAACACATTCATATGCCTCGTAATGAGTGTATAAAGTTCATGCAGAATAAACTAAAATCTAAATGGCAGACTTCATGGGATAATGAGAAGAGCAAGAAACTACACTTGGTGAAGCTTATCATCCAAGAGTAAAAGTCATCCAGCCATGAAGAGAGCTTTTTGCAGTATTTCTGTGTCGCCCCTGCATTGGGCATACCCATTTCACACACAACTTAATACTTTCCCAACACATAAAAACCAACATGTGAAGCATGTGAATATGAACTGAAAATAAGCCATGTGTTAATATGATGCGTAAATTCTGAGTAAATAAAAAAAAAAGCATTTCACACGAATCTATAAAGAACACATACCACTACATGCCAGCCTTTTGCTTGGAGATAATGCCCTTGTTGAGATTTGGCGTGTCCTAGATTTCTGGAAAGAAGTAAATGTTCAACATAAACTACGATTAAGGTATAAAAAAGTATTTTACCACAACTCACTCAATCTTATGTTTGGCGCATGATGGCCTTAGATGATTATGCGCCCTAATAACGAACACAATACAACTGTATGTTAGCAACTTGAACTGGAAAGGAGGCGCCACTTTCCCGCATTTTAAATGAACCAAATACCTGCACACTCATTCATTTTTATTGGCGACAACCCAATGTTTTCTTTAAAAAGCGCTTTGAAATTCTTATAAAATGTAGGCTTTTTGTATGAAATTTCTTATCGACGTGGGCCTCAGGCCGGTTGTCCTCCTTGAGAAGGCGGCTGAGACGTCTTAGCCTTTTAAGACACGTACATGTTTCCTTTTAATTTGTTTGCACAGCTCATTATGCACCGGAAAGAAATCTTTAGGCCCTGTAGACACCACTGTTTTCAGAGATTATATACAGCGAAAAAAGTTTTAGGCCCTATACACCACTCTTTAGCTCTTCGCGAAACTTCACATCCATCCCACAGTACTAACTTGAGTTCACCATTCACCTAGTGTTTGGCGATCTTTGGTCTGAGATAACCTTGCCCCATTGAAACCCACCGTCATCATCATCATTACTACAAATGCGTACGACGGTGTTGAACATCGAATTTTGCTTGATGAGAAAGCTGGTCCCTAATCTTATTTGTATCTCTTTGTGTGGATAAAGGAGTCCGTAGAGCTTTCATCTGCACTAAACGTACTTTAATTCTAATACCTATGTCCATTCAAGACGTATACTTCAAGGTTCCGTCCCCTCTCCGGTGCTGTTTAATATATTCATGAGAGGTATCCGTATGCCTCTGGCGGTCAAAGTGTGTATGCATGCGGACGACATTGCATTTTTCGCTCCGCCTTTATCCGATATAGGGCACGGCCGCACCCCCGAGATGTACGCTCCAACGCACTTCTGTTTATTCCGCCGATTTGGCTCAGAGTGCTGCTGAGCACTATTGCCGGACCCACCAGCCACATCACGATGCATGTCGCTGATCCTAGCCCCATCAAGCTGCACGTCGTCGATAGCCACCCACGTGCTCAACCTTAGATGACCACCGTTTCCCGTTGGCGGCCACGCGCTCCGTGGGAAGTATGCTTAACTCGTAGACTAAGCTCCGAAGCCCATACGGCACGGCGGCACCACCTATAGATGTACCGTTCCAACCCGCGTCTGTTTATTCTACTGGTAAAAAAAAAAACGTTACGGAAAATGTCTTTGCTCTAAAGACCCCTTCTATATGTGCTGCCGTGCCCGCACCTCTGTTCTCAGCTGTTGGAAGTTGCTGTGTTCCTGAGAAAAGAACTCTTACTTGCCGGAGATGTGGAAGTGATCCCTGGGCCCGAAAAGACACATATTGGTAAACAATCGAAATATAATGCAACTGACATCAAAGAAATAACAGGATTTGACTGATTGATATAGAGGAGAAATTAGATGCCATATCAGCCTTAGAAGCAAAGGTTGACTCCTGCAATGAACAGCATGGCTCTCTAAGAAACATCGTTTAAGTCCTAGAGAATAGGAGTGACAATTTAGAAGATCGTAGGAGGCAATGAAACCTGGTTGCTCTTGGCCTACCACAGAAACAAGACGAAACTAGAGAAATGCTAGAAAGCGCTGTGTATGAAAACATAATAATAAAAACATCGGGCACACCAAAGTTGAAATAAAACAAATTCACCTTTTGGGAAAACCAGACACAAAGTTAGGCGAGTTACATTTAATGTAATGAATTCCAGGCAGCAGAATGAAATAATAAAGGAAGGACACAAATTCAAAAACAGCATGTTTTTTGTTGGTGAACACTTCTGCCGGAAAACCAGAGATATATGAAAAAAGCCATGGAACAGTGCAAAACTAAACTGTGATCAGGATGACAACGTGTCGATGGTCTTTACGAAGTTAAATATTGCTACGGACGTGCAAGGAGAAAGAAGCGGGCATTGGCGCGAGCAGGAGCGCTCGCGACCCGCTAATAATTCATTAAACGTCATCTCACTGTCATTGAACAACATCTCTCCGTTCTCTTTCTCCTGTGTTCAACGGCTGGGCGCCACGTATCAATATTAACAGCAAAGCGTACATATGGAACAATAAGATTCCACTTGTAAAAATAGAAAAAGCAGCCTCGGCACAGGACACGCCCACAAGTGCAGGCAAAAATAAATCATTTCTAATCTCAAGATGTGCCCCTTTAATCTCAAAATCAGCCCCTTCTTTCAAGCGTGCAATTTATCGAAATAAGTCTACTTGAGGCAGTAAACCAGCCCTATAGTAGAACAAAAACAGCAGAGAATAATTAACCTGAACACCCGAAGTGTTGTAAATAAATCCGATGAACTTGAAATTTCATTGCTTGAATATGATCCTCATATATCCATTAGACATGAGACTTCGCTGCATGAAGGCATTAGCAATGATGTTGTTTCCCACCCTCTTATAAAGTTTGCAGAAAAGACAGACCCTCTAACATTGACGGATTGACCATTATACAGTAAAGAAACAAATAAAAGTCGCCTTAGTTGAAGATCTTGATGGTCTTCAGTGGCTGTGTCTGAGACTGTCGTGCTAGGGACATGTATTTGGGCCTTCCTAGAGGCCCCCAGATATCACAAGTGACTATCTGAATATGTTACAGACACATATGCAAAAATACAAAAATATAAAATACTATTAGTTGGCGATCTGAATCTACCATGTATTGACTGGGAGAGGGTTGAAAACACACAGAATCTAGTAAAAATGTGAATTCTGTTTACGATATCATGCTCATTTACTACTAGGCGCAGGTCGTTCGTCAGCCAATCTGCACATAGCGCACTGCTAGTTTAATTTTAGACTTGTCATTTTACCTCTTTGCATTCTCTGATTGTACTGCATCGTTTGAGCAAGGACTTTCTGATAACAATGTTGTGAGCCTTTAGATACCAATCAATAAACACACTGCTTCGAAACAGCAGAAAATATGGGCATTCAGACTGCAAACACGCCGATGAGACCTAAATAATATATTACTTGGAAACATGTCTTAAAGACTTTGATAGAAATTATGTCTGCGCCCTTTGGAATAAGTTTAAAGTACTAAGTAACTATTGTCTAGACACACCGGTGTCAGTTAATAGAAAGAAAGCAATAATGTCACCCTGGATCAATCGACAAAATATGTATCTCAAAGAAAAATAAAACGACTAAACAAGAAATGTTTACGATCTAATCTCATCTGTGAACTCAAAGATGTCCTACCAAAAGCGGCGCATATCTCTCACGACTTCTACTTCAAAACCACTACCAAACGTCCTAAGAACTGATTCGAGCAAGTTCTGGGGATACATTAAATATTTAAAGCAACCCGTATCCGAAGTTGTAGTTGAGAATAAAATAATCAGTGATCAAAGGGCCATTGCTCAGCTCTCCAGCATTTATTTACACTGTGTTTTTTTTCTGCTCTGGAGCCACCCACGTCTAGCCCTGCTTGCGCGTATCCATCTGAGGTGAATTTCATAACATAAAATTGTATGTTCTATGCCTTTGAACTTAAAAACTAAAACTTTCCTTAGACAAGATGATATACCAGATACGTTCCTTTGAAGATAATGTGAATAACTTACCAAGTTTCGCGTCATTATCTTTAGCACGTCATTGCCGACAGGGAAAGTGCCGAGTGACTGGAACACAGCACGAGTCAAGCCAATATTTAAGCAAGGGTATCGCCTGGTATAAACTATAGTCCCATATCCTTACTTTCGTCGTGTGGCAAACTTACGCAGCATGATATTGCCACTCGCATTCATGAGCTTCAAGAACGTAATTCAATCTTAACTAATTGCCAACACGGCTTCCGGAAAGGTCATTCTACTGTGACCCAGCTTGTAGCTGTTGTCCAGTCCTTTGATTCAGTCCGCGACTGTAACGGCCAAACTGACTCAATATATTCACTTTAGAAAAACTTTTGACGTACTTCCCCATAATAAGATAAAAATCAATATACAACGAATAGGTCTCCCACAAATATTTATTCCTTTTATATGTGGCTACAAGTGGCTAGTAAGATATCCTACTAACCGACAGCAATACGGTTGCGCTTGGTATAGGCATCACTTGGGGTCCCTTCCCGTCACGGCTGGTGTGCCCCAGGGAAGCGTCCTGGGGCCATTGCTGTTTTTGTTGTATAGTAATGACATTGGGAAGCCCTCCAAGAGATGGGAGTTCCAATTCACCGCATCTGTTTCCTCAGGAACCTGTATGAAGGGCAAGAGACCGCAGTCAGAACTGGGCATGGTCTTACTGATTGGTTTCCGATTGAGAAAGGAGTTAGACAAGGCTGCATACTGTCGCCCTGCTTATTTAATCTATATGCTGAGTGCATCATGAGGAAGGCCGGTCCCGAGGAGTATTCAGCTGGAGTGAAGGTTGCAGGAAAACGTATCAACAACCTCAGATATGCGGACGATACCACTTTAATGGTAGAAAGTGAAGTGGAACTCAACAGGCTTCTGATGCGCGTACAAGAAGAGAGTGAGAAGTTTGAGCTTAAGCTTTACATTAAAAAGACAAAGATCATGGCGGCTTGCCCTATCAAGCCCTGGAGCATCAAGGGAAAAGAAGTGGAACCTGTGACAGATTTTCTCTTCTTGGGCTCCAAGATTACCCCGGAAGGAGACTGCAGCCATGAAATTAGGAGACGCCTGCTTCTGGGAAAGAGAGCCATGGCTAGTCTTGGCCGCCTAGTAAAGAGCAGAGACATTAGTCTGCCAACCAAGATCCGTATACCTCGTGCTGTGGGCTTTCCAGTTGTGATGTATGGATGCGAGAGTTGGACTGTGCAGAAGTCTGACCGCCGAAGAATTAACGCGTTGGATTTGTGGTGCTGGCGAAGACTCTTGAGAGTTCCTTGGATAGCCAAAGATCAAATCAGTCGATATTGTCCACCATAAATCCTGACTGTTCATTGGAGGGTCAAATTCTAAAGTTAAAGCTCAGCTACTTTGGTCATCTGATGAGAAGAGAGGAGTCACTGGAGAAAGATTTGATGGATTTGATGTTGGGAAAGGTTGAGGGTCATCGGAGACGGGGTAGGCAGCGAACGCGATGGTTAGATGGCATCCTTCAGGCGCTGCAGATGAAGTTATGTGATGTTAGGAAGATAGTGAGCGACCGGAAAGCGTGGCCTGATATGGTCCGTAGGGTCACGCGTCATGGTTGAGGTGTTTGAGCTACAATGCCATCAATTCCGCTAGCTTTGTTCTTAGCAAGGCTGGCTAAGGCCCATTCAACTTCACTCTTCAGGATGCCCGACTCGAGATCAGTAATCACAACCGTCTTATGTTGGGTTTGCACATCCGAGTCTTCCTTGTACAGTTCTTCTGAGTATTCCTGCCACCCCTTCTTAATCTCTGAGGCTTCAGTGAGGTCTCTGCCTCGTTAGTCCTTTATCACGCCCAGCTTAGCACGGAAGCTTCCTTTGATATATTTGATTGTCTTATACAGAGCTCTTGTGTTCCTCAATTGGCTGTTGTCCTCAACTGCTTGGCACTGTTGTTCAGGAAGGCATTCTTATCTCTCCTTTCTATTTTCTGAAAATCCTCATTGAGAACCTTGTATCTTTCTTTCCCCCATAACTTTCGCCATCTTCCTTTCCTCAGCTATTTGCAAAGCCTCTTCAGATAACAAATTTGCTTTCTTGCATTTCTTTTGCTTTGAAACTACTTTAGCAGCAACTTCTTGCATTATATCGCGAACATCAGTCCACATCTCTTCAGGCTCTCTGTCTTCTAGATCTAATTCTTTACTTAAAAACAAACTAGATCTTCATCCGTGGCAATATATAATTTTGCCACCTGCCAGAAGGACTCGATACTACCGTACTGATTTATACTGCCATATTTTGCTCGAACCAACTTGTGCAAGTTCTCTTTTTCTTTTGCATCTTCTCTGACTGGAACGGCTTGCCCAGGTCTGATTACACCGCCACGCTATAGTGCTCGTTTGAGTTTGAGCTATACCTCGTGGTTGTTTCTGAATACTAAATCTTATTGATCTACAGGCTCCTCGCTTGTTTTGATTATATATATGTATATATTTTGGTTTCCTCGGACCTCATTGTTTCTTCAAGTTTCACGGCCTTACTACATTAACAACTGTATTCTGTAAGTGCCGTTTAGGCTGTCAGTTGCTTTCTTTTGTAGAATTTTATCTGCTTTTTGTAATGGCTATGTATATCGCCCTTCTTGCTCAGACCTAACTCTGGTTTGCAGTCTGTCTATAAATAAAAAAAAATATTGGAAGGGTTTCGAAGTGCTTTTAAGCTTGGCTGGACAGCACGAAGTTACAAATGTTAACAGCTGTCCGGCCTTTTATTTTTCGCACACTCATGACCTCTTTACACTTCCTTGTTGTATCGCTACACAGGTTGATTCTGGTTTGATTTATGGGCTTTAAAGTCCCAAAGTGACTCAGGCTATGAGAGACGTCGTAGTGGAGGGCTCCGGAAATTTCGACCACCTGGTGTTCTTTAACGTATACTGGCATCGCACAGCACACGGGCAACTTGCTTTTCGCCTTCATAGAAAAGGGGCCTCTGCGGCTGGGGTTCAATCCTGCATCCTTGGGCACAGGAATCTTGCGCCCTAACCACTGCGTTACCCGGGTGGGGTCACAGATCTATTCGGCTAAAAGAGGCACACATGACCGCTTTCTCATCATCGAAGAAAAAACGCTCGTGTGGGCTTCTGTCTTCGTCCCCGTCTTTTCGGGCTACATTTACAACATGCAGCCAACTCCAATTTTCCCAGTTTTCCATCCTTTCAATCTGTTAACTTGTGTATAACATACACCTCGAGGTTAGACTGGCAGCTCAAAATTGAAATAATGTGATTTATGTTTAGCATGTCCTTGAGAGTTTCTGAGCATCGGCAACAAACAGCTCTGTGTGCATCAGGACACTGCTTTTTCTTTATAAGACTCACGTACGGCCGATCCTTGAATTGACTTGTACGGCCGATGATTGCGGATACCTTAACTCACTGCGCACTTCCAGCTTCTCACTTTGCGAATGTATTCAAGAGTTTTGGAGCCTGTTTATGGATTACTTAGCCCTTTTCTACATTGAACCCAAATCTCTGGTATTGTTTGGCTTAGGCATAATCTCCCTCAGGTTGTGTCCACTTATTGGCTACTTTTGTTAATTCATTATCAACCTATTCTTCAGCACAGAAGGACTACTCGCGGGCCGATGCCATAGCCTACTTCTTACCACATAGTGCCAGAGTGGTAGAATATGCCTATGAATGTACTAAATGGACCTGTAGAGACGTATCTGGAGCATTTTCTTAACTTACTGCTGTTTCATTTTAAAGAAAATATCTCAGTGAAACGTTATGGATATTGGCATTTTCAATAATATTTAAATATTTGCTTTTGATGGGAGCATTCATTTCGGGCTACTGATAGTGGCCCTGCTTTTATTGCTGAATTTCTCAAGACTGAGCCGGCTTACCTAAAGTATCTCTCAGATTATATTTTCAGGCAATCTTCCCGACTTCAGAGTGCTCGAAGTATCCGGTGAGACTCTTCTGAGCCATCGCCTCCAATTTTTATTTCCATCACATATTACAGATGCGCGCTTCCACTGGGTCCCTGGGCACTGCGGAATTGTACCTGATGAGAGACCTATTCTTTTAATAAAGTTCGCCTTTGATGTACCTATTGTTCCACTGATCTCAAACAACGGCTTCACGGGACGCTTTCAATATTTTCAGGATCTCCACTGCTCGAGCCACGAGGCCCTACTTGCTGCTGCAGATTTTCAACACTTGGCGCTTCATTTATCTCTATGACCCTATTGAGCTGTGGAATACAGCGACCTAAGTTTTATTTACGCCGACTGGTATTCAATATGACGAACGTTTGTGAACCTTGTTGGGGAAATGAATCTATTGATCAGTTTCTCCAGGACGCTTTCAATATTTTCAGGATCTCCACTGCTCGAGCCACGAGGCCCTACTTGCTGCTGCAGATTTTCAACACTTGGCGCTTCATTTGTCTCTATGACCCTATTGAGCTGTGGAATACCGCGACTTAAGTTTTATTTACGCCGACTGGTATTCAATATGACGAACGTTTGTGAACCTTGTTGGGGAAATGAATCCATTGATCAGTTTCTCCAGGACGCTTTCAATATTTTCAGGATCTCCACTGCTCGAGCCACGAGGCCCTACTTGCTGCTGCAGATTTTCAACACTTGGCGCTTCATTTGTCTCTATGACCCTATTGAGCTGTGGAATACCGCGACTTAAGTTTTATTTACGCCGACTGGTATTCAATATGACGAACGTTTGTGAACCTTGTTGGGGAAATGAATCCATTGATCAGTTTCTCCAGGACGCTTTCAATATTTTCAGGATCTCCACTGCTCGAGCCACGAGGCCCTACTTGCTGCTGCAGATTTTCAACACTTGGCGCTTCATTTGTCTCTATGACCCTATTGAGCTGTGGAATACCGCGACTTAAGTTTTATTTACGCCGACTGGTATTCAATATGACGAACGTTTGTGAACCTTGTTGGGGAAATGAATCTATTGATCAGTTTCTCCAGGACGCTTTCAATATTTTCAGGATCTCCACTGCTCGAGCCACGAGGCCCTACTTGCTGCTGCAGATTTTCAACACTTGGCGCTTCATTTGTCTCTATGACCCTATTGAGCTGTGGAATACCGCGACTTAAGTTTTATTTACGCCGACTGGTATTCAATATGACGAACGTTTGTGAACCTTGTTGGGGAAATGAATCCATTGATCAGTTTCTCCAGGACGCTTTCAATATTTTCAGGATCTCCACTGCTCGAGCCACGAGGCCCTACTTGCTGCTGCAGATTTTCAACACTTGGCGCTTCATTTGTCTCTATGACCCTATTGAGCTGTGGAATACCCCGACTTAAGTTTTATTTACGCCGACTGGTATTCAATATGACGAACGTTTGTGAACCTTGTTGGGGAAATGTATCCATTGATCAGTTTCTCCAGGACGCTTTCAATATTTTCAGGATCTCCACTGCTCGAGCCACGAGGCCCTACTTGCTGCTGCAGATTTTCAACACTTGGCGCTTCATTTGTCTCTATGACCCTATTGAGCTGTGGAATACCGCGACTTAAGTTTTATTTACGCCGACTGGTATTCAATATGACGAACGTTTGTGAACCTTGTTGGGGAAATGAATCCATTGATCAGTTTCTCCATTCATTCCCGTGGTTTGATGCTCAGGACAGAACTAATTTCGAAATCTAGCTTGCAAGTAATATAATGAAAAAGAAATAGAAGATTGTGCAGTCCATTTCTGCAAGACGCAATGAGCCCAGGAAGACGAGCTCGCAAAAGTCGCAGCTCCACCGCTCGGAGTTAGCACTCTTGAAACATTCATCGTTGACATTCAGCGCTGGTTGCGTCTCATCTTGTTCCAAGTAATGAAAAAAATTGTGTTCAGTTTTCGGCTTCGAATCAAAGATGCAGAGCCCTAGCAGAATGACGAGCTTTCCAAATAAAACGACTGCTTGTTTCCTTTTGTAATATATTTTTTCGTTAAACTGAGATCATTTTTAAGCATTCCGATCGAGCTGTTTCGCAGGCGTAAAGATGTCATAGCACCGCAGGATCAGGGGACGCGACTCTAAGGCGTAGAGTTTAACGATGCCTGCTGCACCAACATATCACCCCAAAAGCGTGGCAGTGGCAAGGCTGGAAAGAGTCCGCGTCGCCTCACCGGAGAGAAAGCGCGCCAAGCAGCAGCTGGCGCAGAACCCGTTTTGAGCGCCGTGTGTCACACGTTTGGCTGGCGTGCAAATGTCGCTCGGACGGCCGTGTATCCCGCCGCCAGTGGTCAGCCACGCCTATGTATAGCGCCACGCGGAGTCTTCTTCCCATTGAAACCGGGTCACGCGCGACTATAGGCGCCCAACCGTACTCGAGGGGTCCTGCTGTGGAAACGCCGAGAATACAAAAAACATGGAACGTGACGAGGAAGTCTCCCTCCCGCGAAGAGGCAGCCACCAGTGGCGACCAGTCGCGTCATCCTTTGCTCAGGGCATTTTGGTGTAAGGTCTCATGTAAGTACTTCATATTACGAGTCGGTATGGCCGCCCTCCGGCCGTTCTACCTCCACTGCATAGCAAGGACGCCCACAGTGGAACGTACGGCCCAATGGACGGCCCAAATGGCAGCCACTTTAGGTGCAACAGATGATCCTTCACAAAGAAGTGGAGCATGAATCACCCCTGCACTACTGGTCATGAACTCGTGGAAGCACCTTCAGGAGAACGCGTCCTCTATAGAAGCCTGATAGCTGATGCTCCGTTTCTGAAGCTGCACCACTTATTGAGACGGGAATTCTGGCAGCAGCACGCGGAGCCAGAAGGGGTGCCTGCAGCCCACCTCAGAGGCACGTACCGTCGCATCTCCACGCTTCAGGGGTTCCAGCCACATGAAGAGCGTTCACCCTGACCCTCGCTTCCCGGCCTCGCCCTTTGTTTTTAGCCAGCCACGGCTTGCATTTCTTTTCAGGGCAACTGTGGATATCTTCAAATTTCAACAGTTAGCACGCCAAACGATCCTCTGTATTGTAACTCATGAAACAGAGGTGAACTAACTGTCATTCAAACTGAGGGAAATATTTGAAACCAAGGTTTCGATGACTGTTGGCTCGCTTCATATCTACGTCGTAACAACCGCTCCGTTTCCCTACTAATGCTTGCTGCCATGAAAACGCAGTACAGCCTAAAATATGTCGAGGCAGATGGACGACGTACGTTGAGCATTGCTATTGAGCATGTTTTATTCGTCTCGTTTCACAAATCAATGTACACTCAAAAAGTACTTTGTAGATGGTAACATAGTTCACTACGTCATGGATAGGCAGGAGTAGACAAACGCATCGTGTTTGTATGCTCTCCATCCATGCCGTGAAGCGATACGGACTGCTGTTTGAGTGCTTTGGTCGTTTCTTTGTTTTTACGATGCAGAATCTAATATATTCTTCAATGTGTCTTTTTGGAAATTTTACTCGTTTTCTTTGTTATGCAATATTTCTCTGCCCTCATTTTCGCATTGTTTAAGAAGACAGTTATAAATGATTGCTCATATGGCGACGCACATCTGCCTGGTTGCCGATTCGAGCCTCAGTTTGGTGCTTAAATTATCACCTAAGTATCACTATAGTGCAGCTATTACCGGCAGATTCCGCAAGGTTAATCCCGCTAGGAGCTGGCAACAACTGCTTGTTTTATTGTGGCACGATTTTTGCATGTTTGTGCAAAATTGTTTTTCCGAAACAGAGGAAAAAACCTAAACCGGTCTTCAGTCTTCGTGCGCCGCTGTTCCCCTATATTAATTATCCTGATGTGTATTTCGCACGTAAATCTGCTAATCAGCCCGGCTGTTTCTTATTGATGAACTTGCAAGGGTGCTCCGTAGCCATCAAGAGAACCATCGCGCGCATGGCACGAGCGGATCCCTTTTCAGCTTACTGGCCTCTTGACTGCGGCGCCCTATATCTGAGTACCACCTCTCATTACGGGAGTTTTCGATGTCAAGGATTCCGTTCTATGTTTTCTTAACTTTTATTACGCTGTGCTCTAGTTTTTCATAATTACCTTAGGTTGAAAAGTTTATTTTCCAAAATATTTCCACTAGTTTTTATCGCCGCTGTGACGAAAGAACTTGACAAGATAATTTAACACTGGCAGCGCATCACTGTACACGTGTAGATGCCTTTTGCACAAATTACAGTACGTGCATCACTCCGTTGCACGAACGCCAACTACTGGCTATCGAATATTCAGTGAAACAAAATTTCTCGGCGTACAGATTACCTGAAAGCTGAATTGGGGTATTAGTCATATACTAGCTATCGGCAAAGTAAATAAAAACATTGGGCCGCGTAGGAGAACGCTATGTTTTGGAAGTATAGAACCAAATTGAACTTGCCATAAAATATTGACATGCTTATTATTCAAATATGAATGTGAAGTGTGGAATCGAAAAGTAAGGCTACTGCATGAACAGAAGCCACTGCGATGACGTGCACCTTTTTTATTTCTAACTGTTAAAACAACGACCCCTTCCACGGCTGCCTAGAGAAAACCGTGTCGCTTCTTTGTTTTTGGATAGAAGATAAGCGCTCATGTCTATTTTTGTACAGTTATAATTGACAATGACCGTACTGATGAAAAGAACAGAGGAAGAGATTCACATTGCGCATAGAACACAGCACGCACGCTCAGCATATTGGAGAATTACTTGTCCGTAAAAATTATTTTCCATATTGCAGCAAGGCCAACTCTAGCTGCTGGCCACGCGACATTTGGGACAAAATGCGTACTGAAACGTACACAAAAAATATGGAAGGAAGAAATACATTACACGCAATGAGTTTTCAAAGGAGAGGGCCGAATTTTTTTTTTACCCAAATAAGCGCAGTCGGTAGTCGTCGCTCGTCCTGTCTGGAAGCGTTCTGTACTAGATTTCTTGCACCGTCAGTATTTGTTTTATGAACTATATTTATTGTCTCAAGGCATTACAGGGTTACTTATTGAAGGATGATGAAATGGTTAAATTACCGGAAATCGCACGCGACCGCATTCTGCTGTCAGCTAACTTTGTATAAGCAGCATCACGTGACCAAGTTTCTCTGCTTTCTGACCACTTGTAAATTACTAAGGTATCTTGCATTTTTATGGTTTTTTTTTCTGTTACGGTAGTTCTTTGCGTTGTGAGTGGCGGTGTCTATATCCAAAGACATGCACTTATATGACGTGGGCATTACGTTGCGACTGGTTTCGGCCGCATTGCTTATGAGCGCATCATTTCCCAGTCGATCACTACCACGGTAGTGAACATGGCTTGCTCGAAGTATGCATAACTCGTAAGAAATACGCAACTGTCCCTTTGAAAGGGAGCACTAGCAAAGACAACTCGCAGATCGGAAGATAGATTTGTTGCGAAATGTTCAAAAATGATGGAATTATGTCGTGCGTATTCGCGATGCCTACAAGATAAGAAAAAGGCGCTAGGATTCAAAAGCACGTGTCCGCGAAGCTGTGTCCCTCTGCATGAAATAAAAAGGGGAGACATGATGGCGTGGTTCAAGCGATTGGTTGGTTGAGCAGCGCCAACCTGCCCACCTCTGCCATCTTGGTGTAGTACAAACTGTCAATACGTACCAATGCAAAGGTTGAAATTAATCGTGTTTATGCATGAGTAACGTGTAACGAGGCTGACAAAATTTAAGATGGTTGCCTTGTTATGCTTGGTCGTAAGTTGTGCGGTCCTCTTTGCGTTCAACTTTCGCCATTTTGTGTGGATCACTTTATTCCACCTCAAGCGAGGTGAAAACATGGAGGGCAAAAGAAACAAAAACAAAGAGATAAATAAACGCACACGATAACGCGCTTCATGCAACAAGCGGACCATGAATGAAGAGTACTACAATTTCATGTTCGGGCACATGTGTGCATGTTGAGTCCTGCGCGTAATTTTTAGTGCCTAATATTGTGCAAACCTGTGTCATCAAACCTAGTTTTCAAAGCCTGCTGCCAGCGGGCTTCGAAAGATTGCAGTCAATTAAAGACGCTTATACACTTTCAGTGCCTCTCTTGGCACTGAACTTTTGACTGATGTTCTGCCAATTTTATTTATCCGCACGCCTCCAGAAAACAGGTGATCTATAGAACCGCGAATGCTACAATGGCTATTAAAGCGTGACAAAAAATTCTCATTATCTAGCACCTTTTTCAAAGCGCCTTTTCGCAGCCTTGAAGTCTTCAGGGCAACAGCAAATGCTAGTAGTTCTCGAGTTCATGCATTATCTGATACAGCACGACCCATGTCCGCGTGACCCATATCGCTGCATCCGTATCACTAACTTCCGAAACAAGCAGCAATCAGTTTGTAAACACCACCATGACTGCGCCATCCGGAACTGCCGCTTCCCTGTGACGTCACACTATGGCCACAGCTACAGCTCATCCGGATCACGTTCATCTGATAGTGACACCGGAAAGTGAGTACAGCCGCCGGCTGGCGCACGGCAGACGCCGGCCGTTTCCGCGTTTTGCCTCACGGCTCCTGCTACATACGCGTGCGCTTCGCTTGACCCGTGACGTCCTCTTTGTTGTAAGCCAGCTAGCTGCTCCCAGTGGATTGTTCGGACTTCCCGTCCGTAACTAGGGCCAGACAGACTAGTTGTAAGCATCAGGGTAAGCGCCCATATGGAACTTAGATGAAAACTGGACTTCAGGAAGCAATGGGGTTCACCTTTTAGCTGTGTTATCTTCGGGTTAACACTGCGCTCTGAGTAGGCGTATGACGTGCATAGTGCGCATATGTAAGAAGCCTGCGATCTATATTCAGACCAGGAATACAACGTCATTACATCAGAGGGTGTTCTATGAAGCATCTACTGCATATGAAAATAAATCATTGTAAGAAAGTAGAGCTTCCTTTTTTGCAGTGGACGAATGTCCTCAGAAGAGGAACATTTCTGCTGTTCGAAGAACCGTGTAAATGCCCCTTAGAGCGCGTTAACCGAGGGAAAGCATTCCCCCGCAAGAATGTTTTTTTTTGGTTACGAAAGCTAAATCTGGACTTTTGACTGCATCCCTAAAATTTATGAAACCGCATTCTCTCGTACAAGCTTGTAATTGGAGCTCGAAAATTATTGTGATGCTGCGACACATCTGCTGGCATTTTCGCATGAGTCTTGCATAGTTTCTTTACTGCTGGATTACGGGTGCCTTAGGAAATTGTTGCCTTTTGTGACGAAAGTTCTTGGCGTTTTGCTGTCCCCCCTCCCCCCCCAAAATTTCACACTTGAGCTTTCCAGTTTTATGCTTCCCATCAAATTTCTTTTAGTGCGCTTCACTACTTTTTGTTCAACTTTCGTTTGGTATCCGCGTAAAGGTAGCAGGCACATGCTTCCCAACCTTCTGTAGTTTGTGCACATAATTGTTTTGTGTTTTCTCATCTCATAACTAATGTTCCACGATATATTTCCGGCTTAATGTTAATCCTCAAGTGTCAGCATTCATAGTTACCCTTTTAAAATTGGTCTTTTAGGGTTTTACTTTGTGAAATCGCCATAAATAATGAGAAACGTGAACGCTGAAATGTGTTCATCAACCATAATGCTTTCTCTGAGGATGCGTTGACAGACCACCGGGAAACGCGATCATCTTCCTCAAGCCTTAAGGCTGCTTTGCTCAAAATCAATAGCTCGACATCGGGGAATTGCTCCCCTCCTCTGCACAACTCAATACTAGTATTACTGGCATCCTTTCTCCGTTGACGTCGCACATTAGGTAAAGAGTTGCCACGACTATCAGCAGCGCAAAACGCACCGAAAAAACCGGCACTATTTCTGCGGGCCATTCAGCTATTAAGACTTTTCCAGCCGATAGATATGGACCTACTTGGCTTATTCCCAACGTCGACATCCGGCAACAAATGGATGGCAGTATAACTCAGCTACTCGACTCGCTACGCCGAAACGAAAGTTTCACAATTCTTCTTAGCTAACATTCTCCTTCGCCACGGTGCCCTTGAAGTTTTTATCACGCAAGAAGGAGAGGTGTTTACGATGGAACACCTAAGCCATCCAGCATAACCAGATATTTGTACAATATGGTTATAGACATTCTCGCCATGTATGTGGGTGTCGAACACTACCTGGAATGTCATTCTTTCCTACGTCGTTCTCGTGATCATTGTGCAGCCCACCACCCAAATGGCACCACTGTAGGGGCCGCTACCACACTCCACGTTATACTGCTCAACATACCCAGACAAACTAGAGGTCGCCACCTACCTGCAGCGGGCCACAGAAGCCCGGCCGGTAGTGCACTGACGCCAGACACTAAATATTACGAAGACCAAGCGCGGAATACGCAACAGGAGGCCTAGTCTCAGTTTGGAGACCCATTTTTCACCGCGGAGTCAGTGAAAAGCTTCTGAGCATCTATTTAGGCCCTTATGAGGTACAGTTCTGAGAACAAGTGGTATGCAATACAACGTCCAGCCCCCTGCAGTATTCGGAAAAACTGCATCGTGGTGGCACCTAGCGGCAGCACAGTTTTCGTGGTTTGATGTGCAGCGCTCTTTCCACGCTTAAACACCCGGACGCAAGAACAGTTCCTAGGTGGAGTTTTCTTTCCTTCAATTTTCGCTGTGTGGTCATGACGTGACACAATAACTGGCACATGCCTCGCAATGACATGCTGACGGCTCATGTTCGGCACTGCTCGGGCGCTGTTCGACATTTCACAGCGCAGATGCGTCGCACATCGAAAGGGCCGAATTATACACTTACAGGTAAAAAAAAGGTTCTATCGGCTTCTTCGACCCATATGCACTCGGGAGATGGCGTTGCGACGCACTTCTCATGAACTCTGCCGAAGATTGGGGTTGCATGCCACTCTGGCTACCGCAACTTCTTTGTCGACTGCGCGAACTGGACTGTGAAGTACCTGATGCGATGACGGCCATCTAGCGCAACTAAACTCCATTACACGGTCGTGTTACTAGGGGTAAAACGCGTGCCAAAAACCTGTTACCAGGGGCATTGACTAAAACGATCCGCTTGAAGGGACACCCTACAGAACGAGTCGTAAATATTATTACTGCTATGTAAAAAAAAACAGACATTCACCTCAGTAAAGCGGATCTTTTGTCTTTAAAGGGACGCAGTATATATTTATTATTGTAGTAATCGTTATGTGACCGATTTTTAGCCGACTTTCTTGCTCTTCAAAAGCCGGTGAACTGGCACGACTGTGACTATAGAACGGTGCGTATTACGTGTTACGTCCGCGAAGCCACGGGCAAGGGCACGGCGGCTACCTGCACCTTGCTATCTGCAAATATCTCCTTGATGTTATATATATATATATATATATATATATATATATATATATATATACAGACACACACAGTTGCGGACAGAATAAAATGGACCCCGGCTTCGAATGTAAAGCGCGGGTCAGCGCCATCTAGGGGAAACATTGCCTGGCGTTGAGACGTCAGGGTGACCATGCGCACCCGCTTATCTCGCAGCCTATTGAAATCGCTCACTTTCGCGTTGTACACCATTTAATTGTAGCAACTAGCGCTAGATGACGCTGCCGAAGCCGCCGCAGCTGATTCATAAACGGAATGGCTTGCCGTCCCATATCGTGTTCCGCGCTTTCCTCTCGCGTTGAGGACTGCAGTCTTCCTTTTTGTCTGCAAAAGCATTGCTCAAGTAGATGTAAATAAGGTGAAATAAACGTTGATGACAGAGGACAGTAAGCAGGAAAGAATATAGCTGGGAGCCCCACAAGCCAATACCCTGTTGCTTGAATTCAGTCGCTTCGTCATGATCGGCGGTTTGCGGTGAACAGCGAAGGAGAGACGGCAGAGGAGGCGGCGCAGATGATTTTATCGCTACCTTTAGAGACAACTAGAATTACTGTAGCAATATAGATTGCTTATTTGGTTCTCGCCTCTATTTTGGACGACCGTCGTTCTGGGCCGCACTTTTGAAATACATGATTAGACGCTTTTCACATTACGCGTGTCTTGCATCGACAGTCACCTGTTGGCGCACAAGCCGGCGAAGAATAACGAAAGAAGAGAAGGATCAGCTAAAAGTTGCTGCAGCTGCGGGCCGGGCCTGCGGCAGGCTCCAATGTGAAGCATGAAGGGTTGATCAAGAGAGCGATCGCGTCTGTGTACAGCCATAAAACTAGGCAAACACGCATAGAATGCTCTCCTGCAGTGGGGCACTAGCCGACATGTATCGTTTAAATTTTTCAAATTGTGTGCTGCATGTAACTCGAAGCATTGATATTCGCTTGTAAAGGCTAAATTATTGTTTACAAGCTCTCGCTTTGACTATGCTTGTAAGGAGCAATCGCAACGCACATAAAACATTAAAGGCGACGGCAAACCAGTCAGTCATAGGAAGGTCAATTTCTAGCCGTCGGTGGCAGGAACCAGCCGGAAGTAGTGTTTGCACGCCGAGCAGTGCGCCACATTCCTGGAAGAAAATAGCGCAGTGTTGAATACGGGAGCAGTATTTTGAGAAAATAACACAAAGAAATAGGTCTACCAGTAGATCAAAAACCCTGGAGCGTAACACAGAACACGGCGAGTATCAACAGTGGATCGCGTGCGTCATATTGGTGGCCTGTCCCTAACCGAGAATTCCGCACCTAGCGGGAGACACGCTACATCATGCTGCCGCCTTCTATGCAGGGTTGTCTTCACGCGGTTAAAAGTGCCTGCGGCCGGCGGCACTACAGACGCAGCAATAGTCAGCGGCCGCACTAGCTGGATGCCCAGAGCAATCATTGTGCACGGCAAGCCATTCCGACCATGCATCATCAGCGACTCGTGCAGCGGCGTCATCTGGCGCCTCTTGCTAAGATTAGAGCAAACAAAGCCGAAGCGAGCAGTTTGGAGACGCTGCTAGTTAGACAGGGCGCGCATGTTCAATCAAAGATCTCGGAACCAGACGGCGTTTCCCCTAGATGGCGCTGATCCACTTTTTTCTTTCGAAGTCGTGGTCCATTTTATTCTGTCCGCGACTGTACATACATACTCCGGGACTCGTGAGAGTGATAGCCTTAGTTTCTTATGCGCCATGAAACACAGCACAGCACTATACAGTGTGCTTCACGTAACTTGAAGGAAGCATTTAAAAAAAAAGCGAAGCTTGCGGCTGGTAGAGCTTCTCAAAGAATTTTTATATTTCATTCAATTAGCTACTTAACTATGTTGCATTACGACAAAATCTTTATTATTCACATTATTCTATTTAGGACCAAGAGCGTTTCATTAAGCTCTAGGTGTTAAGATACAACCGACCAAATGTTTTCTATTAACCTACCTCCTACGTGGTCGCTTTTTCTAGCATTTAAAGGAAGTCCGCAATATACAAAAAAAAACAAAAAAAACACGTCACTGCGATTTTGAGGTACCGTATTGCAACAGTGCCAAATGCGTTTTGAATTATCAAAGGGTGCATGGTCCATGTCTCGAAATGAGCGGCTGACGGATGCCACTATCAGCGTAGTCTCAAAAATGTGTCAGCACATTCTGCCCGAGCACAGAAAAGCCGGGCCACGATCAGCGATAAGCTGTTTGCCGGCCGATTACAGCAATCTATGACGGAGATTTTATTCAGCACTCGCACTCACGAAACAAAAGAGAAGAAGGGCTCAAGACAGCCTAATTTAGGGCAGACTTGATTTGGTTTTGTTTTTTTTATAGATGTCATGACGCAGCCCGTGAAATGAGCGGCGGCCGCTCACTTGGGCACGGTCACCGAGTACAGCATTTAAATGTCAAATGTGCAGAGCTCAGGGGGTCTGCGTCTGAGCCATTTAGTGGCGCTGATTCACCATTAGTGGAGCTCCTTCCCATTCGGGAGGGTAAAACAAAAATATTCTTCCCATCAAGAGTTTCGGAATACTGGGAATGCATTACGAGCTGCACTAAGGGGCTCAGAAGTAGACCACTTGACTCCACATATTTGGCAAAGGCTGTACGTTTCGTTGGTCCAAACATAGTTGCAAGGGCTGCAGTATTATACCACAAAAGCACAGTCACGTGACACTTTTTTTTATATTTCGCAGTCTTTTTTCAAATGCTGGAACAAACGGCAACGTCAGAGGTAGGTTGGTGGATAAAAATGGACAGGTTGTTTCCGAACCCCCTCCTCAACTTAATGAAACCCACTTGGCCTCGAAATGAATGATAGGTATATTGCAAAATTTCTTTTTGTTAGTTAGCTAACCGAGCTGAATGTAAAATTCCTGGGGAGTGCTACGTAACGGAAAATGATATGTCATTGGTTTCACCGATCTTCGGTGCATCGTTTTTTTCTAAATCATTCTTGGTTCAATCTATGTTAAACACCCTGTATAGTTATAAAGCAGTAATTACTCATTAGCGTCCACCCAAGCGCAGCCAAACGAATACAAAGGAAAGCAATGAAGCTTTCACAGAAACTTCGTATTTAAAGAAAATTTCATCCTGGTCCGGGGATCGAACCAGGGACCACCACCTTTCCGGGGCAGTCGCTCTACTAACTGAGCTAACCAGGATGGTCAGCAGACCAGATGGTAGGGCGAGAGCGAATTGATCATGATTACTCATTGACATCCATCCAAACTGCGCTTGAGTCAATGAGTAATTACTCACTTATTACAAATCTAACTCCACCAAGGCGTTTCCTCTAAATATTTGACCATTCTGTATAGTTGGGTTAGTTTCGATAAGTCTCGTAGTGACAGCGATGCGATGAGCGCAGTGCTCTGAGAAATTATCAGACCTAGCCATGGTGAAGCACTTCTCCCGGAGACGTGGCGGCATGCGGCGGGGACGCACATTTGCAACAACAACCTCTGAATGCGTCTCTCTGGAATTTAACCTCCAAGGTGAGGTTTTATTGCTCTCAGGAGGGAGACACGTGGCATTCCACGAAGGCTTCCTCCCTTTTCCTTAACTGCCTCTCTGTGTTACGCGTCGCATTCAGGCACCAGCATTAGCTGAATTCTGTAGAGCAGTTGTTACAGACGGGTTAGTGCGTGAATGATACTTTTGCACGGTTAGCACGGTTATATGCAGTGATTAAACAACGCTAAATTTGCAGCTTTTAAACGAGCCTTCTGCAGAAGGACTTATATTTTGCTGTCTCTTCTCCGCCACGCGTCGCTACTCCTCTGTTACCAACGCTGCAGTCAATCGTGTAATTGAACACGCATGTGCACCAAGACATCATAGACCTGAGCATAATTTGTCGGGATTTAGGTTTTTGTTCCTCAACAAGCACAAGCGCCCAGTCGACCTTAATTGAACTGCTCGCGGTTTCGCTTATTATGACTCCTGCCAGCACAAACGAAAGGATGGTAAAATAATTCAGCCTTGCGCAGTAGACTTCCCACCGCGCTTGACAAAATCCTATTTGATGGAAACTTAACTATAGCACAGACCATGCTCTTTGATTAAAAATTACGTTTCTTTATGAGAGGTAATGAACTCTGACGGAATTTTCGGTCCAGGTGGTATAATTTGTGTTGTTTTCGCGTTCGCCTTGCATTACTCTGTTGGTGTTTTTCCTTTACTTTTTATATTAAGTGTTCGTAAGTGTTTTGGCGTGCTTAAAGTCAGCGTGTTAGCCGTTCGATTGCGATGCATGTCAGGACCGAACGATTATCTGGAATATCGGAGCCACGCCAAACTGATTCCGGGTTGCTCGCACACCGTTGGGTTAGCTTTGCGCGCAGTATTTTGGAAGATCGTTAGCAGAGTCTGAACGCAAAGTGGCGGGCATATTATTCGACGGCTGTCGGGAAATGTATTGCTGTCACCGCCCCAAATTATTTCTTTCTTTGCCGAAAGGAAAATTACTAGAATTGAGTCACTTTTACGTGGGTTTCCCTCTGTTACCCTCTCCTAGGTTGCCGTCACTGTCACGTGACACGGTACAAGAATCACTATTTCTTGGTTTCTTTAGACGACGTTTCATTGCCTAGTACAGATTTTATTACTGAAAAATGCTCCAAGTTCTTTCCAAACTTTGAAGGTCCGCACATTAATGGAATTGCTAACTTTTCACTTCCAACGTCTTCATCAGACTGAGCTGCTATAGTGTGCTCTGTGTCTATACACGTTTCAACCTGCACCTATTTCGACTCTCCAATGCCAACTATTATTGCTCTAATAGACAATATAAACTCTATGAAGTCGTGAGCTCTGCTGTGTAGGGCTACCCAAGATAGACAGGTCACGGCTGAGAGTTCTGACAAAATGTGATTCACTGGAGAAGGTAATGGCAACCCACTCCAGTATTTCCTGCCAAGAAAACCCTATGGCCAGTCACAATACCATTAATGATATGGCGCCGGAAGATGAGTCCCCCAGGTTGGAAGGCGTCCCACATGTTACTGGGGATGAACAAAGGGCGATTCCTAGTAGCTCCAGGACGAATGAAGCGGCTGGGCCTTGTGGTAGAGCATCCGCCTCGCATTCGGGAGGTACGGGGTTCGATCCCCAGTACCGCCGGGTACCCACCGGTTACCAATGGGTACAAGATTTCCCCCGGCCTGGTGCTCGGCTCTTCTGGGGTGAAATGCTTGGGAAAAGGGGCCATGAACCAAACATGTTGGTTCAAGCCAAAAGGACGCTCAGTTGTGGATGTGTCGGAAATCGACCGGAAAGTCCGGTGTTGCAAGGAGATATATCACATAGCAACATGGAATGTAAGATCTATGACGCAAGGTAAACTGGATATCGTCAAGCGAGAAATGGACAGATTGAACATTGATATCTTGGTTATCAGCGAGCTCAAGTGGACCGGAATGGGAGAATTTAACTCCGGCGACCATTATATCTTTTATTGTGGGCACGAATCCAAGAGAAGGAATGGGGTCGCTCTCATAGTAAACAGAAGAATAGGCAAAGCAGTGCTAGGGTACAACCCCAAAAACGACCGAATGATGTCACTTCGGATCCAAGGTCACCCTTTGAACATAACAGTTATCCAAGTCTATGCACCGACCACTACTGCTGAAGAAGCTGACGTTGAGAGATTTTATGCGGACCTACAATGCCTTTTAAATCGCACCCCATCATCAGACGTCGTTTTTCTCATAGGAGACTGGAATGCTAAGGTAGGGAGTCAAGAAATATCCGAAATTACAGGCAAGTTCGGCCTTGGTGAGCCAAATGAAGCTGGGCAGAGGCTAGTAGAGTTTTGTCAAGAAAACAACCTGACCATAGCGAATGCTCATTTTCAACAGCACAAGAGGCGCCTGTACACATGGACTTCACCGGACGGTCTGTACAGGAATCAGATCGATTATGTTATTTGCCGGCAGAGATGGAGAAGCGCTATACAAGCAGTAAAAACAAGGCCTGGGGCCGATTGTGGCACCGATCATCAGCTTCTTGTTGCCAAAATTAAGCTTCGATTGAGGAAAACGCAAAAAACTAGAAGGCCTTTCAGGTATGATCTGGATCAAATTCCATTAGAATATGCTGTGGAAGTGAGGAATCGATTTCAAGAATTAGATCTAGAAGACAAAGAGCCCGAAGAGATGTGGACTGACGTTCGTGATATAATAAAAGAAATTGCTACTAAGGTAGTTCCAAAGCAAAAGAAATGCAAGAAAGCAAACTGGTTATCTGAAGAGGCTTTGCAAATAGCTGAGGAAAGGAGGATGGCAAAAGTTATGGGGGAAAGAGAAAGATACAAGGTGCTCAATGCGGATTTTCAGAAAATAGCAAGGAGAGATAAGAATGCTTTCCTGAACATACAGTGCCAAGCAGCTGAGGACAACAGCCAATTAAGGAACACAAGAGCTCTGTATAAGACAATCAAAGATATGAAAGGAAGCTTCTGTGCTAAGCTAGGCGTGATAAAGGACCAACGAGACAAGGACCTCACTGAAGCCTCAGAGATAAAGAAGAGGTGGCAGGAATACACAGAAGAACTGTACAAGAAGGACCCGAATGTGCAAATCCAACATAAGACTGTTCTGATCACTGATCTCGAGCCGGGAATCCTGAAGAGTGAAGTTGAATGGACCTTAGCCAGCCTTGCTAAGAACAAAGCTAGCGGAATTGATTGCATTCCAGCTGAGTTGCTTCAAGACCTCAACCATGACGCTGTTAACATTCTGCATACATTATGTCAGAAGATTTGGACAACCCTGCAGTGGCCACAGGATTGGAGGAGGTCAGTTTACATCCCCATTCCAAAGAAAGGCAGTGCCAAAGATTGTTCTAACTACCGCACAATCGCACTTATTTCACATGCTAGCAAGGTGATGTTGAAAATCCTCCAAGGTAGGCTGCAGAAGTATGTGGATCGGGAGCTTCCGGACGTGCAAGCTGGGTTTCGCAAGGGCAGAGGAACTAGAGACCAAATTGCCAACCTTCGCTGGATCATGGAAAAAGCAAGAGAGTTCCAGAAACCCATCTACCTCTGCTTTATTGATTATGCGAAAGCGTTTGACTGCGTAGATCATAGCAGATTGTGGCAAGCTCTCCAAGAGATGGGAGTTCTAATTCACATCATCTGTCTCCTCAGGAACCTGTATGAAGGGCAAGAGGCCACAGTCAGAACTGGGCATGGTCTTACTCATTGGTTTCCGATTGAGAAAGGAGTGAGGCAAGGCTGCATACTGTCGCCCTGTCTATTTAACCTATATGCAGAGTGCATCATGAGGAAGGCCGGTCTGGATGAGTCTTCAGCTGGAGTGAAGATTGCTGGAAAACGTATCAACAACCTTAGATATGCGGATGATACCACTTTAATGGCAGAAAGTGAAGTGGAACCCAAGAGACTTCTGTTGCACGTACAAGAAGAGAGTGAGAAGTTTGGGCTTAAACTGAACATTAAAAAGACAAAGATCATGGCGACTTGCCCTATCAAGTCCTGGAGCGTCAATGAACAAGAAGTGGAAGCTGTGACAGATTTTCTCTTCTTGGGCTCCAAGATTACCTCTGAAGGAGACTGCAGCCATGAAATTAGGAGACGCCTGCTTCTGGGAAAGAGAGCAATGGTTAGCCTTGACCGCCTAGTAAAGAGCAGAGACATTAGTCTGCCAACCAAGATCCGTATAACTCGTGCTATCGTCTTTCCAGTTGTGATGTATGGATGCGAGAGTTGGACTGTGAAAAAGGCTGACCGCCGAAGAATTGACGCGTTTGAATTGTGGTGCTGGCGAAGACTCTTGAGAGTTCCTTGGACTGCCAGAAGATCAAATCAGTCGATATTGTCGACCATAAACCCTGACTGCTCATTGGAGGGTCAAATTTTAAAGTTAAAGCTCAGCTACTTTGGTCATCTGATGAGAAGAGAGGAGTCGCTGGAGAAAGATGTGATGTTGGGAAAGGTTGAGGGTTGCCGGAGAAGGGGTAGGCAGCGAACGCGATGATTAGATGGCATCCTCGAGGCACTGCAGATGAAGTTATGTGATGTTAAGAAGATAGTGAGAGACCGGAAAGCGTGGCGTGATATGGTCCATAGGGTCACGAAGAGTCGGACACGACTGAACACCTGAACTGAACGGAACTGAGACAATTTACTTAATGTCGCTCGTAAAATTATTGATCAGCCCAAGGAGAGATTAACTCAAGGATTTCACCTGAGGCTGATGGATGCTTCTGCTTTATAATCAAGTAATCAAGTTTCCTCATGATTACTTTATTATTTCACAATGATCAACCCCCCCCCCCCTCCCCGCACCTCCCTGAAAAAATCTTGTCCATGGTTCGACTGGCTGTCGGCTCCCTTTCTAGTTATTTCATAAACATCCATTCATTTTCCTTTAATTTTTTGTTGGTAATCTTAACGATGGCCCCCAATCGGGCAGCTTCAAGTCATAAATAGCGTAAGATTGCTATCGAACAGTTCCAACCCTCCCCTTAGACCCTTTTTCATGAGAAGCTTCAGGTAAATGTTCAACGTTCGTCGCTGTGGATAAAGGTGGCGCTGGTGACCGTTGTTAAACAACGGTTACACGTAACGCAAACAATTAACGAAGTATAAAAATTAAACAGCCGCCGCTGCAGCTCAGTCAGGACAGCAACGAACGCTAAATTTGAAGGTTGCGGGTTTCTGACCCAGGGGAGGACGGTGAATGTTTTTCATCCACCTTCTCATCAATTACCTCCATGAGTGCGTGGATCTCGCATATGTCCACTCCAAAGAAATTGGTTATGCTTTCTCGCTGTCAGTGGCTTTTGGCTCATTTCATTTCGATTTCATAACAAGCCTCTCATTTTTTCCTACATTGGAGCTTCCGGAAAACATTTTCTAAACATACTGTTGTACGCACTTGTGCATCAACTGTTGCTTCTTCCTCCAGATAAACATAAGTAACTTGAATTAAGTAATCACCCAGATGAAACTCTCAACAACACGACAGGCGTTGCTTTGTGTGAGGCTTCTTTTCTGTTTTCTTTTATTGCGTGTGTCATCAGCACTAGAATTATCACAAATTCATGCCAAGTCTCCAAACTAAGGTACTGCTATTACTTTATCAAAACATTGCCCCCCCCCCTTCTATCAGATATGAAAACAAATTAATCGAGGTCACAGCAACACCCCAGAAACTTTCAATTTTATCTATAAGTCTTGGTTACATGAAACTTGTTCGCCCAACTGCCGGTTACCATCTAGACCAAACTGTCAAATCGAGGAGACACGACCTCTAGCAAATCAGCAACAAGTATAAAATTGCCTCCGCCGCACTTTACCGCATGACATAAGGATAAGGATACCTTTTTATTATCTATAGACTGAGGCTCAAGTTCGGATGAAAAATTTTAAAATTGAATGCACTCATTTTGGATATTCAAATTTTCCAGTTATACATTCCGCAGTTCGATTTTTCTCTAAAAATGTTTCACTTCACAGTGGCATAGCTGAGCGGCTTGTTCTTTTCGAGAAAAAAAAAAAGCCTTTTTCGATGTTCTCAAAAACGTAAAATAATCGCCGCTCGAAGAATCTCAACCTCTATTTTAAAAACCTTCACACAATCAAGCAAAATAACTCTGAGTAATAGCTGCTCTCTATCAAGCTGATGTTCCAGATGGGGCCCGAGTGATGAACCAGCAGTAACGGTAAAATGAATAGGTTGAAGGTTCTCGGAGAGTTAGTCTCCCTCGACCGCGTGCCTTGCTAATGAAGCTGCGAAACACGACATGATGTCTCAAATGTTCCACTGTCCATTCCAAGCACTTCATTACAAAGATTTGCTGTAATTTGTCACGAACGGCTGTTTGTGTGAAGGTCCAAGTCGTCTTAATGCTTGTTATTTCATCTTCATGTGTGCATCCGCTCTTTCTCTTTCGTTGCGCCTGATGGCTAAAAGTTCACTGTTTGAATATCTTACACACTAACCCTAGCAGCTACCCTATATAGAAGAAAAATATTGGAGCCGCAATTCTGTCATAGGTCAAGGATATTTCAAGCCTTGGCAAGACGTCGCCTTTTTGGGCAGTGTTTCCCACAAAAATGTTGGTACGAAAAATTATTTCAAGTAATAAAAATAACACCGCCTGAGGTCTTCGTTAATGGGGAAATTGAGAAACCTCGTTCTCAGTTTATTGTAGCCATGTGGACCTTTGCATCCTGCATCGATAATGCGAATCAATTGTAGACCACCGCTGTGATGCTAACTTTACGCTGACGTGCTCCTGCGGTGTTTCTGTAAAAAGAAAAAAAAAACGAAACAAATTTAGTGTTTGACTTGCTTCCAGAGCAGGTGCCGGTAGCATTAACAGCAATTTGTAAATGTAGCTGTAATTGTTGTCGGAGCTTCTCAGTTTTACGTGCTGGAATCGTCAGAGAGCAATGATCTTTTCACGCTAGTGGAAATATTAACCGCTGTTCCTTACATGTATATCTCCGCCTTCGAGGCGGTGTTCATACGGAGAACGCATCCGTGATGACCCAGAATAAATGCCTTGCAGACAGAAATTACAAGGATGTGCATGCGTCTCCTAAGTATTTGGAAATACCATTTGCGTCTGCCAATGCTTGCGCGCTACTTAGGAAGGCGTCCGGCAAAGATATATTCTGCCAATTATAAGTTACCGTACGCTCGCGGAAGCGCACTTCTTTTTTCCTTCTTCAAAAGTAGGAGAAAAGCGATGCTGGCGGCGCATAAGTGTACCTTTTTCAGTCAGCGACGCATCATTGAGCAAGCAAGGCAGATTAATGAATTGGGCTCCTGTCGCCTTGGAGTCTGTCCAGGAGCAGTCGTAAGGGTGGCAGCATGAACGTGACAAGAAAGTGGTTATTCTGGAATTATTGGGCGGTGAGATGATGCCCTCATGCTGGGCTTCTTGGTGCATCGTACTCGGGTTCCTTCATATCCGCGAGTAAAACAGAGTGTTCAGTTAGGACGTGATATGGCGAAGTATTGAGCCCGGGAGTTCGCGGAAATGTGTTGTCACCCTGCTGTTACGCGGCCGCTCGGTACGCAATTCTCCATTAGCGGTCGAGACGTTTCCGGCTTGCGCCGACGCCACCTTCGCTCACACGTCAGTAAGCGTGGATGGTTGCGCCAGAATGCGGAGATCCGTCTGATAGTTTTTGTAGTGCCGTTCGCCAGCCTAGGCAAAGAGGAAACTTTTTTTTCTCTCCATTTTCCGATGGCAATTTTCGATGCACCAATTTGACGTTGGTGAAGTAACGTTATGCCCAAGAAGGAGCAGAAGATTCGCTTTACTTAATGGGAGGGTACTCACACTTGTAAATTGAAAAGCTGTTATTTTTTATTCTACTTTCAGGTTTTCTCTTATGTCTCACTGTTGTGTGAACATTAGAACAAAAGACAACTCTTTTTGCGGAGGCGGCTCGCTGTAATTCTTTCCAGCGGCTGCTGTACCAAGAAGGCTAGGAAAGCTTAACCTCTGGTTGAACAGGCGTCCATGCATTTGATTAAAGCCACGTGCAGCATATGATTGGTTTAGTGCATTTTCCTACCTCCTAAGCCCGCTATATATTATCTTCATAGAATACAAATGGTTTTGATAAAGAAAGGAGCCGCGCTACCAGAGAAAGTATGGGAATAATACAGATGCAGATTATACAGCTACTGGAATGTTCGTAAAATAGTGTGTTAACTGAGATTAACTGAGACGATGAAGCGAAGACAGTTTCTTAACCGATTTCCAAAGCCTTGACAAAATGAACGTTATTAGGCATTCCTGCCATAAAAGTAGCTTTACCAATGGCACTGAATTAGGGTTTTTGCGTAAATAAAACACCTATAATTTATTTTGGTCATCAATATTCGCTGGAATAATGTTTGCTTTGTGTGAAATTGTCACAGCAATGCGATATACACTGCAATTTGGTTGGGGTTAGTTGATTCATGATTTTCCTAAGGTAACTGATGAGCGCGAATACTAGACGATCCACAGAGAAAAGACGAGACAAGGACAAGTGCTGCTCAGACAGCTTTATTCCTCTTGGTAACAACGCATATATAGACCTCAGGCCCTTGCGCAAGCAAAGAAAAAACTACATTTCATCTGGCGCAAGTTAACCGTATATCGCAAGTACAAGAACTTATACTCGGCTTGTACAGAGAAATGGAAGTGTCACTAATGCAGTCCTCAGCTTTTTCCTTGCTATGGTTGGCTTGAAGTGCCAACCGATCGTGTTCATTTATGCCTTTGCCAAGAAAAGAGGTCTTATCAAATCGCGGTGTATATTTCCAAGCATGAATGTGTGACACGATGCGAACACCTCGGTCATCTCATTAAATATAGTCGTTCATTAATACAGCTGTCCTTCAGCCCGACGTAAGTCTTCCCACAGGAAAGTGTAATCGGAGTGGTGTATGCTATCCGATTGTCCTATCGGAACACTTACGTCGGGCTGACAGGCCGCTGTATTAATGAGTGACCACTATTAATGAGATGACAGAGGTGTTCACCTGGTGTCAAACATTCTCGCTTGAAAATGTGCCCCGCGATTTGATAAGACGTCGATTCTTGACAGAAGCATAAATTAACAAGCACTGTTGGCACTTGAAGCCTATGATAAGAAGGAAAAAGCTGAAGACTGCATTAGCAACACTTTCATTACCCTCTACGAAGGTGGACTTGGGCCGGATGACTGTCTTTTTCTCGTTCACTTGCACAAGGGGGGGGGGGGGGGGGGTTGGATTGAAGTCTATATATGGGTTGTTGCTACGAGGAAAAAGCAGTTGTGATAGTGTAGCGCCCGCCATTGTCTTTTCTCTTCTCTGTGGATCGTCTAGTATATGCTCGCATCAGTTACCTTAGGGAAATGTGCCATGCAGCTATAGAGACGCACGACAGGAGGAACCGAGTGGTACAGCCTTTGTCAAAAGTGTAGGGCCTGGGGGCTCTGCTTCTCAGCCGTGTAGTGGCGCTTATTTAGCATTAATGGGAGTCCTTAATTCCTATTGGAGAGGGTAGCACAAAAATTACTCTTACCGACAAGAGATTTAGAACATTGGAAATGCATTATACAAGCCTACACTTCTGACTTCTGACTCTACTGATTCTACACTTCTGACTCTACACTCTACACTTCTAACTGTACACTTCTGACTTCTGACTCTACTGATTCTACACTTCTGACTCTACACTCTACACTTCTAACTGTACACTTCTGACTTCTGACTCTACACTTCTGACAAAGACTGTACATAAATTCCGGTTACCGTCTTTTCCACAAAGCGTGTCAAGTGCAAGAGATTGGCGTGCATTCAACGGCTGATCGGCGTGGCCTTAACAGTAGCTTAGTACGCTGCCTAAAAATGTCATGACAGCATAAATAATATGCGATTCGGCCAATACGAGAGTTGAAATGCAGTGCTTATGGCGTCGTGGCATTTTTAATCAATAAACGCATCGTTATTCCCCCTGAGAAACAATGTAAACAATATTACTCTCCACCAGGCACAGAGCTCAGATGAATAGCGAAACCTCTACGCACTGAGAATTTAATATTTCCAGTGTATGATATAATAATAACTTAACCTTGTTTTTTTTTTCCATGAATGACAACTCTTATGCCTTCTGAACAAAGTAAAATCTTAAACATTTTACCCCCGTCAAGAACTGACTCCAAACACAGTCGAACTTTCACCCTGATGTCTGAATATTTCCAAGGATTAGAATGTGCCTTAAGCCCAAGTAAAGCCCACCAACATGTGTTAACCACGTCAAATGCTACTGAGGGAGAGCTGGCTTGCTCACGCTTTCAGGTATAGACGTTTAACTCCACTGTGAAGCTGGGCTCTGGGAAAAGCAGCACCGACAACTTATAGCTCCCTTAGTCCCTTTATCTCGCATATAATGGCAAATTACAAAACTATCAATGGATCTCACAATTATTCTTCAAACAAGACTGCTTCTATATAACCGAAAACATTTTGCAGCATCATTGTTTATAAGCTGGGGAAGAAAGCGATTCAGTGAAGTTTTTCATTCTCTAGGGCAATAATGCTTTGAACTGATAGATAAGCGATTAAACTCCTGCTAATAATTTTTGAAAAGAAACTTGAAGTTTTACAGTACCAGGAATCGTGGCAAACTCCAACAGTTATTATGTAAACTATAAGCTCGATGGACTCTCTCGTCTAGCCACAGGTAACCTATCTCAAATAGCTCTCTGTCTCCCATGAGACAGAAATAGTTGCTCTAAAACATTCGTCCATGCATACTTCTTACCCTTATCGGAGCTTTCGTTTAGCAGCTCGGCCGTAAAAAAAAAAAACACAAAAATGAAAGGCTTGCACGAAGCGTTATATGGTACTACGTAGTGTAAAGCAGGCTAGCTTCGAGGTTAACTTGCTGAAACGAAGTGGAGCTGTTTTTGGGGGGCACTTGACAAGCAATTACATTCGTTCTAAGTCCCCAGCCGGCAGTTCAAGAATAACGCCCTCACAACAAGCCGACTACATGCAGCTGGAAAAAGTGACATGGAAAACAATCCTTATCGGCGGGCACCTTGTTGAGTCTAAAAGTTGATAGTTGTCTAAAAAATATATCAAAAAACGAATTCAGAGCAGTTGAACGCATTTACGAAAGGCCCTGAGATTTTTCCCGACCAGAGCCGGCTCTTTACTTTGAAAGGGCGCTATTCTTCTTGCAGAATAAATTTATTGCCTTTCTTTTCCGCAGTCTTTGCGCCATAGGATATTCCATGCTACCCTATTCCAGTGATATTACGCCTGTCTTCTCTTTTTTGCCTACCGCCCTGTCGCTACAACTTGACAGTATTGGACCTATCAGCCCCGCTAACACAAGAAGATTAGGTCGCATTTCGAAAACCTTTATTCACAAAGTGAAAACTATGCATAATTGTCATCAGCAAATTGTGAGAGCACTGCGGAACCTGCACCGGAGAGACGCGAGAGCCTTGAGGGTTTTTCTGGTTTTATTGCGACACTAGACGTGCCGTCGATTGTTATTGTGCATATTTTGCAACTTGGAATTTTTATTTTCTTTATTCTTGATATTGATATTTGTGATAGTGGACAGTTTTTCGTTAAGGCAGGTTTGCATTATTCAGACTGATGACTTCGCGCATGAGCTAGTTTAATTTCTTCTACTCGGAAGGTTTCTCTTGCAATGAGGAAAATAAAGTGGCGTAGAGTAATAAGCGTGCACTCAGCTGGGACGCGGAAGGATGGTGGTTCGACTCGTTGTGAGGGGACGTTTTTTTCTTTTTTTTTGAAGCCTAATGTTCATCATGACACGCTCTGGTGGCAACCTTTAGTGACACGCACTGATGACATGCTTTGATGACGCCACGCATGAGGCAGTAAATACCTTCGTGTAAAAATGAAACGAAAGGCATACAAAACATTATTGAAAGCAAAGTATTGTAACCGCGAATTTTTTGGACTGTAAGTGTGGTTTTCGTTATCTGGCCGGTGTGTCAACTGTTTCTGACAAGAAAGTTGTATTGATTATCCATACATTCTTTTTTAAATCTGAGGCGCAGTGCAAATTACGCTGTTTCGCTTCACATTTTCTTTTCGAAATAGGTACCAAACTAAACGATATGGCTACCAAACCTGTGACTACCTTCATGCTCGTCGTTACGGTTCCAATATTTCCGAGAGAGCATGGCGTGAGACAGGAAGGGGCAAAGAAACAGGAAATGGTCGAACTGAAATTTAAATGATCGGTTAGAAAGAGTATTATTTGAACACTCCCTGTTCAACAATCCGCCATGAGGAGGAAAATGAGCCTTTTTTAGAAACAGCGCTTCACACGTGTATGCATTAATTACTGCAGCGAAACTGCATGGAAGACAAGTTGCCACTATAATATTTTAGGCGGAAGCCTTTAAGCGTTCATGCTCGCTGTGACCGACCGTCCGTTAAGGCTGGAAGAAGTAGTAGTCGTGGGAGGCGGTAGCTGGTAGCTAACATGGCCGAGCACTAACTGGAAGTAGGGCTTCCGGACGTTACGTTTGGCAGTAGCTTCCAACTCGTTCCTCTAATTTCATATGGGAGGGTGACATCACAAGCAGCCTGCCAAAGCTGTTGCATTCACGTTATCCCTACGCCAAGCAGGCACGTTCATACGGCTCGTTTAAAGCGAGGCTTTATATGTTGGCTGGCAGCTTACGCTCTCGCGTCATCGCGAAGGTAAGAGTGAAAATAGAGAGACAGGGGTGCAGTAGTGGAGGGTTTAGAACAACCGCGCGATAGGGGCTTTCGTCTCATAGCAGTTTGGTGATCCAAAGTGCCCCCTAGAATTTTTTTGCTCCGAGTTGCAGACAGGCACAACGTAATTACTCAATACATACTTTTTGCTGCCGTATGAGTTGACATTTTCTGCGGAGTTGTAACGTGGACTTATTTTACAAAGCAATTCGCGGCTTGTGCAAAACGCGAAAATTAGATTCTCGCGAAAATCTAATGGTTCGCAGCGTATGATAGCGTTCATTCAAATGCAAATGCATTCAAAGTGGGCCCAGGAGCTTCCCTGCAATTTGCTCACAGAGAATTATTTACTGTTTGATCCTTGTTCTTGAGCCACGCCGCGGTGGTGCAGTGGTTAGGGCGCTCGACTGCTGTGCCCATGGATGCAGGGTCGAATCCTGGCCGCGGCAGCCGCTTTTCGAGGGAGGCGAAAAGCAAGGCGCCCGTGTGCTGTGTGATGTTAGTGCACGTTAAAGTACCTCAGGTGGTCGACATTTCCGGAGTCCTCCTCTGCGGCGTCTCTCATAGCCTGAGTCGCTTTGGGACGTTAAACCCCACAAAGCAACCAAACCTATATATTTATTTATTTTTTATTTATTTATTGTACCCTCAGGGCCAAAGGCATTACAGAGGGGAGTGGATTAATTATGATACAGAACAATGAATATAATACAGTGAAAACAAGTAGTACAAAATAAAATTCCTCCAGTATAAAACAAACAACATTCACAAAGCGTAAATAACATAAAATCAATGTACACAACACAGTGGAAACAGATATAACATATGATCAAATTCCTTCAGAATAAACATTGTTAGCTATTGCGTCGTGAATGGTTTTGTTATCTGAAATGGCTGCAATATCGGGGGGAAGGCGGTTCCATTCCACAGATGTGCGGGGAAGATATGACTGAAAAGACGATTTAGTGTGACATGTTCGGATGCCAATCTTGTGGCGGGGATCGATGCGATGTGAAATGTATTCTGGGGGTGATATGAAACAGTCGTGAAGCGCAACGTGATGATATAGCTTGTGAGATAGCGTTAGGCGACCAATTTTACGGCGAGATTGTAACGGTGGGAGTGAAACGTTAGATTTCATGGCTGTGATGCTTGCCGTACGATTGTAATTTGAAACAATGAAGCGGACGAAATTATTTTGGACTAGTTCCAAGCAATATTGAGGTTTTCATGTGTAGGGTCCCATATTAATGATGCGTATTCAAGTTTAGGACGTATAAGTGTTTTATACAGTAAAAGCTTAAGAGATGAGGGAGCGGCAGAGAAATTCCGACTTAGGTATCCTAACATGCGGTTAGCGTTATTAATAACGAAGTCAATATGAATAGACCATGTTAAATTTTGAGTGATATGAATACCTAGGTACTTGTATGTTTTTACGCAGTCAAGAGGAGTGCCATTAAGATAATACGAAGGAAGAGCGTTAGATGCACGGGAAACACGCAAAGCTTCACATTTATTAATCTTTAATTCCAAATTCCATGCATTTCACCAGTCTGACACCAAATTGAGGTCTGACAGGAGAGTGTCAGTATTTTTAACGTTATTTATTTCCCGAAATATTACACAATCGTCAGTAAAAAGGTGAATGTTAGAGGGTATGGCGGAAGGAAGGTCATTAATATAGATTAAGAATAGGAGGGGTCCGAGGACCGATCCCTGTGGAACATCAGATAGCACGTTAGTAATCAGTGAATTAGTATCATTAGCATGTATTTATGACATACCTTATCAAAAGCTTTGGAAAAATTAAAAAGAAATGCAGTCATCAAACGATGAGTTGTCAAGTATGCGGTATAGCTTATCAGCAAAGGCAAGTAATTGAGTTTCACATGAGTATGTTTGACGAAAACCATGTTGCGCAGGTGTGAAAAATGAATTCTCATCGAGAAGGGTAACGACATGCTTGAAAATGATATGTTCTAGTAATTTACAGCACGTGCTTGTGAGCGAAATGGGACGAAAGTTTTGAGGGGAGTGCTTACCACCGGACTTGTGAATTGGAACCACCTTCCAAATTTTCCAGTCGTTAGGAAGGCTTGCTGTGTCGAGTGACTGTTGAAAAAGTTTGGTTAGTATAACTGAACTATAAGCACAAGTATTCTTTAGGAATTTTGCGCTAATCGCATCGAAACCAGGTGAAGAATTATTTTTTAAAGAGTCAATTAATTTGGCTACGCCAGGTGGATCGATTGTTATAGGTGGCATTGTCGGGAACCTGTGGTGCTGTATGTAAAGCAGATTAACGCTTGAAGAGGAGGAAAAGCTATGGGACCTTTACACAGCTGCCACATAAATTAATTGCCACGCCGCCCTTTATCTAAATCTCAAAGTCTTCGCACTCTAGGTCCTCGCATGCTGTGAATTATCATGTGTAAATATCTAACGTTTGCTTGTACACTTGCTTTAGAAAGGCGCATTTTTGATTGCCACGAGCTTTGTACAATGGCCCACGGAAGATATAAGTGTTGAATAGGCTGAGGCTTCCAGTTTTGATGATTAACAAAAGGCAAAACTCTTTCAACGCTAAATGCGGAATTGTGAAGAGTAGAAGGCTTCTGGATTAAGGCACCATTGAATACTTGAGGAATAAACCCAGAAACGTGCAGATCCAATTTTTAAAATTTGCAGCGCATTTACAACACCAACCATCACTCAGCCAGTGAAACTTGTGTAGTAGCCAGTGACATGCGCTCTCGGATATGGTGAAATTTACACCAACATTGTTGTCGAAAACATTTATTTTCGACAAACTTTTCTATTCGAATCAAGTCATCGAATTTTGGCTTATTCAAATCAAACACTGAAGCAGTGGTATTCCTAGATATCTCAACTTGTCTAGTGTTGCTTGCTGCAGAAACAAACCGGGATATAATGTTGCGTGCGCAGCATCTAAATTACCATGAAGGCAGCTCCTGTGTTTCTGGAAAACGTGACTCATAATGAATGGTTTCGAAGATTTCGTGTTGTAATAATTTTCTTTTCAATCGCCTCACTGAAGCAAGCTCGATAAGCTTCCATATGATTATGACATCATCAGCGCAAAATGTTATTTCAAAATTCTACGAAGCTTCGCTGTTTCTTGCTAATCAGCATGTAGTTTTTTGCGCTGCTTTTTCTAGTCTTTCTTAGCAGGCACGACCTACGCCCATTTTTGCGGCCTCAGACAGAAAAATACCGTAAAACCACCAAAGGAAGCTTTTACTTGAAACGGAACTTAAATATTCAAAAGGTGCCGCGTCTGGGCAATACGAATTGCTCGCACGGCCAAGAATAGGCGGATGCATTCTAATCGCTTCTCTGGGCAGAGCTGTGCTATCCTTGACTGCATCGCGGCAGGGTGACATCACCTTTTGGTGCGTGGCTCTGCATAATCCAAAGTGTTCTGCCAGCATCGTGCAGTGCTAGAGACGAACAAGCACTACCATCGTGCTTGCACTTAGCTGCACTTCGTGGTAAGAATTGGTAGCTGAGGTCATCATGTATACTTCGCACCATTAACACGCTTGCACCGCCTCGACTTACGCTAAGGAATCACTACGCAGTGCGCGTAATGAAAAAAAAAAAAAGAAAATTGAAATGGTGACTTGGGCTTCTGGCGCAGGCAAGCTGGTCAGTTTTAAATTCGAAACGCCAATGTGCAAGCACAAGAAGCACGAAACGAACCATTACATAAAGCGACCCCGACTTCAAGTGACTCGAATCCTGCACACAGTGCATACAAATTACTGGAAGTCAGCCGCAGTCAATGTCATGCGTGCTTTCTCTTTTCATGCGGATTTTGTTCAGGATATGTCGTCTGAATATGCCTGAGAAGCCAGTAGGTTTTTTAATCAAGAAGAACTAGGTCACCTCGACCTCGGGAACCTTTCTGACGTTATTGTGACTACCCCAGCGTTATGCATATTTCATCATGGGATCTATGTTTTCGCAAGGGAAATTTAATTAGACAACTGAAATTAGAACTGTTCACTTGAATTTCAGTGGGCAGCCTTCTGAATATACTTATATATCACTAAAAAAAACTGCTAAATTTTGGCACATTTTGCACCGATGTCTGAAAAACGGCTTTCATCTGGACACAATTGTGCACCAAAGCCGTTCTTTCATAGTGAGGTGCGATTGTTGTTATGCGTTTTCTAGTCTAAGAGAAGAGATAATTTCGAGAATTCTTTTTCACAACGCGGTGCCTTATCATGCTAGATCGTGCTACTAGAATATGCTTCGATTCGTTATTTATTTGAGCCAATGATTATATTTCTGAATCATTCTGCTTACTTCTCTGGAAACATGGGCGATCATGCGTCTCCACTTTCTAAAACATAAAATTTGGACAAACATTCGCGAAGACCACATGTAGTACGTGCTTTTGGGAAGATGTGTGTCTGTTAAAGAAGCAACCGAATGAATGGATAGCTCAATCAAACCTCCCAGATTTGACGCTACACAAGAAAACCAGAAAACAAGAAAGATGTATGCACGCAAGCCGAGCAACATTTGAATCGAAGTCTAGAGAACCTGAAAACAATTTAGCTCATTTGCTATCTATAGAGTTGTTATGCAATGTGGTATTGTTATTCACACTTCTCGCCCGTTCGCTGTGGTGCAATTATAATTACAAAACAATTCCAAATAAAAAAAGCAACATACACTTATACAAAGGCTAAAAGCAACACCTCAAAACGAATTTCTCTGGTGCCGAACTTCTTCGTTATTCCCTCACATTATTGGTTCGAATATAAGCAACAATGGTTGTAATGCGGATGAGCAAGATAATGTTGCACGGAAAACAATTTTCGAAGCATGATAGCAACAAGAACCCAAATAAAAAAACTCTGCTTAACGGAGGGGCATCGTGGTGTTTGTGTGTGCAACCGCAGGCTATGTAAAAGGTAATATTGAGGCACATTCCCATGAAAAAAGCCTCCCAACTGTGGTTTTGAAAAAAAAAAACAATAAATCAATTGATTCAACGTTTGTGGTAGTCTATCTGTTTGGGTACCCGTTGCCATGGGAGGACGTCGAACAGCAATTAATCGCGGCTGCCACCGCAATGATTTGTTGAAGTTTTTGGAAAAATTGCCACTACAGCCCTAGTTCGCTTTTCTTTGACTTTGTGGACCCATCTTTTTCACTTCGTTCTACATTGCACAATGTGATGTAGAAGCCAAATGCTGGCACATAACCACGTGAAAACCAACTGTGCAAGAGATAGACATAAACGAGATGAGCACCTGCAGAGAGGGGCTCATTGCTCTGACAGTGTGCTCTTCCGTTCTGTCGTTGCTGGCTTTTGTAGTTTTGTAGCGAGAGCTACACTGCGCCACATCACACTTTAGTTGTTGTCGCACCTTGGCCGTGGTTGCCTAGCAACTGTTGCCTAGCAACCGCTAGAAGAAGGAGAAGAAGAAGAAGAAGAGGTCATGGGGAGGCGGTAGCTGGCAGCTGACATGGCCGATCACTGCTGGACGTAGGGATTCCTGACATTACGTTTGGCTGGAGCTCCCAACTCGGGCCTCTCTATTCATATGGGAGGGTGATATAATAACCAGGCTGCCAAAACCTTTGCATTCACGTTATCCCTAGGCCACGCATATGCGTTCATAAGGCTCGGTTAAAGCGGGGCTTTATATGTTGGCTGGTAGCTTACGCTATCGCGTCATCACGAAGATGGGAGTGAAAACTGAAAGAGGAGCCGTACTAGACGGCTTCGGACAACAGACACTTTCGCCTAATCGCACTTTAGTGATAAAAAGTGCCCCCTGTGGCATAGATGAAGCTGAAACCATACAGTAAAATACTATGTGCAAAAGCGATGTCTTTACTTTCAAGTCAAACTTAAGCGTAGCATTGCAGGTAGCTCTCGCGTAACTCTAGGTTTAGTCACAAGGTTAATGACTGTCAATTTTTGTTTTTGAATTGCATCTGTACGAAAACTGCTTCGCGAAATGCATTTGGTATTCGCGAGTATACCACCTCGTGAGAGCCGGCGTGCCATTCTTTCTCAAGCAATGCTGTAATGGCGCCTAGTTGGTTTTCCACCATCACGTAGGCGCGCTGAACTTTAACTCGAGACAATTTACCAACACAAGACAGGACTGGTACGTGCCTGTTTTTCTTCTCCCGTTTTAAAGGAGCGACAACCGACTGACTCTACGATATACAATTGGTTGATGCAGTTGATGCAAAGGTTTTTAATGCAGTGGGGAAAAACTTCTTTTTTTTAGCCAGGTAGGGATGCCAACAAAGAGCTCGTTAGGACGAAAAATAACGAGTGCGACGACGTTTAGCGGCAGACAAAGCGGTTGTATCTGCCAGCCTGACCTAGTTCTTGTTTTATCCGCGTAAATATTGTAACCATGGAGGTGGAAGACGCAGTCTAGCCTGTTTGTAAAAAGTGAGACAGGATTACCAAAACAAAAAAGAATTTCTCAGAAACATAGGCACACGACCACTATTATCATGCATCCGTTACTGAATTTCATTGTACTCTGTCATCTCTGCAGACGTGTCAGCTACCATAAATACAAGATTTTCTAATACATAGGATACACCAGGTCGCACAGCACACGGGCTCCTTGCTTTTCGCCTTCATCGAAAAGCGGCCGCCGCGGCCGGGATTCGATTACACTTCCTTGGGCAGAGCAGCCGAGCGCCCTATCCTCTGCACAACCGCGGACCACCGCGGCGGGTTGAAAGGAGGAAGAGATTGGATTAAAATAAGTAAGCTAAAATATAATTACTAAGAAAGGCTGAGAAAAAGGAAGAACTGATACGATTATAACTTTAAATGAAACAGGATCAAAATAATAATTACAATATAATCAGAACTAGAGTAGAATAGGAATTCGAATATAAATAAAATTGTACTATACAGGGTACTTAAAGGCACTGAAATGAGAATAGGAATATCATAATAATTAGATTAGATTGCTGAGTGATAAGCAGAGAAACATAATTTGAATAGAATCACTATTGGAATATGATTGCTATATGTCACACTACCTACAGGAACTTGGAAATGCCACTTAATCGACAGGTGACAGAGACAGGACTCTTGTGATGAGAGTGGTTTATTTAAGAACTTACAAGTAGCGGTAGTGGTTGTAGTGGTCATTAGGTACAAGTTTCCTTTGTCAAACGTTTAGGGCCTAAGAGGTTCGCTTTTGAGCCAGTCCATAAGGCTCGTAATGCGTTCACAGAGTTCCAAATCGCCTGAAGGTGCGAATATTTTTTCTTCTCCCCACTGGAATGGGCAAAGCTTCCACAATAGCTAAAAGAGCCCCCGACATGGTTTACAAGCCAATCACCTGCGCTTTAAACATATGACAAAAAATACGCGCTGTGGGCTGAATAATAATAGAAGGAAGGAAGAGAAGGTAGACAATAATGCTATAGGCATGGAGGCAGGAAAGCTTGGGAGGGACCCTTGCTATTCTAGTTGCATGAAAACATTGTGGCAGAAGACGCGTGCTTTTGCAACGCCTGAATAGCATTCCTGGGTCCCGCTTTGTCCCAGCCGTCTTCTGCATCACCTATATGGACTATGTTGTCGGCAAAGCGGACCCGATAGTTAACTAATGGCTTTATAGCAAAGGAAAGGCGCGATATCTGTCACACGTTTTGCTATGGAGACGTGACCCCGCCGTAAGGGAAGGAAGGAAGGTGGGATTGAAAGCGGAAAGACAGAAAGAGGCGCTTTAGTGGAATACTAGTTCAGTCGTTCAGTCGTGTCCGACTCTTCGTGACCCTATGGACCATGTCACGCCACGCTTTCCGGTCTCTCACTATCTTCCTAACATCACATAACTTCATCTGCAATGCCTCGAGGATGCCATCTAACCATCGCATTCGCTGCCTACCCCTTCTCCGGCGACCCTCAACCTTTCCCAACATCAAATCTTTCTCCAGCGACTCCTCTCTTCTCATCAGATGACCAAAGTAGCTGAGCTTTAACTTTAGAATTAGACCCTCCAATGAGCAGTCAGGGTTTATGGTCGACAATATCGACTGATTTGATCTTCTGGCAGCCCAAGGAACTCTCAAGGGTCTTCGCCAGCCCCACAATTCAAACGCGTCAATTCTTCGGCGGTCAGCCTTTTTCCCAGTCCAACTCTCGCATCCATACATCCCAACTGGAAAGACCATAGCACGAGTTATACGGATCTTGGTTGACAGTCTAATGTCTCTGCTCTTTACTAGGCGGTCAAGGCTAACCATTGCTCTCTTTCCCAGAAGCAGGCGTCTCCTAATTTCATGGCTGCAGTCTCCTTCCGAGGTAATCTTGGAGCCCAAGAACAGAAAATCTGTCACAGCTTCTACTTCTTGTCCCTTGATGCTGCAGGATCTGATAGGGCGAGACGCCATGACCTTTGTCTTTTTAATGTTCAGTTTAAGCCCAAACTTCTCACTCTCTTCTTGTATGCGCATCAGAAGTCTCTTGAGTTCCACTTCACTTTCTGCCATTAAAGTGGTATCATCCGCATATCTAAGGTTGTTGATACGTTTTCCAGCAATCTTCCCTCCAGCTGAAAACTCGTCCAGACCGGTCTTCCTCATGATGCACTCTGCATATAGGTTAATTAGGCAGGGCGACAGTATGCACTTTAGTGGAGTGCTAATGAGCAAATACGATCACCTCAGGATCTTTAGCGGGTACTGGCATCGCACATTAAAATCCCCAGATGGTCGAGTTCATATTTTTGTGCAACCATCACGTTTCGCGGATGGCTCCAAGTTTTGAGGCGCAAAGTCAGGGTTGGTCTTCACTGCAGCGCGTTTAGTTCAACCAGCATGCCGTCCTAAGCGGTTTTAGAAGCCCGCGACACCTGGCGACAGCCCGACGCACAGCGATACAGTACGTTGCTGGCAGTAACCGGGCGTCCTGTGCCATTTTAATGTTGTGCGTCTGGGTCGTTTGTTGTTTCACGCTGCTGTTTGTGGGTTAAATGCATATTATAAAACCCCCTATTCATCCTTCTTCAGTGTATGATTGCGTGCTGGAACTTCAGCCTGTGTGTGTTTGCGATCGGCCCAATTCAGCAAATATGGGCCTACGTTGCTAAGACGGCTACGATTACGTCTTCAAATGAAGAAGCTTTTCCTCCACCTAAAATGAAATCGAATTGGCCAGCGGATGCTAGAAACATTACACGACGTGCGTCGCTTGAGGCGTGCTCCAACACGGACCTACAGAGAACTACGAAATTCGGCATAACTGGCAAATGCACGAACAGTGACGATTTAAAAACTACTACTCCAAGGAATCAATTGAACAGATCGCGCTTTGCAAAAAACTTCCAAAGTAGCTGAGAGGAGGAGGAGGAGGACAAACTTTAATAACTGAGGAAGTCAAGCAGGCTGGGGCTTTTGCGCTAGGTGGCCAGGAGCCCTTGAGCCCATTCCACGGTAGCAAAATGTCGGGTTTGAGTTGCGTGTTTTATTCCAGTTAGATCGTCGGCACCAGGCGCCTCGAAGTACATCGTACCAAGAAATTTTGAACAATTTTTGGGAAACAGTTGTTGGGCGTAGTTTTTTCGTACATTCTATAATTGTCCCATAACGATCTATATAATCGCAAAGTCTCCTTCCGCAAGTATATAGATTTTTTGCTGTTTATTTTCTTAAGGATGCCTCTTTGTTGTTCTATGATATGCTGAGTTACTCTCTGTGAGCGAAAAAGCGAATTCAGAAGTAAAATTTTGCTGCACTTTGGAAGCTTTAACGTTTCTATCAATTAATTCGTAATTAGTATTCTGCAAAATTCCACTGATACCTCAGAAATATTTAAAAACGCGGCATTCATTGTCCAGGACAGTTTAACTACTCAGTACGAGCGAAAAAAGAACGGTAAAAGGCAATATTTGCAGAGTATTGAAAGCCTTAATCAATCCCATCAACATGCCACTAATAGTGTAGTAATATTTCAAACCTGCCCCACAATTATAAGCAGTCCCAGAAAATTGAAATGAAAAAAAAAAGAGAGAGCAGCTACTGAGAAATCCGCTAAGCGACTTCAGAAACATGCCCTCCGCAAATGAAATCCTCCTGACACATAGGACTCTGAAACGAAGTCATCTCAATCGTTGGCGCTATGTGGTCATTTGAAAGTTCCAGCCCCTTCAGTAAAAATTTAAGCCTCTTTTTTAGAACACTGTACCGGCTATGGTGGCGAGATGAAATAGTGGTGGCTAGCTGCCTTTCGGTACTCGCAAAACACAACAAATAGGTTTTGCAGCGTCAGCTCGCGTAAAAAAAGCTACTCGAAGTCCTGCATTGCCGCGTCTACCGCCTGTAGCTTGTGGACAGTACCATGCAGCAAATCACACTTGGAACGAACATTTGAAAGGAACACAGGTCAACACGAAGGTTGCTTTGTCTCTTCTCCTGTGGTTCTTTTATTCCCCTCATTCTCTTCTGCGCCACCTTCACCCCAGATAATATGCCCGTTAAACCAGGTACACCCAGTACTGTACAAAAAAAAAGTGAGCACAAAAATAAACATCGTAGCTAATGGGAGTGGACAAACTGCTGCTCCTCGCGGGTCTAAGTCCGGCTTGTGACTCCTGGCATCCTTAAACTCTTCCCTCTCTATGTTGCTCCAGACCAATAGCAAGAAGAATGCAGCGGCGCTGTGTGCAGTCGCTGCATGACTGGCATTCACTCCGACAGCCTGCTCTATCGGACAAAATAAATAAAATTAGAGCCAGCTTACCCCCCCCCCCCCCTCTTTCCCTTTTATGGATGGCTTTTGACTAAACAAATAATTTTCTGTGCCACTTTCCATGTGCCTGTCTGGCCATGCTTGTTTAAAACCATGAAATGTGGCAGCATAAAACGGAAAGGAATCTGCATATCATTAAAACAGCATAATGAACCTATATTATAATCCCTATTGCATTACATAAGAAAAGAAAATATTGTGTGAAAGATATTGCGAGTAACGTTACAGTACTCGGAAACGAATTCAGAACGTGCACAAAAGCTGTACAGCATAATATGATCAACATCTCCGCATTCAGCAATCCTTTATCAGGATGGGGAGAAAGCCGTTGACCACGGTGAAATAATTCTAACCAAAATCGAAGGAAAGGACGTATTGTAATGGTTAATCACAAATTGATATAAGATATTTATACCACGAGGTTGAGTATTTGTTCTGAGACATAACTAAAGGAAGTTTACATTCCTATATGAATCTTTATACTATATCAATGTGAAGGTTGTTTAATTGCCGTTAACTGTTTAAACTGGGCCAGCAGGAGATTTTTTTTTTTTTAAATTCACACATACTAATGATAATTGCAGTTTCTCGCTCAGACCTCCCGCTCTTCTATGTGATTCACTGCAGGCTTGTTAGATGGCAGTTCTGTGCTATTCTTTTGTTTTTGTTTCCAACAAATCTTTTTGTTTTTGTTTCTAATAAATTTGGGCTTTGCACTACTAACGCCCTCAAGTGCACGCCGATGAAACCTTAAGTGGAGCATGTGGCCACAAAAAGTAAGTGCTGAGTGCAACCTCTGTACGCCGGGTATTCAGCGCTGATACAATGCGTACACTCTTACCTGTCGCCTGGCACTCGCCTTTTCTGGAATGAAACGCAATGAAAATGTGTCCGCGACCCCACCTTGACTAGTCCATATAGTACCTCGTGCCAAGGAAGTCTTTGGCCGACGTTGTTCTTGCTCGAGAAAAAAACATCGCTTTAAACATCATCAGGTACATGAAGACGACGGCATCGAAAGTAGACCGTTGCACCGGTCAAGAAATCAAAAATGGAACTCGAAGTACTGGAGACGATCTTCGGAGAAAACAGAAGCCACTAGTTGTGCTTTATATACGCAAAACATCGCTCAAATTGAGGAAAGGGGCCAACATGCATGGCGTGAGCATCATTTTTTTGGCCCCTAACAAGCTGGGAAAGTTGTGCCCCCAAATCTGGAACTCAAGAAAAGGGAGTTGTCAGATAAATCACGACTCTCCGTTTACGAAGTGTTCTGTTGGAGTGGTATGTGCTATTCCTTTAAAGTCTGGAGAGCTTTATGTTGGTCAAACTGACCGATGAATCCACGAGGGTTTAGGGGACCATGCACGAAATTTATCATATTTAAAAGATGTGTACGCGCATTTGGTTGCGCACGTAATCAAGTAACGGATGCGGGCCGCGGTTGAATGAGACGAAGATTCTTGGAAAGAGTAAGGATAAAAAGGCACGTATTAGTTTGAAGACTTTTTACATTAAGAAGTTTGGCAGTAGGTGTATCTGCACCTCTTCATTATCGCTTCTTGCCTCCGAATTGAACTTTTTAGATGCTGCTATCCACTAACCGGATTTTTGGGCTGTTTCCACTGTGTTCTCGATGGTCGCTTTTGTTTTCCCTCTCTTTCATTCTACCCTTCTTTCCCCTTGAAACTTAACCTTATATAAGGTACCTCGTGGTTTCAATACAATTTAGTTGTAAGTAGCGCTAGTGTCTCGTCTCCTTTCTTGTGGCGTGCAGGGTTCGGCGCAATATTTAACCAATTCAAGTATGCACCAACTAGCCCAGGAAGCGGTGTAAATGCACGGGTCTTAGTCTGAATCTCGAGCCCTGCCCAAAACGCAGGCCCAAAGTCCGAGCGCGAGCTCGTTACCTTATCACTCTACTGAGCCCGGCCGGCCGGCCGGCCGGCCAACAACAACAAGCGAAGCCTGGCTCCCGCCCGTAAAGCTCGAAGGAAAGCCCAGCCCGGGCCCAGCCCGGCTCATTCTCGCAGTAACGCATGAGTTAAATGGCTCATTATGAGAAAGTAGACCATCATACACATAAAAATCAAGAAGCTCAATAGAAGTAATGCTTGAAGAAATTTGTTAGGTTTTTTTTTTTTTAAACACAAAAGTAAATGACATAGAGGCGTGATCTCGCTGTCAGGTTTTTGAACAGTTATCTCGTAGATGCGCAGAAATGACATAGATGAACTCGAAAGTTCCAACATCAAAATGGAAAGGGTTTCATAGAAACGTAGTTAAATACTTTATATTACCGCAAAAAGTTGCAGCGTTAAGCTGCAACTCTTATTTTATAAAGGGGATTTGCTTGGACAAACTGACGCAGGAGAACTTCATAGGAAGCCTTAGCAAAAAATAAACAGTAGAAAAAATTATGGGGGTTTAAGCGTGGCGTCCGCGTTTTTTTCGTATATTTTATTTAAATTAGGTTTTGGGGAAACGAAGAAGCCTTACACTTTTGAGCGGACGCCATACAATTGTGGACACCTACACCAAACCCGGTCAAGATCTTGTTTTCATACTTTTTCTTGTATATTGTACATAGGTTAATAAGAAACGAAAGGCGTAGTATCTGCCAGACTTGATAGAAGGAAGATGGAAGTGAAAGCGGAGAGAAAGGGGACCCGTAGTGGAAGGCTACGGAGTCATTTTGCCATCTCTGGGACTTTAACGTGCACGAACATCACACAACCCAGGGCTGCCTCACCGTTTCAGTTAAGTTTTGGGGAAAGGAAGGCGCAGTATACAATCTGGTGAACGGTACGAAATCGTGGACACTGTTATGACCGTGCATGGTCCGCACCTGCGCGCTCTATCGTTCGCCTGTGGGCGTGGATATGTGCTGTTGGTGCTAGGGCGCTAAGTGAGCCTGTTTCCATGAATCCTTTTGTGTGAGCCTGTTTTGCTTTGTCGAGACCCTGCAAATGCTAAATTGGTCCTGTCAAGGGAACGTCTAGAAAAATACAAAGAAATGTCGCTCTGTGGGAAATAGCCGGAAGTGCTTTCGTTCAATTATTCACCCTTCCCGTCGAGTAGCGCCATGGTCAAGTGAGGAATGCCTATTGTCCAAAGAAGACGACGTCCGCTGACGTACAGGACAAGAAAGGAGCATGACGCATACGGCCATTAGAGGAATTCCCGGGAATGCAGGAAAGATTTGCAATTGCCGGAAAGGAACAATGCTGGGAGCAGTAAGTGGCGCGCACGTGCACTTGGGTTTCTGAGAAGGAAATCCACTTGCCGGAACCACGATATCGGATCTTTGCAGAAGAATAGAAATGTACCTCCTCGCCGTTCCCAAGCTCTACCCGCCAACAAGTGACCACGTCCAACGAAACAATACCGGACCAGTCAGTGCATCAGACCATCAGTGAAGTGATGTGTTCGATTGGATGCCGATATCTGAGGGGCGTGCCCTGGAACTGGTTGGTCAGCATTTTCAGAGAGGGGCTGGACATAGCGGGTTTTAAGGACGTTGCAGAGCACGAAATGACGCTCTGAGCCCTGGGTAAACGGCTCATCCAGACGCTTCTCGCTATGAACTCTTAACGCTTGCCATTTTGCTGAAATACCCTTCTTTTTCATGTAAATACGTTTTCTCAAAGTTCTATTAAACCTGCTTGTATATATTTTACCAACTTCGAAGATTCAATCCTTCATCAACCCGGAGTCTCTGCACGCTACCAAGTGAAGGCCGGGTCGGCTTAGCCCAGCGTCACGACAACACTTACACTTAATTAGTTCATAGTCACTTGAAGGGCAAATTTGGTGCCACACAAATCCTGCTATACCTAGCGTAGTGAGGTTTTTGCTTCCATTGTAAATTGGTTCGTAAAAAAAGAAAGGAGCGATATCTTTGAAGGTCACTTTAAGGTGAAAACCGGCGCTACGGTGACGGCTCGAAAAGCTGGCGTAGTGAAGCTTTTGCATCAAAACAAAGCCTTCGCCGTCCGAAACACCGTTGGTGACGGTAAGCTAATTGCTTCCGCTGCGCCAGGGATCAACTCCCGCAGATATCCACGCCGCCTCCCCTTCCCCCCCCCCCCCCCCTCTATTTCTTCTCCAGCAGATCGCTCGCGTAGAGCAAAGCGTGGGGCCATTTCCCACTCGACGATCTTGCCTCTTTTCGGAAATCTGCAGTCGCAAATGAGGAGAGGAGGGGGGGGGGGGGGGAGGTTTCCAACCGGCCACAAAAACGCGTGGAGTCGTCGACGATAGGTCTTGTGTTAATTTATGGCGCCACTCGAAGGTTCCCCGTGTAATGTGCGCAGAACTGCACAGTCCCAGTTAGGCTGCATTGCCACAACGGGAAAAAGATAAGCGCCATCCTCCCTCCATTGGAATGGCATACCTCGGAGTGTAGCCAAAACGCCGTCAGAAAAACACGCCAGAATTCCGCGCGTGCGGCCAGTCAGGGTCGATATAAAGGCATCGCTTTGCCGTCGCTGTAGCAGCAGAACCGCGTACGGGGCTCTCAATCAGCTTACGCTGATTGATGCGCTAAGCGAGTAAGCTTAACTCTCCCAATTGTTTTCGTAGCTAATAATTTACGGCCCCCGATGTCGTCCACGTCCTAAAGGTTCCTTGCAGCCAGTGGAATGAATGACATCTTAATCAATACGATTTCGACAGTTAAATTCACGGCTTAGCTGGTCACATTTCAATAGAGGTGAAATGCCAAGGGCTTGCGTACGTCCGAAGGTGAATGCGGCAGCCAGGCTATAAGGGACACTGATGGAGGGCGTCGGGTTATTTTGACCACCTGCAGCTCTACAGAGGGACCCTGAAGCTATGTTTACCGTAATATTCTAACTCAAGAAATCCTCACAGGACAAACCGGAGAAAATTATATGACTGCCTCAGTCTGCATCACTTTTTACTGCCAAATGCTCCACTGTTTGTGTTGCGGCGGAGAAAATATTGGATGAAAGCATCAACAGTAGGATCATTTACACAGATTCATCAAACATCATCACTGCAATAAACTCCAAAAATGCTGTTGAACCGCTGATAGGAAGGATTATACACAGCATAGTGAATGTCACAAAAAAGAAACATACTCTAAAATTCTGCTGAGTTCCCAGTTATGGTGAATTAGCAGGGACACAGGAACGGGGGGGAGACAGGGGACAGTCACCCCCACCCCCTCCTGAACTTTTATTCTTCAGCAGCCAGCGCCTCCGCCCCCCCCCCCCTTTCCGTTACCCTAAAACTACATTTTTACGAGCGCTCAAATTCTAGGACACTAAAAATGTATAGTATGTTGTAAACGACCTAGCAGGGACTGCCGCCAGTTTGAAAGCTTTTCCCTCACATGGACTAAAATAATACTTTCCGAACAAAAAGTTGAATGACTGACCATAGTTGAGGATCAAGATCCAGGGAAGTGAAACACGCTGTGCGCGTTTCACTTCCCTCGTGTGTAATGTGTAATGTGTGTAATTTTTTAACTCGTGTGTAATGTTCGCTTGTATACTTTTTTGGACTCATGTGTTCGTCTTATACTTCTATCAATTAAATGCCTTTTAAGCGTTTCATTTCCTTGCCCAAGTTTCACGTACTGGCGATTAGTATACTTTAAAATATCGCGTGTGCTTTTGTACCCTGCATTTTGCATACTGGTGAGCCTGTTTGTTGAACAATTTATTTTGTACTACTCAGTTTTTCTTTCTAATTTTCGAGTTTCTTTAGTGTAAGCTGATTGAAGAAAAAGCGAAAACGACGGTCACAACGAACGACAAGAAAAATACCAGCTGCATTTTTAATTATTTGTGTTTAATGCATCTTTTCATTGCGAACATTTCAATTTAAGTGAGCTGTAATTTTAGTTTAAATGCGCTGTAATAGTTTCGCTGAGAAATCATATATACCAACAGTGATCGCCACTGGGTATAATGTGTACCTACACTACATTACAAAAGATTACAAAAAGAGGCATAAATGGCACAAATGTGGTTAAACTGACCAAACACAGATACGAGCGCGCCAGTTACTTTGAGCTGTTATGATCTCCCGCCTTAAGAACTCAACGCCTGTAATATAAGAACGGCAACGGTAATGTTGTGCTCAGGGGAGGGTCAGTTGATAAGTCACCGCTTGCCCTCTCTTCTTTCCGATCTGAAAAATTACAGAGGTACAGGTAAGACTCCTTCTTTCCCACGACAGCATTCGTCCCATTGAAGTATAGAGCCTGTACGTACAGTGCTGTTACAAAGCAAAATAAAACAGCTCGCATCTGAAATGGGCCAATATTCATTCTCGTGCGTGCTCACGTATGTCTGAAATCACCTGGAGAGAGGAGAGCAGGAGTGGGGGAGTTCTAGTGGAGATAATGAAGAGGATAGCGGCAAGTTGGAGGCTAGTCAAGCAGTTGGTTTACGTATACATATATACACCTAGAGACTATCAACTCTAAACTCTCTATCAACTCTAGAGCAGGCTTCATATTTTTACTTTTGCTTTTCCTAGTCTCTTAAGTGCTTGCGGTTATTATCTAATCCTTCCTAACTATTTAAAAGAAGTAAATAATCACATAACTCAATACGTTTGCTACTACTGAAGTCTGCCCATTGCCGTCTGCCTACCTTCTCTCCTTTAGCAATGTCGTCGACCCCTTTCCCGTTCTAGCAGGGCAGAGAAGGTGATGTCCAAAGACGCGCATTCATCAGTTTGATGATTAACATTCTTCGCTAACTTGTGCTTTTGTGGCAACAATGAAAGGCCAAGGAATAAAAAATAAGGCAAGGGGGCGGGCCCCCGTATGTTGTGGGTGCGAGTAAATACAATCTTTCTCACGCCTCGAATTTAAAGATATATTTACTCCAACGAGAGCCTCGGAAAACAAGCTCTGAGGAGCACCTGCCAAGACAAAGTGACATCTCAGTTATGTCCGCCGTTGACCTAACACAAGGCGTTGGCGGACACAACAAAACTATTTTATGCTCGACGTGACTCGACGGCACATGTTTACCCGCATTTGTCGGCACGATCGGAAGACGGGGGCTGGCGGCGCGGGGACATGAACAAGAGGGGGGAGGGAGAAAAGCAGTGCTCTCCGCGAGATGGAGAGGATAGAGGAAAGCGCATTCCCCGGTTATGTACTTGTGCTGCAGCTTGCGCATTGTGCGTCTTCGGCAGATATGTCCCGAATCCCAAACCGCGCTGCGGAGGGGCCATCTAAGTTCCGGTGTCGTTAAGGGCGCGTTTGAAGAGCGGAGCTTGCTGAGGTCTTAACGAAATACTCCTCCATCTAGAGTCAGGACATCTTCCCGATACCCCCAACTACTAGAGCTGGCGCTAACGCTTGCCCTCCGCGGAACTGACGTATGAAGACGTTGTCCATTTTGTATGCACGGCAGTCGTCTTCTTCCTAGCTTGTTTGAGGCAGCGGCTGGAGAATAACTGCAGCGATATGTGTATTCAAAACTGACGTGAGAGCGCGAGCTGAGCAGGCGTGTGTCTTGTGGTCGCCACACTGTAGTGTTTGAACAGAAAGCTGGCGACATGTCGCGGTAACAACTCCACTCATTCTTTCAAGCGCGCGTGTTTTTGCTCCGACTGGCGGCTCGTTGCAGAATAGGAGAATTTATTCAAGAAAAAAGAAGGCGCAGTATATCTCAGACTTGTTCTGTGCATATCTTAACCGCGCCGTAAGGGAAGGGAGGAAGGTGGGAGTGAAGTGCAACGTGAGAAAGAGGAGCCGTAGTGGAAGGCTACGGAGTTTCGTTTGGCATTTTTTACGTGCACTGACATCGCACAGCACACGGATGCCACTCCGTTTCGCTTTCATCGAAACGTAGCCGCCGGTGGTCGGGTTCGAGTCCGGGTACTCCGGCACAGTAGTTGGGCGTCTTAACCAGTGCACCACCGCGATGGGGCCGTAGGGGACCAATGTGACTGCTACGCAAGGTGTCGAACCGAAACCGGAAACGAACGGAACTTAAAATTTTTCCGCCTTCTTGGAACTGAACCCGAACCGGAAAAAAATCAGAGGAGCCATTCGGAACCCGTTCTCGGTACGGTTCCGACCCACTTTTGCTGGCAGCTTTTTACGTTCAGTATTTTTTCATTTATCGCTGCTGGTGAAGCGGTCTTCTCACTTATTTCCAAAGAGCCACTGCACACGCAAGCATCACAACCATACTGAAAAATCGTCTCTTGTAAAAAGATGGCAAAAACAAAGGGAAATATATTGCCATATGCATAGCACCAATTCTGGTGTCGCGCTATCGTTTCATACCGAACACGAGCGGCCACTGCACTGTACAATGTCGTTTCTCGTAGAGAAAGTTGCCCCATACGAGTGTCTTACCAGGCAGTGATGAAATAATAGCATATAATGTACAACTTGAGCTGTGTATATAGATAAATTATGTGTAACAATGTACAACCCACAACGAAATGACGAATCTGTTAAAAACAATGTCACACAAATCACTTTATTTTCCTATCTTTCGACTACGTTGCAATGAGTCACATGCCACATGCAAACAACAGTATGCGATGTGACGCCAGCATATGTAATATAGTTGACTTTTTTTGTTGTTCTCGCACGATTTTGCAATTTTACGCTATTGCTTCAGCGGTGCACCGTCTACTTCAAGCGAACATATAAAGCTTCTGGCACCGCAATGTATTGCAACAATGCTGCCAAGATTTGCGTGAAGCAGTGGCATTACTTGGACGCGTATTGCTTGTAGAATCACGCCTCATGAATGACCCGTAGGCGAAGCAGCTGTGGTGCATACTTATATATGCAGCTCTCCTGAGGCAGCCATTTAAACTTCGCGCCTCTGAAATGGCTTGCACTGCTGGCCTGCTTGGGATGACCAGGGCACAGACGTAGAGAGGAGGAGAAGGAATCAAAATTTATTGTGCTCGAAATAATTCGTTAGTGCATGCTTGCACCAGATGGGGTGGTTCCCTAGTTGCGGGACGCATATGTTCCCAGCAGCTCCTGGTCCCTGTCCGTCAGTGCGAGCTGGATGGATAGGGCGGGGCTGGATAACAAGGTCTCCCATCGCTCAAGGGGTTGGGGATGGGGGGTATTGGCGGGAAGGGGAGGAGGGGGGGGGGTCTTGTGCTTTTTGCATTCTGCCAAAACGTGCGGCAGGGTGTCTTTTTCTTTTTTGCAAAAAGGAAGGAGGGGCGCATGGAGGGCAGATGTGTTTGTACACGAGTGGACAAGAGACGAAGTGCGCGCGCTCTCGCTCTCAACCTGACGATGGCCCGAACGCCCAAACCGGCATAAGGAATGCGCGTTCCTCCTCTCCGTCCCGCGGGAAGCCTTTCCTTCACCCCTTGTGTATGTCTCCGCCATTGACCTCCACAGAAAGGGGCGATACGTTTCCATCCTGCCGACAAGCGGAGGTAAATATGTGCTGTCAAGCCGAGTGTAGGTAAATAGTTTTCTCGTGACCGAAAAAGGCTGGCTGTAAAGTCAAAGCCGGACGTAACAGTGGTGACGAAGAAGCCGGTCCGAGTCCAGCGTTAAGCTATAGACGCCAGTGCAACACCTATGCTACGATTACGCTTCGCGGAGCGATACTGAAATTCAACGGCTTTTTTAGGGAATCTGTGTGATGGAGAGCGCCCAGAAAAAAAACCACTTGCTCACGCTGTGCGGGGAGAAGCCGAACGACACCGTCTGCTGCTAGGTCCAGCCAAGCATGCCAGTTGCCGTGATCTACTACAGGGTCTTACCTGTACTCACCTATCGGGCTGAAACGTGGAGGCTAGTAAAGAGGGTTCTGCTTAAGTTGAGGACAACACAGAGGGCTATGGAACGAAAACTGGTAGGGATAACATTAAGAGAAAGGAAAAATGCCGAGTGGGTGAGAGAAATACCTCAAGTTACTGACGTTCTAGTGGAAACCAAGAAGAAGAAATGGGCATGGGCAGGACATGTATTGTGAAGAAAGGATAACCGGTGGTCGCTTAGGGTAAGAAACTGGATTGCAAGGCGAGAAAAGCGTACAGGGCGCGCCGAAAGTTATGTGGTTGGATGAGGTTAAGAAGTTCGCAGGAGTCGGGTGAATGCAGCTAGCACAGGACCGGGTTAATTGGAGGAATATGGGAGAGGCCTTCGCCCTGCAGTGGGTATAATCAGGCTGATGAGGATGATGACTAAAGCATCGCAGCTGCCCTGAAGAAACATTTCAACTCGCGGTCATCCGAAGTCAGCAGCCGGATCGCTTCCAACGACGAGACCAGTTGGAGATAGAACTGGTAACTGGCTGCCGACTGCCACTTTGGAACACTGCCTATACGAACACAGCAGCCATCGAACAGTCAGCCGGAGCAGCGTCATCGCTATCGCTTGGTAACCCCAACCTGCTCCCATTGAAGGTCATGCTTCGTGACAAAACCTTACACGAGCGCCGGCTCGCGGGAAAGTACCTCGCGTTCTTGAAAACAAGTGGCGACCCATTGAAACAGTGCACCAGACAAGCCGTTCGCGCCATTATAACCACAAAGAGAAGGGAAGTTTGCAATAAAGTCTATGAAAAGTTCACCGCTGTTGGCGCTAGCTTTGAAGAACGCAATCCACAGACTTACAGGTTTCAAGAAATTACTTGCAGCTAATAATAGATCCCAACGTGGACGCATGGAGAAGTTCTGCATCACGGTAAAGAAGCAAGTTAAATCAGCTAATTTACTCATCCACAACACACATGCTTGAAAAAAGCTACACAAGTTGAGACGTAACAAGTTCAGTAAGCTTCGTCAGTGCTGCATGACCTTAACACCGTTGCTAACACTCTTTAATTAATGGCTAACTTGATCATGGACTACTATTTTCTGCTGTCCGAGATGGACTTCGCAGTGGCGTGCACCCTCATCAGCGAGGACACCTTTTACACAACGGGGCCTGAACAACCACCTAGAATAAAACGACGACACGTACCTGCTAGGTCGTGGTCAGGAAATTTTAATTATCTCACTGCTGTGTAGCGCCGGCGTTGGCTTTTTCAATAAAGAGATGAACTGCAAGCTGCCACTTTTAGTTGTTATAGGCAGCGAATACAGGTTCTTGGGATGAAGGTGGTTTGGCGCACTCGGGATCTTGACAGCGAAAGACGACTGTGGAATATCTAAAAAAAATATAAAACCGCCGTCTCGGACGACATTCCAGGTCAGAACATTCCTGCCTACCTAGACTTGTTCAACGTGCCAGTAAAAAGTTTTCAAAGTAAGGCCAGTACTGTTTGCCGTGGCGTCTTCAGTGGGGGGAAAATTGACAGCTTGCAAGTACATGGCACCCTTCAGCCAAATTAGCACTTTTATCTTGCAAATAATCTGTAGGCAAGTTGCTGGAACTCTTCTACAACCATTTTTTGCCTCTCCGCAGTTGTAATTAGTATATTCGTTCTTTTGGTCTGTTAAGTATAAATTCTCAAACCAAAGTTCTGAATTGCTTGAACTTGCATTATGTTGGTGATATTGAGTGAGCAGTGTGATGACGTTTTTTTCGAAGTATGAAGTGCGGTAGTGTTTTAGCAGGGAATATTTGCTAACTATTCATGACCTCATTCTTCCTTAAGGGCGCACCTTTCAAATTCGCGTAAAAATAAATTTAGAGACGGTAAATTTCGAGCTAAATAAAGTTTACAAAGTATTAACAAACTCGTACCATTAAAAATAACAATTACGACTTGGCAAAACTTGCCCCTTCCTCATTCAAAAATAAGTAACTCGGTGCCAGGGGATTAGGGGCAATGAAGGAGCAGATGTATGCGCTGCACGTGCGAAAAATGTGCAAATAAAGCAAATCAACATGCCAAACAAAGAATGCATGAAGTTGGTGCGAAGCAATTTTAGAGCTAAATGGCAGGCTGCTTGGGAAAGTGAAGAAAGAACAAGCTTCACTCCGTAAATCCCATATTAGGAGAATGGCAATCATGTCAACATTAGAAACGAAAAGGTAATGTTATGCCGTATACCCATAGGTCAGACAGACACTACGCGTAACTTCCTACGCGTAAAAAGACAAACCTATATGTGAAATGTGTGGTAATGAACTCACAGTTTTTCGCATCTTAAACTCATGCTCACAACTCGATGAACATGGGAAAAAATGTTTTACTCGATTTACCATGAACACATTGCATTTCACCTTGCATTGCTTTTAGGCGAACGAGCACTCGTCGATTTTCCTCTTGTATGTACGTTACTGACGAAAGCCAATGTTTAAAATCAAATATGAGTATCACAACTCTAAGCGCTTAACAAATAATCTTCAACTCATCTTAACAAATCATCTTAACAAAGCCTATAAGACCCACAGCGATGGCTCCGTGGTTAGCGCGCTCCGCTGCTCAACCCAAGGATGCGGGATCGAATCCCGGCCGCGGTGGCCGCTTTTTCATGGAAGCGAAAAGCAGGGCCCCCGTGCGCTGTGTGATATCAGTGCACGTTAAAAGACAACAGCTGGTCGCAATTTTGGGAGCCCTCCACTACGACGTCTCTGATAGCCTTAGCCGCTTTGAGACCTTAAACTTTACAAACCAACCAACCATAACCAAAGCCTCGGGGATGGCGCGTAGATTGAGGGACGCGGAAAAGGCGTCTAAGAGGCAGAGGAGAGATAAATTAGACGCATCACATTAGTATATTTGATCCAGACCTCTGTGCAAATAAAATAGAAGGCTCACTGAAATATTGCAAGCGAGAAGTATTACTTGAGAACGGTTTCACCGCGTGAATTTGAATGACGCGCTTAAGGCATGTAAACACGAATAGCTACGCTTTGCTGCATACGCCGTCTCTAATATATTTTTCATATGGAGTGTTTATTCAACGGAGGGCAGTAAGGGCACTGGACTTACCAGGGAATTTGTGACCCTCATGGCCGAATTAACAGTGATGAGTACCCGGTTGAAAATAAAAAAAATTAACAGAGCCCCATAACCGTCACCTTCCCCACCCCACCCAGGGCTGCCGAGTTTAGAACTTGACGCATTTATGAATTTCACCAGGCAAAAAACACGCCATATTCACTCGAAGAATCTACGGAATGTTTATGAACATTGCCTGAGCAAATACTTTCCAGCAATGCACATGTAAACTGAGCTATTCTAGGAAATGACAGAGCACACAACGTCTTCCCTAAACAATTAGAGCGCACATTCGTAAAAAATAACTTGGTTTTGGTTTGTGGGGTTTAACATCCCAAAGTAATCCAGGAAAAAATAAGTCTCGAGTAGTTATTTTGTTGACTATTTCTATAGCGCAGGACGGACTAGCTGCGTGTGAGAACAGACGAAATAGGGATGGGTCTTGTTCATTAGCTTTTCGCAAATACTTACCGTAATACGTTACCAATTATCCAACTGTTTTGTGAATTGATTCCAGCAAGACGAACTGAAGCTCGCCTAATGCAGTGTGCCCACGAAACTCAGGTAATATATATTCTGTACGCTGGCTTGAAGTATAGCGACTAACGTTTATTACTAAAAACATTGTCGTAGTGCTGGGAGCTAAATCTTTTTTCAAAATGGCGGTGCCTTTCGAAAACACGGTCATTGTACTGTCACAAATTTAAGTTTTTAAGTTTTATTATGCTCAGGTAATCAGTAATATACATTTAAATTCTATGCAGGTTGACCCCATAAAAAAGGGCAAAGTATTCACATTTTTACTTATTTCCACTTTTAAAAGAAAAGGAATCACTTTTGCCTGTAGCACACAACTCTTCTGCATTGAATTTGGAGAATAATAGTTGCTTCAAGGCAGTGATAGGAACGACTGCAAAAAAGTACCCTTGTGTCATCTGCATATATTGCATATTGGGCACTGCAATGGATTTCCGTTTTATCGTCTATGCAAAAATTAAATAAAACGAAATAAAGTGTCCTCCCTTGACCTGATTGTATGGGCCGGTAGGTAGATTTTATGGGCCGGTAGGTAGATAAAGTGTCCTGTACAAAAACACATTGCATTCGGTTTTCAAGGCGAGGTGTTTCAAGTATACTCCGTGTAATGTTTTGTACCAATTAAAGTGTCTCGGTTTATGCGATCAATAGCTTTTGAGAAGTACACATAGACACCTGAAGCTACGTATTTTTCTTCAACCCCTTTTAGAATTGGTTTAGATTTCTAGCTTTTTGACCTAAAAGAGCAAATTCTGTGTACCTATTCTAAACCTAAATTTGGTGTGGCTAATTGCATTATACTCAATTGCAAACAATGTATTTAGGGTGTGAATACCCAGTCGAAAAAAACTACAGAACTGTGTCAAAAATACGACCAAATATCCTGTAGTTCTGTCGTAACAATCAGATTTGTTTGTAGTTCTGTAGTACTTTTCTGTAGTTCTGTAGCACTTTTCTGTTGTAACTACAGAAATGTTTGATGTTACTACAGAATGTTCTGTTGTCACAACAGGTTTCCCGTCAAAAACCACACAGAAATTTTGTCGTAACATCAGAAAATTTTCTGTAGTTTTTTTCGACTGGGATACGTTTATCCAATCCTTAAAAAATATCGGCAAGATGAAAATTGGTTGACAGTTTGAAATATTATATTTGTCTCCACCTTTAAATATTGTGACTGCCTTAGCAATGTGCACAACTCAAGGAAAAGTACCCGTTGAAAGACAAAAGTTGCATACCTGTTTAAATTGTGGCAAGATGAGATGCAGTGCATGCTTTATTGGTCTGATCTAGATGTTACGAATATCTGTTTCTATGTAAATTGTACACAGCGCGTGCTAGCTTAGCCTCACTTGCGGGGTCAATGTATACACTGTGTGGATTTTCTTTTTTTTTTTTTTTTTTGGGGTTTAACGTCCCAAAGCAATGTGTGGATTTCTGCTCACGCTGTATGTTGCTTCTGGGAAATGAGCGCCGGTGACAAAATTTCAGGACAAATTAATAAATTCCTTGTCTAGCATAGCTCTCTTGATAACATGAAAGTTCAGTGTAATTTATGGTATACTTTCGTTAACAGCAGCTCGGTTAAGCAGTAAATTGACTTTTTCCGTACATTTACAGATTTGGGGGCACTTCCAACTTCAAAGTATTAGCGAACTAATTGAAGCAGTCTGCCTTTTACCTGTTTTCCGACGTAGCCCCCAATAAAGCCTAGAGCTAAAATAAATCTCAAGCCAGTTTACCTTTGCCTTAAAATTTTGAACCTTTAAAAAAGGAACACCCGGTATTTGAGACTAAATTTAGAGCCAATAAGCAGCTTTAAACTTCTGAGGTTATACCGAAACGACAGTGCTGGAAGATTACGTTTCAAAAGTATTTTTACGACTGTGCGACTAATTTAAAAAGGTAAAAATTTTCAAAATTATCTGTCCAGTCTAGTCGTGCGTGAAGCCAGGTATAGCACCCCACACGATCTTAAACAGCAAAGATCGTGGCGGGCGCATCACGTCGTCAACAATCAAATCTTATTAGCTGCGTGATCGTATTGTTAATAAACACCTCAAATTAGCACCAAGGTGACACGAGTCCCTCTCGCAGAACAAATAAAAAAAAACAGGAAAAAAAAAACAGTCGACAGCGACAGCTTCGTCTCCGCATGCATGATTCATAAGGAATCGAGTACCGCAAGTCAAGCACTGCACGGAACAAAACACAAACTGATATTGACTTGAAATTGGCGCGTATGGCATCTTGCCACCATGAAATAAAGCGCACGCAGAAATAGCGCAGGGGTCCCTGCGTCAGATTAATCTTCCGTTTAATTCAAGCAATTAGCAGCTGTGCTAGGAACAACCTTGAGTACATGTGGGAGCTGTATGTAGGAGCAGAAATAATTCGCGCTGAGCGACCAGTTTCATTTCATCATAATCGAACTGTAAAAGGCAAAAACAAAGCATTATTACGGCGAAAGCTGTGGCGTGCCCGTTGCAATCTCCACGAGAGCCTTGGGTAGGTGCCGAGGCCACTGCAATTGAGGGAGTCGGACTTGATGCCTTAGTTAATATCTACCCCGGTGACTTTATACTGACGACATTGGTCAAAGCCGAGGCCATCACGAGCAGCAGCGTCTTCCCGGTGGCTCGCCACGCATGATGGCAACTGGGTTGCTAAAAAGGAATTCTTAGGCGAGTTACCGAGGTTTTTGTGAGGTGCCTCTGTGCGCTGAGTTGATTTCCCTCATGCTCCAATTGCTAAGCGCCAGTAGGGGGTACGCCATCCGGCTTCGTTTGCCTTAAGTAAAGGAGTTTCTAGGCAGTGTTCAAATTTAGGCGACATGGCCCTTTTTGAGCACGACTGGCTTTAAACAAACCTGGTTAGGACAACTTGGCTGAAGCATTCGCTTCCATGCGTAGATGCTCAGCTTCGTGTTAGCAGATCTGAATTATAGCAGGAAACAAATTGCGCGTAGCTCTCCCATGGTTTTCACAAGTGTGTTGCGTCTTATGAGATACACAGAATCGCCATGTAACAGCTTTTTCCACGCTTTTCTTTTCGCTCGCAGATGGTTCCTCTGAATATTCAAAATGTGTCGCTGCTCGTGCAGCTACTAATGCATTTTACATGGCCGGTCCCCGCCATCGTTGCAGATCCCATCATTGGCTTGAAACAGTGACGTCGAGCGAGAATGAGACTTAACTGCGTTCTACGAGAATTCGCGAGCTATGCTCATAGAGTCAGCAGCTCTTCCTATCCCGCATTGCAAACGGCGCTTATGCATATTTCTCTGAGGTCGCTATCATTTCAGGATGGCCGCAACTCTCGGTGCGAGGAGCTTCGATCTCATTTTAAACTAGCCGGGAATATTTTCTTCACAACCTGAAGCCAATTCATGAGCCTCAAACTTTGTAATTAGCATAAATTATCCGCTACGTGATCTGCTCCAGTACCAAACTGCAATATGTCGAACGACCAGGCCACGACCCGCTTATTGAACGAACGTTCTAGAGCGGTGCGCTTATTCAAGGGGACATCTCAAGGCGGGTACGAAAGATTGCTTGGTACTGCTCTGGAGCGGCCGCCTGCACCACTAGTCACGCTAGGCGAGTGGTGAACAGCGCAGCACGCAACCGCCGACACAGGGTCCTCGACGCCGTCCTTGGCGGCCAAGGGCGGGCGGGAGCGCTCGACCGCGCCGGAGCCCACGCAGCCCACGGACCGCCGCCCACGGCCGGGAGTAGCGGCGCTAGAAAAGGCTCTCGCCATATGTGACAGCTAGAAAGATAAAGCGAGCCCCGCGCTTTGTTCCCTTTTAACTCCGAACAAGGACGCCAGGCTAACGGAAAACTGCGAAACCAGAGGAAGGAGCAGCGGTTCAAAGAAAATTGCTACGTCTGCAGGTTTATAAAAGACCCGGCTTATAGCAAGAAGGCAGAGTGATGATACACCGCGAAATAAAGAGGACGATGTAGATTTGGGTCGTGTGCAGAAGGGATGACCGGATTTTTTCTTTTATTTATTTTAGCGATACGGCGGAGACTGCAAGCGTAGTCGGATGACGGAGAAGTAAGTGGTCGTGTCTAGCGCAGCGGAGTGGCAGTCCACTTTGCCATTGCAGTTTACCCAACTCAGCTGATGAGAATGATGTAAGGAAAGTGCTCTACAATTGCAAATGAGCGGAGTCTGCATTCACTCTTTGCTGTTGATATTGTGCGTGGACAATGTTTGCTGTTTTCAGACGACTCAGCCTATGCACAGGCCAATGCAGTGTCCAACGACAGAAAGGTTTTGTGCAAGAAAGCGAAAAGCCAGCCACCATTACAAATTTTTGAAGTGCAGTTCGGCCTCGCCTGGAATAAGAAACTTTGATTTGAGGGGCAGGTGTGGTTTGGTTTGGTTCGGTTTTAAGGTGTTTTACGTCTCAAAGCGACGCAAGCAACGGGAAACACCGTAGGGGAGGGCTACGGAAACTTCGAACCACCTCGGGTTTCTTAACGTGCACTGACACCGCACAGCACACGGGCGCGCCTTGCTTTTTGCCTCCATCAAAAGGTGGTCGTGCGACCGGGATTCGATCCTGCGAACTTGATATCAGCATTCGAGCGCTCTAACCACTGCGCAACCGAGACAGGTATTTCAGTCACTGGGTCATACACTTGCACAATCCGGTGGAAGAAAGGAGACCGGGGCCCCAGTCCTTGAGGAGTAGGCGAGTATGAATCAAACGGACTTTATTTGCTAAATTCTTCACTGATACGAAAAGTTACTTAATACTCTCGGGTGCATTCAGAATTCCACGCTGTTAATATATTAGTATACACAAGAGTACACATGGCGCATGATGGCATTAGTACCCTATGCGTGATTAAACCTATCTATACTCACAAACGTACACACAGCACGAGAGTACGAAATAGATTCTAGAGTAATAACATGCGAGAACACACAATAAGTAATAGAATAAGAGCGTACCAGGCTAAAATTTCTGGAATACGACTTTGCTGAGGCTGTACTAGGGAGCCCATGTGTACGCATGAACAAAGTCGAGAAATATTGTGAACGCCATATCCTGCGACTGGATGCGTAGCTACAATTGCTGCCTTGGTTACTGCGGTTGCAATTGCAACACATTATCAGAGAGTGTTATTTGTGCGGTTTCCATCGACAAGGTTTGTCTTATTAATTCAGAATTGTTCTTGACAAAATAGTTCTGTACCTATTAAAAAGCCCCCTATATAGGTTCAAAGAAAGGTGTGAAAAAAGAGCTGGCTTGCGGCAAGTTGTTTGGCAGAGTGAAGCATCTGTTTTGTTGTAAACTTTAAACAAAAAGGACAATTATGTGGAGTAATTATTTGTCAAAATTCGTACTTAATTGGTACTTTTTCTGGAACTACCTCATCATGGTGTTCACTGGTAAGGGTGTTCTGCTGCTCACCTCGAAGACGCATTACGATGGCGGCAAAAGGTAATTCGCCTGAGTATTGTGGCATGTCAGGGTACGTTTGAGAACTCCAGGTAGTCGAAACGTTCTGCGTTCTCCACTAAGCCGTTCTTCACTGCAGGCGTAGTATCGGGATGTTAAACCCCGTTAAGCTGTTCTACATGTTACCTTAGATACTCGATTTTGGAGCATGCACTTACCGGCACGTGAGTAAAAAAAAAAACAAAAGATGACATAACACTCCAGTGTTCTACAGAATAGCGGAATGTCTGCGCCATTACAATTTTGTTTTATTTATGCGTTAACAATTTTCTGCCTCGTTAAACGAGGAGAAGTTTAAGTGAAACTTACCAGATCCACAACCTTTCCCTAATGTTTCCTATTGCGTGCATTACGAGTTGCATATTTTAGTGTGCCAGTTTGAAACGCCAGTGGCCTATTTGCTGCTGGCAAAGACGAAAGGGAAACCTACGTAAGGCCAATGTTTGCTAGTGCATTGCGCAGTCCACTGGAGGCTACCAAATCCGTGTATAATACGGAAAGATAAGAGACTTGTCTACAGGAATATAGGAAGCGCGTCCAGGAAGCAAACTTTTGGAAAAATGAATTCATATATATCCACTGTGCCAAAAGCAGTAATTATAATCAATGGTCACAATATCATCCGCTGCAATCCCTGAACCTTTCTGGTATCCTTAAAATTGACCCGTTCCTGTGCCAGCTGCGGCCACCCTTATCCCTGCAGAATTCCCAACATCATTTCCAGTGCACAGTTTCGCATCAAACAAAGCTCATCATTGCACAAACAAAAGAAGAAATGGGGTTAATTGCGTTCCTATGCCTTATAGTAGAAGCCTACGGTCAGACAGGCAGATGCCTTAATGTGCGCGTGAGGGAGCACTTTCACTCTTTGCACTCCTGATTTGAGCGACACTTCTCCGGTTGCTCCCAGCGCGATGGTGCAGTGATTAAGGCACCCCAAAGATGCTGGATCGAATGCCGATCACGGCGGCGACACTTCGATGGAGATGAAAGTACGGCGCTCCTGCGCTGATAGATCTCAGTGCGAGTTAAAGAACCCCAGGTGGTCGGTATTTCTGGAGCCCTCCACTACAGCGTCTCTTTTAGGCTCAGTCGCTTTTGGACGTTAAAACCCACAAAACCTGAGCCAAACTTCTGTGGTTTATATAATTGTGTTGTGTTGTGCTGTGTTGGGTTTTTTTGGCGCATAAGCAACTAAGGCTATCATGCGCCACGAGCAAGGTGAAAGTTTTGTTTTGCAAGAAATGGGAAAATGAGTGTGTTAAAAACTAATTTGTTTAAAAAATCTCCTTTTAAAAACTTGGGTTGTTTTAGATCCCATGGCGCTTAAGCTGCCAACACCATGATGTGCCTAGCACAAGGTTTCAGTTTCTCCTAGTGACGTATGTTTCATTTTTTTTCCTACAGTTTGCGTAAAACATTTGCTTCCCTTATGAAACTAAAAACACAAGATAAATCAACAAGTCCATCATCATCTAAAATCAGTTTAGGGTGAAAAGGAATGTATTCTTTGTAAAATTTTGCAAAAAATGTTTTTCTTATCCTTTCAAGACTTGCGCATGTGAATTAAATGCGGTTAATAGTTCCTCTCCGCATTTTTCGCATCGTGGATTCTCTTCTTTTTTCAACAAAAAATTGTGTGTCAGGTGCGTGTGTCCAATGCGGAGACGGCATAGGATCACTTCTATAAAACGCTCCTGATGCCGGCACGACATCCATTCTCCCAAAATGGGCTTCACTAAGTGTAGTTTATTTCCCACTTCACTGTCCCAGGCAGACTGCCATTTTTCTTTTAATTTGAGATGTACAAGTTTCGTACAGTCTTTGTAAGGTATGCTTATACTCTTTATTTGTTTGTCGCGGGCTTCAGCAGCACATGTGTCTGCTCTGTCATTGCCTTTAATGCCCACGTGACTCGGGACCCAGCAGAATTTCACGTTGTATCCTCGAGCTATGGCTGTTGTTATATTGTGTATTATGTTTCCAAGTAAAGGAGCAGCTGCATTTCTGTAATTTAGAGCTGTGAGAACACTTAGAGAATCTGTAAATATAATGCTGTTTATGACATTCTCTTTTAATATTTTCTCTACGGCAACAGAAATGGCATAGGATTCAGCAGTGAAAATAGACGCACAGTGTGGAAGTCTTATGATTTCCACAGAATCTCCTTGCACAACTGCACTTCCAGTGTACACAGCAGTTTTAGGTCCATCGGTATAAAAGTCTGTGAAGTTTTTGTACTTTTCCTGCAAGTTTAGGAATTCCTGAATAATGTGCTCTTGTGAGGTTTTGGTTCTTAGAAACTGTGTGAGAGTGAGGTCACAGATTTCAGGAAGACTGTACCATGGAGGTAGAGGGCTGTTGTTTTGTGCGACATCAGGCAAGGTGTCCAGGATCTGCAGCTCACTGCACATGCCTTCGAATCGCATGATCAGTGGTCTTGTTTCTTTTGGTTTATTTGTGAAAATTAATCGAGAGGGGCAAGTTGTGACAACTGGATAGCAGAGGTGTTTATCCTGTGACCTTATTCTTAGAATGTAAGCACATGTGATGGCTATTCGTCTGTCTTCCAGTGAAGGCTCATTTGTTTCTACATACAGGCTGCTTATAGGGGATGTTCTGTATGCACCGCATGCAAGGCGCAGACCTAAGTCATGTACAGGGTCCAGTTTTTTTAGATATGAAGGCCTAGCTGAACCGTACACTATACTCCCATAGTCCACGCGGGAGCGTACAACAGAACTGTATACATGTAAAAGACATGCCCTGTCGGAACCCCAATGATTCCGCGAAAGAACTTTCAGTATGTTAAGAGATTTTGAGGCTTTCTTTTTTAGTGTGTTTATGTGAGGTAGAAATGTGAGCTTTTTATCGAAAGTAATGCCTAGGAATTTGTGCTCTTCTTTTAATGGTAATTCGGTTCTATTTAAGTGCAAGACAGGGTTGTTCTGAATACCCCGTTTGAGTGAAAACATAACTGCCACCGTCTTTTGGGGGGAAAACTGAAACCCATTTTTGTCGGCCCATGCCACTAGTTTATTTATTGTTATTTGTATTTGTCTCTCACACGTTGATATATTGGAAGAGGTGTAGGCTATCTGGAGGTCATCTACGTAGAGTGAACACATAATGGAATTTGGGATTTCATTGGTAATGGAATTGATTTTTACAACAAAAGCGTTGTGCTTAGAATGCACCCTTGAGGTACCCCATTCTCCTGAATGAAGCTTCTTGACAAGGTGGTACCGAGGCGCACTTGGAATGAACGATGTGAAAGAAAGTCTTTCAAAACACTGAGCATTCGACCACGGATGCCCAAAGCTGCTAGATCACGTAGGATGCCGAATCTCCAAGTTGTATCATATGCCTTTTCTAGATCGAAGAAAACAGCGAGACAATGCTGTCTATGTATAAACGCCTCGCGGACAGTGTTTTCGAGGCGTACTAGGTGGTCCGTAGTTGAGCATCCTTTCTTAAAACCGCACTGATGAATATTAAGAAGTTTACTTGATTCTAAAATAAAGGTTAATCTAGTGTTTAAAATACTTTCAAAAGATTTTGCTAAACAACTAGTTAGGGCTATAGGCCTGTAACTCCCAGGACAGGTCGGCGGCTTGCCGGGTTTTAGGAACGGCACAATTATGGCTCTTTTCCAAGTCTCCGGTATTTTAGCTAGTACAGAGATTTTGTTAAAAAACTTTAGAAGCGCTTCTACAGATGCTTCTGATAGATGGGGAGCATATCATAATGAATCTCATCAGGACCAGGTGCAGTTTTTTTACCGCAAGCGAGAACATCTTTCAGTTCTTGCAGCGTAATCAAGCTATTGTAACGTGTGTTCGTGCTGCCCCTCATAGGAAGCCTATATTTTTCAATCCTGTCCTTGTACTTTAAGAATGTTTTTGTATAGTGTGCAGAACTCGAAATTTTGTGGAAATACCTAATATATTAGCTTGTTCTTTGATGCTTGTCTGTGTATTAGGAGCTGTGAGGATTGGAATTGCGAATGGGGAGAAGCTGCCATTTAGTTTATGAATTTGTTCCCACATTTTTTTTGATGTTGTGGAGCTGTTTATAGATGTAACATACTTCTGTCATGGTTTTTTTTCGGCATTACGACGAATATATCGAGCTTTGGCTCTTGCTTTTTTAAAAACTGTCAGATTTCCATATGTTGGGTATCTCCGAAAAATACCCCAGGCTTTATTTTGTTCTTTTTTGGCTTCTTTACAGTCCTGTGTCCACCAGACTTTGTGGTTTTAGTGCACTACTCCTGTGGATTGGGGAACAGATAGACGTGCTGCCGCAAGAATGCATGCTGTAAATATTTCATTCATTTTGTCTATATCAATTTTCTCTGAATATATTTCATTTAGACTGGCTTCTTGCCTGAACAAAGACCAGTCAGCTAAATGCAGTTTCCACCGCCTGGGTTTTGTCGGGATGACTGATGGTGAGGATGATAAGCTGATCATGACAGGAAGATGGTCGCTTCCGTACGGATTATTTAAAACTTCCCATTTAAAATCGGTAAAAATAGAAGGTGAACTAAAAGACAGATCTAAACAACTCGCTTTGCCTGTGGCTGGGGAGTAGTATGTTGGATTGCCAGAGTTTAGCAGACACACGTTGCTGCATAAAATAAAATCTTCTATAAGCTGACCACGAGTATCTGTTTGCTCGCTGCCCCAAAGACACGAATGAGCATTAAAATCAACAACTAAAAGATATGGCTCGAGAAGCTGTTGTAAAAGGTCTTCTAAATCATCTAGTGTTATCTTGATGTGTGGTTGGAGGTATACTGAACATACTGTGATGGTTTTATGTGTTAATAATGTGGCTGCTACCGCTTCAAGTCTGGTATTAAGAGTCAGCTCCTGAGCAGCGATTCCAGTTTTCACGACGATGGCTACACCACCCGAGAGTCTGCTGGACAGCTCCCGGTCCCGGCGGATGATTTTATAATTTTTAAGGAAATTTTTGTTCTGAGGACCTAAGTTGGTTTCCTGGAGACACAAAGCCAATGGGGAGAATGTAGCCAGGATGTCCTTTATGTCGCTGTAATTATTTAGTAGTCCTCTACAATTCCAATGTATTATACACGCCATCTTATTTTATGAAAAATGTGAAAAACTAGCTTAGGTTTTTTTTGGCCCAACGACTCGGGGCCTGTCTTTTTTTTGACGGTCTAAGCTGTGCCGTCGTCCGTCTGACGTCGAAGGCACAGCCCTACCGGGGCTCGTGTCCATTGCCTCCTCTTCAGAGGCAGCGGAGGAGCGCGCCCCAGATAAGTGTTCTTTCGTGTTAGGCCTCGCCTCATGAGGAGAGACCTTCAGGCTTGTCAACCCGGAGGGCTGCATAGCCTTCTTTTGAGATGGAGGTGGGGGAGCAGCATGAGCCACTTCCACCTGGGGCGCGGGTAGCCCTGCCCGAGGCTCACTCTGTGTGGCCTGGGCAGGTGCTAAATGTTGGTGTGGCACCCCGCGCTGTTGTGCCATACCAGAATAACTTGGTTTTGCAGTGAACTGAAAAGCAGGAGTAGTGGCCAGTTTTTGTCGCGCTTCTTTATACGACAAGTTTTCTTTTGTTTTGATAGTGATTACTTCTTTTTCAGTTTTCCACGTGGGCAAGACCTTGAATAAGCAGGGTGTTCTCCTTCACAGTTAGCACACTGCAATGTGGTTTCGGTGCATTCATCAGTTGAGTGTTCTTTTGAAGCGCATTTCGCACAAGTTCGGCGACCGCAACAACTCTGTGAGCCGTGGCCGAATTTCTGGCAGTTAAAGCATCGTCTAGGGTTCGGTATATAATGTCTTACACTTATCTTCAGGTAGCCTACTTCAATGGTGTCAGGGAGAGCACTGGAAGCAAATGTAAGGACAATGTGCTTTGTCGGGATTTCTTTGTTTTCTTTTCTTATCTTAATCCTCTGGACATTTACAACGTTCTGATCAGCAAGTCCTTCTATCAGTTCTTTTTCTGTCAAGTGTATGAAATCATTTTCTGAAATCACACCTCGGACAGTGTTCAGGGATTGATGAGCAGTGATCGAGACAGGTATGTCCCCGATAGACTCAATGTTGGACAGTTTCAAATATTGCATGTAGTCTTTCAATTCAAGCAGTAGGTCTCCACTTGCCAGTTTTTTCACCTTGTAACCTGTACCTAGTGCACTTGTCAGTGATTTCTCAACTATGAATGGGGAGATAATTCTCGCTGATTTTTGCTCTTCTTCACTACGTATCACATAGTACTTTGGGAAAACTTCTTTGTTTTTTTGGAAAAATTCATGGGTTACATCGGTCCGCCCTCTTTTGAGAGGGCGATCAGTTCCAGAAAGAGAAGCAGCCATAAAATGTGATATTTTTCGGCCAAAGTGGCAGCCACCCACCATGGAGCCCAACAAGGGGACGGGAAAGGAGCTTGTACAAAGAGTCCTGGCCACGTCAGCTGTACACTCTGACTATAACCAAATACGGCGTAACGCAGGGTGGTTAGCAACACAAGGTTAACCCTCGCCGCCAGGAAAAAAGAAAAAGCGAGAAGGGAGGAGAAGACAGGAAAGTTCTGAGAAAGAGGATAGGAAAGTGAAAGATGGAGGGGAGGATAGGAAATGGGGACTGCCGATTTCCCCCGGGTGGGTCAGCCCGAAGGTGCCGTCTATGGGAAGCGTGAGCCAAAGTGGTGTGTTGCCTCCACTGAGGGGCCTTAAGGGTCCAAACACTCGGCATTGGCTCAACCACCAGGATCCCCTTTTCCCCAGACACGACGATGCCACGCACGGCTAAGCGTGGGTGCTCGGGGTCCGTGGTGTCGCACAAAACACACAAACACCTGCTTTAACAGGTGCCCCCTGCGGGGGGTTTATATAATTGAGAAGCACATTTTGGGGGGACAGTTGAGGTTTGTATGTGGGTAAGCCGTCGGTGAACCTTTACATTAAGGAATTTACTTTTTTATATTACTCACTAGTGATGACCTCATTCAATTATTTTCTGCCATTTCACAGATTTGGGTTTTGTGTGCGCGCATTTCAGTGTGAGTGTTGGTTTGCTTCTTTTTTTGAATAAAATTTCAGTAGTTCGCCCAGCCTCTTCTTGTGCTCTTCCTTCTGTGTTATGACTTTCGGCTTGTTTTAAGGTAAATCCTTACAAACCCTCCCAGTCTTCAACCTTGTTGCTCATTCACACATCCATCTCTGTACCGCCCTCCGCCAAGCTTGCCGTCCCTTGGAATCCTAGTCCGTTGTCCTTAGATGCCATCGGTTATTTTTCCTTCGTATTGGACGGTTTTCTCATGGCCATTTCTTCCTCACGATTTCCAATAGAGTATCGCTGTTTCCTGACACCTTCTGCTATCTACATATATTTAACGTTTTTCGTTCCTTTTTTTCTCACGTTTTTCTTTCCACAGCTCACTTAGCTGTCTTCAAAACGAGCAATATTATATGTGAATGGTGCACAGTTCCCAATTTTATTTAGACAAAGTAATATTTCGTGTTGTAACGAATGATTTCTGTAAATAGAATCCCCAAAGGCACAGACTTTGGGCTCTTCCCAACACCAGTGTGGGAAGCCACCGCATGCTTCCGTATGTTGTACTAAACATTTTTATTATTATTCCTTGCTGTTCGCCGCAGTTAATGAAGGCACAATTTGCATAAGTTGGCGAAGTTCTACTCGCAGCTTTGGTTCTTTTCTTTTGAAGCGAAAGCTTCACTACGTTTGGTATTTGTTTTCCTCAGTCCCCCATGTATTTCATACAGGTCGTATCCATATGCAGGTCGTATTTATGCAAAACGTTCGTCGCTATCATAAGGCAACTGTGCGCGATAAAGCACACAGTTTTTAAGAACCGCGTTACAAGCTTTATACATTCAGAACGTTTTTATTCATTGACGCAAACAAAACAAACGCGGTGATAAAGGACGATAACCGCATTGAAAACAAAATACAGATTGCCACTCCTCTTTTTTGGTCACCGCATTGCAAGCCTTGCTTCTTTTATGTTTGTTTTATTCATCCTAGAAGAAGCACCGTAATCGAAGCTGCAGCGCGCATATTTCACCGCACCAGTCATCCACTTCTAGTTGCGCACCCATAATCGTACACTACTCCCTTCTCTTGCCTCCCACAGCCCAGGCCAATGGTATCCTGGACTGAGGAAACCACCCACGCTATTCCGTTAAACAATTAAAGTTTACTCTCTCTCTCTCCCTTTTCTTCTGCGCTCTTTTGTTGAGGAGCGACAGGCTGTAACATTTTTGTTTACATTGGTTTCTGGAGTTAAAGCTCCCAAACTGACACAAGCTATGAAAGGCGGAGTAGTGGAAGACTCCGGGAATTTCTACCACCTGGCACACGGGCGTCTGGCTTTTCGCCTCCATCGAAAAGCAGCCCCCGTGGCCAGGATTCGATCCCGCATCCTTGAGCAGAGAAGTCGAGCGCCGTAACCACTGCACCACGGCATATCCTATGACATCGGCACAATCGTATCGTTATCTGATTTTCAAGTAACTTTAACCAATCACCTTAAATAATTAATATCATCACAGTTGTCAGCACTTCAAGCACATCTCTCCCTTTATGTAAAACCTCCTAAATGGGAGCCTATAAGGAATATAAACTGAATTGAATTGGATACGGTATTTCTCACTTGACCTACAGAAAACAGGGTAGTGTCAGCCCAGACAGACTAAATCATGTACTAGTGATTAGTAGCACTGAAACGTTTGTCGACAACATAACTCAGCAAATGCAAAAACAACGTTCAGCACAAAATTTCGGATTGGTAGCCCAAAAAAGCCCTGAGCAGAAAACGTTGCGACTGAAGTGACCGGCACTAGGTATCGCACGCCGTGAGAAACGCGGCCCCGGAAACAGTGTTCTACTTTTGCCCAACACATACAAGCATCGCCTTAGACGCGCGAAATAGAATGCAAGAAAAGCCGCAAAATGAATCCGCCCTCACTTTGTTCTGTTACATTTTTTGAACACAATTTAAACGTCCTCAGTTCTATACAAATGTTGCAATCGACCAATAATTTTTCGAACCCACTTTAGGATCTGCAGCACACAAACTTCTTTACTTTGCTTTGGCGAGTTCTGAGCCCGCGTAAAACGTAGTCAAAACGTAATAATGTCTTCACGTCCATTTTTACGGGATCGCGTATACAGCTCATTATCTCAAGAAGGGGTCGCTGTCACCCTAACTCAGTATTGAGAAAAACGTGTCAGAAAAATTGACGCCGCCATGCTGCGGCCCCCGCGATGAAACTAATCGAGGCCTTATACATCGCTGCTAAATAAGATTCCGTCTGCGTATTCTGAGCTCAAAAGCGGCTTACAGAGTGCAAACTGCGCGCCTACGTCGAATTGTTAATGCGGAACACCCAAGAGGACGGCAGGCACGTCATAAACCTTAAGGCGGAGCTCAAGTGTTATCCTAACATTTTTATGCCTGTAATCCATCGAAATTGCGACGACACCCCTCAATAGAACCTCAATGTATAGAGATTTAACGTCTCAAAACTGCAGGTGGGTTTATAAAGAAACAGAGCTGTTAAAGGTCGCTGGAGTAGTTTAACCGACATGTGGCAAAGAAATCGGTAGTGACGCTTGCGTCTGCTTCCGCGTGACAGTGCGGGATCAATATAATGAATCAGATTTTTTACTGTGCGTATTGTGTTTAGGCATTTCACATCTTACACTTGGTTAATAATAAGCTTAGTACTACAGCCTATTCATAGATCACTGTACATTTGATTATGTCACACTTATCTCAGTTCTTGCAGTGAATAATGGGGAACCACATACAAAACGTATTTATCACCATTGTTGACACTACAAAACGCGCCTTGAAAACCATGGGATTACCTACTTCTGGTAGTTCTAACAATAACATCTTTGACGCACTACAAATCAGGTCGTTCACTACCTTACGCGACTACAAACTATCCCTTGTTGTTAGTAATATAAATAACAACTACCCATTAACTATTAGTACATTCAGTATTCCCGTCCGCACTAATAGGAAAGCCAGAAAATTTTATTCTTTCCGTTTGTCACAATGAGTACGGAGAAAGATGAATAGAATTTACAGGAGCGAAAACTGAAACTCGTTGCCAATTGAAATAAAACTAGCTAGGAATTTTAAACTGACATGCAAGATACATTTTCTCGCAATCGAAGCAAGGCTACAATTGTAGTTTTTCTTCAATGTGTTTGTAACGGCTGACCTATATGTTATTTTGTATTGGACCGCTGACTAGCCTCATTGGCTATAGGTCCAAATATCTGTGTATAAATTTTTCTTTGTATCGTTGAATTAAAACTTAATAATTCGTGTTTTTTGGAATGTTTCCTCTACACTGACAATTTACACTACCAAGATTGGTCATCATTATTGGCCAGACTATACCCACTGCAGGGCGAAGGCCTTTCCCATATTACTGCAATTAACTCGGTCCTGTGCCAGCTGTATCCACTTGACCCCTGTGAACTTCTTAACCTCATCCGCTCACCTAACGTTCTGCCGCCCCCTGCTGCACTTTCCTTCCGTTGAAAGAATCTATTTTTTTTACCCTAAGCGACCATTGGTTAATGCCCTTCTTGAGTTCCACTAGACTATTAGTAATCGGAGTTATTTCTCTGACTCACTCTGCACGCTTCATATCTCTTAACGTTACACCTACCATTTTGCGTCCCCTAGCCCTCTGCGTTGTCCTAAGCTTAAGTAGAGCACTTTCCGTTAGCCTCCTGTTCGTTTCCCTTTCATGGTCCGGATCTGCGGTTATTACCTGTCCTAAGCAGACATATTAGCCTACCACTTCCAGCGCTTCGCTACGTATTGTGAACTGCTGTTCCTTCCCGAGGCTGTTGAACATCACCTTAGTCTTCTGCATACTGAGTTTCAAGTTTACCTTTCTGCTTTTCCCGTGAACTACTTAGTAAGGCAATGTCTTCAGCGAATCGCAGATTATTGAAGTATTCTCTATTCACCCTTATTCCTAACTGCTCCCATTCCAAGTCTCTGAATACTTTCTCTATGGAAGGTGTGAATAGCAGTACTGGGGTGATCATGTCCCCTTACTTAACACCTTTCTATATTGAAATTTTGTTACTTTCTTAATGCAGAACTATGGTTGCTGCGCAGCCACTACAGATATCTTCCAGTACTTTCACATACGGCTGGTTTATACCCTGATTTCGCAATGCCTGCTTGAGCGCCGAGGTTTCTAGGAAGCAAATGCTTTCTCGTAGTCAGTGAATGCTGTGCATAGGGGCTAGTTATATTCCGAGCGTTTTTCTATGACCTCGTTGATGGTATGGAAAAATGCAGTACCGTTTCCGAAAACCTGTTTGATATTTTGCATGATTGAAGACTAAGGTTTTCCTGATTCTATTAGAGATTACCTTAGTAAATAACTTATGCGCAACATACTGTAAGCTGATTGGTCTATAATTTTTGAAGCTCTTAGTGTCCTCTTTGTTATGAACTAAGATAATCTTTGCGTTCTTCAATGGTTCCGGTATCGTCGATGACACCAGGCATTGCGTATACAAGATGGCCAGTTTTCCTAGCACGGTATTCCCCCTCGTGCTTCAACAAATCTGCAATTGCCTGATCCTCTCCAGCTGCTTTCCCCTTTTTCGTAGTTTCTAAAGGTTTCTATATGGGTAACATCGCTTATCCCGAAGATCGCGTTTTAGGTCAGCCAATGTAGATTGGTTTCGAGGGTTCGTATATTTTACAAGCCAAACAGTCTTTTTTTGTGGTTGAAATACGGCCGAGTTTTGCTTCAAGAGAATCTAAAAACAATTACAGCGGCGATGAACTGTGTCATCTAATATAAACGCATAGAAGAAAAGGAGCATAAACATACTCTTCACAGTTGCATAGTGCATAAAGCAGCCTTATGTTACTAGGAGTCAGTGGTGAACTTATGGCTGAAAGTGTTGTCATTGAAAGAGCCTTAGGAATCGTAGGGTCTTCCCTGGGGCAAGCTGTTGTTATCCTGGGGTATCCGAAATCTGGCTTTCAGAGGCTGGAGCGAGCGTGGTTTTACCACGTGTTTGGTGTCCCTCAGCTCAGTGCACGTTGTCTACACATTTGCGTTTTCAGTAGTTGTCCTCGCACATAGCAGTCTTGGGGAGCGAAAGAGTGAGCAACCTCGCCTATAATGCACTGCCCAGAAACCAAACAAAAAATATCCTCCAAGTCAGCAAATCCTAGAAACTATGTGCAGTCATTTAGTACCCTTTAGTGTCCGTCCACTGAACCATTTGTGAGAAAAGAAATAGGAAGACCTCAAGCCATTTTATTACACCTCATTCGCAAAAGCTGTCCTCGTTCCGCGGAGTGAACGCACAAAACACACTTGGAATTATCTCCTCTGTGTTCCTCATGCTTCGTGTGCTGGGATTTAGACCATTATGATGCGCTGTCCAGCTTACCGCGTGGAATGGCATGCCCCGTTTGCTTTCCCGAAGAGTGTAGGAATGACAGTTTTAGCCAAGCGGCAGCCAGGCAGTAGGATGGAAGCTTCTCTCCACTTAAGATCCCTACGAGGCTCTGATCTGGACCTGAAATGGAGCCGGAAGCAGTCGTCTATTATGGATAACGTACATGGTGACGCTATCCACAATAGTTTTGCATTTTATTATTTGTCTCAAATGGTGACCAAGATGGAACAATTGGCGGCCGATTCCGCAAGGCTAATCCTACCACAACCTTAGAACAACCACAATTACTCTTTAAGAGCATTTTTATTGGACCTTCCAGCTGGTCTGGAGTAAGTAAAATATAGCGCAATAAATCAATGAAAGTTGGACGACTCTTCCCCCATAAGTCCTTTTACCTTCTCGGACAGCATGCAGATGCACTGGGCTCCGTTCGCCGTATACTCGGGCTAAGAACGAAGTTGCAGATACCCTTCAAGGGTGGCACCCAAGCCACTGGCGTTGACAACTGTAAGCCAGTGGTGGTCGGTCAATACGAATGTCATTTATGACGTTGCAGTGAAAACTATAATCTCTTTTTAAGCATAAAGAAACAGAAAATATCAAAAACTTGTAAATTCCTCGCTGCCACATGGTGACCTTTTCGTATACTTTCTCACCATGGTTTATTTTTTTTTGCTTATATACCGGCACAAATTCACAATATGTGTTGAATAAGCTTTGTAGTTTATTAACAGCGGGACGTGTGTCCGTCGCTCATTTTCGCGCTGCCCTTTTTTGTGCTCAACTGTCCTGAACACGAAGACCCTCATAGAAGCAACGACTACCCTTGTTTGATTTAATGCACTATGAACCTCTTGTTTTCGTCGCTATTTGCCTGAGTTGCTTTCGGACGTTACGTACCTATAAGCCTTTTGTTTTACTTTTTTCTCAGCTTATGGCGTAGGCCAAGATATTGTTACTACCTGAGGGGGTGTGAGGCTATATGAAGCTGCCAAAAGACAGCTTTTACTTCAGGCCCCCGCCATCATATACAGGGTGATGTAAAATAAATTTATTATTATTATTACTACTTCTATGATGAGGCTGATCACGAGCCTACCAGCCACGTATGGTAAAGAGAACCGTGAATTATGTATCTGTAGTTAGAAATTTTCAGAGCTTCTGTCGTTCTAAAAATACGCAAACTGCAATGTTTACATAAAGAAATAGTAAACTTGCGCAACTTCTTTGCTTAGGTTGACAACTCGATGTGAAGCTTCTTACAAGCTATCTGAAGAAGCCCAAAAGACTTGCATAGTTGAACAGTAGGCACACCAGGCTTTTTTTTGTAATGCGTCACTGCACACACACGGGAAATATTGTTTATGGGAGTAGACTGCAGTAGACGTGGCTTCTATTAGCTGTTTGCACCATCTTCGAGCTTGAATGATGTGTCGATCTAAATGCTTTCTAGTACTCCCTTTATGTGCTTAAAAATATATGGGGACACGTAAGCTCCGCAGTAAGGGTATGCCGCTAAGAGCTTGACAAACGCGGATGATGTATTTCACTTTTTAATGTTTATATTTATAAACCAATACTTAGCATCAGCAGTCATTGGCTATCCATTCTGAGCAGTCTAACACCTTTGGACACATTTGTCATTTTTTTTTAATTATATTAATAAATTATTCCATCAATTAAACTTCAATTTCTTAATTAGCGTCATCATGCATTGGCTTTACACTACGAGCATTTTGACACCTTTAGGCGTCCTTTTTTCAAATTTTTATTTACTACGTTTCTTTTTTCGTCAATTCATTACAATGAGTTCATAAACTCTTCATCGCCTATCACACGCCAATTCATCATCAATCCCTAGAACCACATGGCAAGATCTTTTAACTCAGACCCCCATTATTTCCAAACGCGGTGCCGACAACTACTACTACTACGCCGACGACTTTTTGACCGAACTAGCTGTATAGGCTATCACTGAATAAACAAAAAAGATGGAGCTAAATTGGGGTTCTCCTCAGTTCATGGCACATGGTAACAATAATTCTGCTCTTGCCACATGTGCCGTGGGGCCTGCTGAATAGCCACTGAGCCACGTATGGTAATGAAAAGTGCAGCTCATACTTCCGTAATATGAACACAGCTTAACTTAGCCCGAGAACATGCTTCCCATGGTATATATACAAGTAAACAATAGATTGCGGCAACAATTTGCACAGAGGTTTCCATACTGCCGATGACTACCTCACTTTAGGTTTTTACATTGCAGCACATTACTGCTGGTGGTCGCAGAAAAATCTACAGCCTAGATGGTTTTCAGCACTCTTGGCCAATGTGCATATGAGCGGTTTTCACCATTGCATTTGCTTACTGCAAAAAAAAAAAATCAAGTGGCTAACAGTCAGGTGCTTCACCGTTTTTATGACATTTTGCATGCTGACATTTCGGGTCCCGTGGGTTTCTTGAAGAATGCAGGATAGCTTTGTTGTCATGATTTTCGAAGTAGTTTTCTACTAATAAATTGACTGCTTCATCTGGTGTTTATTTTTGGTTTTGAAGCCTGCGAACAACGCTTTCTTCTTTGAAACACCACTGCTTGTTGAGAACAGGCACATAAGGGCCATTTCAAGCTCACGTAACCTTGTCCCATGACCCCAAAGGAGCCAGTTTGCTTACTCTGTATATTTCGTTGCGAACCCGTAGAGACAAGAAGGTTCTTTGTTTATTGCAGCCAGAGAGCGGACCGCAACAGCTTGCCTGTGTAGTTTCAGCCATCATGAAATACTATGCTCTGATGAAATGCATATTCTCAGTTCTCAGTCACCTGTTGCCCCTATTTGAGCAAGTGCAGAAGCTGGTTATTACAGCGACAGCGTCGAATCGCCCCTTCCTGGATTTCGCTTTGGTGTAGCGGCAGTATTAGTAGTAGTAGCAGTAATAGTCAGCGTGCTCGCAGCCTGGTTGTCAGTGCGAGCTTTCTACAACGCTCTCCTTCTAGGAAGAGTCTGGAGGCTACAAGGAAAGAGCGAGGTACGGCAACAAGGAAGAAATGCGTCGACGGAGGGTAGTAATAAAACTGTACCTTATGGTGCCACCTGTTAAGCACCCGTTTTCTGAGTTTCGCATAGCTGTAGTAGTAGTAGTAGTAGTAGCAAACATAATTGTGTGCCTCTCAATTTGTTCACCTATGTAAACCACGAAATAGTACTACCATGCACACCACAAAATAGTACTACCTCCACAGCGTTCGCTGAACCTCGCGTAAAGGAGCGGCAATGATGCAGTAACTGTCACCGTTTCTCTGCAGCAAAGCCCTTCATTTTTTGGCCCCCATATTCCCGTCCAGAACACTTCAGCACCAGAGGCGATATCAGATGCTAGAAGTGGAGCTCACAAAAGAGCGTGCGCAATGCATGTTGCAAAAACTACGACGTTCTTGGTTGGCAGTTGCTTTCTTCAGTTGCCACAACACCGCGCATCGCTCACATTTGTAGACTTTCGGGGTGCAATCCAGTCTGTCACAGAGCTTTACCGGTGCTAATTACGACTGTGGCTAGAATCGACTAATTAATTCACTAAATGATTAAGGAGATTTATTCTACTGCTGTTATTACAACCCATTGAGAAACCGTGTACCACAAGTTGAAAAGCTAACGCAAATGTGGAATAAATAGTTAGTTTACACAGAAAAGTGTATCCATGACTGTAATTCCAGGGTCAAGGAAAGTTGAAAACTCCGGTGCACGTGTTTTTATTTCTCGCGAAGACCCTAACGATCCACAAGGCAATCACATGAGATGGAGGAATGCGTAGCTACCAGTTACCTTAAGTGCCTATTAACAGCGGAAGGCTGCGGAGGTCATGCTGCACAAGCTTTTCGTTGTAATTTTGAGCTAAGAACAAATCGCAAATGATCTTGCTCGAGGCAGTCACTTGCTGACCGATTTCCTGCGACACATCTAGAAAAAAATGTTTCCTTCAATCCACGCAACTGCGCAAAATGACATGACACGTAATCGCATTCTGCTGCGTTTTCAAATCGAGCCATAGCACAAGCCAGCAGCCCCCTGCCAGCATTATTTAGGCATCCATATTCGAGCATACACACTTCTTTGCTTGCACGTGCTGCCTCTTCCTCATGTGCTGCCCGCTCGTTTTTTTTTTTACCTGCAACATTTTCTCTCAGTCATAAAATTTCCTATGCACCGCTTGAAGCAAGCGTGCCACGTGTGATAAGCTGGAAGTTTTCTTCTATTTAGGGCGCAAAAATTTTATGCGTGCAGAAACATGCTGGATTTTTTTATATCTAAAAAGTTGCTGGGAAAAATTTTCCTCCGCTGTCAACTATGGAGCCTCGCTCGTCAAATTGCGCATGGATGGGGCGACATGGATGGGGTGATTTCAGGAAGTAGGAAATGATACCTGCCTGCGTAAACACTTCATGGGTTCAGGGCTCGTTGCGGACTAAGCAGATAAAGTAGCATGATATCCTGGAAGCTCTAGTATGAAGTCATCATTAACTAGCTTTTTCTGATCATACCGGCTGGGAAACTGCGCTTCGAAAAATGACCACTCTTAGTATTCACAATTCAAGAGCTTATTGGTTGGGGCTCCATCTAGAAGCGGCTAATAAAAGCTATCTGCTATTTCCGTCATTCTCTTCTGAAAATCACTTATTTCCTTTTTGTCTTCCCTCCTAATTATCCCTGCGGCGCTTACATGTAATAAGGCTTTTTACTGCATCTCTTCGACCAATTTTATTTACCAGATTATTGTGAATTTACCAACAACCTCAAAATTTAGAACTTAGACACAGAAGACTTCAAATGACAGCGAGCACCACCACTATCCGTATGCACCCTTTTTTTGACAAGTCAAAACCATCATTTTTTAAGGCCTTCATAGGCTGATCCTTGTTAGCAAGGTCTGTGCGTTCGCGAGATGTTTCCGCGAGATTTTGTGGCATTTCGCGGGATATCTACGGGGTTTCTTTTTAACCTCTGGAAAAAAAAATCCTCCACAGTAAACTGAACTCCTACACCCCCGATCATCAGCCGAGCGCGTTAACTGACTACACCACGTCGGACACAGGGGAACGTATCTTAGTTATCCTTGTCCAGAATTCCTGCCATCTCCATGGCCACGTAGGAGCACAACGACGATGCCTTCAACCCGGTCTCCAGCAGGCGTGTGGCGCACGCCATCTGCCGCCAGCTATGGCGACAAAGTACCGCAACGAGCGCGCGCCCTCGCCGCCAAGTTTAGCTGCTCACCTTGAATCTGGCACGGAAGAAGCACTACGTGATCGGTGGGGTTCTGGCACAAAAACACTATAGTAGAATCAGCCTTGAGGGCTTATGCCTTATTTTATTATTAATTTACTTACACAATTATTTATTTACATATACTATAGTCTCGCAGAGAGAGATGTAACAGGACTGGGTACATACGCAAACAAGGATCACAATATAGCAACAAGTGCGCAAAAGAAATCAAAGAAAATAAATAGTCACATATTAATTATATAACAGGATCTGTAAAAGTGCGGAACCACCATCACATATAGTCGTATAGTTGTTTGGCGAAATCGTCATGAGACAAGGACGAAAGGAACATCCATTACATTCCACATTTCTATAGTGCGTGGAGAAAAAGTATTTATCAGAATCAGTTCATTCCTGTAATGAGAGTAAGTTGAGCAGGCTACTGCGTCCCGTGCGCGGCACAGAAGAATTGGAGAACTGAATTGGTGCTTGTACAGATAAAGTGTCAAGTACAATGTTGTGGAAGATAATGATGCGGTTATACATGCGTCTGTAAGCAAGAAAGGGAAGCGATAAGATGGTGGAATGTGTCGAGGGCGAGAAGTTGCGCTTATAACGGCGATAAATAAATCTGACTGCGTTTTTTTAACAGAATCAAGCTGTTTTGTATCGCGCAGATGACAGAGTGACCAAAGGGCAGACGCATATTCAAGAAGTGGTCTAATAAAATATTTATACGCTGCAATCTTGCACTATTTTGGGCCTATTTTCGAGATGCGTTTCCGAAAAGTTTTCTCGGCGCTTTACCGCAATTATTTCAGTATGCCTGTGCCACGTATAGATTAGGTGCAAACGTTACTACTAAATATTTAAATTCATATACCTATGTTAGGCTACTGCGTTTATTAATATAGGCATAATTAGGTGGTTTTCATTAGCTCGTAATCGTCATGAAAACAGTTTTTTTTTTTAATTAATCGACATCGCCACTTCTAGCTCCAGTCGCAGAACCTTGAAAATCCATTATTTAGCTTCTCTTGGTGAGTAATTGAGGAGATTTTAGAATAAAAAACGCAGTCGGGGGAATATAATTGATATTTTTTTTTATCATATGTTCCCCAACAGCTGTAATAAAATCATTGTTGTGATAATACATTAAAGTTGCCCTAAAGCAGACCCTTGAGGCACCCCGGAAGTTACCCTTACGCTAGATGATTTCGACTTGTTATACGAAACGAACTGCGAGCTTAAATACACGTAGTTCCTTAGCCAGCGAACGAGGTTAAAATGATTACAATGAATGTGTTCAGTTTATAATAATAGCTTTCGGTGACAAATGGCATCAAATGCTTTCGCATAGTCCGTGAAAATGACGTCAATCTGTACACGTGCGTTAAGTGTTGAGCGATATCTTACGTGAACTTGGTGAGTTGTGACACAGTGGAAAACCCAGCGTGAGACCCATGCTGTGCGTTACAAAATATGTTATTCTTGATTAAACACTGAACAGGTGTATTTATGAATGATGTGCTCTAAAGGTTGCACATTATTGATATCAAAGAAATTAGCCTTTAATTGGTGACGAGGGCCTTGTTACAAAATTCTTATTCATTGAAATAATTTTCGTGTTTTCTAAGACCGACGGTACAGTTTCAGACTCTGGTGATTTTCTAAACAGTACTGATAAATAGCCAGAAAGCAATTCGGAATACCATCAGGAACGCGTTCGGCACACCATCAGGCCCTGCGCTTTTGCTTGTGCCCAAGTTTGATAGCACATTATGCACACCAACAACATTTATATCAATACTAGGAAAAGAGGCAGGCGCAGTATTGAAAATAAAATTAGGGCGGATCCTTCCTCATCAGTGAAAGAAGCGTCCTTCATCATCAGGCTCTCCACTTTGACAAAAGGCTGTACATGGAAGGAACAGCACAGTGGAGAAGCACTGAAAAGAAACAGGCCTCATTCAGAGAAAACTAATTTTTACAAAAGCATGACATGGCAGGAAACCAAAAAACAAAGAACAAGAAACAAAACACTGTTATACAATAGTACTATTATAAAATAATTATAAAATACAATCAAGATGCATTGGTCTAAGGAAGCATGTACATCTTGATCTCCCCCTTTCACAGCAAGCCGGTGTAAGCAATCGGTTAGCACTCAAGCTTTTTTCGGAAGAAATACTGCTGAAAGATGACTTATGTCGCCAGTTTTGTTACTACATGTGTATAACAATACTATATTCCTTGCGTTAGATGATGCTCATGTCGGAAAAGGAGAGTGTGTTGGAAAGCACAGGTAGCCACAAAAGCAGTGATATAAGGCGGGATGTTTAGAATAATCTAGACTGTTGCATGTGCTCATTTATTCTTGGAGTATCAGGTTCACCCGGGAAGCGGTAGGAAAGCAGCAGACTTGTGCAGTCATGCAATTATTGGGACTCAAACGGCGCACTGTTGGCATGGTACACAACGCACCGGCTTTATGCAGGGCAGCATACACAGGATAACAGGGTTTTGAAACCGAGTCAAATATTTTAATTCACATGATAGTAATTATTAGGATTTTTCAAAATGTTCTGCCTTGCACCATCACTTGTACCGCAATATCACAGTCCGTATGTACCCATTTGTTTCAAACATGTCAACGAAATAACCACAGAAAAATTATGGAATCATTTCATATCCATTTTACCAACGAAATAATCACAGAAAAATTATGGAATCATTTCATATCCATTCTACGTAGGATTTCTGCGTTAGTCACCGTTGAGCTGCGTCGTTCAAGAAATGCAAATTTTTTATTCAGTTATACTGCAACTCGAAGCGAAACCGGAAATAATAGGAAGTGTGGGCTTCCTCAGGCCTGTGCATCTTTCTGCTATTGTGTACCTTAATTTTCTTTTTCACGGGCCTGTGTACAGGCTTAACGTTTGGACATTTTGACTGCCAGTGCGGATCTGATTTTGAGCTGTTTGTCTTTTAATTTCCTGACATGCGATGTTCAAGTATAAGCTCTGCTTTTCGCCTTAGTTTGTCCCGTCCTGTATATTTCTTCCATGTCCTACCACGGCATTGTTTTTGTCATCAGTCTTATTGTCATGGGCAAACATTATGTCAAATTGGCTCAAAATTAGGCTGAAAGTAAATATCTTTGCTGTCTTAGGCTCTTCATCTGCCTTTTTATATTTCTTGATCATGAGTATGTATTATCTATTAATCGAAATGCAATGGCTCTACCGTTCAGAACATCCATGGTGCCTTCTGAACTATCAACTGAAATTTAGCCTATCAGGAAAGAGTTCTATACAAGACACCGAAAAATTGCAGCCATTTCAGCTACGTTGTGGAGATGAAAAGTATATGCGAAACGGACGCCATGTTGAATTTCGCTTTCAGGCTAGAGTTGCAAGGTCAGGTTTCAGGCAAAAACCAGCAAAATCAGCGGCTGCAGACCTCAGTGTTAGCAAACTAATTATAAAGCTTGGGACCACTTAATACACCTTAAGAGCACAATGTGAGTGGGGTGTTAGGCTCCATTGTGCACAAGCACACGTTGATGAAGAAGACATGTAAAACAAAGCGCACGAGTGTGGCAGTTAAACATGTGGTTAGATCAGGTGAGGTAATAGCTATGAGGCTCTGTACTGTCTTCCCACAAGACATTTGTGGGTTCATATCTGCTCTGATGGAGTTTTATAGGTCAAAGCTCAGCTTTCTAGATACTTCGTGGTTTTACGATTTAGCTCGTGAAGCAGTCTGTCACACTAAAATATTTTATTGTGCACACTTGTGGTCCTATAGTGGAACATTTCAGTTTATCCAGCTTGCTTAACTTTAATTATGCAAGCTCATTTCATGAACTTACTGTGTATCACAGCTTATCCACCGAAGTATAGTGGCCTTACCATTCAAAATATCTGTGGTACCTTCACAGCAATAAACTGAAGCTTGAAGATGCGCATGGGAAGGAAAGTTCTCTGAACATCACCAGAAATATTTGATTCTAGCATGTGCACTTTTATACTTCTATAATGCAAGTTTTCAGGCTTCACCTAGTACAACCTACTGTGCACTTCATACATTAAATATGTATATTAGTAAAGCAGACAGGAAACCGAAGAAGAGACAGACTAGCTACTTCCATTTAAAGTGGTGCCTGCCTGCAAGCTCTAGGAAAAACAAGAAAGGGAAAGGAAGTAGTGAAAAGAGACACAAGATGCATGATAACCAACATAAAACGTGAGGCGCAAATAATTAACTCATTGGAAGGACCAACTCATGCAGCATGAAGCATAGTACTGGCAAGAAGATAATAAGCTGATGTTCATACTGTAATGAAATAAAATGAAGTATATATGCACACCATACCAGTTGGAGCTTCATCTGTTCTGCTGAGCTCCTGCAGTGCCACCACAGCATCTGTTATTTACATGACGTTGTAAATGTTATTTTCATGTCGCAATTGTACACTCTGCAATGAACGATAATAAAAACTCGTTCTAACATCACGCCAGTGCTAGCTTCATCTGCTCTGGTCAGCACCAAGAGTGCTTCCGCAGCATCTATGGTCATTCAAAATCTGCCCTCGCACACTAAACACTTTGCTTCCCTCTTCTGCGTGCAAAATATTTAGATCTTCTAATGCATTGCCTATCAATTAAAACTGTTTAACAGCGACAACCCGAGGTGGGCAACATCACGAGGTTTCAACCTAACCTCATGAGGTTACCCACAAATCAAATACGCTATTTCATCGTCTGCAGCAACAGAACATCTTTGGACATTTGTCAGCGTGCCGTGTAACTATGAACTTCAATGGCGAATTAAAAGAGGATTTTCACAACTACGTTTATATGAATACATCATTGGTAACTGTGATATAGCTACGAACAACGGTGGGAGGGGTCATGAGTTTGCCTAGTCTGATGACAAATAATGTACTAATTAAAACCCCTTTAAGCTATCTCAACTGGTGCACACCGCCAAAACACTAATTACAAACGTTACTATCAGTGCAAGGCACAGTCTAAAAATCGTGTAATATGTATGATGACCAACACAAAATTGTAAGGCATAAAGAATAAACAGACCAAGAGGAATGAGCATGAAACATGAGTCATAGTACTGGTACAAATACTACAAATGTGCTCTCTCTAATGAAGTTCAGAAAAGCACATTTGCGTATTATTCTAGTTCGGGCTCTGTTCCACCAAGCTCTAGAAGAGCCTCCACACCATTCATTGGACAACCCTCTTCAGCTCCACTCTCCGCACAGTTAGTGTATGCAATGGGCTGCTGCCCACCACAAGTCAGACCAGTGTGGGCTGCAAGAAAGGACAGACATCTCATTAGCTAAGCTGCTCAGGATAGCAATATTCATTCTGCTCTTACCAGTATGCAGATGACATTACCTCTAGTGAGAACTGCTATCTACCGACAACAAATTCAGCAAAGTTTCTGGATTTGAAGTTGCTTCCCTCAGTCCTACTAAACAGAAGTACCAGCATGTAAGATAAGGGCTGACTATCTGGGACAGAAATAAGAAGAGTGCAATTCTTTTGGTTAAAGCAAGTTGTGAAAGTGCGACAAGATGTTCACAGCTCATACATGTTGTAAGAGGTAATGGAAATGATTTAAATAGGTGAAAATGGAAGCTATAAAAACAAAATCTCTCGCGCGTGTTGGTACGTAACGGAAAGAAAAATATTTAGCTTCGCACATAGTAACGCGTATGCCCATCTCCAAGACCATTTGTATTAAACTTGCAGTCGAACACTGTCACTGAAATAGGCGAGCACATCTTGTGCGTGCGCAAGCAACTAGTCACGTACAGCTCAGGCCACACAGTGAAATGAAGCTAAAGGCGCCAGCTTCCACCAGTGTGCTATTTGCATTTGTTCTCGCGAGCAGAACACGGGCATGTAAGCATGCGCTGCGAACGCGTCCCCTCACACGTAACGAAGATAGCGTGACGGTTCTTGCGTAGAAAACAGCGACATTGTAGATGAAGCAGAGATGTACCGTCTTTGCCAAAAGTAACCACGCTGCGTGTTCCGCTTCTCAGACGTGTAGTAGAGATTTCGTACCACTTTTGAACTTGGAAATCTGCGCAAAGCAAAGGCGAGCTCCGGTTGTCACTTATAACGAGTTTTGATACTCTGGGAATTCATGTTGGCTTTGAAATATAAGCGACAAGCAAAGCTTGCAGCCTGGTTACTTTTGGCAAAGACGGTACCTTGACTTCGTTTCCACTTCAAACGTCGCTCGAAGTGATTATAATTTTTGTCTGCCTCAATGATTAGGTTTCGTGAAGACAAAGCAGCTCGGCACCCAGTCCGGATGCCCCAGATAGGGCGATGAGGAACCTGCGTTCGGGACAGAAACGCTTGGCTACCCGTGCTGCGTGTTAACTTAAACATGCATGTCAGCACATGTATACATGCGGTTTAAGTGTTGTGCTTATCAGCTGTATAGTGCTCGCCCCAGATCCGATCACCCTTTCCGGGCTACCACTTCGCATTCCACATGATTGCATCCCATGTTTGCACCGCTTCTCGTTCCTCGGAAATTGGAAACAAATATCCCATTGCCCTTCGCGCGAATGGCGCATTGCGATGAGCATCAACTCATCGGCACGAAGAAAAACAGGCAAAAACCGCTGCTATGTGTGGTAAACGCACTTCGAACGCAGCGACACGGCCGCTGGCCGCCTAATGTTTTGCCCACCAGGTCGCACTAAGTCTATCGCACGTGCACCCAATACGTCTTATGTGACGTAGGCTGGGAGAGGTCTATTGCAATGGCACGTCAGGCCACGCCAGGATGACGAGTGAGCCAAGTCCTTATACTTCTCTGCCGAAAAATTGTGCCGTGTCCGGCGGGCTGAATTGGAACGGTAGAGAGGACAGCGCAAATCTGAACACGTTGCCATGTGCGTATATCCTAGAGCAAAACCAAATTGGAACTTGCAGCAAAAAAAAAGAAAGTTCCGACCATCAGCTAGACCGAATTAAACCGTGCTTTCGCACGCCTAGCTCTTTTTAACCTTAGTTGAAACCTTGCTCATTTTTTTGTTACCAGCTGTTCATCACATTTCTTATGTACTAAATAGGCGTTCTCTTCAACATTCTTAACAAGCCCGCGTATGTAGCTAGCAAAATGCTGATAACCCAAGTCTCCACTCTAAAAGTTTCAATATAATATTGTGTTGCTAGCGCTTAGGCCAGCCTATTGTTTTTCAATACTCGCTGTTTTCTAATCAGAGGCGAAAACTTGCTAAATTGCAGTTTATATTATTTCATTTGTCTATGAAAAAGGAGCCTAAAAGGAAACTAACTTGAAATTGCACTCATTTAAAATAACATACTTGCTTATCCCATTTAATATTTTCATTTTCATAACCGATGCAAATAGCATTTTCTAGACATTATCAAGATCAAAATTTTGTGCTCAAATTTACATGACTTTTATGAACTGTCGTTTATTATGAAAATAATGACTAGTCGAAAAAAATACAGAACCGTGTCAAAAATACGACAAAATGTTCTGTAGTTCTGTCTTAAACGTCAGATTTTTCTGCAGTTCTGTAGTACTTTTCTATTGTACCTTCCTGTCAAAAGCCGCACAGATATTTTCTCGTAACAACATAAATAGTTTTGTAATTTTTCCGACTGGGGAACGAAACGTTAGCAACAATTTATTGCCCCCATTTGCAACAACCCCTAACTATCACCAAAAACACGGGCTGTCTTAACGTTTAGCTGAAACAACTTCAAACGCAAGCTTTATTAAAGCCACCTTTCATCATCACCATATTTTCTCTGTTATGACACTATAATGTTTAGTCCATAGTAAAAAAACACCTTGCTTGACATGTTTGTGCGGCCAATTCAATAGTACATTTCTCAGCATAGTATCATGATTGAGCCCTGTTTGAAATGTTCTTTTTTTCATTTTAAAGACGCACATAATCCTAGTGCGATTTATAATCACGGGACTGTCTTTTGCATTTAAGTGAACGTCATTTTTGCAATAAAAGCGTCCACTGCTCTTCTGATTACGTAGGGCGCTTTACAGTGATAGCGGCGGGAAATTATTTTCGTACACGCTCTTCCCATGGAGTTCACCTCAGATCCTAACAAGGGCCAAAGGTGGTGCCAATTGTAGTCTTTTGCATTGATATTATCTAGGTATTTGTATCTTAATTCTTTTGTTTACTTACTTATGTTCAAGCTTACATTGCTGCGCAAAACATGCTACTACCCTCCTCCTCCCTTATTCATACGGCCTTGAGCACCACCTACCTTGATCACACTTATCTCTTGCTTCCTCTCTCTAGAAACCCACGCAAGAGTAAACCGAAAAAACTATGTCAAATAAAGAAATTCGAAGGCGAAGCGTGGCAGCTTGCTGCCCCAGCGGAAGCCCTACGCACCAACCATCTCTCCACTCTGCATTCATAGCTACCGCCCTGCCCACCGGTCCACAGCCATTGTCAGAAATGATTCCACAAGCCATTAATGTAGTCAACGTCCTCACGCCAGAAATCCAAACTAAGCTGAAATGAATTTTCCCGGTTCCAACCATATATATACGGAGAACATTAGAAACCAAAATGCTCAATGCAAGAATCACCAAAAGTGTAACAACATTAGAGCATGGGTTTGCAAATTCGCCTCATCAGAGTTGTAATTACCCCCAAAACTTGGAGTACGTCTGCCACCGCATAAAACGCTGCGACAAATGAATGCGAAGTTTACCAATGCGGAAACTTTCAGAAAGCAGCAAGCACATAAGCAACTTCGAGAAAAGCTTCTGTTGCATAACCATCAAGATTAAAACAAAATTACATTTCTATACGCCGTTTCGTAACACAGATTGTCAAATCTTTCTTCTCAGTTCTTTCTTCCCATTTCTTTCTCTAAAGTCAACCGGTATTAGTGAGGGGCTGGAGAACATAAACAATTGCTCGTGGTTGGTTTCATTTCAGCGCAACTTTAAAACGCCGCGATGGAAGGCGGAAGGCGATTGCTTTTGTACGCAGCTCGTGGAAAGGAGTTCACCCAACGAAGCATGGAAGCAATCTTCGAGTGGTGATAGGGCGTCGCTGATTCGCCTTTCTTGAGCTTTGAGAGGCGTCCATTATCCTCTTCGCAACTTTACGCTGCGTTAAAATGCTGCCGGGAGCAAGGATTCGCGGTCTTCTTTGCGCTGACCGCAGACGTCGGTAGCAGCCATGAGCACGACGAGTCGAGCTGGCACTTGAATGGACCTTCCTCACAAGCCGGCTGCCGCACTGCCACAGAGTATACGCCGATCTGTAAATGGCACACAAAATTCAATTTAAATTCGCGTAGGCTGCCATTTACACTGTTACATATTGCTCCTAGGTGTTCTGGAGATTTCACAACCATCTTACGAACGAAAGAATATAAAAGGATTGCGTCGTTCCGTGAACCCCCGCAGATAGGGTAGATAACTCAAGTGTGGCATGCAGTGCATTAATTGAAATGTGGATAATCTAAACTTCATGTAATATTTGGATTTTCGGTGTTATAGTCGGAACGGGAAAAGCTGCTCACAGCCACTTCCTGCACTTCCAGGCAGGGGTGCTTTATGATGGCTTCGGTCCGCACTATGAAGGCGATAGCACAGACCAAAACACAAACAGCACAACCAGCACTGCACCACAATTTAATCCTGACGGTACACGTTACCTTTCTATGTACATTATCGAGTCACCTAATACCTATTCGAGTCAATCAAAAGTAACGTGAACCTGGTGGCTCGTTTCCAGTTCTTTATTGTTGTAGAGAAAGTCAAATCCAAAGGAACGCTAAAAAAGAGACACTTTCGAGTTCTGAAAAAGCTGTTTCGCCTTGGTTTGTTCACTTGTTTTGCAGAGCACTCCTTCATCTAAATCGTTTAGTCTCACCAAAGCTTGCTTTCTGCGTCATAGATCATGTAAGTTTCACTCCCGGCTCAGCTTTTTCGAGGTGCAAATATCCTCAAAACATTAGCTTCCTGTACCGATACGCTTCGCATGAATGTAAACGGCATCTTTGATACTGAATTTAACTGCAGTTCTTTGTTTCTACTTTCTAACGAATTCTGTTTCAGCCACGAAATAAATGCATTGCGTACTTTACATTGATCCACAATGAAAGCAAAAGATCATACCCTTTCCTTGTGTATACATGCTTTTGGTGATGTTGGCTTCCCACATGTGTATGTCAAATATAGCCTCTCATTTCCCTGCCCTTGTCGGCTCAGTAGCTGTATGTTGATAAGGGCTTCACTTCATTCAGCCTTGAGTATATAGGCAGCATGGGAGTGTTTTCGAAGAGCTCCTGCCCTCATCGTTCAATCATGGTCCTTGTGACCCTCGCGGCAATGCAGTACGTTCATAATCCACAGTCTTGAATGACAGTGGCGCGTTCAACACTGTCATGATGAAGGAATACGCAAAACAAAATATGCCCGACTCTTAAAGACTGGACATCCCCTCCTGGCGGCTCAGTTTGGAGCATAGTAAGCAAAATTCAGAGGTCGTAGATTGCGATCTATACCGGTTGCATATGGTTGTATCTTATAGTAATTAACCAATTATCATTCAGCTATGAACTGGTTACGCTAGCAATTTTCTACTGCCTACCGTCACAAATATGAAAATAATGAGATTCCTCTACACTTTTAATGATCTCAGTGTATGTTGATTGTTCATATCACCACCGTAAGAAGCGTATTGAAGGCAACTTAGTCGCAAACCTTTATTTTATTTTTGTATTCTAAAGGCGTAACTTGAAATTTAATGGTGCGCTGGGTCATTCGAACAAGTGCATTTAGGCTGCATCATTTTGTTTAAAATGGATAGAAATTTGAAGATACCATTAAAATTCTCATTAATACTGCCTTGGTATACTTTCGACTGTGGATGTACATCGCCAGTCTCAGCATTTTGTCTTTGGACGCCCGTTAATCAAGACGCTAAAATGCCCCTAAATCCTGGGAATACGTTTTGCGACATATGTTTGGTTTTGCACAAAACTACTGTTTGAAACGGCTAAATCCAACCACTACGGTTGTGTGTTGCCTCGCCGAAGCAGAGCTCCATGAAAAAAATTACCTTCAACGTGGAGCGGGTTCGAAACCTGCAATTTCTCGTTTGAAGCGCGCACGCAGCTTTGTATCTATCAATCCTAGCTTCTTTTTTTTTTAATTTTGTTCTCAAAATATGAAATACATGAGCATGAACCGTCAGACATATTTGAATTACGTGGAATGGCTGAAAGGTTTTATTTCTTAATACGTGGGAGCTACTCCAGCGCTGGAGCTACAATATTTATTATTGCAATATATCTCACAATGATTTCCTTTATGTATTTTTTGACTGGTCATACATCAAGATATGCACGACCCATATACCGTCCTATACTATACATACTAAGTAGGCCCAACGTCATTAGAAGGTCATATAGAATCCTGTCTTTGTTTTCGATCTGGAGGTTCCCCAATGCCATAGAGCAACCGATCAACCAACGTGTAAAACTCCAACATACTCTCATGCTCTCAATTGAACTTTGTAGTCTCCGTCAGCTTTCGTCTGTCTACAAAAAGCTTACGCACGTACTACTCGGATAAAATGCGTTTTTTTAGAAAGAATGTTGGTATTATTTAGGGAGGACGCGTAGCGTTATTTTACCCCTTTTATATTGTACACTTCTGCGTTGTCTCCTCTCAAAATTATTATAAATTTCGTCGAGAAATTTGTGAACCAATCAACTTCAGGATTTTATGCTTCAAACAGTTTCAGCTTATATTCTCGTCGAGCTCAAATAACATTATCCGGAAGCAGTGTCGAAGCCGACGCCGCTACTGAAGTAGAAGATTCCCAGAACTATCCTAAATTCATAGTCAGAAGGGTACGCTGCAAGAAACCCTTTCTCATTCCAGCTCCTCGACTGATATTCAAAGGAACACTAGCTTCTCGTCTCAATTGCTCAGACCCCCGAGACCTATATGCAGTAGTCGGTACTATCAATTGCTCGCGGCTAAATAATCAGTCCCCCCTGCCGATACTCTATTAGTGCTGAAGCCATGGTAGTGGAATGGTGTTGGTGGGCACAAATCAAACGACTCCTCTATGCCACTAAGCCTGATTGGTGAATACTCGCGCGATGATGGCAAGCAAAAGCTGGAGAGTGGCCAATACGGCAGCTCAAGCAGTGAACGGAGTCAGGGGGAGATATTCGGAAGGTCAAGCTCGAAGCGCACAGGATGGAAAACTCAACAGCCCGTATAACCGCCAAGGGCCAATCCGGAGACCGTTTACCCCGAGCTATGAGCCATCGTAAACTGTGATACGCGTTTTTAGAAATCAATCTTGTTTAGATCTACACTCTATACCAAAGTAAGCTGCAACTAATCACGAAATTTCAATTTGTCTTCATAGAATCAAAACTTATCCCTTAGTAGCCATGTGCTGTGTTCTAGGCTCGCAAGATATCTTCGCATGCTCTCAGTTAGCACCAACCTTCCTTATTCAGTTAAACATATTTTAAATTCATGCGCCATTGAATTGCGATACGTTATACAGTAAACTATGTATGAAACCTCTATTGGACTAAAGTGCTACAATACAGTCGAGAAGTGCTTGAGACTGGGCTAGTTGGAACATCTCATAAATGCTGCGCTGCTTAGTTGTACACGGACAAAGGAACTGGACCAACGCTGAGGTTAAGCGCAATCTACCAACTGAAGTTGTATTTCTTAGAAAAGGAAAAAGGGAACACAAGCACGTGACATAATCTGAGGATCGTGAATACACATAAATCATAACAGTGCACTGTAACAGCAAGAACAACTAAGGAATGAAACCATGAAAATTAAAATGTGAAAAATAAACACCTTATCTAAGCCCGGGCTGAAATCGCACTCAACCCCCCCCCCCCCCCCCCCCCGCTCATCTAACAGACACGCGCGGGTGATCCTCATGTAAGTTTTTTGTCTCTTCTCAAAATATCTATTTCCCGGCGGGAAAGGGCTACGGAAGGGGCGCTAACGTAATCGCCTTCTTTGCCACAAACCATCCGAACGGCCTCAATTACCTCACGCTTTTTTTGTCTCCCGGGCATAGATAAGGGGTTTATTTTTCACATTTTAATTTTCATGGTTTCATTCCTTAGTTGTTCTTGCTGTTAGAGTGCACTGTTATGATTTATGTGTATTCACGATCCTCAGATTATGTCGCGTGCTTGTGTTTCCTTTTTCCTTTTCTAAGAAATACAACTTCAGTTGGTAGATTGCGCTTAACCTCAGCGTTTGCCCAGTTCCTTTGTCCGTGTACAACTAAGCAGCGCAGCATTTATGAGAAGATGCTACAATACGATCAATATTGATTTTTGGCCTCGCACAGTGCGTTCTGCGCTAAGAACCGATTACCGGCTCTTGCATCTGCAAACTCTTCCCTTTGTTTCGCACAGGCATGTGTGGAAAACATTGGAAGGGCTTTGCTTCGGCACATTCTGAAGACAAGGACGTACTTTGCCCACAAAACTTGGCATTCACGGCTGTCATAAAGAAGAAAACCACGGCGCGAAAAAATAACTGTTGAAGATGTACAGAATCAATTGCAGCAAAAAACAAAGGCGAAAACCACAAGCAAGAAAGCCGAGCCTTACGTGAAGATACGAAAATGACGGTTACGTGAGTGTGTCGTTAAGGCTCGTTTGTTTGCAGCGCGAGACCGGACGACCTCGGATGAGGTATCGGCTTAATGCTACAAGTGTGATCGAATGCACAAATCAGTGAGCCGAAAATGGCAAGAACGAAAATAGTAGAGAAAGATGTCGCCGCTTTGGCTTAATGTTTTGTTTATGCCATCAGAATCTATCAGAGGGCCGTGCTACGCCACCTGGGACTGCCTACGACTGCGCGACGCAGTATACCAGGGATGCACATTATGCAACTCCAGCATCAGCGTAACTTATATAGTAGTAATATTGCCGGGTCTGCCCCGCGGCTTGGTTTTGTTTTGTTTCGTTTATCGGGTTTAAAGTCCCAAAGCGACTGAGGAAATGAAGGACGCCGTAGTAGAGAGCCCTGGGAGTTTGGACCATCTGGGGTTCTTTAACGTGCCCTGATAACGCACAGAACACAAGCGCCTTGCTTTTCGCCTCCATCGAAAAGCGCCCGCCGAGGCCGGGGTTCGATCCCGCGTCCATAGGAACATTAGTCGAGCGCCGTAACCACCGCATCACCGCGGCGGGGCTTAACACAAATGTGGCCTGTTAGGCAATGGTTTGGGAAAAAATTCAGCGTTAATCCCGGCAGCATGCTGACATCATAAAAAAAACGTAGTCGTGAAATGAGGTGTTTGCATTTTTTGAACTATTTAGTCCTATTAAGATATTCCGCGGCAGGATGATAGGGTCTTGGCCGATGATGTGACCTGTTTTTTGAAGTACCGACCCTCTTGCTGTTTCCAGGAATGTGTCAGTGATATGACGGTTTCTATAATGTTAGAAAAGTGAAGGACATGAAAGGAGTTCAATGTAACGGGTAATATTTAAGATTTTAGTGATAGCTTCTACCTCAGTGCAAGCTTAACTTGTGCCTTAGAGAGTATGAATGCTTTGTCGCTTAGAACTCACCTCACCTTATGCCTGAACTTGATTTCGGTTATTTTATAACAAGAAAGTATGAACGTACGTTCCCCCAAGCGACAATTGCTTACATGTATACGCGCGGTTCTCATATTGTTAAAACAAGAGCCGTTGTGTCAGTCAAACTTGAGTTTGTAAGTTCCATAAATCCACTAATCTGGTTTCAGTAGTTTGATAAGCCAAGGATTTATGCTTCTTTTCATGAGTGAATGTCTTCTAGCTCCTATTCTCGTGAAAATTAATGAGCCTTGTACCTGAGGCGCAGCGAAAATGAAGCCATACAAAACGCTGTACATAAAGGGAACATCTCCGAGTCATTCCGAAACGTTCCATTCAAACCATATTTAGCAGAAGGAAGATACAAACACGCACCCGTTTAACACACCATGCCTCCCTTCGTCTCACGATCTTCGAGACCACTCCCAATCCCCTATGCATCTCGAGGTATGCGTTGTAACCGACGTACAATACTTACTAATTTCTGAATCGTACTCTTTGACATTTTTCTTGTGTTTCAACTTGACAAAACTGTTGGCCTCTATTCGTCTATTCCACAGGTGAAAAGCGTCCCTTCAGTCTTTTGCGTGCTCTTGTTCTGATTTTACTGTTTGTTAGACAATTATGTGCAGCAGTGGAGCTGATACCGTGGCTGCGAAAAACGTCGGTTGAATAAAAAGTTGGAAGGGTTCCCATAAAGTTACATGGATTATTTGAGCGCACAAGAAATTAAGAAAGTGCCGAATGTGTCTCAAAGTACCTCAGCCGCCCAGCGCTATGACACGCAAACCAGTGGAACTACGAATGTGTGCTGCTCAGGCCGCTGAGAAATTGCACAGAGAGACAGCTAAGCACAAAACTCGGCAAGGGACGGCCGACCTGCTCTCGGCATGGTCCAGATAATTCTGGTAGTAGCGCTGTCTCACGCCACGGAAGCATCCAGAGAGGCCGTGCACCCTTCCGCACATTTCCACATGCATACGCATACAGGTTTGGCCGCAGTATCGAAGCACCGAAGCTAGGCTATTTGCCATGCGCAGCTACCGCCAATTATGAGGCGGCCTCCAATGCGCTTCCTCTTTCCTGCAACACGTCGCTGTTTTCGACGACGATATTTCTGTGAGCGCAGTGGTGAGTAGCAGAATAGCGCAACTGAACTTGGTGCTTGTTTTCTCAAGGACAGATTTTTCCGTAAAAGCGATCTCTTTGGGTGCTATTCGCTTTTCTCGCCCATTGTTCTTTCAGTGCTTTTACATCATGTACCTGAGGCCGAGATCTGTTTTCACGCTACCGCAGTGAGGCAAGAACCGCCTATGTAGGGAGCTGTGATCAACGCGATTAGCCTTGCGCATGATTCTTAACTATGAGGAATGCAATAGTATGCCTAATGTCCTATGCAGAGATTTAAACAGATTTGGAGAATATATTACAGCAAGTTGGAATGAAACAATTTTAAACATATATGCTTAAATATATGGACGAACCTCCATATTATTTCAGATAAGAGCAAAATTTGTTATAGTGCTTTAAAAGCCAGCGATTCACTGTTATTGGTTTGTCATTTTCTTTAGCAAGGTAAGAAAAATTAACAGACACAAATACATAAGCAACCATCATATAGGTTATACTTCGCTGTTTTGTTTCTACATTTATCAAGGACTGCTTGTTCCTGTCTAATACAGATGCTTTCGGCAATGAATAATCCTGTCTTTCAGCGGCATAGCTTCAAACGCTACGGCTCTCTAGATGAGTTAACCAAACCATTAGTGACACTGGTATTATGTATAAGCAAGTTCCTATGTGAAACAGAAGCTTAATTCTATGTATTTAAAAACATTCTGTCTATGGAAGAGGCCCGTATCTACAAACAAACAAAATAAACATATTAACCATACACTATATGGCGCTGCTGTTAGCCGAAAACCAACTGCCTATGTGCGAGTCATACCGGAGATCACCGAGGTAGGGGGATATTGTACTTTTATTCTGGTTCCGTGGGTCCTGATATTTGTGCAGACTGAATTATTCTAATGCCTTCAAAGTAGTAGTAATAATTCAGAAGGGAAAGCAACCCTAAAGCAAATGCACAGATGCATGCTGAAGAAAAGAGAAGGCTACGGTGCGTGCTGAAATTCTTCGTGACAAGTTCCAAGACCATTCTGAGGACTGTAAAGATTGGTGACCATATATGTCTACGGGTTTATCTACTGCGTTCGTTGAAACTCCTAATGACCCTGCTAAGCGTTTTTTGAACATGATGAAAAACACAGCGCTACAGACGTGGACGGTGGTGAAGAACAAACAGGACGGGCGCTGTTCTTCACCTCCGTCCACGTCTGTAGCGCTGTGTTTTTCATCATGTCCCCGTACCAACTCGCCCAGATGTCTCCTCTATTACAGTTTTTTGAACCATCAACTACTGCGAAAAAAGAGTGCAATCAGTTGGGCACCCACATATTCAACTGTTCGAATTTCTTGTGATCACGCTTCCACCTAGGTAATAAAAAAGGGAGTCTAGTGCCCTCTTCTCACCCATGAAGGAAAGAAGCCAACAGTCGGCGAGGCCAAGGAAAGCGTTGGGGATGGTACTTTTATGTCTTTTTTTTTTCTTTTTTTTTTAACGTTTGCTTAGATAATCACAGAAATCAGTAATGTAATCTGTTTAGGGGAAAGATAATTAAACACAAAGTAGAAGAAAAAACAACGTGCCGATGGTGGGATCCGAACCCACGACCTCCGAATATCGCGTCCGGTGCTCTTCCAACTGAGAGACATCGGCCGCTGTTCCCCCTGCTACTTGCTTGGGTATTTATGTTGTCTGTATACTAACCTTGAGAGTGTTCACCAGCGCCACCCTCAGCCATAGCGGCGGACGTAGAACGTCCTTTGTTACCGCCAGCGTCACGTAGAACGTGATCAAGAGCGAGGGCGAAAGCTGTGCTAGAACCCTCTTACGCTACTTATGGCTTCAAGACTGCTAGAACCGAGACCCCCGTAAGCTACAAGCAGATCAATTAAGGGGAAACGAGGGTGCTCGTTATAATACATGAAGGAAAGAAGCCAACAGTCGGCGAGGCCAAGGAAAGCGTTGGGGTTCCTACTTTTATGTCTTTTTTTTCTTTTTTTTTAATGTTTGCTTAGATAATCACAGAAATCAGTAATGTAATCTGTTTAGGGGAAATATAATTAAACACAAAGTAGAAGAAAAAACAACGTGACGATGGTGGGATCCGAACCCACGACCTCCGAATATCGCGTCCGGTGCTCTTCCAACTGAGCTACATCGGCCGCTGTTCCCCCTGCTACTTGCTTGGGTATTTATGTTGTCTGTATACTAACCTTGAGAGTGTTCACCAGCGCCACCCTCAGCCATAGCGGCGGACGTAGAACGTCCTTTGTTACCGCCAGCGTCACGTAGAACGTGATCAAGAGCGAGGGCGAAAGCTGTGCTAGAACCCTCTTACGCTACCTATGGCTTCAAGACTGCCAGAACCGAGACCCATGTAGCTCAGTTGGAAGAGCACCGGACGCGATATTCGGAGGTCGTGGGTTCGGATCCCACCATCGGCACGTTGTTTTTTCTTCTACTTTGTGTTTAATTATCTTTCCCCTAAACAGATTACATTACTGATTTCTGTGATTATCTAAGCAAACATTAAAAAAAAAGACATAAAAGTACCATCCCCAACGCTTTCCTTGGCCTCGCCGACTGTTGGCTTCTTTCCTTCATGTATTATAACGAGCACCCTCATTTCCCCTTAATTGATCTGCTTGTAGATTACGGGGGTCTCGGTTCTGGCAGTCTTGAAGCCATAGGTAGCGTAAGAGGGTTCTAGCACAGCTTTCGCCCTCGCTCTTGATCACGTTCTACGTGACGCTGGCGGTAACAAAGGACGTTCTACGTCCGCCGCTATGGCTGAGGGTGGCGCTGGTGAACACTCTCAAGGTTAGTATACAGACAACATAAATACCCAAGCAAGTAGCAGGGGGAACAGCGGCCGATGTAGCTCAGTTGGAAGAGCACCGGACGCGATATTCGGAGGTCGTGGGTTCGGATCCCACCATCGGCACGTTGTTTTTTCTTCTACTTTGTGTTTAATTATCTTTCCCCTAAACAGATTACATTACTGATTTCTGTGATTATCTAAGCAAACATTAAAAAAAAAGAAAAAAAAGACATAAAAGTACCATCCCCAACGCTTTCCTTGGCCTCGCCGACTGTTGGCTTCTTTCCTTCATGTATTATAACGAGCACCCTCATTTCCCCTTAATTGATCCTCTTCTCACCCAGAAATTCTAACAGAAAAGTGTATAGAAGCCCCTCTCTTCTTTACTGTATCAAAATTCCAAGCACTCGCTTCGCGTGCCTTCAACTTCTTACAGTCACAGTAAATAAAAAATATGCTGTCAGTCTTGCTCCTACACATTCCCTTGTTCGAAATTTGTGCGCTGGCACTTTAACCTAGGTGGTAACTAAAACAGGCAAGTCTCCTAAAAGATTGCATAGGTTCATTCGCATGACGTGACCGCACGTTAGGAAGCCAGTTGGCAACCATGGCAGCGAAGAGAGGGAGCGTGGTCCGCCATTTTTGCAGTGCAGTTACATACAGCATTGAGCTCAATGATGTACTACATTTTGTCTTTTATTGTACATATACGTGGTTTGTAAATGCGTGTTGCTCCTTAAGGTGCATGTTTCGTATACGGGGCACATGAGGTAATGCTTGTTTAATTTTACACTTTTATCGCAATGACTACCAAGGCTTGGTACATCGGCATAGTATTATACCTCTTTGTTATAAGAATTCTTTTTCTTTATGTGTTATATATGCAATATATATTGGTCAAACGGGCAGATGCCTGAATGATAGGCTTCGTGAGCAT